>NC_090988.1:61775227-62388409 GCF_041146395.1 Eulemur rufifrons
CTCCCCTTTCTTCTCTTATCTCTAATCACCAGAAACCCCCCAAAACAATGAAAAATATATAAGAAGTCTTGTAAAGGTGAGCACTAATGTCTTCACTCGCCATTTTTGACTCATCTCTTTAGGGTTAAATTTTCATGCTGTGCCCACTATAGGGGGCAAATCAGCCAATTGTATTAAGAAACAAAGCCAGGAGCACTGTGGGCTAAGGATACCTGTGTCTGCTTCTTGACTGATGGCCTCCCAGGGATAGGACAATCTGACTTGTGATCCATGCTTTTAGCAGCTAATTGCATTTCTTAACTATGCTGCTTTAGACCAAGTCATACAAAGTTCAATTCCTGGAAGTCTAACACAGCTTGTCAGAGCAGCAGGGCAGAGAACATCTTACTGGAAGTCTTCCTTGGTCTCCAGAGGGGGTTCAGTGCAGCAACAATCATAGCCCTGGACCCCAGGGCTTCCAATTAGAGTTGGCACTTGAAGTCGAGGTGTGAGTCAGTGCAGGTGAGACTGTAAAAGAGCTTTTCTCTGCCTGAGTCCTGTCTGGGTCAGAAATATAAGCCCTGTGAAGAGTGTCTGAATTTTGGCCCAAGGTCATGAGTTCAGAGCCGCAGACTTCAGGATAGAGGCCCATGTCCATGAATGTCTGTGCCTAACTCATAATAATAATGATGATAATAATAATAACAATAGATACCATTAACTAAGTTCCTGTGGACCAAATACCTCTTATGAACCACTTCTCAGTGTCACCCTTCTCTTGTTGTAGCTATTATTGCAATGACCAGTTCTGCCTGGGTGTCTTAGTCCATGTCATACTGCTATAACAGAATAACTGAGACTGGGAAATTTATAATCAAGATAAATTTATTGGCTCACAGTTATGGAGGCTGGGAAGTCCAATATTAAGGTGCTAACACCTGATGAGGGCCTTCTTGCTTGTCATCACAAAGTGAGAGGGTGGGAGAGAGCAAGAGGGGCATAAACTCACCATTTTATAATGACACCAGTGCCACCTATGAGGGTGGAGCCCTCATGGCCGAATCACCTCTTAAAGGTTCCACTTCTTCGTACTGTTACAATGGCAATTAAATTTCAACATGACTTTTGGAGGGGACATTCAAACCATAGCAATGGGCTTTGACCCATTTCACACAGGTATAACTTAATAATTTCTCACCTGAGATACATGTTCATGTACCACTTCTCCCCTACCCTAGGAATTCCCTGTTGATGCCATTGTAAACCACACTGTGCACCCACACAAGTAGAACATAGAAGCGCAAGAAAGTTTAACATCCCATAAAATAAAATTTTGATCAGTGGGAGATAAAATCCGTTGAACACATTCTTCCTTCTTTCTCTCCCCTGATGGATAGTCCTGAAATTCAGCCTGTATTGCTCAAGGATATCTCAGAGATGCCACCATGATTAAGCATTATGAGATTGCTTCTATTAGTCATAACCAGAAGTTGGTGGCTGCAGTGTGCTCAGGCTGGAGGATTTCTTGGCATGGGTGGGGCTAGAAGTCCTCACCAAAGTGTTGATGGCATCAATTTCAACAGTGAAGGTGGATAACATGGATTGGGTTAAACTGGAATCAGACAGAGGTAAATTGCTTCAATACTGAAAAGGTTCTGACCTACATAGATATTGGCTATTAACTGCATACATGCGGAATGATATTGTGGCAGAACATGACCTAGGAATACTACCTTCCTGCTCTGGAATACACACCCTATCGCTGGTCCCAGAGTTGAGCCATTTAGATAGTCAAGAACTTTCTGAACCGATGGCTAATGAGATATCAGATCTGAGAGGGGTATTTTTGGATGATCTTATATTAGCACTTGAGCCAAAACTCCCACACAGCCTCTGAAATCCCAGGCAAAATCAAATCAGGACAGAAGCTCAGGTGTGGTGACATTCATCCTCACCATGACCTTCCTCCTGAGCCTGCACTTCACTCATGTTCGGAGGGGTGCTGCACGCTAACACATGGAGGACAAGGACCACAAGGAGTGGTCTCATCTGGGGTTTTTTCTGCCTGTGATGACTGCAGGTCCCTCTTCTGCTGGCTTTAGCTAGCAATGATTCTGCTGAGTGGTCACAAAGGGGCTGTGGCAGTGACAGTGCTAGCAGGGAACACAGGAATATTAGATTTCACAGTTTCCTTTGTAGTTAGTATGTAGCCTTAGATTGGCTTCTACCCAATGGGGTGTAGGCAGAAGTAATATATGCCACCTTCCATCTTGGCTGTAAAACTTCAGGTACATTGGCCCATTCTCATTTTTCCCCACCACCTAGCTACAAGCAAAGGACTTTAGTTTGGTGGAGTCTGTGTTAAAAGGAGCTCAATCCTTGATGCTACTTGCAGGTAGAGGCACCAGGAGAGGCACCTGACCCATATCCCCAGATCTGGGATTATTTGCCACCAAACTTAGCTCACTAATGCTAACAAATCAAGGGGACAATGCCCTTCCAGGCTGCTTGTTCCCCAAATTACCATACGGGGAGCAGTTAAGTCTCCCCTCCTGGCTCCCCTACTTCCCAGTCTTTGCCAGACTGGATCATGATGACAGCGTAGGAAGGTCTTATCTAAACCTCTCTGGGAGGAACAGAGCCGGTCTATCGTTTTCCTATACAGAGGAAGAACCTTAGAGGAGCAGCCTGCAGAACTCCAGAGCTCGCTCTTCGTTCCATTCGGTGCCTTTTCAAGTCTGTTAGGTTTTGCCCTACCTTTGGTGACTCCGCAATAAAATGAGTTTCCACTCCTCAAATCCTTTAGCTTGTGCAAACTGGAGTGCTTTAGGCTTTCTTTAGGCTGATAATGGTGTCGAGATTCTGATATCCCTGAGACGAGGAGTCTGGGTGCTTATGGGATGGTTTCCGGATCCCTTTCCAGCTCCCCACCGTGGAGGGCTGTGGCTGATTTCCTCATGGGCTCATCTGAGAAGCAAGTGCACCTTCCCAGGGGGGCATTCACTTTTCTTGGAGACAACATAGCATAAACTCATTTGAGGGAAGGACATTTTCCTTAGTAGGAAGTTTTGACCTCATTTTTTACCAAACAATGGCTACTAATGTGTGGAGCATTTGGCTCTTGTCTTGGCCTGGACTAGCTTATAAAGACCACCAAGAGAGCTATAAATGGCTCCCCTTTTGCCACCCAGAATAGGTGATAGACCCTTCTTTTAGGAGGGATGGTTCCCAAGTTATTCAACTCTGTCAGGGGACTCCCAGGTTATTCCCACAATTATGTGTGTGTGTGTACATTAATATTTACACATATTTACACACACACATGCAAATACACATATGCATATGTGTACACCTATACGGTCATCCCTTGGTATCTGTGGGGCACTGGTTCCAGGACCCCCCCGAGGATACCAAAATCCACAGGTGCTCAAGTACCTGATATAATATGGTGTAGTATTTGCATATAACCTATGCAAATCCTGCCATATAGTAATCTCTAGATTACTTATAATGCCTAATACAATGTAAATGCTATGTAAATAATTGTTATGCTGTATTGTTGAGGAAGAAATGACAAGGAAAAAAGTATGTACATGTTCAGTATAGACACAACCATCCATTTTTTAAAATTATTTTTGATCTGTGGTTGCTTGAATCCAGATTCAGAACCCACATATATGGAGGGCCAAATGTACATACATATATATAGACATATAAATACATATGTGTGTATTAACCCTAGAGGGTAGATAACTTTATCCCCAAGAACAGCACCCCTCTCCTCAGGAGGTGAGGTACATCCTCACCTCAGGGCCTTTGCACTTGCTGCTCCCTCTGTCTGGAGCACTCTGCCTCGCTTGCTACCCTTTCTCCTTCCAGTTGTTACCCAGATATCATGTTCTCAGGGAGGTATTCCCTTGACCACCCCACAGAATTGCATTCCCCACTTTGTAGCATCCTTACCCCTCTCCCTGTTTTATATAATTTCACAGCACTTCTAACATGCTATATATTTTACTTATTTGGTAGTTTATTACTCATTTCCCCTAAATGACATGAAAACTCCAAGAAACCAGGGATTTTCATCTGTGTGTTTCCCTGCTCTATCCCCTGCATCTTAAACAGTGCCAGGCACATGGCAGATGCTCAGTAGGTATTTATTAAATGAATGCATGGGCCCCTTTTACAGATTAAAAAAGTCTCAGAGGGGGTAGTTAGACACAAAGCTAGCGAGCGTCAAGAAGGATTTCAATCCCAGGAATTTCTGCTTCAAAGCATTTTTATTTTCTGCCCTGACATCAGACTTCAGACGTGTGCAGCCTGGCCATAGGGTTGTTAGAACAGACGATGTAGCCATGAGGATAATATTTGCTGTCTGACACCAGGCGCAAATGAGCTGACTCTGTTCCAGTGGCCACGCTCTGTTTGCAGAGTTTCTGTTCTACCCACAGAGGCATTTACATTGTCAGCAACATCTGTGGTCTTCGAAATTGCTTCACCTCTCTGTGGATCCAACACCTTCAGCTTCCTATCTGCAAATACTGCCTTTGAGGTTTCCAAGCTATGCTTAAATTTCGCTGGGCACAATGGGACTTGGGTCAGGTGTTTCATGACCCCATTGACCGTCACGCACACTTCTCCCTGGCCTGTTGATTGTGCCTCCCTTTCCCAGATGGCTCCTGCCCCAGAGGAGAGGACTTCTCATTAGCTACTCACATTCTGCCAATCAGGATTTCAACTGCCACATTCACCTTCACCTGGAGCCACAAAGCTTTCCACAGAAGGGATGGACTCTTGCCTTAAATCAGTGGGGGCTTTAAATAATGCTGACGCTTGCATCCCTCCCCCAGAGATCCTGATTCCGTTCGTCTGGGCATCATGATTTTACACATCTCCCCAGGGGATTCTAAATGCATAACCAAGGTTGAGACTGCTGCTTAGATCGTCTGCAGAAGCTCTTTCTGAGAGGAGCATAGAGAACACAAAGGAGTACAGAGAACACAGCACAATTGGAAGCAGAAACATTTCAGAAAAAGTCACATTTCATTCCTGAATTCTCCTGTACTTCCTCACCTGACGTCCTGCTAGATCCTGAAGACATGTCCTCCTTAGTTTCATTGCAGAATTCTGACATTTCTGTTTTCTTGCTGCCTTTATTACTGCAAATCATAGCAATGCTGGTGAAGAGGTTCTTTCCCTTCACCACATGTGCCTCCGTTTTCTCATCAGTAAAATGGGCATAATAATAGTGCTGGAATTATGGGGTTGTTGAGATGTCAGTGGGCTAATATATGCAAAGGGGTAGTTAAATGCCTGGCACACAGGCATGTGGGGATTAGCTACTATTTCTGTTATTAGGCGTCTTGCTCACAGAATGCTTCCTCCAAAGTCTGTTGTACAGTAATTGGTATTGGCTCCAACACAACCTTTCTTCTAGATCTTGTAGGACTCTCTAAGGATCTTTGGCTTTGCTGTGTCTCTGGAACACTCCAAAGGTATTGTGAAGAAAGCCTCAGCCCAGGTATCTTTAAATCTGAAAGGGATCATCACAAACCTGGGCCCCTTGGTGAGAATTTCCTGCTTGGGCTCTGGCCAGCCTCACCTGCGTCTGGACTAGCTTTCTGGGCCTGGCACCATGGTGGTGTCTGTTTCAGGAGTGGCTGTAACTATAGCTGGCACACTCAGCACCCTCAGGCCAGCTCTGAGGCACGGCTTTGTGCCCCTAGGAAACACTCGAGAGCATCTCTCTGCTGGTCCCACACTCAGTTCTCTTCTCTCCTTGCTGAGGGCCCGGAAGCAGCTGTTGAAGTGGCCATGGAAAGGGTTGCAGAGGACTGGGCGGAGGAGCCTGGTATTGGCAGCACCTGTGTGCACAGGGCCCAGGGTTGTGGGCTGGCATAGCCAAGCTCTGAAGTCTCATCATAGATGCAAAGATCTCCTGGAACTAGATTCATGAAATTAGTGGTAGGAACCCAGACCAGGGTACAAGCATCCACAGCTGCCCATGGCGGGAAGTGGTGAAACGAGAGCACCTGCCCAGGGAGAAAGCACAATGAGTGAGGCAGACAGTGCAATGGTGTCCTCACCTGGAGAGCATGGCAGAACAGCCCACATCTATGCACTGGACACACTGCGGGATACGGACAGCAATTCAGCACTCCTGAGACCATTGCCTGGTGGGGCAGACCAAATATTAAACAAGAGTAGTAATGTAGTGTGCCAGCTACTTCATGGACATACAAGTAGCTGTGGGCAGAAGTCCCCAGAGACTCAACTTCACATTGAACTTCCCATGGCAGCCACTTCCCTCAGGTGTGGCTGAAGGCTGTCATTTGACAAGCTTTGTTTCATAACCCCATCCTGCACACGAGGAAACGGAGAGCACCATGCTTGCCTTGTGCCAGGCCTGGCGCCCCTGAGGGCAGGAATTAGGTCATCTTGTTCACCGCTGTATCCCTAGGCTGCAGGAAACTGTGTGGCTTTAGTAGATGCTCTATTAGTATTTCTCAAGCAAGTGAATGAATGCATGAATGAATGAATGGATCCCAGCGCAGCACAGTAATGGGAATCCAGTAGGTGGTGCACAGAGGTTCACATGGCAGTTAGGTGGCAGGTTGCAGGGCCTGAGCACTTGGAATTATTGGGGTGGGTGTCTGCATTGGGGACCAAGGTAGGCACAGGCACTGGAGCTACAGAGGGTCTCTGGCTTAGGAGTGTGTTGGAAGGTGCTGGGAACCACGGCTCCAGGATGCAGCTATGGTCTGGCTGTGGTCAGGAGCACTGCATCCCAAGGGAGATGAAGAGTCCATTTGGAGTCCTAAGTGATTTGGGGCTGAGGTGGGGGATTGACCAGGGACCTTTGAGCAGGGCTGGCCTTTGGGTGGGGAACGAATTGGCCCAGCAGCTGGGAAGTGCTGCCAATCAATGGAGGCAGGGCAGACACGGTAATGAAAAAGACATATGATCCATTTAGGAGACAGCTAGTTAGTGAAGAAATTTCTCTGGAAGTAGAATATTTCTGAGGTTGATGTGGAATCCACAGGCTTTAGCCATAGATCACATCATGTTTTCAAACACAGTTCGCTGTGTTGACAATTTCACTTATTCTGCAGATTGTGCCTGATTCAAGAGCCATAATTCCTGCCAATGAGACTTGGGTGGTATCATTTGGTTTCTTAAATTGAGTTTGTGTATTGCAGCTAAATGGCCACCTCTTAGTTTAGGAGAGAGACGATTTGAAGATGCACCATCAGCACAGCCACAATGGTGGATGAGAAGTCCCCAATCTGGCAGGGCTTCCCCCGAGCAGAGCTGACTGCACACCTGGCCCCATCTGCACCTGCTGGTGATATGTAGCCTTCTGCTCTGGGGACAGCAGGTGAGCGCCTGAGGCAGCTGGTGCACCGAGGGGACAGACAGAATCCAGAACTTCAGGGTCACATCTTGTATCTAGGACAGCTGCCTCCAAGGTTTCCCTAACCACAGCAAAGGGCAGAGGCACTAGGATGCCCAGCCCGACCTCCCAGGGACCTTGGATATCTGCGTGGGGCAGGGCACCTGCAGGTGTGGGGAGCCTTGATGAGTCAGGATTCATGACGTCACAAGAGGTCACAGACAAGCTGCAGGGATGGGGTTATTACAGGTGTACAAGGGAACATGGAGTAGCTCAGGATGTCTCCTCGACTGACACACATTCCCCTGTGTCCCAGGGTTTCTGAGACTAGACTGAGCCACCGGATTCCTAGAGGACCCATAGCTCCATGTCACCAGGGTTTGAGGACCTATATTTTTGTAACAGGTTGTTGTATGGGACTTCATCCATTTTTCTGCAATTGGAGAAAGCAAAGTTGAAATCTATAGGTGCCATATGTTGCCACATTTCTAAATGGGACCAACTAATCCATTCATGAGGACACTATTTCAAAGCAGGAGATAAGAAGTCTTTGGTGCTGGGAATTGTTAACATAGAGGCAGAGTGCTGTGACTTTTCTCTTTCCCTTGGGGGAAGATGGGGGGGGTCTATCCCTGCCCCCACCCAAGAAAGTGGGGCCCTAGCAAAAGGCCTACGCTATCTGGCACCCTGAGAGGATTCCCGCTGGAGCACTGGGGTGCCAGGCTTGCTGTGTTCACAGGAAAAGGGAGGGGGACACTGGAGCAAGGCGAAGGGCACACAGGGGATGGAAGCGGAGCAGCCCTTCCTCCCTGGTTTGGTGCGGCAAAGAGGCAGGAGGCCCCCTGCACCACGAGGAACCCGGAAAGGCAGCGTGGCCCGAGCTCCCTTCCAAACACTTGCCAGGAGACTGTGGATGTGGCATCGCAGGCAGGAGCGGAGGGGGCTCAGAATAGGTCCCATGCCTGCCTCTCAGAGGACGTCAAGTCTGGGAAGTGCACAGCAGCACGAGCCGGGCAAGAGACATGTATGTGCCCCTTGCCCCCAGGCTCCTCCCAGGCCCGACTCACTGGGGAAGGAGGGAGGGTGGGAGGACAGAAGGACTGGCCGAGCTCCCCTTCCTACTGCAGGTGCCAGGGGAGGGGAGGATATGAGATGACACTTTAAACCAGATGACTTAAGACTGGTTTAAAAAAAATTACAACCCAGAGTGACCAGATGGCTCTAGCTTCTGTCCAAGATATCATTAAGAAATTGGAAAGGGAGATTTGACAAGACTGGGTCGAAGGCAGTGGTTGGAGAAAAATGTAACCATTTCACTGAATTAAGACCATTTTCCGTATTGGTTATACGTGCTAGAGTTTCCTACTGTGATCAGAAGGAAACCCCGAAAGGGGAAACGGGCCCTGCGTGCATCCGTTCTAGGCCATCAGCGGTCCCTTCTGCTTGCGCACGTGATCCATCCAGTCTGCCGTGCCAGAGCGACAGGTGGTTCCACTGAAACAGAGCTGCCCCAGGGCCTGCTAGGAACGAAGCACTGGCACAGGCCCTTCGCCTGAGAAGGGACAAGGAGGACAGACCTGAGACTCCTCTGGCTGCCTGTCCCGCGCAGGGCCCAGGTAGAGGCAGACGGGCGTCTGTCTAGTAGATTCTAGTACATTCAGGGGAGGAGGGGGCAGCCGACGTAGGGAAGGCCGTGGAGGGGGAGGTCTGCCTAGGAAGGGGCACGGGGGTAGCTAATAGGGCTTCCAGATACCCTCTAGGAACATGTGTTCAGAACTGGAGACTAGAGCCAAGACTAGGCAAAAATTGTGAGATTCTGGACCCTTGGTCACTGTCCCAGCTTTCTCCCTGCCCCCTCCCTCCTGTCGGCCTCTGCATAATCAGAAGCCTAGTATTCTTGAAGGGGCAGGGCCTGTGGGCTTGTGTTTGGGAATGTGAGAGAGGACAAGAGCGCATGCGCCCCGCTGCAGCTGGGCTTCCCAGGAGCCGCACCAGATCTGAAACGAGTGGACTGAGCCCCAGGGCCTGAGCTTGCTGGCCTGGAACCGGCTGGGAGTGGCACACTCAGGTGCCCCTTTGACTCTGGAATAACACGATGTTCTGATGATGACAATAGCAGTTATAAATTATTGAGTGCCAGGTACTAATCCTCACAACTCTCTGCCGAGGCTCCTATTATAATATTTCCATTTTGTAGGTGAAGAAAACCACTCGGAGACACTTAGACATCTGAATCCAGGACCCACGCTCACTCTCTTTCTTCTGTTGCTCTTTGTGTAGCGTTTTCTTGCTGTCTCCTCCTCATTACCTGTGTCGCCCCACCCACCTCCTCTGTAACCTTGACCGAGAACCTGGGGTACATCCTTCAACATTTTTCCCCATATACATAGTTTACTTGGCCAGAAAGGGATTGTATAATATACACATCTTATGTTTCTTGCTCACAATATCTCACAGAACCCCTCAACTGACCATAGAAACCCTCCAAATCAGTTGGATTGCTCATTTTCTGATAATATTTCACGGTAGGGGCATATCACAAAATTTCCCCCATTCTTCATGCTGGGTATTCATTTTGTTTCTTCTGTTTTGTTTGTTTTCTTTTGCCACTAAAAACAATGCAGCAATAAATATTCTTATATATGTCCCAATAGATCAGAATTTTTGTCTCTAGGGACTAGATTTCCCAATTTGAAGTTTTGGGTAGTTTTACTTATAATCGATATTGCCAAATTGATTTTTTAAAAGGCTATCACAATTCACGTTTCCACCAGCAATGCGTGAATGTACTTTTTCCTGCATCTGCACCAGCAACAGGTATTATACTCTTTTTAATTTTGTTAGTCTGATGAGTATAAAGTGATATCTTATTGTTTATTTTGATTTGCAGTTTCTTGACCATGAAGGAGTTCTAGCATCTTTTTATGTGCTCACTGGCATTTAGATTCCTCTTCCATTTTTTGCCCATTTATTTCCTTGACCATTTTCTTTTGGGTTGCCTTTCTTCTTCAGAATGTATATTTTGTAGATATTATTCTTTTATTTGCTCTCTGTATTATAAATACTTTTTTCAACTCTAGTTTTTTGCCTACAGGTTTTGATTATAACGCTTTTATCATATAAAAATTTTAAATTTTTTTATTTCAAAAAAGTCTTTATAGTTTTTTAAGAAAGTCTCCCCAACACCTCGATTATATTATATATGTAGTCTCTGAGAACTCTCTTCTATGGCTTTTATTATTTATTTTTTACAAAAAAAGTCTTCAATCCATTTTGAAATTTTTTATAGAGTATGAGTTCAAATTATTTATTTTTCAGATGGATAGCCAGTTGTACCTGTAGCATTTATTAAGTATCATATCTTTTTCTCATTAAATTGAAGTACCATCTTTGTTATATATTTAAATTCTCATATCTATGGTAGAATCTATTTCTGGATTCTCTATTCTGTTCCTACTACACTGACTGTGTGTGTGTGTTTCACAATAATTTGATTACTGTGGTTTTATAGATTAATTCCAATGTCTTCAGTGTTTCCTAGTTGAGAATGATGTTTGCTGGTGATTTTTGGTAAATAGACTTTTTCTATTTATGTAGTTTCCTACTTTTTTTGTTTCTCCTCCTCTTTCTTCTTTTTCTTTCTTAAAGTCTTTATTGGGAAGATGTCCCAAATTTTTTAAAATGATTTTTAGCATCTATTTATATAATCATATGGCTATCTTTTAATATTTTGGTATAGTGGATGACTTTGATAGACTTCCTTACATTGGACCAATGCTTCATTCCTCAAATAATGCCTTCTTTGTCATAGTGAATTTTTTTGATACATTGGTTTTTATTCATTAATATGAACAATTTCTGCATTTATATTCATCTATAAGACTGGTCTCTCATATTATCTTTTTGATTAACTTTTAATATTAATACTATATATATTTTATAAGATGAATTTGTTATGTTCCTCACTTTTTAATGTGGTTTGGAATTTTTTAACATCAGAAATTATCTGTTTTTCAAGGCTTAGATAGAACTCAGGTGTTAAACCATCTGGTCTTAGCTCTTTTTAATGAAAGTTCTTCAAAACCCTTTTCATTTTTTCCTGTGGTCACTTAGGATTTTGATTTCTTCTTGGGTCAATTTAGGTAATTTGTATTTTGCTAAAAAATTGTCCACTTTCCCTAGGCTTTTCAAAGGTATCATTACCTAGTTGTATGTACTCTTACACTTTTTTGATCCATGCTCTTAACTACTGACCAGACTATTATCCCTCTGACACTCAAAACAATTTAGCTGTCCTCAGAGCCGTCAGATGTCTGTTGAAAGGAATTAAGGGACAATGCTCTGGCCTTTCATAGAGGAAGGATTACTTCATATCAGGGTAGCATGAAGAGCTGAGAAGGTCAACAAGAGCAGAGATCTGAATTCTCTGGGGAGAAGAGGTGAAGGTGATTCAGACAAGTGAGGGCCCACGTCTGTCCCCGATCCCCCAACCCCACAAAAAGGTGGTAGGTGCAGGACTCGGGGATGAGCTAGGCAAGGGATTTCTCCACTGGGAGAGAAGGGGTCGACAAGTACATCTCCAAAAGAGGCTTCTAACACTTGAATGGGTTTCATCATGGCCTTGGCTCCCAGGCAGGCCAACCTGGGAGATAAAAAATTCTACAAGAGTCAGCTCAACACGTTTAGTTCTCCCTCAAATGGCAATTCTCAGCATGTCGTAGAGACATTGGTTAACTCAGTAGGGTAACAGATGCGGCATATGAGCTTAGCCATGCTTAAAATTTTATGAAGATCCATTAGCTTCATATGAGGAAACCACAGATGCTATTGGTATACTTTGATGAGTTAAAAATAAATAAGTAAAGACTTTTCTTTTTCCCCTTTAGGTGATTCACTCTTAAGGCAGAACCTGTATTTTATTTATTTTTTGTCCCCCAGGGCCTTCTTATATTAAATGCCGAGAAACAATGTCTCAAAGAGATTAAGCTTGTTTTTTGTGGGGTATTGAGTTTCTCGGAGCAAACTAGTCCTAATTGAACTTTCAGTGTGGAATATCTCAAAGTAACAAAGGTTCCTGGTGCTCTTTTGCAAAATAATAGAGCCCATCTCTCTCTTTCTCTCTCTCCCTCTCTCTCTCTCTGTCTCTCTCTCCTTCCTGGGCTGAGTTCTGTTAGCAGTCACCATAAGTTCTTTGTGCCCCAGTGTATTCTAGAGTGGTGTCAGAAAGTTCTGGCTTGATTTACAGAAACTTACAGGCCTTCCCTTTCTGTCTCACCCCACTCTTCCACGGAGCAGGCAGCCTGTGCTTACAATGGAACTGACTGGGAGACCACTTTGACTGGCAAACACCAGCTTGTACTGACTGCCCACTAAGGTTTTCTTACTGAATCAGTCCTGTGTGCTTAAATTTCTCCTTCTTCAAAATCAGTTTTCTCCCAGGAAGATTTTCAGTACTTTGTGTAAAAGCCTTCTGTGTGGCTGGCCCCACCAGTCTAATAGCTCGAATAAGAAAAAGAGCACTTGTGTTCATTGAGAACTTCCTATATTCCAGGTCCTGTATTGTGTTAAGCACTTTGTATAATTTAATTGATTCAATTCTCAAAATAACCTTATAGGTCAAGATTCTTCTGATTGCAAATTATAGAAACTTCAACTAACACCAGCTTAAACATACGAGGGAATTTATGGAATTAAGTAACTGAAAAGTCCACTCCAAGCACGTGCCAAAATTAAATAAACAATATTTATAAAATTTTACAAATAAACAAAATGATATGTTTACCTCCAGGTGAATCATGGATGCTTTCTCTTTTGCATGTTCTGTATCATGCATGTGTCTACACTGGACATTTACTACTTTCATAATCAGGGAAGCATTATTTAAAAGGGGCTCATATAGTGTTCGTGCGTTTTCTTATAATAGAATCAGCTGGGACTCTCGTTCCCTAGACTGTGGCCTCCTCAAGGGCAGGGACTGTCTTATGTGCCTCACAGCCCCTTCCTTGCCTTTTCGATTTGTGCTCAAGGATATATGTAAAGCAGATTGAATTTGTGTGTCTCATAAGGGAGGCTTTTTGCAGTCTCATTCCTTCCAGAAGGCAGATGATAATAAGAAAGTAGTTTACACTTGATCCAATATGTGATTTCTCAGGACAAGCCATGTAACCTGAAATGGATGTTATGATCCCAGGTTATTGTGAAGCTCAGATGAGTTAGAGCCCCTCATGAGCTGTAAAACTCTGTACAGCTGGCAGTTGGTAATGACTTGGGTTTATAGAGCCTTCTCGTTCCCAAAGCCTCTAACCAAGGTGAGTCATGTCTATTTCTAAATTTTCTAAGAACCATCATTCTCTCTTGATGAAAAGAAATGGTGGAAGGCAGCGAGAAGCTGGGAACATCAATTTGGGATACAATTATTGATCCCCTTCCGTATGCACACTCCAGACCCACATGTCCTGCTGTCAGATTCTTCTGACAGCTCATCTGGATATCTCAAAGGGCCCTCAAGCTCAACACGTTTAAGACGGAGTTCACGGTCTTGCCTCCCAATCTGGTCCTCTGGAAGTGTTTCCTGTAACAGTGAAGGTGCCTCTCTCCATCCTCAACTCCTCTCTCTTCCTCATGCTCCGTATTCAAGACACTGCCATGGTCCATCTACCGCATCTCCTTCGTGTCTCTGGAACTTATTCTTCTCTCCCTCTCCTCTGCCGTGACCCCAGTGCAAGCCCCCGTCATTCAGCCCTCCTACCTGACCTACCCCTGGGTGGGTCTGCCTTCCTGCAGTCAGCTCTCTCTGGTGGCCACATCTGACTCTGATCCTGCCATCTGCCCGCTTGCAACGTTTCCCTGGCTTCCCTCGCTCCGAGGAGAAAGACTCCGTATTGAGCACAGCTTAGAGAGGCCCTGCATGGGAGGGCTCCGCCCGCCCCCCACCCTGCCTTTCCCCTAGCGCACCTTCACCCTTCCAGCGCCCGCTAAACCAGCTTCCTCGCCTCCTGCCTGCCCTCCGCGTGCTGTTTCTCCAGAACGGAAGGATATTCCAACATCCTCCAGTTATTCCTTCTCCAGCACACTTCTGCTCAAATGTCACCTCCTCGGAATCCGTTTCTCATTTCCCTGGCTAGTTTGATCTGTCTTCTATATTCTGACAGAATTCTGTGTGTGTCTCTTTCTTAGTACTTACGACAGTTGCAATTTTACATTATTTGTTTAATTATTTAATTAATATTTGTCTTTCCCATCAGACTGGAAGCTCCACGAGGGTAGTGATTGTGTCTTTTTATTCACTGGTGTTTGCCCAGCATACAGCACACAGTGGGAGATTGGTACATACGCACTGAATGAGGGACTGCGTGGACGTGTGTGCGTGTGCCTGCCACTGTGCTGGAAGCTAGGGATAGGGAGACAAATCCAGCAATGTCTCCACCCTCGAGGATCTCGGAGCCTAGTGGGAAGGACACTATGGGGAAATAACGATTTCAAGATATCTGTGGGGACCCTTCAAAGAATTGTGTGATGGGATAAAATAAATATAAATGGAAACAAAACAGACTCAGTCACACCAATGTCAAAAATGCTAGCTTGTGTATATGCACATACAAAACCATGGTTTATACATACATACACACAAACACATATATTCATAGACCTACAACCTTATGTGTAGAAGCAAGCATACCACCCTGCACTCACAAACATACTTCATGCCTGCCCAGTACACACGTACACACACACACACACACACACACACGCTCACTCTGGGCAAAGCTGACATTGGGCTTTGTTTATCTACAGAGGGTGGGAGTCCCAAGCTTTTAAGGATGGGTTGAAATGGGAGCAGAGTCCCAGGGGAGGATTATCCTGCAGCCAGACCGAATGTCCAGTCCCAAGGGAGAGGGGCCTGGCAAGGCCAGCAGAGGGTCCGGGTCTAGGTCTGGCAAGGCAGTGGCCGCAGTGGGAAGGCGCTGTTCACCAGGAGTCACCTACTCGGCTCCACGTCTGGGAGTCAAGGCTGCAGCACAGGCTCATCCTGACACTCAGAGGCTGAGTCTACGGTGGGAGAATTGGCCTGAATCCTCACCCTCTGGGAAAGAAGAACCACACACGCTCACGCCATTCCCTTCCTCTCTTCCTGGGATTTGCCTGCCCTTGTCCCCGCACTGGAGTAGGTGTGGGAACACTGCTGAGGACAGCAAGGTGGCCGCTGCACAGAGCTCTCGGCCTGGTGGGGCAGACAGACTAGCAGATGGCCAAGCACAGAGCAGCAAGGAAGGGGGCACCGGCGTGGCCCGGGAGAGTCGGGGACACCTTCAGAGTAGGTGGTTTTGAAGCTGAATCCCAAAGGACTAGTGAGTGTTAGCTGGGCTGTCCCCATTGGGTAGCTGTGGAGCAGAGGGCCCCGAATCTGCATTTTACCAACACTCGGTGACTCAGGTTGGGGATGGGGTGGGGTGGGGGTCACGTGATGAGAAATGCTGGCGTGAAGGGGGTGGGGGCCAGTGCGGGGAGACAGGTGAGGAGGCTGCAGTGATAACTGGGCTGTGCAGGATGTGGCCTTATTTTAAATTTCAGACTTTTGGAGTGGGGATCTACAACATGTCTCTTCACACAGATTGCATGAGGGGATACTGTCCCAGAGGGCAGATTGGAGGACTGCAGGATGCATACCCTATGAAGGGTTAACTTTGGTATTTGTGTGTTTTCCTCTCAAGCCCTGAGGAAGTTTTATAAAGCGTGGATAAATGGAAACATGGCCTGCTCATACATTTGTGATTGGCCTTTTCTACTAACACCAGAGAGGTCTGGTTTACCTGACAGCCTGCCGACTGCAGCCTCTGCGGGTGCATGGGCCAGCGTCCCCGGGGCAGAGAGGAGAGAGCCAAGGGAAGATCGGGGGCAGACAGGAGCCAGATCCCCTCACTGCCAAGAGATGCCAGGTGAAGGGCAGTGACTGTCCTAATTATGTACCTTTCTTCCTCTGACCCCTCACAGCCAGTCGCTCACCATGTTTCAGAATTTCTTCTATTTCCTCACCTTTCCCATACCAGTAAGTCAGAACTAACTCTTCTTTCTAGCTGACATGTCATTCTCTTGCCTTTTCAGTCCAGAAAACTCCTATTCACCCATCAGAGCCCAGATTATAATCACCACCTCTTCTCTGTGGCATTCTCTGACTATCCTAAACCAGATTACACACACAGACACACACACACACACACACACACACACACGCGCAGAATATCTGTATTCTAAATGAAAACAACAACACTGATCTTGGAGTCTGAAAACCTAAATATGAATTTGAACTATTTCACTTTCACTTACTAGCTCTGAGACCCCATCTGAACCTCTTCCTTTCCTCATCTGTAAAATGGGTACTCGATATGTGAGACTTAAGATGTATGTTGAACTGTGTGGAATATAAACGCACATCACAAACATTCGATTGTGGAGTTTCTTTTACTTCTGGTCACACTGTACAGCGGTGATCTGCCGGTCCCCCAAGACATCCTTGCAGACAGTGAGCGCCTTGTAACACACACCTGGCCTTCTGCTCTTTTCCTCTGTGCCCACACACAGGGACCTACAAAATAGCCAGTTGAATAAATGACTCTGCAATCACTGTGACCCTGGAGGGGAGGCACAGGCATTTTTGAGCTTGGCCCATTCGTGGGGTTTGGAAGACTCTTTTTGTTTATTGTCCCCAGTCTGCCAAAGGTTTAAGCAGAGGAAGGAGAAATTTCTGTCTCTCCAAATCCCCTTATCACTCCTGGTGGTTTTCCTTGAACTGTAAATCACGAGGCTACCAAACGCTGAGCCTCCCTGAGCACACTGCTCACGTGCGGGCGCTCCGGCCTCCGAGCCTGGTGGCGTGGATCCAGGGCTTGGTGCATCCTGCCCTCCACTCACCCTTCCCCCGGGCCCTCCTTTCCCTGCGGCCCTCCTTGCTGTCTGTGATGTTAACATCGAAGGACAAATGCAGTCGCATATTTCAAAGTCATCAGGCAGATCTGATTAATTTTGGAAACGAACAACAAGAAGATTCATCACAAACTTTCAGGTATGAGCAGCAATAAACAAAACTGGAGCATGGAGCGCTATTTATTTATTAAAACAGTAAATTGAAGGGAAATGGGCTATTTATTTTGTATGATGTCTTCCACAGAAATAATTGGCTCATTAATCACATTCCCACCGTGGTCACGTTTGGAAGGGCGGCCTCACTAGGGAATTGAAACAGGGGGTGGAGCTTCCAGCCCTGGCAGCACGTGGGGCCCGCGGAGGTGGCTCCCAGAGGCCCTGGCCTGGTGGTTCTGCAGCACGTGCACAAGTGGCCAGGCTGGCCGCCAGGAGGAAGGAGGAGATAGTGGTTAAGACCACAGACTGGCAGCAGGGGGCCTGGGTTCAAATTCTGGCTACTACCACTTGCTAGCTGTATGATCTTGGGCAAGCTATTTAACCTCTGTGCCTCAGTTTCTTCATCTGTAAAATGATGCTAATGCTGGTACTTATCTTGCACAGTGACCTGAGTCGAGTGTGTTGGTGAGGCACTAGTGCGTTACTAGGCCAGGTTGGAGCTTCTACAGGTGTTAGTTGTAACTGATGCTTTGGCCCAGGTGGAACCTCAGGGTGAGGCCCTGTGGTACCAATGGAAGTTAGAGCGTGAGGTTACCATGGGGTTTCCGGGCCTGACAGAGAGGCACAGCAGTGCCGTAGAGGCTAAGAAGGCAGGCTCTACAGTCAGCCTCCCTCGGTTCAAATCCAACCTCTGCTACTTTTATGTCCTTATAGAATGATTTGGCCTTTCTGTGCCTTGGTTTTCTCTACTATAAAACATGGGTAATAATAATAGTGCCATGTAATAAGGTTATAATGAATTAAATGCAAAAATAAATGGAAAGTACTTTCCTGAGTGCTGGTCGTAGAATTAATAAGTGTTCGTTATTATTGTCGTTTTTAGGACCTTCTTCCCCCAGACACAAATCATGATCCAGGTGAGCTCAGCAGGTGAGCAGACAGCAGAGGCCGATGTCCCAAATGCAGCTGGAGGGTCCATGTGGCCTGGACAGGTGACAGCAACGACCGGGGGTTAGTGTCTATGGAGCAGGGCACAGCAATGAGGAGTAGGTGGCCCCTTGGTGGTAGCTCCCCAGCCAATGAGGGGCTCCGGAGCACCAACCCCGGGGGATGGGGTGCTTGGGGAGACTCAGTCCCAGCTGGGAGGAGGACTTCCCGAGCCAGCACAGCGGGAGGGGTGGAAGGGCAGGACGGAAACCCTGACTATGTAAAGCACGTGCACACTTCACCCACCCCCTGCTCGTCCACTCTGCCACTCCGGCCTGTGGGAGCCAGACCCTTCAAATCTTCCCCAGCGCAGCAGTCCAGGCCGCCAGGACCCACCGAATGCCCTCAGCTGGGTGGGATCTGTGTGCTGTCCCAAGGCTACGAGGTCAAGGCTCACCCCAGGCTCATCTAGGGTTCAAAACCGACGCCAGGTGTCCGCACACTGGTGGCGCTGAGGCTGCTGGCGACCACCTCCTCAGAGACCAGAGAGTCTGAGCCTGTGGGAGGGGGTCTGGGTCTCGGTGAGCCCAGAGGAATCAGCAGAAGGAGGCAGTGCTGACGGTGTCCTCGGGGACTCGTGCCATAGGTGGGGAGACTTCTCTGCTTTCTCCTCCCTCTTTCATATCAATAAAAGCAATAAACATGAAAGTACGTGGTATGGTTAGTTCCATGTAAGAGGTGTGCAGGGACTGGGGGAGGGGAGACAGGAGAGGCCATGGTTAGGTGGCCTGGGGCGTCCAGAGCAGGGCAGGGCGGGGGTGAGTGGGGCAGGGCGGGGGTGAGTGTGCCAGGGACTCTTGTTCCCGCTTCCCTCTGGCCCGTGCTCTGATGACCGCTGTGGACAGCATCAGTGGCTCCGCCACCCTCTGCCACCAGTGGCTTTGGCCAAAGGGAGGCTTTGGTAGAATATCTGACAGTGGACGCAGAAGTGTTTTCCTCCTCCCTCCCACAAGGCCCCCACTTCGCCAGGCTGCAGTTCCTACGAGGCAGAGGGGCTTCCTCTGCCTTGGCTGCGGGTCCTGGTGGGCAGCCCACGTCCAGGCCTCCCTGGTGGCCAGTGAGGCTCGCTGGCACCCTCCCTCCGCTTGTCCCTGTAGCTGTAGGAGCAGGAAGGGCTTCCCCTCTGGCTGTCTTGGGTGCGTCTCCTTACCCTGCCCACGCTAATCTGTCCTCAGTCAGCTCCCCACCGTGTGCCATCTGTGTCCCCCCGAGGCCCTGACTCATACACTGGGTACAGAGGGTCTTTTTTCCCCCCTAGTTGGGGAAGGGGTTAGGTTATACCAGGGGCATTTCCATGGTCAAGCACGGAAGGCAGACGAAGCCCGTGTGAGGAGAACATCTGAGGGGGCACAAGGCACGGCGGGGGGGAAGATGGCGCTCATGCCGTCTCTTTGGCTTGGGGGGAGTCTTTCCTTGGAGTCCTCCTTCATTAGTTCAGTTCCTTCTGGAAATCCTGGAGTTCTTCCCCTGGACCACAGAGGAACTCAGGGGTGGGGCTTGGGGCCACACTCCAGACTGAGCACAAAGGGAGCGCAGTGTCCCCAGGGTCTGTTGTGAGGGTGGCAACAATGGGAACTGGAAGGGGTGGGGCGAGAGGGGAGCTGGGGGGAGAAGAGAGGCCGAGGGTGCAGAATCTGGACCACTGGGCTCAGCTGCCTCTCTTACCAGGGGCAGCCCCTTCTGGGAGAAGGTTCTGTGCTGTAGGCTGGATTCTGGGGGCTTTCTACAAAAGTGCTGTGTCACAGGCAGGATTGGATACGTAATTCGCTGGGCCTAGTGCAAAATAAAAACATAGGGCCCTTGTTCAGAAGTTATTAAGAATTTCAAGGTGGTGACCGCAGAGCATTAAACTAAGCTGAGGGGGCTTCTGAGCTTGGGGCCTCAAGCCACATGCCCACAAAGCCGGCCCTGGCCACAGGTTCCTGCCTGCGGAGAACATGGGTTGGTTCCCCTCCTCTGCATATAGCAACAGGGGGGTTGAACAGAGACACAGAGACATTATATGGTGACAATCTTGCAGACCTAGGTGACGGTGACAGTGTTTAAACCTAGTTTCCATGATGTGGCTATACTTTATAATGTAAAACACACCCGTATCAGGGCTAATGCCTCGCTGGATCCAATCTTGTTGCCAAAACACCAGGGAAGGATAAAATTCCTGCCTGTGGGTGGAGAGAGACTGGCGGGGAGCAGGGCGGTGGGACGTGAGGGTGTTGGGGTCAGGCGCTAGATGTGGTCTGAGGGTGTCTACCTCATTCCCCGCCCGCCTGTTTGGAGCTGAAGGCAGGAGACGGAGTGTGGCTAAGGGATGACACATTTTTGGGTGACTCTGTCCTGCATTTGTTTTCCTGGGCTTTGGGCTGTTGTGACCATGAAAAAAAGCAAACAGACATAGAGTTTGAAGGCCAGAGAGTCGATCGCTCTGTCTTGCCTCAGAGCTCCCTTGGTCGCTTGCCTGTGATTAGAAATGGGGAGAATAAAAGAGCTCTGCTTTCTGACAGCCTCTGCTTCACAAGGGCCACGCAGAGGCAGCCTATTCTTATAAAAGTAGATTTTGCTGGGGGAGCAGAAATCCCTTTCTCTTTGGGGCCAGTGTGGCTGTGTATGTATCTATCCATGTATATGTGTCTGGCATACTGCAGGTATGTGCACACATGTATGTGAGTGGCTCAGTCTGTGCATGTATGTGTACATAGTGCAAATGTGTGCACGCCTGTTGCACGCGTGCACAGCAGTTGCAGGGATTGTGCGTGCTGTGCATGGGTAGGTCCTGGTATCTAAAACCTTTACATCTGCTTCCATCAGTCTTGTGTGTTGTGAAGTTCAGGCCGCCACTCAGCCAGCTTAGGGAAAAGGAAACCCATCAGGGTGTGCGTGGGCTGGGGCTGGGACGGGGCAGACAGCTCGAGGGCCTGTCTGTTGCCTTTTGCTCAGCAGCTCCCTTCTCTTCTCTGCTCGGGTATGGTTTTCCTGGCATGACCTCAGCCTGCATGGGGCTCTGGCTTGCTTGCCTCTGGGGCTGGCTCCACCCCGTGGTGTGTCTCTGCACCTGGCTGTGGCTCCTGGCCTTCGTCAATAACTGGCTGATGCTTTATGTGCGTCATGGTGCAAATTTGCAGGCAGAATCTGGCCCAGCTCATCCTTTAGGGCTGAGTCATGGATCCCTGGCCAGCCTTCAGGTACCTGCCCCTGGATCAGGTTGGGTCAGCTATGGAGGGAAGAGACCATGGCTACGTACAAGCAGCGTCACAGCTGGGCCTGAGGTTGGGACAGCTTTCCTTACGAAGGGATGTGAGCATGGAGGACAATGATGAACAGCTCGGGTACTTATGCAAAAATTCCCCGTCACCTGTGCAGTGCTCACCGTCACCCCGTGGGGGCCAGGACAACTGGGGCTGTTCCCCAACAAGGCAGGACTTGCCTGAGCAAGGAGGTTGTGGGTGTAGGCAGCCTCCTGGGGCCTAGGGTCTGCTCCTCACCACCCCCCCTCTGCCTCCCTGTTATGGGTTGAATTGTGTCTTCCTAAAAATTTATATATTGAAGTCCTAACCCCCAGTACCTCAGAATGTGACCTTATTTGGAGATAGGGTCTTTGCAGAGGTAATGAAGTTCATACGAGGTCATTTGGGTGGATCTTAATCCAGTATGACCGGTGTCCTTATAAGCAGAGGAGATTTGGAAACAGAGACACGCATAGAAAGAAGACAGTGTGAAGGGACACAGGGAGAAGATGCCATCTGCAAGTCAAGGAGAAGGCCTGGAACACACCCTTCCCCAGCAGCCCTCAGAAGGGACCCATCACTGTCCTATGTGTTTTATAGACATTTATTCATTTAATTTTCATAATCCCATAAAAGATATTCTTTCAGTACCCTCACTTTTTAAGGAGAAGGAACAGAAGGACAAAGAGGTCACAGAGCTGCCCAAGATCACCCAGCTGGTGGGTGGCAGGGCTGGGACTTGGACCCAGGCTGTCTGGCTCCAGAGCCCACTCTCAGTCCTTCTGACACCAGGGACACAGTGTGGGGGTGAGGGCGTGCGTGCAGGTGGCCGCAGGTGTGGGGCAGAGGTTGCTGCGAGTGGGGAGGGCAGCGAGAGCGGGTGTTGCTGAAGACGGAGGCACTGGGAGGGTGCCTGTGGCCCAGCCAGGGTGCTGTGGGGCAGTGGGTCTCGGCCTGCAGTGGGGCATCAGAATCGCCTGGATGGAGGGCTTGCTAGACCATGGATCATTTCTGATCCTGGACATCTGGGTTGGGGCTCCAGGATTGCATTTCTAGTAAGTTCACAAGTGATGCCACTGCTGCTGGTTTGGGGACCAGGCTTTGGGAACACTTGTGTAGGGCATGACACAAGGGGATGATGAAGAATGGAACTGGTGGTTTCGAGGTGAAGAAGGAGGTGAGTAGACTAGAACAGAGAGCGATTGCGGAAGTGCGGGATGGGTACAGCCAGAGGGAGACGCCCCCTGGAACGAGCATGAGATGAGTACAGCCGAGATCAGCAGGGACGTCGTACGTACGGGCACGAGGATATCGGAGCCCTGGCTCCAGCGGCAAAGGCAGCGCCTACAGCCCTATGGGAGCCTCTTTCCTGTTGGGGGTCCTGCTTCCCGTGTTGACCTCCCAGGTGGTGGCTGTCGGGTGTGACTGGCCTGGGAAATGTCTGGGTGTCCTCTCATTGGCCTGCAGTGGGGCCCGAGAGGCTCTAAAGGGGCATCTACGGCAGTGGCCTGGCAAGCCCCAGAGCCCTCCAGGTGGATCCTGGGCTGCGTGGGCTTCTGGGTGTGCAGAGGTGGCAGAGACAACAGGCCTCTCCTCCCCTGGGGCCCCCTAGGTGCAGGAGGTTTCTCTGTGTTCATCCAGCCTGCGGCTGGAGGCCCCTGGGAGAGACGTCTCAGAGGACTCGGGGAGGGGCTGAAACCTGTCCAGAAAGGGCTTCCTGTCCCTCCTCAGCCTTAGCGCCTGTGCTTGGTCCTTGCTTTGCTGTGGGCGAGTGAGTCGGAGGTGGGGCTGGGTGGGGCTGGGGCTCCTCAAACTAAAAACAGGAGCCCCCAGCCAGGAAGGGCTTTCTGGACTGCAGCAAGGACCATTCGGCTGGAGGCTGTTGGAGGGACGAGGGTGCAGCAATAAGCCCCAAGAAAGATGCCACTCCAAGGGCCACCGGTCTCCTGAGGCTGGGCCCAGAGGGGCTGACCTGGGGCCACACCTGAGTCCGCCAGGGTCAGGGGTTAAACTGTGCCCCCCTCAAAAAATATGGCAAAGTCCTCACCCCCAGTACCTCAGAATGGGACCTTATTTAAAAATAGAGTCTTTATTGAGGTCATCTAGTTAAATGAGGTCATTAGGGTTGGCCTCACTCCAATACGACGGTGTCCTCATAAAGACAGGACATTTGGACACAGAGACAGACGCAGAGGGAAGACCAGGTGAAGATGCAGGGGACGATGGCCTTGTGCACTCCAAGGAGCACCTGCGGCTGCCAGAGGCTGGGAGAAAGGCCTGAACAGATCCCCCTCACATCCCTCAGAAGGAACCAGCCTCCCAAACTGTGCGACAGTAATTTTCGGTTGCGTAGCCACCCAGTGTGCGGGACTCGTCACCAACACGCCCCAGTTCACGGAAGGAGCCAAACTGGTCTTAGCAACTGGGCACAGGCAAGTGTCACTGCTGAGCGGCCAGGCAGTGATGGCTTTGGGAGGGGAAGGAGGTGACCTGGTGACTTCAGGAGGGGGCAGTGTAGCCTGAAGCCCAGCATGTGACACTCCAGTGGCAATGGGCTGTCTCGGATTCTCCAGGACTGAAGAACCGTGGCTGCCTTCCAGAGGACACACCTGCTGCGGGAGAGGCAGAGGGGACCTTCCCTCTGGACTGGGGCCCGAGGTCACAGTGCCCTTCTTGCTGCCTTGGGCCTCACAGAGAAAGCTGGAAGCTTGCACAACAGGCGCCCGCTGTTTCCAGGGCTCTAAAGCCTCCGTCTCGGGGACGGAAGGCAGGAAGGGCACACAGGGACACATCTTTGGCTACAAGAACTCCAGATTCAGAGGAGCCAGGCACGAAGCACCACAGAGCACCAAAGGACTGCAAAACCCTTTTCTTAATCAATCATATTTTATTGTCAGTTATAAATATTTTCCATTTGTCCCCTATTTACAGCTGTAAAATAGTTTATGATAATTATCCCCTCACCTACCATTCAGCATCTTGCTATAAACTCCATGAAAATTGAATAGGAAATAAAAAGCTCTTGTTGGGGGCCCCCCAGCCTGGCTCCCCCCAACTCCAAACAACCCCACGCAGACAGCAGGCAACGTCGCAGCATGTGCTACACAGTAGCAAAGGGGCGGCCGGCGGCGGCGCCGGGCGGTCAGGACGCCAAGCTCCTCAGGACGTTGGTGATGCTCCAGTGCTGGCCCGAGCACTTCTGCAGCACCAGCTGGAAGCCGAACTCCAGGTCGCTGTTCTCCTGTAGCTCCAGACAGCGCTTGGACTTGCGGTTCTGGATGGGGCCTCCCTAGGAGCCAGGGCACAGAGCGGGGTCAGAGGGCACAGAGGTAACACAGGGCGATTTCGGGACCTCAGGCCTAGTGGCTGGTGGGGGCTGGAATTATCGGTGCAGCCGGATCCCTGGGGGCCAGCATTCCCATGGAACCTCAGGCGCCCCCATCTCTGATGTGTTGGTCTTCTCAGGAAGACTGAACATGTGCCTCAGTTTCTTCACGATGCCCTAGTTCTTTGCTAGGAGAGAGACCTCTCCAACCCAACTTCTGTTTACCTGGCTGGTTTGTTCCTACAGCTCCTACCCTAGGGGCCGAGCCCTGCTCTGAAAAGCCTAGCTCCTCGGGACCACCCGTGATCAGCCTGCATTTGCATATCACCAGAGGCCCCGGACCCCCTGCTCCTGGGGCCTGTGCCCCAGCTGGACCTCTGGGGTCAGCAGTACTGGCCCCAACCAACGCAGCCTCCTGGATACTGTCCTTTAGGCACTGGACTGCTTGGACATGCATGGTTTTCCCCCATGCTACTGATGTTCCAGAATGTTCTGTAGCCATGCATACTCGTGAGATTTATGTCCCAAAGCCCCTTGAAGGAAGTGATGTTCTACTCCTCAAATCAGCCCTATAGCAGCAAAGAGGAAACCCCCAATTTTTGTTCTGAGTGAGATCCTTCCAGGATTTGATCCTTTGGGGCTGCTGGCTGTGAGCCTGGGACGTCAGCCTGGACAGCTTGAGCATCTCTGAGTTACCCCCAAAGTTGTGCTCAACTAGACTTTGGCCTCCCAAGCAGGCAGAATTGCTTGGGTGGGTGGAAGCCCTTATAAGTGGGTGACTTGTAGCTTAATGGCTACATGACCCTTGAATATAGGGTCAAGCTCACATCTTCCCAAGAACCTACTCCTCCTGTGTGTCCCATCTTGGCAATACCAGCTACTTGTGCAGGAAACCTGGACGTTTTCATTTGCTCATCTTCCTCAGCACCCAATGCCCTGTGACGGCCCCCTTCACTGTCTCCCATCACGCTTGCCCTTGTTTGGGCCACCATCTTTTGTCACCTGGACAACCCCATCAGCCTCCTAAAGGACCTCCCTTCCAGCCTCTGGAAGCAAGAGTGGTGCTCTTTCTAAAGTGCACACTCGGCCTGGAGGACAAAGTCCGAGCTCCTCAGCGCTGCACTGAAGGCGCCCGTGGCGCGGTGCTGCCTTTCCCTGCAGCCGACTCTCTGACCGCTCCCCCAGCTCCGCGCCTCTTGCTGCGGCCATACCAAAGCCCGGGTAGTGTTCGGAACCCATTTGTACTCTGCAGGAGCTGTGCCTTCTGCCTGGGATGCTTCTCCATGCTCCCCCAGCAGGCTAAGCCACAGCCGCATGTCAAAGCCCAGCTCCTGCTCCCTTTCCTCCAGGAAACCACCTCCATTGCCCACCCGTGCCCACCTCCACTTCCCCTCCTCAGTCTACCCGGCTGGCTTGGTGCTCTTCATCCTGTGACCCCTCCAGCTCACAGTAGGCAGTGCACCGTGAGAGGGGGAGGTCAAACCTCTTCTGCAAGGAAGTCATCCGAGTCTGCCGCAACCATCCCCATGGCAACAGCTGATATCTCAAGACAAAACGTTAAGACTCAGTTCTCACAACTACCTGGGAAATTGGCAATATCTATTCCAGTTGGCCATACACTCCCCTATGACCCAACAACTGTAACAGAAATGTGTGTACCAAAGACATGCCCTTGTATGCTTTCTGTGACATGATTGTAAAACTCTAATCTGGAAACAACCCCAACATCTACCAATAGTAGATGGATAAACAACTCATGGTATATTCGTGCAATGGAATACTATACAGCAATGAAAACAAACACAGCACACTAGAGCTACACTCAATAAGGGTAAATCTCATACACACAGTGTTGAGCAAAAGAAGGCAGACAAAAGAATACACAAATAACTTCCCAAACAGGCAAAATAAAACCACAGTGTTACAGTCAGGATGCCGGCCACCTCTGGGGAGAAGGGAGTGGGAAGATGATTGGCTGGAGGTAAGAGGGGTGCTTCTGGGTGCTGGGAGTGCGCTATTTCCTGACCTAGGTGTTTGTTAGGGTTTAAATTATTAAGTCGAATGTATGTTTTATACATGTTTCTATATTTATATATGTTATTCTTCAATTAAAAAATTAAAACAAGAAATCCAGCGCCCTCCAAAGGGATTTGAGTGGTGAATGAGAACCCGGACAGATGGCAGAGGGGGTCGAGGGGTGTGGGAGAATGTGTGTCAGGGAAGGGGTGTGGAATTCCCACAGCCCCCATTTCCCACCGGCCACTCAGGCACATTCTGAGCCCAAAGTGCTGCCTCCCGTGGGGGCCCCTTGCCAAGGCCGAGACAGGGAGGTGGGAACAGAGGTCTCTGAGAAGTAAAGTGTCCTTCGGAGACTCACATCTGCCATTTCCCAGGCCCTACCCTGGCCCAGCCTTGCCCTCAGCACCCTAGAGACAGGAAGTGAGGTGACCCTGAGGCAGAAGCCACCAGTGTGGCCTCCTGGGAGAATGTGGAAGGAATGGGTGGGGGCCAAGAGTGGGGTGGGGACAGGCCAGTGGAAGGGACACAACCTCAGTGAGAATGTCTGGGCCTGCCAGGTGGGTCTGGAGCCAAGGAGAGCCCCCTCCCTGAAGGCTGAGAGAGGAGCTTCTAGAACAGGGTTGTAAGGCCACGGTGGGGCCGTGCTGAGCAGAGCCCTGGTGTGCCCCAGGGGAACACATCTGGGGTATAGAGAGAGGGGCCAGGCTGCCCTTTGGTGCTAGAACTAGCACTGGCCAATGCATTCCCCCTGCCCTGCTTCTCAGACTTCAGCCTCTCTCACTGAACAAGCTGAGCCTTCTCCCTCTCTCCGGGCAAAGTCCAATCGCAAAGCTCCGAGAGAAGCCCTCCGTTCCTCCATTCAATGCCGCCTGGCAAGTTCAGCCCCCGTGGGAGCAGCCGAGTGTTGTCCCTATCCGCACTGCTGCTGCTGCTGGCTTTGCACAGTAGTGCCAGCTGGCGCTTACTTACCATTTGCCTAGCACTGTGCCACATGCCTCACACGCCCAATGTCACATGTTCCTACAATAGCCTGGAGAGGTGGAGATGATAATTATCCCCATTTTATCTAACTGGAGACTGAGGCTCAGAGAGGTTGGGAGACTTGCCCAGGTTCACGTGGTCACCGGGAACCCAGGAGTCTGCCCCTTCACTGTTCCCTAGTAGGACAGCCCCAGCCCACCCATGCCTATCTCAGAGGCCGTGGGTGGACCGGACCAAGGGACCTGGTGGTGCCAATGCCTGGGGTGGAGAAAGGTCCTCTCAGTGAGCTTCAGAGGTCTGGGGAGTGAGTTTGGCCTGTTAGCATGTTAGAGGGTGATAAGTCTGTGCGTGAAAATGTAGACAGGGAAAGAGGTTCCGGGTGGTGGTGAGCCGGAGGCAGGCGGCAGTTGTGAGAAGTGGTCAGAAAAATCGTAATTAAAGGTCAGGTCTGAACGAGGAGGAAGGAGGAGAGGAAAGGGCCCAGGGGGTGGCTGGGGGAGTTCTGGGCCCTGGGGAGGAGATAGGCTCAAGAGGAGAGAGTGGTTGTGCAGGGCTTCATGGTCATTGAACAGACTTGGACTTTGGGTCTGAGTGACAGATAGGGCTGGCCATTGCAGGGTCTGAATGACACGTTAGCCAGGTCACCCTGCATACGCTGTCGGGTGCAGAGCATTGGAGGGAGGAAGGAAGCAGGGACACCTGTTAGGCGACTTCCATCCTAACACCCAGGGTGCAGCCTGCAGCCTCTGGGTCAGTCCCATGGCTCTGGGGCTGGGGCTTCACGCAGAGACCTTAGCTGTCCCCTCCCCCTGAGAAGGGCACAGACGCTTGGTTTACCAGTCCTGTCACTGCATTATTTGTGTAATACTTACAACTACATGATCTGGAAACACACAACACTTTTAATTAAAGAATTTAAATAAGGGCAATTAAACGTGGTAGGAGAGAAGCCGCAGCACACAGAGAGCTTAATTGGAATGAAAACCAAATTAAATATGGAAACAGTGGTTAAAAAAAAAATCGCAAGTTGAATGTATAGAATTCAGAAGGCTGATAATAATTCCTAGAGCCGGTTCCCAGCCCCCAGCCTAGTTCCTCCTCTTTCCGGGCCACTCTGGAGCAGCAACTGGGAAAGGCCTGAGCAGAAGCCCAGAGCACAGGACTCTGCGCCCAGCCTTGGCCGCAGGAGCCCGGGCCCGTGGCTGAGCCACTCCAGGCTTCGGTCCTCTCACTTGCAAAAGGAGACAGCACTCCGGGGCACTTGACTGCTATCTCAATATAGAGGACTGACTCGGTGCACACTGGGGCATGTGGATGCCACAGTCCATGAGCCTTTTGGGCACCGAGGAGCAGACCCCAGATTATTATGTAGCCAAGCACTCAGCTTCCCCAAGTGTGTGTCTGTGGTGCTAGGCGTGGAACAGCCAGCACCAACCTAACTGGCCCTGTTCTTCCTGGGGATGTAGGCTGAGTAAGAGTTAGAGTCAGCTGGGGGGCGGGTGTTAAATTAGAGATCACTGCCCTCCTCTTCTGATTTAGCAGGTGTGGGAGGTGGCCTGAAAATGTGTGTTTTTCTTCTTTAATTTCAGATTACATGGGTACAAATGTTTTGGCTATATGAATTGCTTTTGTACAGTTTGAGTCAAAGTTATAAGTGTGTCCATCACATTGTACCCGTTAGGTGTGATTTTACCCATCCCCTTCTCCCTGCTCCCACCTGCTTGATTTCCATTGAGTTTTACTTCCAGATATATGTGTACGTGAGTGTTGATCAGTTAGTTCCAATTTAATAGTGAGTACAAGTGGTGTTTGTTTTCCCATTCTTGTGATACTTCACTTAGGAGAATGGTCTCCATTCAGGTTACAAAAGGTATTAGTTCGCCATTTTTTTTAATGGCTGAGTAGTACTCCATGGTATACATATGCCACATTTTATTAGTCCACTCATGTATTGATGGGCACTTGAGTTGATTCCACATCTTTGCAATTATGCTGCAATAAACATTCTAGTGCAAGTGTCTTTTTAATAAAATGGTTGTTTTCCCTTTGGGTAAATACCCAATAGTGGGATTGCTGGATCAAATGGTAGGTCAACTTTTAGTTCTTTGAGGTATCTCCATACTACTTTTCATAGAGATTGTACTAGTTTGCAGTCATACCAACAGTGTCTAAGTGCTCCGTTCTCTTTGAATCCACGCCAGCACCTGTTGTTTTGGGACTTTTTGATAAAAGCCATTCTCACTGGAGTTAGGTGCTATCTCATTGTGGTTTCATTTGCATTTCCCTAATGATTAGTGATGAGCATTTTTTCATATGTTTATTGGCCATTAGTCTATCTTCTTTTGAAAAGCTTCTGTTCATGTCTTTTGCCCACTTTTTTACGGGGTTGTTTGACTTTTTCTTACTGAGTTCTTTGTAGATTCTGGTTATTAGTCCTTTATCAGATGTGTAGCATGCAAATATTTTCTCCCATTCTGTAGGTTGTCTGTTTGCTCTAGTGATTGTTTCCTTGGCTGTGTAGAAACCTTTTAAAATTCCCAAGTGGTGCTGGTCTGGGACCACACTTTGAGAACCACAGAGAAGCCATGGCCTTCTTCCAGGGAAGGGTTGGGCCCAGCTGGTCACTTTTGCCCTGAGGTGGAGTACCCAGAATATCTGGGTTAAGCCCAGGCTGGTCTCACTTTTGCAATCAAGGTATTCACTAAGAGATTGTGTGTGTGTGCTGACTCCTATATTCCAAAGACTTCTCTGCTTATGTCAAGAGAGCCCATTCCACTTTCTTCTCTAATTAATTTTCCACAGGCAAGCAGCCCGGTGGGTCTCTGGCTTTAAGCACAGTGAGCTCAGGAGTTTCCAGGTTAAGTAGTTAATGATCAGTAATCAAATACTTCAAAGCATGGGTGGGACGTTAGGGCTAGTTAATGAAATCCTGAGATTAAGTCTGTTTTGTAGAATAAAGTGGTATTTCTGTATTATAAATATTCAACATCTGATTTATTCAATAAGTAATTTGGTATTTTTAAAAAGTATTTTGATGTTTCTTTCTTAATCTCACCTGTGCCTGAGGGAGATTTCACCTGGGATTGCTGTGAAAGTCTCTTGGACTGAACGTGGGGTAATTGCAACACCAAGTGCAAAAGGATAGGTGGCGGGGGACATGGGGACAGCAGGGGGCTGGGGGCAGCTTGCTGAGGAGGCAGGGATCCTGCCAGTTCACACACACCTGACGCTGGCTCAGCCCCGGACTCCCAGGGCTGCGGTCTACTGCTTCTCAGAGGCAAGATGAGGCACCATGGCATGGACCCCAGCCGCAGAATTCTCAGACTCAACTTTTGACAGACTAATCTCTCCGTGTCTCAGTTTCCTCATCTGTAAAATTGGGGATAATTATAGAAAGTACCTTATAACATTGTCATGGGATTAAGGAATATTTATAAACAGAATAGTACCTGGCACTTAGTAAACACCATATAAATGTTTGCTAAATACATTTTACAGTCTCACCCAGGTAGTGCGGAGCTGAGCCATCGTGCCCGGCCCTGGCCCTGATGTCTGTGGGATGAGGGGGAGGAGGCAAGTGCTGACTGTCATACACTAAAAATAACTAAGAACACATTCAGGGCCTAAACAAAGCTTTGTCAGTCCCTCAAACCGGACAATTCCGCACTTGCCCCTTCATATGACATGGAAATGAAAGGCTGACTGATTCCGGAGCCATAATGAAATACCCGATTATAGCCTTTTCTTTTCAGCACAAAAGGTTCTCGAAGTCGGACTTGCTGACAGCACTTGGGGATTGGTGCGGGAGAAAGTCACGGATTCCTTCTCCTCCCGTGTGGAGAAATTCTTTGGCAGAATTAGCCATGCTCTCTGGGAAATTTGCTCTGCAAATAGGTTCGTTTTTGAGTGGGTTACTCATCTTGCATCAAATTATCAAATTAGACCCCACAAATCACAGCCAACTGTCCCCTGACAGACAGCCTTGGCTCTGGGCTCAGCTCTCTTCCGGGCAGTCTCCCTGTAGTCCCGAAAATCTCTTCTTTCCTGGCATTCACCGACATCTCTGTTGCTATCCTCAATGTCTTCCATTTGGAAAATGCATCAATGCCGCCCTGAGAACGAAGCACGCACAGCGGGCTGCCCTGTGTGCCCTTGGACGCCCCGCTGGGCCTGGCCAACGCTTCCACCACAGAACCCAGAGTCTGGGGCGGCATCAAATACCCTCTGAATGCCCTGACATTTCATCAAATGCTCCTGTTTAAAAAAAAATTCATGCAAATTTGTGCTCCATGCCATACAATATGCACATGTTTTAGTATAAAATATTTCCACCTCGCTCCTCCAAACCCGAAGTTACAGGAAGAAGTGCTCGTTTATCCTGTAACTTTGAGTAGCCCACTTCATGCATGTCTGTGTGTCTCAGCTGGGAGCCACTCCCACCTAAAAGTGTTCGTTGTAGGACCCAGGGATCTTCCAACTCGGCAGGGCTTTTTGACTATTACCTAGAAATGTCCTTGAAATGCTGTAGTATGGTGTGTTTTTTTGTTTTTTTTTGCAGTGAGCATGCATGCATCTGAGGACAGTCATTAAGGGTAGGATTTTGCTCAGCTTTGGACCGCCCACAAACCTAGCACAAGACCTGGCGCACAGGATGCCTTTGGTCAAGATTTGCGAATTTTTTAAAAAGGATTCATTGGATCACCGGCATACTCGGGGCCTCCTCTGTCTCAGGCTTTCCTTTAGGTGCTGGAGACAGTGAAAGCGGGAGACGCAGTCCTGTCCTGTAGTCTACTGGCTACGGAACAGAGGGCCATAGGGTGAAATAAGGGGTGAAGGATTCTGTCAAGTGTGATCAAGACCCTCATACAAGGAGTTCGGCTCATTCTCTAATTTGTGGAGCTTTGTATTCAGGCTGGCCCAGTGGGTTTGCAGTCTAACTTCAGGAACTTAGAACTACAGAATTTTAGGGTTAGTAAGCCCTTAACACCACCCAGCCCAACTCCATTCAGAGCTGCAGAGCCTCCGGTGACCTGCTCATGGCCCTCTGAACTCACCCCCTCCCCAAGCCACCAGCCTCATGGCTGTGAGAAAGCAGCTCTATAAACTCTACTCGATTTCCCCCACTGGTCCTCCCTCAGGGCTACACAGGGCAAGCCTGCTCTCCCCTGTGCAAGGCAGCCCTTCGGGTATTTGCAGGTAGCGCTCAGACCTTCCTGGAGACTTTCTGGTCTTAAACGTCCCCATTCCGTCAACTGTGCATTCAAACAGATAGATGGACTTTAAGGGAGTTGAAGCTTAGGGGACATATATCATAACAACAGCCTTCTTGGGGCAAGAATTCCTTCAATAACATCTTTGAGGAGAGGACTCCAGCATGTGCTTAACCACTGAAAGTAACAGAGGTGATCGGGGGATGGGGGTGGTCTTGTTGCCCCTGGGAGGCAGCCCACTGCTTTGCTTGACAGGCATCCTGCCACCAGGTTTTTCCCTTTAGTGATCTGGTGTCTGCCTCCTCCCTCTCCTTCCGCTGGTCCAGGGATCACTGACCAAATGCCTCCTTCACTAACACTGCACCGCCGAATCCCAGAATCCCCCAATTCTCAGTATGAAGGGCACTCTCAAAAGATAGAAAGACGTACACTTAATGCGTATGAATTTATAATCACAGCATAGTCAGTTTGGGAAATTCTTTAACCCTAGGGGAGTCACAAGCAAGAAAAATCACTGAAGGCAGCAACCACTATCAACAGCGTTTCATCACGTGCTGATGTGGGAGCGGCTGGCTGTCACGTTGCGTCCTTGTGGGAGACAACGCTGGCTGCTCAACACCTGTTCTCCAAACACAGAGCTGAGGATGGTCCCGGATTAACAACCCTCCCCCAGCTACCATCATTTCATCCATCGCTACGTCCAACAGCCTGCTGAAAGTCCTCCTCCATAGCTGCCTGTCCCACGACCCAGTGCCAACCAAGTCCTCCCGTCTCTTCCTGGGATGATGGAACGGCCTCCTCCCTAACTTGCTACCCTGTCTCCTGCCTCTTTTCTTTCCATCCACCCTGCACTGTGTGGCCAGGGGGATTTTTCAGACTTCACCATGGAAATCTGCTTAAGAACCTGCCCTAGTCCCTCCCTTTGCTTTTAAGGTGAAGTGCAAACATCCTGGCAAGGCCTTCAACAACCAGCATCACCTGCCCCACCCGACTGAGTCTTACCTCCCCCAGGCCCCACTGCAAACTCCACATTCTACCTACACTGAACAAGGGATTAGTATTCTTAACATACGCTTGGCTGTTTCATGCTTTTGGCCAGGCAGAGCCTCTACTTGGGATGTTTTTCTCCCTTTCTATGCCTGGAAACTGTTTCTATAACTTTTTAAGTTCTAGATCAAACAAGCCTCATACTAGAAGCAATCCCTGAGCAATCTCTGAGCAGACAGAGCCGCTCATCCTGGGCTCTCAGAACACCGCACACCACACACCAGTTTCTGCTCTCATCATCCGGTCGTGTTGTGTGTTTACATGCCCATGAGCTCCTTGAGGGCAGAGGCCCTGTCTGATTCATGTCTGCACCCCTCCTGCCGAACCCCTGTGCTCAATAAATGTTTGATGAACGACTGAAAAAAAGAATGTTCATCATTGGAAAATTGCTCATCAGAGCCCTGCGCATCAGCGTTGCCAAGAGATGTTTTCATCAAATGTGGTTTCTCAGTGTCAGTATCTAATGCTGTCCTGGTTCAGCCTGAAGCACTGGAAATTCAGAAGAGCTTGTGAAGGTTAGAGGAAATCCATTTTATTTGTTAAACAGAAAATCAGGCTATGAGATAGAACACTAAGGTATGCAAATGTCTATCTTCTTTGTAGGAGAACCTGGGAGAATCACACTAGATTATTTTGAAATTAATTCAGCCTGAGTGTCTGTGGAGCTTAAATGTGGTCCTCAGGAGGGTAAATAATGCATAATGTGTTTGAAACCAGAAAGCAGATTTGAAATGTATCTGGTAAAAGCTCCTTTCAGCCCAACTTCTGCACCAGAACATTCTAGTTGGTAGGATCCCCATGTAATTTGCAAAGATTAAAACCTTTTGCAAGAAAATTAGCCCAAGCACAAGACTTTAATCATTTAAGAGGCTCCTGGCTTCTTTGGGCCTTGTCAATAGAGACTCCTCACCAATGAGGGCTTAAGGATGGATTCCAGGTCACTTGATAAATATTGATCATTTTGCATTAAGCAACAATTTCACGTATGTTAATTTTTTAAATATCAAGTGAGAGTGGCTGCTCTGGGTCTGCAAATTAGGAATTTAAAAATAATATTCCCAAATGGTTCCCTCTTGCAAAAGGATCAAAGATGTGGTTGCCAAGGCACTCTGGGAGTTTCAATCAGACATATGCTAAAGTGGTTGAAAACTGCCCAGTGCCCAGAGCCCCACAGGCCAATGCTGCCTGCTTTGTTGGTTGCTACGCCCATTCAAGCAGAAATTGCATGGGGCTACCTTTTCAAGGCCATGGCCTGAGATAAGGGCAGGAGGGAGCTGGATCTGGGGTGTCTTTGCCTTGAGGACTCCCATTTTACAGGGGTGTTTCTTTCTCTGCCATAGTCAGGGATGGGCGGATGAGACAGGGGGCGTGGGGAGGACCAGCCATGGCACCGAGATGTCTAGATCTGCACAGGAGATGGGACTGAGCCTCTCCAGCTGAGGCACACCTCAGGGCAGTGTAGCAAGAACTCTGTGAGGGCTGGAAAGGGGGCAGAAGTGCCAGGTGCTGGTCTGGGATGTCAGAGCACCCTGGGCGTTGGATTTAGCCAGCTTCACACTTCTCAGGCCATGCGATCTTGGCAGGTGACTTCATCTCAATTTCTCTTCTTAGTGGTGGGATTGCTGTGCTTATTCACATCGAACTGCATGAGGCTGGACACGGAGGGGCTGAGCCTCACAGACAGAGGGCTCTCAAGGGGCTGTGGCGCTTACTTCCCTTTAGGAACACTCACTCACATCTGGGTGATGCCAAGTCCCCAGAGCCGCAGGTGCCCGGCTGGGATGTGACTTCCAGGAGCTATTCCAGGACAGCCCACAGGCCACTGCCCATCCTTCTCTTCCTCCCAGTGAGCTGAAGCAGCCCTCTTGCTGAAGCAAGCCTACTCTGTGCCTAGCCCCACCAGAGACAACAGCGATTCCTCCCGAGGCGCACACTCAAGGACCCCTGGCCTTGCCTGTCAGCAGGCCCAGGCCATACCACCAAACGCTGAGCTCCTAGGGTTGGCCTCAGACCCTGTGCTGAGAGATCTTTGTGGCTGGGCAGGGCCCTGAGGGCCCCAGGGTTGTGGAGGAGAGTGAGGGGAGGGAACTTTCAAACTGCATTTCAGCCTCCTGCTAATTCTTTATCCTGTCTCTTTCCTTTCCTAGAATCTTCCCCTCTAATGCAGCTTCACAATCCCTGCCAGAGGGGCAGACCTAAACACGCCCTGGGGTCCCACAGCCTCACCTCCCACAGAACCAAATCTTCCATGGTCTGTGGCCCCTGTGACCCGGCCGAGTAGCCCCTCCAGGCTCATCTCTGGCTGCCCCTCGCTGTGCCTCCGGACCCAGCCACACTTATCTGCAGTTCCCTGGGTTTTGATGTCTCACAACTTCCGCACATGCTATTCCCTCTCCTTGGAATGCCTTTCACTCCTTGTAAATGGAGCAGGCTCCTACACATTCTTAACATTCCAAGGTAAGTACCTTGTCTTTTGAAAAGCCACCAGTCTTGTCCTACCTCCCCCCCCACCAGTTTCCTGCAATGTGCCATTCACAGACCCTAAGGGGAAGCTGAACGAAGGCCCAGCAGATGCTGTAGACAATCTCAGGTGTGAGCCTCACTTTGCCCTGGCAAAGTGAGCCCCACTCACCTCCTCAGGGCCCAGTGCGTCCATCCCTCTCCCTGCTGTGTCCAGCCTGCAAGCCTACTCTGCTCCCAGCCTGACCCAGAAACAACAGCCACTCCTCTCCAGGCACACAGCCAGCTGCCTCCCTGACCACAAGGCTCTAGGCCTCCCTTTGCCTCTTAACTTGAAGGAAGAAAGGCGGGAAATGCAGCCCTGTCCTGTAGCTTTATATGAACCCCTGGTACATAGTAGGTAGGTGCTCAGCAAATCCCTGAGAATCAGCCTGGAGGCGCAGCCTCACTATTGCCAAAGTGTCCCCTGCCTCCCCTCCACCCCCTCCCCAGCCCCTGTATCACTCTCCCAGTTTTTGACCACGGCCACGCTCTGTCACCTGAGAGAACTGCCAGTGAAGCTTCATCCTCTTGGCTTTGGCGTAACTGCACTCAATGAGCCGTGGCCGGCTGTTGACGTCCACCAGGCACCGGTTGTCATCGTCATCGACTGTGGGGCTCAGGATGCCCACGTGGATCTGCTGACTGCTCGTGTAGTACACGTTCTGGGGGTGGGGGGAGGAGGAAGAGTGAGGGTCAATGCCAATGGCCAGGGAGATGGGAGGGAGGGTGGTGACTCTCACTGGGCAGCCGGCAAAGAGGTCACGGTTAGGGAAGACCCTGGATTCTTTATGTCTAGTGGCCTTCAAATTATTTCCTATTGCAATGGATAAGAAGAAATCCTTTTAAATTCTGATCCAGTATAGTATCTATTCCACATGTATAACTAAAACAAAATTTTCAAGAGCCAAAACTTATTCTTACTATAGGTAATATACTCTGATAATTTCTATTCTATTCTTTCATGGAAAAGCATTGGTCATAACCTTTTAAATTTATTTCACCACCCACAGTATAAAAAACACCTCTTGAATCCATTATTTACGGACTCACCGGCTTCCTTCCCTCATAAATATTTCGTGCTAGATCCTGTGCTTTGTCAGTAGGTGTAGAGCAAAATGCCCGGGCTTGCGTTCAGGTGCTCAGCGCCCTGCGGGCTGGGAGGTGTGTAGCACATTTGCAGTCCACAGGGGCTGGCTCGCTTTTTTAAAGGGCCAGATGGCAAATATGTTTGGCTCTGTGGGTGTGTTGGGGAGTCCCCAAGACCACCCCCAGTTCCCATGACTCTGCGAGGACTCATAGGACTCAGCCTATAGCTATACTCACCGCTGTGATTTATTACAGGGAAAGGATACAGGGCAAATCAGCAAAGGCAAAAGGCATCTGGCAAGGTCTGGAGAAACCAGGCACAAGCCCCCAAGGGTCCTCTCGCAGTGGAGTAGCACAGGGCACACTGAATTTCCCCGAGTTGTCACAACACATGCGAAATGCTGTCTACCGAGGAAGCACCTGGGGTGTTTACTGGGGGCTGGTCACATAGGCAGCCTCTGCCTGGTGTACACCAAAATTCCACACTTCCAGAAGGCAAGCAGTTGCTAAGCATAAACTGTACTGCTAAGCATGAGCCATATGCCTAACTGACTGAGATGCCTGAACCATCATTCTAGGCGTAGTGAGCCACTGCTGCCAGTTCTGGTGGGAATCCGCCTTCAGGCCAAGCTCCCAGGCACCAGCAGGGGCCAGCCCGGTGAGCAAGCCTTCAGAGGACAGCAGTCAGGCTGGCTCTGTGAACTCCTTTTGCACAGGGGACCAGGCAGTCTCTGAAAGCTCAACTCAGCTGTGGGAGTGCACGCACACCCACAGGAAATACATGAACGAACGGCTGTGTTCCACCAACACTTCATTTACAAGAACAGGGGCTGTCCCCTGGGCTGCAGTTTGGGCCTGGTCTAGAGAAAAGCTACATGACCCTTGGCCTTTTGGCAACTTCTCTCAATCTTGAGCGGTGGTTCCCAACCAGCTTCCCAACCGAGTGGGAAGTCACGGGGCTCTGTGAGCTCTTTTCTTCCCTTACTAAAGGAACTCACCTTCTGTTTTCCCATCCCACATGATTAGGCCCCCTGAGCAAACCAAAATCCCACAGTTCTCCACTTTAGGTTAGAATATTCAGGGTAGATTCTCTTGTTATCTTGACATTTTCAAATATTTTCATCAGGAAATATTTTTGATTAATTGGTAAAATGGTAAAATGACATGTTTCTTGCTTTAGTGAAAGAGGGTGGTTGACAAGTACTTTTCAAACCTGGGTGCCAGGCCACAAAAGGCACAGAGGTGGTAAGAAGGCAGTGCAGGTGAGTAGGGTGAGTGAGGGTAGTCCTGCATGGCGTGTTCTTCCCGACCCTCAGAAGACTCTCTGAGCACCCAGGAAGGGGTGCAGGGCAGGCAGGGTCACCCCTCAGGCCAGCATATCAGTCAGGACCTCAGCAGGAAACAGATGGCACACTCCAGGTGGGGGATCTGGAGTGTGTGATAAAGGTACAATTTTAAAGGTGGAGGTAGGGTGTCAGGAACCACAAGGGAGAGTATAATTTCCTGGGGATAGTAACATGCAGCTGTTACCACCCCTAGGCCCAACGGGATGAAAGGAGAGAGCAGTTACCAGGACCTGTGAGCAAAACCTGACTCAAGAGTAGGGTTTTGGGGTGATGGTGAGCAGTGCTGAATAAACACCCCAGCTTCACCTCCCTTCCCCACTCTAATCCTCTGCAGGGCCGGAGCATTGACAGAACCCAACTGGAGACCGGAGATCATGGGAGCCCACTGGGACGTTCCATAAAGCCAGCCTCCCAGGGGGGAAGGAAGTGGGTGGAGAGTGCGTCTGGGGAGACAGGCCGAAGACACTTGTTACTGCTAAGGTCTGTTCTCTGAGGTCATCTTACAAGTTATCAGGCTCTGTGAATCTATGTAAATAGATATCAAAATGTCTAAGGTGATTGACTCTTCCCATAACAGAGGTCACATAACAGAGGTGGCTTCTAGCTTATTGGAATTGAGGGAGAAGTTGACAACTGGTAGGATTTAGAAAATTAAGCAGTCATGCAGTTAGGCATTGCATCCATTTCATCCATTCACCCAAGAAATAATGTCTAAGTTGGGTTCTGGGGATATAGAGATGAGAAAAGCCAAGGTCCCTGTCCTGCAGGGGCCACAGCCAAGTTGGGGCAACCAAGAACGTACCAGGAAATAATGGCCCTGATCACACTAATGTGACAATGTCCCTACTTCCTTCACTCACCTACCCCAACTCTTGCTACTTTGGAAATAGGAACGAGAACTCGCAGCCTCCAGAAAGCCTTTCCTGAACATGCAACAGTGTGGGGCCTCAGTCTGCACCTGCCCCCCAGGCCTCCCTCCAATAGGTGCACACCTGTTCATGCCCTTGGGTGATGGTGCCTTGTTCATGCACCATGACCTCCTCAGGACGATGTGGCTCTTAGTCACCTACATGCCAGGACACAGATTTCCTGAGGCTCAGGAGTATGGACTGCAAGACAGGGACAGCAGGGAGCCAGCCACTTCCATCCCCTTCTTCCTCCCTGTCATTAGGGCCTGGCTCTCATTAGGGCCTGGCTCTCGTCTCCAGGGTGGGCTCCACAGACAAGAGTGGCCACTCAGGTAATAGCCGAAATCAGTTTTATCCACTTAGCTGCTCTGAAGAGTCTGGGGAGATGCTCTGAGAGACGTGTGTGCACTTACTATCGGGTACAGCTGTCATCGGAGTTGTTTATTGCTCCTGAGTCTGGGAAAATCATAATAGGGACCGACAGTTGTTTGTTATTTAAAAAGCAAACAACAAAGTGCATCTTGACTGGGGTAACCACGAGGCTGGCAGATCAGAGAGAGAGGTTTGGCAAAGAGGGTTCTCTCACATCCTCACTTGGACATCTCAGAAGCCCCGCTAGGAGCGGACTGAATAAATCAATGGCCCAGCACAAAAAGGGCAGCAGTTCTGTGCGAGATGCCCACTTTCCATGCCTGCAGGCCCACAAGCATGGCTGAGCTTTCTGAGCAACGGGGACTCTCGAAGGTTTAAGCAAGAAGTGACTTAGAACTGTGGCCCTCGATGAGGGGCGATTTTGCCCACCAGGGGATACTTGGAATGTCTGGAGACATTTTGGTTGTCAGGGCAGGGGTGGGGGTGGGGGGTGGTGCTGGGAGCTGCTGGCATCTAGAGGGCAGAGGTCAGGGATGCCATCAGCGTCCTGCAATGCACAGGACAGCCCCACAGCAAAGATCTGGCCCCACGTGTCAGCAGCACTGCTGCTCAGATATCCTGACTTACACTCCTGATGATAAAAGCTGAAATGTTTTTACCTCTCGCTACGTGCTGGACATGAAGTGATTTCCATGCTCTATCTCATTTAATCCTAGTGATAACTCCGTGAGGCAGGTACTCTATTACCCGCCGTCTTGCAGACGAGGAAGCCGAGGCACAGAGAGCTTAAGTAACATGTCCAAAGTCACAGAGTTGGCGAACAGTGGCTGAGATTGAAGGGAGACAGTCTGACTGCAGAACCACACATGGGACCGCTCACCTCCCTGTCCTGCCTCCGGGGCTGGAGGGCAGAGGGATGGCTGGGAGACCAGCTTCCACTGGGGTCCCTTCGAAGCAGGGCCTGGACTAGGAGGACCAGAGGGCTGGAGGGGCCTTTGCTAAAAGGCACGTAGTAAAAGATGCTGCCAAGTGCTGAGACAGCAGCGGCCTCCCATAACTCAGCCTAGGCCAGCTGTTATCCTGTCTGTGGATGTTTTACAAACCCCCAGGGCATAGAAACGACATCCCGGACCACTCAGCTCCTCCCAGCTGTGAATGACTGATTCTGCTCACTCTCCACTCAGCCCCACACAGCTCAGCAGCGCTGCAAACCGGGTCTCCAGCATGTCATTCTGACGCTTGCAAGAGAAAGAGAAAAATCACCTGCAAGGTTGAAGAACTCACACATCCTACCTCAGGTCTCAGTGGCATTTCCTCTCCTCCCTCCGGGGCAGGGCCAGGAGGAATGACTACGATTTGGCTGCACAGCCGTCCAGGGAGCCACAGCGCCCCCTCAGGGCCACAGAGCCACGGTCCGGCAAAGCCTCCTAGGGCTGGAGGTTCCCCTTGCTCCATCCCCTACCTTGGGACAAGGGCTCCCACCCTGCAGGATGCAGGTGGACCCTGCTGCCTGCGTGTCCTCAGCAGCCCTTCCCCTCCTGGCGGGCGTGGGATGCCCTGCTTTGCAGAGCCTGACTTAGGGTCCTGCACAGAAGCCACCCCTCACATGAATCAAGCCTCACCTCAGTGACAGAAGCTCTGTCCCTGGGGGTGGGATGGCCTCAGGAGGAGAAAAGGGAGATGAAAACAGACACGCTTTTGTATACCTATATGCCAGGCCTTCTGCTAGGTAACTTCCATGCCTGTGGCCACCTTCCACTTTTAAGAATAAGGAAACCGAGCCTATGAGCGTTTAAAAAAAAAAAAAATGTACGAAGGCACACAGGTGGGCAGTTGCTCCCTCACCGCCCAGCTTGGGGAGAAGGTCCCGGCAAGGGAGACTTCCTGGCAGTTCAGGGCCTGCATCCCCTCCCCAAGTCAAGCAGCCCGATGGTCCCCATCCCTTGGAGGGCCTCCACCTCCGCCCATTCTCAAACCCCAGCTGAGGCTGGCCCAGGCACAGGAGCTCGGCTCCCAAGAGCCACCTGCTCTCGCCCCTCAGAACCAGCAACGGGACTGCCAGGGCCCTTCCCACCAGGTTGTGCTGAGCTCTGGGGGCTCCAAAAAGGGGGTTCGGGGGCCACTGTGGGTGGGATTCTAGGGCCCCTCTCCCAGCCCAGCCATGACAGATCTTTTGTCTTCTTTATAGTTGGCTTTCATGCAACATTTTGTTTGAACAAAAGGTTATGAAGAATTAAAAAAAAAAAAAAAAAGGTTTGAAAACCACTGCTGTAGAACATGAGGCGTCTGTCCAGGAGGAGGACGTTAGGGATTAGTAAGCCTTTATTAGCTTATGGCCCACCAAGTGGCATTGGCAAACATTTGGATGAGTACTTCAGCTGCCTGCCTCCAACACTCCACCCGGCCCTCAGGCCCTTGCATTCTTTGATATGGCCAATTTTTGTATTTGTCAACCATTTTATGGCCTCTTCTATTGAGACCTTCATACCGACATCACACCTTAGCCTCCATGGAAATTCTGGAACTGTCACCAAGCTGAACAAAGACTGAGATGCAAGAATCACGGGTTGGATGGAGGGAGAGGCAAGGAGAGCCTCCCAGAAAAATTCCACAGGAGCAAACTGGGTTGAGTTACATCACTTACTGATACAAACATTTTCAAGGCACAACTGAAGTACCATTTGTCTTCCAAACAATGGGAATTTTCAGCAGCTGTTTTTCCTCCATTAAATGATGTTTCCTTGGCAACACTGCTGGCCTAGAAAGTGGTTGCTCTTGAAAAGTGAGGTATCTTAGAGGCATTTAGAGATAATCTTTCACCGAGCCTCCAGCATGGGGCAGCAGTGGTGGTATTTGGCCAAAACCTTCATGGGGGTGGTGACAGAGGTGGAAAGGAGAGAGTCATAGTGGGACACTCTTTACAAGAGGTTCTAGAACCCACCGCAAGGCAGAAAACAACGGTATTTCCCAGGTTCTTACATGGTGAAAGTGGCCCAAGGTAAACCAGCATCCTTGAGGTCATTTCTTTGGACATCTACCTACACCCTAGATTTCGCAGCCCAACAAGGAGTTAAGAGCCCAGCTTTCTGCAGGGGTTGGGGACATACCAGAGGACTGTGACACAGTCTAGGAATTAAAAGTCACCATACTGGAGTGATTGCAAAGTGTTAAAATGGGGTGGGAAGTGTTGGCAAAGGTCGTTGAGGGGAAAAAAGGCCAAGCTGTGGGCTGGATCTTGGAAGAGGAGGAAGATCTGAGAGCGAATGAAATGCGGGAGGGAGGAGACAGGGAAGGAGAGAGAGGACTCCCGAGGACACACTCCTGAATGCAATCAGGCGAGGGGAGGGCTCTCACCTTGGCTGCACTTTAGAACCAACCGGGGAGCTTTAAAACCTATAAAACACAGTCTCAGGGGGTGGGGCCCAGGCATGGAGATTTATTCCAGGGGATTCTAACGTGCAGCCAAGGTTGAAGACTAGCTATGTTAAGGAGGCTGGGGTAGCCTAGGGATAGAATGTGGGGACCCCACCTGCAGGGCATTGCTTTGAAGCCCCTGAGGAGGGTGGCCAAGAGGTCAGGAAGCACCATTAGTTAGAACAATGTTTCTCAAAGTAAGGGCCTCCCATCATCTGGGAACTTATGAGAAATGCATTTTTGAGCCCAAACCAAACCTACTGAATCACAAATTCTGAGAGTGGGGCTCAGGAACCTGTGTTTTAACAAGCCATCCAGGTAAGTCTATTTCATGTTAGCATTTGAGAACCATCGGTCTAGGAAGAAGGTGGCCTTGTGGGATAGAAAGAACACGGGCTTCCAAGTCAGGAAGACATGGGTCTCTACTCGACACCTCCGTCCCTCACTTGCTACCTAGGAAGCCATTGTGAGCCTCAGTTTCCTGTTCTGTGAAATGCAGTTGTTGTGAGGATTAAAATACTGGTAGCCCCTAGTCTGGCCACGGGGACTGCAGGGCAGGGACGAGGGTCTCTGCTGGCGGATGAGAAAGGACCCAGTAGGGAGGGGACTGGTGGTCCAGCTGCAGTGCCTCGACTCCCCTAATAGGTGAGGGTTCGAGGAAACAGAGGGCAGGGAGCCGGGCATGGTGGGTGGGAGGAAGGAAATGGAGCCTTGCTTTGTTACATTTTATTACATTTCAATTTACAGAGTGATGCTTGTGACATCTAGAATGTGTATTCGAAGCGGGCTCTTTTTCCTCTTTACCAAAGAATGAGCTGCAGGCCTCTCTGCGGACAGGCAGGCTGATTTAAGGGTTTGGTTATTGGTCATCAACCCCTTGACACGGAGGTTCGTCACTCTGCTGAGGGCCATAGCATGCTGCTGCTAAATCAGGGATGAAGGAAAGTCATTTCCAAAATGATCGCGTGTTCACCACCCACAGCACTAAGTCCACATGGGAAACAGAAGACATTTATAAACACTGTTTGCCATTACTGTGCTGGAGCGTAAGTGTGTAAGGCAAGGTTTCTGGCTCAGAGCTTCCCCTGTGAATCCCTTTTCCTGGTGGAGGGAGAACAGGTGAGGCTGGGCATGTGAATCCCCCAGCTTTGCGGGGAGAGGTTTGCAACTGGTACTCAGCCCATCCGTCAGTAGCTGATCCAGTTCAAGTCAACACACACCCTTTGTGCCCTCTCAGGTGCCAGGCCTGACCCGGGCACTGGGAAAGCCGAGAGGACAGGACGTGCCCCTCCTTCAGGGAGCTCTCAGCATGGCGGTCAGACAGACGCGAGGAAGGTGAATAGGACATAGTCGCAGCCGGGCTTACAACAGATGACTGGTCCAGGTGCTGGGGCACTCCAGAGCACGGGTGACAATCTCTACCCGAAGCTGTCAGTGAGTGATGAGGTTTGAGAACAGTCAGAGAAGAGAGTAGTTTGCCTAGATAGCTGACAAGGGCAAGGGACTCCTGGCGAGGGAACGGGCAAAGCCAAGCCACAGCGGCCTGACAGCACGACACCATTTAGGGAAGGAGAGTGCCTATGGGGTGCTGGGGAGAGGAGGCCGGAAGAGCACCCGGGGAGCTGAAGAGTGTGGACAGCACCTCGTTGTGACCTCAGATCAATAAGTCACTCCACTTGTTAGCGCATCTGAGGGGTCCTTAGAATCTTCTGAGTGCAAAATATCCAAGGGGCCTGGCAAGTGTGCCTGGGCTGGAGGTGAGTCAGGCAGCTTCTGCAGGCCCGTTTGAGAGATTCCAGATGCAGGTCTGCAGAACAGCAGGAAGAAAAGCAGAGCTTTGACCAAGGAGTCTTCTTTGAATTTAAGACTGAATAGGAAAGAGCCTGATTTCTGCCTCCCACGTGCAGCTAGGGGACGCAGCCACGCAGCACTGTGGCTGGGTCTGGAGGGGTTTCCCTTAGTGTCACAGCCGTTGCTGTGGCTGCTGTTTTCATGTTTAATTCCAGGCCTCACCCCCGCGGCATGGTGTCAGCCATCTCTCCGCCACCGTCTGTGGGGTTCCAGCCCAGATCAGCAACCCTGTTCCCCATTTTGCATTGTCTTCTCTTCCTGTGTCTTCCTGAGCTCCTGGGCCCAGTGTTCCCCTGGCGAGTCCCTCTGCCCCAGGAGACAGCCAAGTGACAGGGGTTGCCCTAGCCTTCCCGCATTGAAACCGAGGGTCGAGCTGGAGTGAATTACCAGCGAGAGAGCAGACAACCCAGTGCAGAGAGTTGCGGGATTCTTGAGATACTGAGAGTTTTGTTTGCTTTCTTGTAGCAGCAGCTGGCCTCCCCCGGGCCATGGCAGTAGGCGTGTCTCACAGGTGGCCAATCAGAGTGCCCCACTGCCTTGGCCCAGAGATTGGGTTCAGGATGGGTGTGTGAACTCATCTAGGCCAATGAAAGTCCTCCCTGGCATTGTCTGCTGTGAGATCATGTGACTGGAAGGCTTGAAGCCCGAAGCTACTTGCTGCCTTCGTCTGCAGGTACACTGGGAAAGCTCTCCGACTGCAGGAGAGAGCAAGGTCGTACACACAGGGATCGGAGGCAGAAGGTGGGGAAACAGTGAGGAAGGGAAGTCTGGCTCCTGCATCCAGTTCTGCCTGAAGCCCAAGACAGACATGGACTTGTCAGTGACATGAGATGATAAGATTTCTTTTGTATTTAAGTTGGCTTGAGTTGGGTTTCTGTCACATGCAACCGAGAGTCCTGACTAACACACAGGAGGCATTCCCAAAATACAAAGGGGATAAAGCAAAAATATGACCACGTCATGGCTCAGTAGTCCTTGGCTGCAGAGCGAATGTAGGTGTCGTGTGTGTATATCATTTATTCATTCATTATAATAAAGCAGGTCACTGTTTTAATAATAAAGTGCTGAAGTTTATGAATGTTTGACTTTTTTTTTTTTTTTTACAAGATAAGGAAATGTCTCACGCATTTACATGCCAGTTTCTTGAGTAGGTGGGAAGCTAGTGAGGCTGGAGGTTCACATAGGCCTAGTAAGTCCCCGGTGTGGGCTGAGTTTCTGAACATTGTCCATTATGTGGGTATACGGAAGAAATTGAGAACTGCTGGGAAAGCTGAATTACAGAGAAATAAACTCAGCGTGGGCCAGAATAAGACAACGAACAGGTGCCCTGGCTTGGGATTGCTGGTGGAGCCGGTCTGCAGCCTCCCGTGTCTGTAGGGAGCGGTGCTTGCAAACTGCCCCACCTGGGCCTTCGCCCCTCCCTTTGATGCTCACGCTCTCTGCTTGCACCAGGATCAGCCCGGCTGCCCGGCACAGGCTCCTGCCTGGGAGCTCTCCCCAGCGGCGCACTCTGACACAGATGGGAGCTGCAGACACAGGCCACACCAGGCAGAAGCGCACTGCCAAGGGATGGATCGAAGAGGCCCCATCAATAGTACTGGCTCGGGCCATGGGGCAGGCCCCAGCGGCTGAAGGATGGGGCTTGCCTCAAGGAAGAGGGATGTGCACAGGATGTGTGCTACTGTCAGGACAAGGTCAGAGACAGAGCAAAGAGCTGCCAAGAGCTTCTGGAGTTGCAGAGTCATTGTACTTGGCCTCAAAAGGCAGGGGAATTGACAGCCCTCACTGGCTCCGAATGCACCTGGCCCATCAGCAGTCCTGAAGAGATCACCCTCAGATGAGGAACATAGCAAGGGACTGTGACCCTGCTCACAATCCCCCTCGGGGCTCAGAGTCTCCTGGATAGAAGGCAAAGCCCGGGTGACTCCTGGAAAACCTACTCCATCCATTTTCACAGCATAACCTGGCATCCACCCCATTTGTGGCTGTAGCAGATGCTGTTGGTGCCCAAGCCCTGGACATGTGGATGGCCCTCCTCAGTCAGTCCCTGCTGCCTCCTGCCCGAGGAGCTGTTCTTGCTGCAGGAGCTGCTCAGCCTGCACTGGGCCCCGGGAGCAGCCCTCATCCAAGGACGGATGGAAGCTGGTGGATAAATAACCCACCCTTTTTGCCCCTTGGGATAAGTCTGGGACATGTTCCCTACAGCTTCCAGAAATCCCCAGCAACACAGACCCCAGCAGCCCACACTGGCATCTGCTCATCATGCACTTGGACTGACCTTCCTGCCTCCCTTGCCCCATTTTCCCTCTGCCTTACCAGTACTTCCTGGAATCACCTCCCAGGTAAATTACTTGCCACAAACCCCTGTCTCAGGGTCTGCTTCTATAGATGCCCAACTCAAGAGAGCAGCTGGCCCAGGGCTTGCTCCACCTGCGGCCCTCATGCCCAGGGTCCCCAGCACAGGTATGAGGTAGAGGCTGAGCCTGTGCTGTCACTGTACTTGGGTCCCAGCACAACCTCAGTCAGCAATGCGGCTCATTATGAGCACCAAACTTGGTGCCCCGGAGCCTTTTGAGGACACCACATGTGACAGACCACCTTCCAGTGTGGTAGCCATGGTGACACCTGAGTCTACTGCAAGGCAGGCCCGGGGCTGAGGGACTGCTGCAGCCCTCTGGCCCGGATGTCTGTGGGCTGCCACCATACAAACTCTCTCGCTGACCCTGCCCTGCAGCCCATGAGTCCTCCTGTAATGGGGACGCCTTCGGGTGAGAAGCATATTTCATCTTTGCCTTGACCCTCCGGAAGTAGCAGCCTCTGGTCATCCAGCACATGCCCCTGGGAGGGGCTGTCTGTCTAACAGTGACCCATGTCCTCTGAAGACGGCTCTGCCCAGGGTTGGCCCCAGATGGTCCGTACTCTGTGACTGCCACCCGCCCATCGGGGAGATGGAGCTGTTACAAGAAGGCTCCTCCAGGAATTGAAAACATGACGTGGAAAGACACGGAGACAATTGTCCTGTAGCTGAGACACATTTTAGGAACACTCTCTAGAGGAGATCCAAGGACTTTTACTGCTGAGGGCCCTGGAGCTGCCCACTTCCTGCCTTTCCTAGTCAATCTTCCCTCCGAGCCTATGAAAAGCAATCACCCCGCGTTTCCTCAAATGGCACCCACTCTTTGTTTTTAGCTGAAGCTACCCAAGTTTGTTTTATTTGTGGTTGTTGTTGGTAATGATTCCCTCCCCTCCAATTAACAAATACAGTCAGCTCCATCATCGGTAAGTTCTCTGTGTTCAAGGGATCCTGAATGCCTGGATCTGACTGCTGAGCCCCACTAAGGTCCCTGTTTTGGAAGCTATTGCTCAGAGCCATCCCTGGCTGCGTCTGCGTGTCTGCTGTAAGCTGTGCCTGCTCACTAACAAACAGCCAGGAGGGAGCACATCCTGTGCACTGAGGAATGCGTCCCCCGATGTTCCTCCTTCCACAAACGCAACAGTCTGCCAACTTGGCCTCAGCTGGTGGCAGTCGATGCCTGCTTCCTAACCACAGTAACCAATTGGTTCATTGTTCAGAATAGCCACTGCCCTGTCCTATGAGGCTCCTCCTTGTCTTCCCCTCCCTCCTGAGCAATCATATATCCCCACATCATTAATGTCAGATGTGACCATGTGTCTAGCGTTGGCCAATGGAATGTGAGTGAGAGTGGCAGGTGTCACTTCCAATCAGAAGCTTTGAGAGTAAGCATGTGATCGGCCACCCCTCTTTTGCTCTCTGCCACTGGACCTGCAGCACCCCAGATGGGGGCTGCTCCTTTGGCCCTAGAAAAAGGTGAGGTGACACAGAGCTGAAGCTGAACCATGGTTACTATGTAGCATGAACACAAAAGAAACGTGTCTTGTTGGAAGCCACTGAGATTTGGAGATCATCAGCCTAAGATGACTGATGCAGAAATGACACTGGAGGAAGTGTGCTGCCAAACCTTGAAATGTGGGACACTGGCTTTGGGGCCAGAGCGGGGTGGTGGGGGAACCATCACTGGAGGCTGGAAAGGTGGTGACCCTATGCAGCCGTGAGACGCTGGGCAAACGTGTTGCCTGTGATATCCTGGTAGACCACTAACGTGGCAAAGGAGCTTGTGCCGTGGATCAAGAGCACGCCCTTGGTCACCATCAGCTGCTTTGACAAGGTATGGCAACATAGAGATAAGGTCAGGAGAGAAATGCACGTGTAGCATGGCCCAGAAATGCGTGTTATTATAAGCCACTGAGGTCCACCCTGGAGCATAAGGAAGGATGAACTGACAGCCATTTTGTTAAGCTCCCTGCCCACATCATCACACAAAAATAGAACTTCAAAATGGGGTGCGTGCTCTTAAGGAAAAGCACAAGGGACTTTGGGCATAGATGCCAAGGGGACTTGATTTAATGAGGGGAGGGGAAGGGGGTGATCCAAGAAAGACTCGCTTTGGGTCCAGAGAACTCTGCCTAGACTCAAGTCTATTAGCTGCATGCCTAGAGACAGTCTACACAGCCGTTCATTCTCTCAATCTACTCATCCGTAAAAGCAGGGGCTAACAATGCCGCCAACCTCATAGGGGTGTTGGGGGAATTATACGGAATGATTTGTGCTCGGTGTTAGCTGTTAGTGACGCCATCGTGACATCTGTCACTCTCTATTAGACTCCAAGTTCCCCGAGGGCAGGGACAGTGTTTGTGTTGGTCACCTTGGTATCCCTATTATCTAACCCACTGCTTGACACATGACATATACTCAAAACCTATTAGTTGATTACATTCATGTATTAATCAATTATTCCAGAGATCCTTGAACTCCAGCTCAGAAACACCCAGGCTCACTCCCTGGTGCCTGTCTCACATCCCATATTCTGTCTGTCCAGTTTGGACCAGTATCTTGGACACCACTCTCCATATGGCCCTGTGGATTAATGGCTTGGATAGAACAAGGTATCTCCCAAGCACAAGATTCTTTTTTTTTTTTTTTTTTAATTTCAGCATATTATGGGGGTACAAAAGTTTAGGTTACATATATTGCCCTTGCCCCCCTCTCCCCCAAATAAGAGCTTCAAGCCTGTCCATCCCCTAGCCAAGAGCAAGATTCTTAATATTTGCCCCCAGCATTCAGTCTGTGCCAGGCCTAAGACTTACCTGGCCCCCAGGAGAAATGAGGAGGCTCAGTCACTTGCTGGTATATGGCATATGACAGTTATCTTGCACTGCATTAAAAAGAGCTTAGACTATTCCCAGTGAGAGATGTGTGTGCGTGTGTGCATGTGTGTGCATGTGTGCATGTGTGCGTGTGTGTGCAGATATCTTAACATATGGTCAGTGTGGAATCTGGACTCACCAGCAATCTCAGTGAGCAGGAAGATATAGGAAAAAGCATAGTAATAAAATGTGCAGGTTAAGATCCAGTAGGGAGAAGTCAGCCCAGAAAAATGGAATTCACATGGATGAAATAATGCGCCTGATTTTAATCTGCAAATATAAATCTCTCTATTTTACTTGCTCCAACATCATCTCCATCTCCATCTTTCTAGTTCCTGGAAAAAATATAACCAGCTTTACTGGGGGAAAAAAGCTCCAGATCATGTCTTTATTGGAAGTTACACACCATAGATAGCAATGCCAGATGGATTGCACCGTGGCAGAGAAAGTGTTGGAAAACTAAGACCACTCTTATTTGGGATCCCTTTTCCTGCCATACCACAAGATAGGCAGTCAATAAATATCTCTGAATGAGTGCATGAACAAATGAATGGAATAATACAAAGTGAACATGATAGGGCCTTGTGATATGTTACAAAAATGGACACAGATTTTTCCCAGCCTTGCATGCAAACCACTTTGCAATGTGACCCTGTAGCTCTTCCCTTCAAAGGGGGAGTCAATTTCTCTCCTCCTCGAGCCTGGGCTTGGCTGTGTGGCTTACTTTGGCCAATGTAATTTCCATAGCAAATGGGACACAACAGAGACCTGGAAAGCACTCATGCATTTGGCCCGGCCCTCAGGGATGTGAGGTGGAGGTGACACTCTCCTCTGTAAGGATCAGACGTCAGACAGCACCACACTCTGCCCACTTTGTTCTTCTCACCCAAGTATCCGGCAGTCTGCCACATCCACCAGGGTCTTTGGCATCAGGCTCAGCTTCCTTACATCACACCGGACAACATGCAGAGTCTCAATCAGTGATGCCCCCTGCACTGTGGCCTCCATTCTGAGGGGGGACTGTGCTTTATCTGAGCCACCCACAGCCAGACTGCAGCTCTTAGTGCCCCAAACTATTACCCAGCTCTCACCTAACCACCTTGCTATGGTTCAAATGTGTCCCCCAAAGTTCACGTGTTGGAAACTTGATCTCCAATGCAGCAGTGTTGGCAGGTGGGGACTAATGGCAGGTGTTCGGGTCATGGGGGGCACTGCCCTCACGATTGAATCAATGCCATCATGGAGGGAGTGGGTTCCTTACAAAAGGATGGGTTCAGTCCCCTCTCTCTCCCTCCTATCTGCTCTTCCTCCATGAGATGATGCAGCAAGAAGGCCCTTGTCTGGTGACGGCACCTTGATATTGGACTTCCAAGCCTCCAGAACCATGAGCCAAGAAATATCTGTTCGTTGTAAGTTACCAGTCTCAGGCATTCTGTTATAGTAGCACAAAACAGACTAAGACACACCTATTGATTTAGATCACCCACTCTCTTACTTCCCAAATGCCTGCTCACCACCTAATTAAGGCCTTTGGAATAATCACCTTTTACTTCCCAAATGCCTGCTCACCACCTAATTAAGGCCTTTGGAATAATCACCTTTTTTCTTTCCATGCATACTTATTGCTCCCTCCTGACCTTTCCCTAGAAAGGCTACACCCCATTTCCCACAACCACCCCCTTCCCAACAGCTTCAAGTCTTTAATTCCTTATCCTTTCTACCTTCTACACCTGTAAGCCCCACCTCTGTAGCCTTGTTCCCCTTCTCCACACCTGTTCCCTGGATGCTAACACTACCAAAGTAAATTCATGGATCTGGGCAAATTAAATCCACCACAAACTCAGGGTCTTCAACCTCGACTGGGCCCTAGTATTCCTCCTCTGGGTACCTGCTCAGCATCTGAGCCACTCCCACTCAGCAGGGTTTCTAAATCTCTCTCTCACATAACTTCACTTGCAAGATGGCCTTCTGAACCTCCCTCCATCCTGCCTCTAGACCTCAGTGGAAGAAGTTCCTTCCTATAGTCTACAACCAGCCCCACCTGTCCTCGCCCCATCCCTACCCCCAGGGATGTGACTTCCTTAATTGTTTCTCTCTACCCATACATCAGATCTCCATCTCTACTGATTTCTTCCCCTCAGCCTCGAAACATGCTCCCTTACTGCTTTCCTTATAAAGCAAATCCAAGTACACACCTCCTGTCAATCCCACACCCCTCCTGAGGGCCAGGCCCTCTCTCTCCATCCCTTCGCAGTAAACTGTGAGGAAGAGGAGTCTATACTGGTCAGCTCCACCTACTCACCCACTTCCTTAGACAGAGGCTATCTTGCCACCACGTCCCCCCAGACAGCCCACGGCCACGGCACGCATCACAGGGGATGGTATCAATCGTCCTCAGGCTCCCAGAGCAGATGCCAGGGTGAACCTTGCCACCATAGAAACCTCCAGAGGGGGTGAGAGGTGAACACTAGCTCATTGCATTTTGTGATCATCACTTAAAAAGCTTTAGTTAATTTTCCATTTATTTAGTTATTCCTTTATTCAACACATACTTATTAAGCACTATAATGCCCTAGGCAAATACGATTAGGCGATTTCTGCGTACATTCCAAGGATGCTAAAGATGCTGCAGAGATGTAAATCTATTCTGCAGCCCGGTTGTGCAAGAATTGAGACCAGTAAGTCCTTTTTCCTGCAGAAAAAATGCTATAAAATTTTTCTTTTGAACGTGTGTCCTTCACCCAAGCCAACCTCCACTCCCACACGTGTTCCTGCATTTAATACTGTATTTTTGAGAAAGAAAAAGATAAAGCTATTCTGGTGATTGATTTAGAGGGCCCAGCTCTGCTTAAATTCCCTGTATATTAACACAGTGCTAACCTCAAGGACTCCACTAAAGCTCTGCCCTGGCACAGCTAATGCACAACAACAAAAACAGATTTCACTAAAAGCGTCTGGGACAAAGGCAATGTGGTGACAATGAAGTTACTTGGGAAAATTGAATATAAGAATCCATTTATGCCCATGATATATTCTGAACATATCTCCTTAGGAACTTTCTTGAAATAGACGAGCATATCCTTAAGCTGCCCTGATGTAAACAACATTCAGATGTCCACTCTCAATGCTACCAGCCATTCCCAAATCTCAGAGCCTGTTTATTTATACTCCTTCTTTCTCAAATTCTCAGTTAGGGGTGGTACCACCACCTCCAGGGGACCTCTGGAGATGCATGGGGATGTTTTGGTCCCATATTGACACTACTGGTGGACAGGGTCCAGATATGGTCAGCATCCTACCCTGAATAGGACAGTCCCACACAATGAAGAACTGCCCCATGCAAAATGTCAGTGACACCCTACTAAGAAACAGCAAGCACCAAGGGACAGCCAATCAAGCAGCCCACTTCCTGAGGGCCTACATTTGGTGCAAGGGACATGAGAGCACTCACAGAAACCACGGGGAAAGCTCCCCACTTCCTGCTCCAGATGAAAGCAGAAGTGCTTTCAGGAAGGGCGCTGTACTATGCCATTCAGGAGATAGAATGCTTGCAATGTCTACTCTGTCGCCGGCTTGCAGTTTGTATTCTGGTCTCCCCTGGGTGCAGTTCTGTAAGACCACCTTGAGTGGGGGAGTGAGTTACAGAAAGCTGCAAGGGAAAACACTGGTGAGAGAAGCCCTGCCCACAGGAGAACCCCTGGGGTCTGAGAAGTTTCCGTTTCTCTTGCCTAGGGGTTGGGTCAAATGGAAAAGCAGGCCGGTTCCATGTGCCAGCTGGACATGGTGGCAGGAGGGGCACTGATGGAAGGAGGTGCCCCCCACTCCTGCCCAACCTGTGCCCACAGCAACCGGCCGGTCATCAAGAAATATGATCAAGGTCTGGCTTCCATCCTAATCTGAGAGGGCGCATCTCTCGAATGCCTATCCCCAGGTCTCCAGGAAAAGATTGAGGATCTGAAAGAAGAGGTATAGATCCCACCAGCTCTGATCTTGACTAATAATAACTAACACTAACACTAACAAGCAATTACCATACATTGATTGAGGGCTTCCTGTGTGCCAGCCATGGCGCTAAGCATCTTATGTACAGTTGACCCCTGAACAATGCAGGGGATAGGGGCGCCGACCCCCTGTGCAGTTGAAAGTCCATGTATAACTTTTGATTTCCCAAAATTGAACTACTAATAGCCTACTGTTGACTGGAAACCATACTGATTCATAAACAATTGATTGACACATATTTTGTATATGTGTTATATACTGTATTCTTACAATAAAATAATCTAGAGAAAAGAAAATGTTAATAAGAAAGTCATAAGGAAGAGGAAATATATTTACTATTCATTAAGTAGAAGTGGATCATCCTCAATGTCTTCATTCTCAATGTCTTCCCCCTCTCCTAAGGAGGAGGAGGAGGAGGAGGAGGAGGAGGAGGAGGAGGAGGAGGAGGAGAAGGAAGAGGAGGAGTTGGTCTTGCTGTCTCAGCGGTGGCAGAGGTGGAAGAAAAGCCATGTATAAATAGACCTGTGCAGTTCAAACCTGTGTTGTTCAAGGGTCAACTGTATTTCTCCATTTAATCCCCACAAAACCTCCCCAAGGTAGATGGTTTTACCCCCATTTTACAGTTGAAGAACCAGCCTTTGGATTAAGGCCAGGAGGTAGCAAAGCCAGTGTGCCTAGTCAGGTTCTTGGAGGTCTTTGTGAGGAAGACTGCCTAGGCCTTTATTTACTTAAAAAGCCAACAATCTTATTAACAGATCCATTAATTAACCAGGGAGCACTGAGCCCCTACTCCATGCCAGGCAGTATGCTAGGGATATAGTGGAGAATAAACAAGACCCTTGCCCTCAGGGAACTTACCAGCTAGTGGTGGAGAAAGACTATCAACAAGTAAACAAATTCACATATAATCACCAAATATAAGAGCTGTGATGGAGTCAGACAAGGTACAGAGATCCAAGAACAACAGGTAAGAGCACCTTGGACAGGACGGTCAGGAAAGACTGCCCCGAGGAAGTGGGTCTGGGGCGGGGACCACAAGGATAAGAAGAGGGAGAAAGGAAGCCGGGGCTTTGGGCCTGGGGAGCTGAGACTAGAGGTCTCCCAACGGGGAGAGAGCCGCTGCCCCAGGTCCTCAGGGGAGAGTGGAGCACCCCAAAGGCGAGAGGCACGTGCAGACAGCCCTCCTGAGCCGAGAGACAGCTGTGTCCTCACCCAGGGGGGATGGGGAAGGGCAGTGTTGATTGAGTGGTGTTTTCAAATCTCCTCCAGCCCAGTCTCAGGGACCTGCTGTCAGTACTTTCAGGGAGAAAACTGCAAAGTAGACACAGTTTTCCTCTAGGTTCTAAGAGGAAGAGTGTGCCTGGGTGGTTGACTAAGTCAGTGACTCCTCCCTGTACTCTGACCGCAGACTTTATGCATCGGCAAGTGTGCACCGCACGCCCCTGTGTGCCCAGCCAGCATCGCGTCACACTGGTGGCTTAGTGTCCTGACTTTGTCCTGAGAACTTCCCAAGAGCAGGGGCCACATGTTTAAACTAGGGAGGTAGCACTGAGTCACGGGTCTGAGCACAAGCTCTATAGTTAGGCAACCCGGGTTCTAAGCCAGGTTCCACCACTTGTTACTTGTGTGACCTTGAGCAAGTGACATAGCTGCCAGGAGCCACAGTTCCTCCCCTCTGAAGATAGGGCAGTACCTAATTCAAAGGGCTGCTGAGGATATTAACTGAGCTCATACACACAAAGCGCTTAGAAAGATGCCTAGAAACAGTAAACAATAAATGCAAGCTATCCTTAACATCATAAATGCTTGTTGAGAGATGGCTCTAATTTGAACAAGAGACCAACTTTACCGAGCCCAGTTCTGTGCCAGACTTGGTGTTAGGCACATGCAGGTTTCTTGCTTCCTTTAACTCTTAGCACCTGCCCCCATCTTACTGTTCAGGAAGCTGAGGCTCAGAGAGGTGAAGTGACTTATCAGAGAGCACAGAGCCAAGTCGGGATCTCAATTTAGCTCCTCTGTCCCTGGGTTTGGTGACCTGTCCCCAAGGCCAGAGAGGCCTGGGGACAAAAGAGGCCTGGAGAGCAAAAAGCTCTCCAAAGAACGGTGGCAGAGGGCAAGAGCCTCACCCAGCCTGTCAGTGAGCCTGAATGCTGGCCCACTGTGGCGCTGCTAATGACTGCTGCTTCCCTGCCTATAGGAGTTTAATAAAAGTCATGCAAGACTCGCTGTTTACAACTCTAATTGTGGAATTCGGACATGAAGTGAAGAACATATCATGTGGAATGAATAACAAATCAAGCGGCTCCTTTTTTTAGCACTGACGCTGCGGGAGCTGCCCAGAGTTCACCATCACTTGCTGCAAAGAGGAGGTTAACGCTGCAGCAAATGACATCTGTGTGCCTAACACATCCCTCCACTCCCTCCCTGTCTGCCTGCACCCCCAGGCCAAACTGGTGCATCCAGACCCCCGGCTCTGCCTCTCTTTTGCAATTACCAAAAGAGAAATGGAGATGAGGTGCCTTCCAAAAGCAGAGTGGGAAACCGGCTGGGTGCTCAACTCACCCAGAGAGTGGGGACCAGTTCCAGGCGGGCTGGAATCAGGGCTAACTGCAGGCAGCGGGTGGCTGTGATGGAGAGGAGCCCTGAGACAGTCACCCAGGCCACACCCTCTGGAGACCGTAGAATCTAAGGGAGGCCGTGCTGGTAGAGAAAACAGTGCTGTGGTCTGCCCTGTTCTTCCAGCCTCACCCTTGGAGTGGTTGCTCCTGGGTGTGACACAGCAACACCTATGTCATGTTCTAGGACTCCCAGCCTGCATCCAGCACCTTTTAGGGCTGAGACATGGGGGCATCTTTACATCTTTGAGCCCAAATAGGGAGAAGCTGGCCATGTGGTTTAAAGAGTAAATGAATTGGCATATTGAAAGTGTCTAGCAGAGATCGGCACATAGTAATTACACATGTGTGTATATGTCAATGTATACATACAGAAGTATATGCATAAACACATATTATATAAATATAATATATATTAGTAAAATAAAAAATAATATAATGACCTATAGTTAAATAGCATTTACTATGAACTAAGCTGTAAGTTACAGCATTTGAGGCAAAGATAAAGTAAGTATCCTGTCCCAAGTCAGAGCTAATAAGTGGCAGAGCCAGGATTCACACCCAAGTGGCCCCAGTAGGGGCCCAGCAAGGTCAGTTCGCCTTCTTGCAGCAGCGCTGTAGGGAAGGAGTGAGATTGCAGGCTGGATTATTGAAGCAACGTATTCACTCATCACTTCCCAGTGAGCAGACAGTGAGAAGAGTAAGTTGCTGAGCTCCGGGATGCAGGCAGGATGCACTAGGCACCTGGTCTCCATGGACACTTCAAAGGGCTTCAGGATGCAGAAGCCACCCCAGTCCGAGGGGCTGTGGAGGGGGTGACTGTTGGTGCTAAGCTCAACTCTTCCCAGATTCCCATGTCCCCCTTCTTTACCCTTGGAGAAATGGCTCTCGAGTGTGATGTAATGATACCTACCAGCACGTGCGAGGCACCAGGCAGGTGTCATTACATACAGGCCTTCAGAGCCCTCACAGTAATTCAGAGAAGTGCCCGATTTCACAGATTAGAATCTAACTGGGATTGGAAAGATCAAGTCACTTGCCCCATGACACATGTGGTATGATCCCAGCCTGCTGAGCCTCCGCTCATACTCTTTCCACCTCATCATGCTGCAGGCAGGAGCTGAGGCGTGGCTGCCCAGAGGGATATGCAAGCCAACAGCTCAGGGGACGACAAGTAAATAGATCCAAGTAACCCTGGATTCGTCCTCAAATAATGCAAAGCTGGAGGGGACGAGCCAAGGCTTCAGGACCACATGAAGCTCCCCCAAACCCTAACCCGTAGGGGCCGACCATCACCATTCACCAGCCAGCGCCTGGGCGATACAACCACACACCAAGGAGTCACAGAAGGCACATTTAATGACATTAGAGCCAAGAAATAAATTCAGGGAAGTTTTCAAAAAACTGCAAAGCCACTCAGTTCCTGGCATGCTTATTTATTTATAGACGAGAAAATCACAGAAAAGTGAAGAAATCTGCCAAAGGCCACAGAGAAATGGCTAGCCTTTTGAATTTTTGGCCCACAAAGTAAAACTTTTGCAATTGTCTCTGAGATGTTCCGTGGAAGGTCTGGGGGTGCAAGCACAATCCATGAGACGCCTTTCATGCCCCTGCTGCCATCGGGGTGTTGCCAAGCAGGGGAAGGGCGATGGCGTCATGGAACGTGTCTCCAGGTTAAAATGGAATACTTTTATCTCAGCTGTAATCTTTATACTGTGAGTCAAAGCACTTCCTGAAGCATAAACATGGCAGCTTCAGTGTTTCAAAAACTTTAGAAGGAATTAAAGTCCCTTTCATCTTTCTTCTCCTGCAGCCAAGAATTTACCTTCCCATAGGAAAGGCACTTTTTCCCCCTGTGTCTTTTACAGTCTGGGAAGATGGTGTGGGGCAGTAGGCTGCAGGGCTTCCCTGTATGTGATTACCTAAGTGTCTGCCTCCCTCTCCAGAACAGGACTCCTCCAGGACAGGGACCTGGGCAAAGCTGCCTTTCCCTGTCACAGCCCTTGGCATAAAATCATAGTCAATGCGTGTTTGTTGAATGAACAAATGAATGACGGAGTGAATGAGTGATTGATTGAACACAGAGTCTGTGGGGAGACCCCATGATTGTATGTTTCCCATCAGAAGGCGTTTTCCCGGCTATTACGCTAATTAGGGCTAATATTCTCAGTTATTTTGAGGATTGCTTGAAATTTGCTGCTAATTTAAATAAAATGGGTTACGTTTACACATTAACCAATTAGCACGCTTCTCAGCAGCTTCACCTCACTAATTGGATTAGTCACACCGCTTTCTTCTATCTAGGGCCTTCTCCGAGACCTGGGAATATCACCCTGTCAGAGTGAACTGTTAAAATGACATTGAAGCAGAATCCCCCAAAGGGTTTGAACATAGACAGAAATCTGCTGCTGTGCTGACCTTCAGCTGTCTTTGGGCCACTCGGGTGTCACTGTAAGTTGCTCTGGTTACAAAACCATTCCCATCACTGGCCCAGACTTGTTCTTCCAGGGAAATGAAACATTCCCAAATGAGAGGACTTCACGAAAGACAACCTCTCATAGATCTGATGAAGGAACGGATGGAGCAACGGAGGAGGAATTGGAAGTCAAAACACCGCAAGCTTCCTAGTCCCGTCTTCGCCAGTAACTTCTGATGTGACCTCAGACAAGCCAACTCACATTCCACACATCATTTTCCTGTTTGTCAGAGGTAAGAGTGACTCAGAAGGTGTCTAAGTTCTCGTGACAGAGACAAGGCCTCCTGGGCACACAGAGCGCCATCACCCGCCAGCCCTCTGCGGCCAGGCAGACCCACGTCACTAGGACTGGCCCGTGACACGTGAGAGGAAGTGACGTGAGGTGCTTTTCAGCTGAGACAGTAAAAATCAGATTTCCAGTCACACTTGTCCCCTTTGGAGGTATCGTGGGTTAAACTGTATCCCCCCAAATTCATACGCTGTATTCCTAACCTCAGGTACCTCAGAATGTGACCTTATTTGGAAACAGAGTCATTGCAGATGTCATTAGTTAACTTGGGATGAGGTCATGTTAGGGTGGGCCCTTAATCCCACGCGAGTAGCGTCCTTGTAAAAAGGGACACAGAAAAGGCCACATGAAGAGTGGGGTTGTGCTGCCACCGGCCAGGCGCCACCAGAAGCTTGGCTAGAGGCTGGGACAGACCCCTGCCCAGGGCCTTCCGAGGGAGCATGGCCCTGCTGACACTTTGATCTTGGACTTGCAAGCTCCGGAACTGTGAGATGACAAATTGCTGTGGTCGAAGCCACTCTGTCTGTGGTACCGTTACGGCAGCCGTAGGAAACTAATGCGGGGGAAAGGTCACGTGGTCAAACTGGAATCCACTAGGGTCACGGAGTCACTAATGGCCTGCAGAGTCCTCAACTTTCAACAGACTTCGTGAAAAGAGTTAAAAAAAAAAAAAAAAAGATCTAAAACTGAAAAATAAGGCCACAAGGGAGGGGGAGGTAGCCTGTCCTTTCAGTGTTATACTGAGGCATTAGCAGGTCCATCCCAGAGTGTGTAATCTTCCAGGAGAATGTATCTGTTTAACTTCACTATTTACCTTTTGAGGAGCACCCAGACACTATGGAGTTATACTCTAACTCCTAGATTTCTGCCTGGGTGGAAAAAATCGCGTGAAAGGCTATAATTTTATTTCCCTGTAGGACATTGACCACTTTTGTGCCTCAAGTACCCATTTTATTTTAACCTTCTTTAGAAGATGCCTACAGATACTCAGTTCTTCAGAGGCACTCGGTACCGCTGAACCGCGGTACGAGGCCGGCAGGTGGGAGCGGGCCAGCCTGTGGTCCTGCCTTCTTGGTCTCCTACCGTCACCATTCTTGGCCATGGCTGGCCACAGTCCAAGTGGTGAAGCACAAAGGTAGGCACATTTTCAACTCTCAAGAGAGAAACAAGTTCCAACCTTGGCGGTGGTGAAGGCTTGAGGAGCGGAAAACAGAGGCCGGTCTGTCTCTGGTGCTAGAAGGCAGCTGCACAAAGGCAGTGGATTTTTTCTGGTTCATCGCTGTCTCCCAGGGCCAAAAATAGTATCTGGCATGTGGTAGACTCTCATTGATCTTTAAATTTTTTTTTTAAATGTAATGAATTAAAAAGTCGTAGAATTCCAGGATGGGAGCACCCTTAGAGAAGCCTTAGCTCAAGAGCCTATGTGATATAGGAAGATAAAGAAACTCTTCGTACCGTCCCTGGAACCTCCAGACTTGGCGGGGCACTGATGATGGAGAAGTCAATATCACCACAGCCAATGACTGGGAAGAGTCTCCTTATACTCAGCCAAAAATCTGAGTCCTTACAATTTGGAAGGAGTTTTAATGTCCCCCTTAAATCTGTTCTTTTCTAGGCTAAACGACTCCTATTCTTTTAGCTCAAGGACACGGTCTTGAGTCTCTTTAGCAATCCAGTAATAATAATAATGATAATATTAATAATAGCCAACAATTAGTAAACAATGACTGTGTGCTAGATTTCATTGTCTAAAAGCTTTCTGCACATCCATTTATTTAATCCTCATAACGAACCTACAAAGTAGGTACCACTATAACCTCTATTTTACAGGTGAGGAAATTGAGGCATGAGGAAGTTATGGCACCTTTCCAAGGAGTACAGTTAGTAAGTGGTATGGTTGGGATTTGAACCCAGCTAGTCTGGTTCTTAACTACTATACATTGCCTCATCATTTGCCTTCCAACATTTTCAGGCTTCCTATGTAGTGTGATGCTCAGGGAAGAACATGTGAAGTTTTGTAGCAGAGGCCAGAAGACTGGTACCTCAGGCTGGTCTGTATTCTCCAAACAACCGTGTGAAGTGCCAAATCCCTCCCCTGGAGTTGTGCAGTGTCCAATCTGCACAACTGCATGTGGCAGTCTCATCTATGCACATGTGGTCTTCCCTGGGCTTTCCTTGTCCTGTGTGGCCATTATAACAAGAAAGATTTTGCTGAAAGCTGTTCCAGGGGGCAACATCCCTAGAAATGCATATTGAACATCTGATTTGCATCAAGTCTGGGGAATTCAGTGCATCCTGCATCTGTCCACAGCCTCCTTCTGAGATGTGCCCTGACTTCGTCCTCAAGTAGCCGCTCCATGAGCAGTAAAGTTCTTGAGGACCGAAAGATGCCTTTGAGAGGCCTCGCTAGCCAGAGTCCCTGCCACCTCACCCATTGCTCGTCCCCTGCCCCGTGCTTATCCTGGGTGGAAGCAGGGAACTCGGGGCAGAGACACACAGCCCACCCCCAGGATAAGCCAGTTCTCTCTGGCTCTCCCAGCTCATTGGGCATGCCAGCCTCAACAGATTCCTGCCACAGAGCCCTCACACCTTCTTGTTCTGGGAAATGTGTGTGATCTGAGGCTGGTCCCAAGCCTCCTTACCTCGGGCACCCACAGCCGCGCATCTCAGCACAGTCTGGTGGGAAAGGGCAGCCGGGCCTCAGTGTTCCCTGCACGGCCCAGTTGCACGAGTGTTCTGTGGCTTTGGGGATGGGGAAGAGAGACCCGAGTCTTTGAGACTAGCTGCAGCTCCACATCAAGAAGCTGATTTACAAAGGCAGCTCCCAGCATTCCTGTAAGCACAGCACAGACTCACAGCTTCCCAGGCCAACCGAATTTCAGAACAAAGGAACTGGAAATACGCAGATTGTCAGAGCTGGTGGGGCTGGGCCTAGAGATGGCTCAGTCCAGCTTCATCATTTGTGGACAGGAAGACAGGCCCAGGAGAAACTAATCAATGGTGAGCAGAAGAGCAGATAGTCATCACCTTAGGGTGGAGATATTGACCGAAAGGACCAATGAGGAAGCCCTCTGGGATGATGGGTTTGATCTGGGTGGTAGCTGCACAGTGTATATAAATTTAGGAATTTGCTCAACTGTACACTTAAGATTTGTGTATTTTAATATAAAATTATACTGCAATAAAAGAGTAAAATAAATTAAAAGCCCAGAGGAAGGTAAGGTGACATTGCAAATGTGTGGTAAGACCAAGCCTTGGACTCAGCCCTCCTGACACCCACTTTACTGCTGTTTCCCTGACTCCACTGCATTTTTGCTGCTGTAGTGGCTCAGTGATGTTCCAGTAATCCATGGGTAAGTTTGGACCAGGGCAGGCACGCCTGGCAGATGGCACACAAGGTAAGGAAAGTCAGTCCAGTGGGTTGCAGCTAGAAACTTGAGGGTATTTACAGAGGCAGAGCCAGGCTCAATAAGGAGTAATAATGGTAACACTATCATTACAGCAATACTAATAGCTAACATTTATTGAGCACTTACTATATGCCAGATACTATTTTAAATACTTCACAGGTATTAAATTCTCATAACAAATTTTATGGTATATACCATCATTAATCCTCATTTTACAACTAAGAAAATGGGGCAAGTTTCAAAGCAGGCATTTAGACTCAGGCAGTCTGGCCCCAGAATTCATGCTCTAGCTACACAGATTGTCCCATTTGAATCATCTGCAGCTGGAAGAGGATTGGCAGCCTCTGCGCAGACCAACACCCACCATCCCAGAGAGGAAACACTGAACATTTGTCCAGTGGTCCAGATAAGATTGTAAGCATTAGAAAGCAGGGAGGGAATTTACAAAAAGATCAACTACTTGTGACCTGGTCACCTTGGTCCACATTCAAGAACAACATGGGGATGTTCTGTGCTGAAAACCCAGGTGCTCAATCTTAATAATCAGAGAAATGCAAATTAAAACCACAATGTGTTAGCACTATACACCTACTACAATGGCTATAATTTAAAATACAGATAACACCAAATGTTGGCAAGGATGTAGAACAACTAGAGCTCTAATATAAAGCTGGTGGGTGTAAAAATTGGTACAACTTTGGAAAACTGTTTGGTAGTGTATTATTTGGCTCAGGCTGTCAACAAAACACCATAACGTGGGTGGCATAAATAACAGGAATTCGTTTTCTCATAGTTCTGGAGGCTGGGAAGTCCAAGATCAAGGTGGTGGCCAATTCGGTTTCTGCTGAGGGCCTGTTCACGGCTTGCAGATAGCTGCCTTATCACCCTGTCTTTCGTGTGGCAGAGAGAGCACTCGCAAGCGAGCTCTCTGGTGTCTATTCTTATAAGGACACTATCAGATCAGGGCTCCACCTTATGACCTCACTTGACCCTAATTACCTCCTTGCTCCAAATACTACTAGGGTCAGGGTTTCAACATATGAATTGGAGGAGGGGCACAGTTCAGTTCATAACATTCTGCCTCTGGCTCCCCAAAATGCACGTCCTTATGGCATGCAAAATACATTCATTCCATCTCAACATTCCCAAAGGTTTTCACTCATTCTAACAACAACTCTAAAGTACAAAGTCTCACCTAAATATCATCTAAATCAGGTATGGGTGAGACTCAAAGTACAATTCATCCCAAAGCAAAATTCCTTTCCCAATGTGAGCCTGTGTAATTAGGCAAGTTATATGCTTCCAAATCCAACTGTGGGATAGGCATAGAATAACCATTCTCATTCCAAAAAGAGAAATTGGAATGTAGGAAGAGTGATGAGTCCCAAGCAAGTCCAAAACCTTAGCAAGGCAAGTTCCATTAGGTCTTAAGGCTTGAGAATAGTCTTTTGGCTCAGTGCTCTGCCCTCCAGGCCCACTGGGGTGGCAGGGGCACTGCATTGCTCTGTGGGGTAGCCCTACCCCTGCACCTGTGGTGGGAGTGGAAGCTCTGATGGCCCCTGAAATGCCTTCAGCATCATTCTCCCCTTTTCTTGAGGAAGAGTGCACATTTGCAGCCAAATAGCTCCATGGCCTACATGGTCCTATAGAAACCAAGGCCAACAACCTTCCTTCATTCTGCCCCACCTTCTCTTCCCTTTTAGTTCAAACTGGCAGTGCCTCTACCGGTGCAATCTCATTTTTATTCCTGGCTTCTGTTGGGATGGCTGACTAAATCCATGAGTCACACCCTTAGTGTTCTCTTCAGAACAAGCTTTCACATTATTTTGCAATGTGGATAGGCTGAGAATTTTCCAAGTCTTCAAAGTAAGGTTAAGTGAGGTCATAAGGGTAGATCCCTGATCCAATAGGATTACTGTCCTTATAAGAAATAGATACTAGAGGACTCATTCGTGCATGCTGTCTGCCTCTCCCCGACGTGAGGACACCCAAGAAAGCAGCCATCTGCAAGCCAGGAAGAGAGCTCTTACCAGAAACTGAATTGGCCAGACCTTGATCTTGACTTCCCAACCCCCAGAACTGTGAGAAAATAAGTTTCTGTGGTTTAAGGCACCCAGCCCGGGATATTTTGTTTTGTCAGCCTGAGCAGACTAATACAGGTAATATCTACTAAAAGTGAACATATGACCCAGCAATTCTACTCGTAGGTATAAATCAAAAAGAAATGAATACATATGTGCACCAGAAGACATAAACAGGATGCTCATTGCAGCAGAATTCATGATATTTCCAAACTGGCAATAGTCCAAGTGTCCATCAATAGTAGAATAGAGAGTGAATTATGGTATATTCATAAAATGGAATACTACATAGTAATAAAAAATTACAGCTACATATAATAGCAAGGATATATTTCAGAAATATGACAAAAGAAAGAAACCAACATGAGAAAATATATACCATATGATCCTATTTACGTAAAATTCAAAATCAGACAGCAATACTTTTTTTCTTGAGTTGGTGACATGGGTGTGTGCATTCATTAAGCTGTACACTTATAAGTCTATTTCTGTATATGTGCTATACTTCAATAAAAAGTTTACATAGATAGTCACCCCTTAAAAATGCTGCACCATTGTAACAGTGAAGAATGATTTGCCTCACGGGGTGGTGTGGAGAGAGCATGATCTGCTGATCTGCAATTGACCAGCCAGTGATGTTAGAGCAACTCAGCCCATAAAAGGACAAAATGGTAGAGATCACAACAGATAATCCCCTGGAAGTCTCATCATTCACATGCAGGGTAACACACATCATGGTGTCCTTCAGACGTGCGTTTTGGCAGATAACAGCTCTTTTAAAAACAGAGTTGCAATTGCACACATATATATGTCTTATATACTAAAATATCTTTTTGTAATCATTGTTCACTTCTGGAGTGAAGTAAACTCTGGTAATGTTATCAGTTCAGAACAGGTCAGTCTATGGCATTCTTGATCAACGGTTGCCTATTGTACTTTGTTGAATAAACCATGTCTTTTGCATGTGTCTTGGCATCCTCTTTGGGTCTCTGAAGCCTATATTATGAATGGGGATTTTTAAGAATAACTTGTTTTCCTGGTAGCTGCCCTTCATTCTCCACTAGGAGAAGACCAGAAGAGCAGGAAAGGAGTCCCATGGCTGTAGATTTTGGCCCCAGTTACGATCTACTGAAGGACAGACCTGAAGACCATGCCAGGGCATATAAAGGAACTCTGACATCTCGAGGAGCTTGGGGGAACCCTTGGGCTCCATCCTGCTAGGGAATGGCTTGGCTGCCAGAAACAGGACTGTGATGTCCTGTTTACCCAAAACAGGTTAAAGTTTGCCTAAAATAAGCAGGTGTTTCTCTTTAGAACTTTACCCCCTTTCTTCATCCCCATCCCAGCGGATCCTGGAATCCTAGCACCCACTCCCCAGCCTACTTCCAGGCAAGGCAGGTGGAACTACCTGCTCATGAGGATACTTTCTAATGAAAAGCCCCAGAGACCCCTGGCCCCAGAGCACCAGGACAGAGTTGAGATATTCTTCCCCACGCCAGGCACTCACATGCACACTCTTGGCATAGGCATCTCTTAGAGGACTCACCTGGGGTGTCATCCCGTGGCAGATGTACATGATGGGAACATTCTCTGTATCCGGCCCCTGATCAAGACACAAATCTGTCTTCAGGGAATTCTGCAGCTGAATGTCAGAGGAGAGGCAGCCACACCAAAAATAAAAGAGGAACAGAGAAAGCAAATGCATTAACTCCAGAGAAACAAGAATTCCAATGAGACAGACTCCATTTTCATAATCAGCCCCTTGAACACTACGGAACCAACAAGCATCAGTTTTTGCCTTACATAAAGGTGCTGAGATGAGACGGGCCTCCTTTGAAGGAGAAACATTTACATCTCATTAAACAGTGAGCTGGGTTTGGGGAGCTGAGACAGTCTGGGTAAAAATAAGAGATACACGCGCATGTGCACACACAAGATGGTGCTGGTTCTTCACCCTCTCCACTTGCCCAGGGGTGGCAAAGTGGCCTTCAAGCGTCCCTGAGAGAAGTCTTTGCACTCGAGCACAGGGGAAATGGGCAACATGTTAGCTGTTTTCAGGCCTGGGAGGTCCTCTGGAACTGGGCTTTTTTTGCCTCCTGCAGATCCAGCAGTGGCTTGGTCAGGCCCTACGGTGGCCCATCTTGCTGAAGGGCATCCAAAGGGGGAGGTCTGGTGGGAGAATAAGAGAAGACGGGGCTGGGGTGGGAGCAGGAGAAAAGTGAGGGTATCTCTTTCCCTCACCTGTAGGTGCACGGACCCACAATCTTGGCAATCCACAGAGCATGCCTGGGTAAGAGGGCCAGTATTCAATGTCCCCTTCTTGCTTACGCCCACTCTCAGCCCTCTAAAGGGCAGCCTGCAGTCCACAGGGCCCTGCTCACCAGCCACAGCTGAGAGGACCGGGTGGGCCCCAACCCATAGTCTAGAACGCATTAATAATCATTGCCTTTCTCTCCCTCTTCTCCTCCCTTTCTTGCTCTGGAATTTGATCATCTCATCATTTTCTTATCCTGTCTTGGAACCCAAATGGGACCCAGAGACTAGTTAGCAGATGGCGGCAACAAGAACTGCAAGGTCATTTAGACTGACTGGCGTGGGGGGTCTGTTGGGCCATGTGCAAGCAGAGAAAGCTGGGTGCCATCAAGGATGCATGATGCCCAAGGCAGACAGAATTAGAGACACGAGAGACCATCCTGTCCCTGCTGGAGCTTTAGTGGCCTCTCAGCGGGAGTGCCCGTGTCCACCTGTACCTCAGTTCCTGTCCTGTAAGAGAGTTTGTGGTACCTTCACCCCACTCTCACCTTACCCCCAGCTAGCTTACCTGGGGTTCTCCTCTTAGAAATCAAAGCATTCTGTTTAGAACAGGGGACTGGAGATCAGAATCCAGGAAAGACAAGGGCAGGGGGCCACAGGTGGGCCATCTCTTTGGGGGAAGGCCAGACACAGGCAGCGGTTAGGCTTTCGTAGTCCTGATGGCTGTGGGAGGAGTGGAATGAACCCAACTAAGGGGCATGAAATGGACAGATCACCAGAGGCCCACGTGTGCTCTGTGCATACCCTGTTTTTAACAGGAGACAAGGAACAGAGTCAAATTATTTTCTCTTAAGCTTCCTTTCCTTTACTGAGTGATAGCAGCTTAATCCCAAACTTAAAGTTTAGAGATTCTGAAGAAATACCCTATGAACATGTGCCAACTCCCCAGTAGCATGTATGCGGCAAATCCTCTGTTATAAATCCACTCCTTGGCTTGCCTTTGTGGGAAGAGCATGTGCAAACACACTCTGTTCTTGTCCTGCAGCCCACGGAGAGGTGGGTGTCACATCCAAAGCCAAGCACTGCAACCCATTAGCGAAACCTGTTAACTGCTCTTGCAAAGAGAAAGGCCCACAGAGCCCTGATGCTAGGCTTGGCTTTCCCCTGGGTTCTCAAAGCCAGCCCCTGGGTGAGGGAGTGGGTGTCTTTTGATAAAGTCCTCCCTGGCTCTGCGTCATCCCTGCCCCCTGAAGCAGGTGGTGTATTGGAGCGGCTGGGAGACACAGGCTAGGGCGGAAGCCTGGCTCTAGCTGCGTGTCTCGGACAAAGCAGCGTAACTCCTTCCCGACTGTTTCCTTCTCTCTAAAACAGGAATAATAACAGTGCTTACCTCACAGGGCTGTTTTGAGGATTAAGTGAAACAATATCTACAAGTGCTCAGCATAGGGCCTGGTGAATAACAAATGTGCAATAATTGTTAGCTGCTGTTATTTCTGCTATAACCTTCCTGAAAGCCATTCAGGGAAACCAGCTTTTACAAATACATCTATGTGCCAGGTACCATGTGATGTACTTTCCGTGTGTATCTCACCTTATTCTCAAAACAACCAGTCAGGCTGGTAATATTACCTCTTTTAAAGGGGAAGAAACTGTGGTTAGTGACAAGCTCTGCTCTCCTTTTTCTCTGTAATGCTGTCCCTGCTGTGCGCACACTGCCCCATGCTGCCCTCTGCTTTGGCCTTCCCTTTGCTGGGCTACGTCTTCCTCTTCCTTTGTTCTCAGCTCATCTGCCACTCTGGAATCCTTCCGGACCCCAGCCGGGCGGGGACCACTGCTCCACACTCCCCCAGCGTCCCATTTCTCTCACGGTGGCACTTAGCACATTGCGCTCTTGTTGCCTCTTCACTTGCCTGTCTCCGCTGTTAGTCACCAGATGGGGTCTCTGTTTCTCTCACTGTATATCACATGGGCCAGGGGACATGGTAGACTATGGGCCAGGGGACATAGTAGACCATCAATGCTCGTCAAGTGAGTGCATGGAGAAAACTAAGAAATGAATGGCATTCCCAGATGAACGGCACCTGAGTCAGACAAGTGGCAGAGCTGGCGTCTGACTCCAAAACCCAAGCTCTTTCCATCATGCAAATGGCTGCAATCCTGAGACTGTAAAAGATGCCCCGTGACATGGCATTACTATGACCATTAAGGTTTTGCACATTGTCAAGTTCGCACGGCCAGTAAGTGCCAAAGGTGACGTTCAGAAGCCAGGCATGTCTGTTTCCAGAAGGTGCTTCATCTCTATGCTCAGCACCAGAGCTGGGATTAATCCAAAGCCATCCTGTCCCCCAGACAGAGAGCTCAATGATCCAGGGGACACCCATGCCACACAGTGGAGCCCACAGGTCCTTGTGCCTGCAGGTCTCACTAATGGGACCAAGTAGTGGATTAATGACCTGGGCTCTAGGCTGGATACTGGCCCCACTGAGAGTCCCAGAAGTTATTTGACCTGAACAATGTAGTTTGGGCGTGAGTTGGAATAGAAAAAGAAAAAGGAAACTCTGCCCGTGAAAAGACATCTGGTGTCTTCATTTTAGAACAAAAATGATTACCAGGAAGAATGACTCAGACCCAGCAGATCCTCCTGCTCCCGTGGCTGCATCCTGCCTTGCCCACCTTCACCCTGGTGCCCCCAATAAAAGCTCATTATGCCCCTTGACTGGCGAGCACGTCTCTGCTCATGTAGGAGCCCAGCCTGTGGAGGAGCACGGAGGGCGGGGAGGCTGGCTGGGCCCTGGCAGTGGCTACGGGTCATGCAGGGGGTCAGAGACCTCTGCCAGCCCTAGGGGGATGAGTGGATGGCTTCAGTGTGAGAGTGAAAACAGCCTGAGCCATGGACTCAGACAGATCCAGATCACAACCCTCTACAGGCCGCTCACTATTTGACAAGCCAAATGTTTCTGGGATTGGCATGGAGCAGCTACATTATAAACCTGCTGCACCTGTATTTAAGATGAGACTTTTACTTGGAGGTTGAGACTGCCTTTAGCCAAGACCCAGAATTGCAAAGGCCACACATGCACACCTCCACTGTCATTGCTTCCTCTGCTTCTGTGTGAGTTTGGCTACAGCTGACAGCCGGCTGAGAACATGAGTCCAGAAGCTGGCCTTGGCTCACAGAGCTTTGGGGCAATACTTTCCCTGGAGCCACAGTAGCATAACTATCCTTTTAGGAAGGGGTCCAACAATGGGCGAGGAGCACACGGCTTGCTGTGGGGCCGAGTGGGGGGGCATCGGTAGCAGCTGTGTCCTCAGGGTGGCTCTGGGGAGGTAGACAGGACAGATGGGGACCTTACAGTGCAGTGTGTTTCCATGGTGACGACAGGATCTGGAGACTCGGGGACTACCTGAGCAGCACCGCTGGGGTGTTTTCTACATTGAATTGCACCAGCCTGGGATGTGCAGAGGTTGGAGGCCACTGGGTGGTTCTCTTGGGACATGTCAACCGTGCCATGGGGACTCTCCTGGGAGGATAAGACTCTCTGCCACAGGCTGGCCTCGTGGACAACAAAGACCCTTGGGGTTCTGGGATCCCAGCACTGTCTGCTTCCTGGGATGTAAGAGCGGAAGGCCCATGACGCCAATCTCTCAGCAAGGACTCCTCCCGCTCCCGGGTAAGTGCTCTGCCCACTATGGTCCCTACTGGGCAGGTCTGAACTCAGCTCTGACCACAGCTCATCAAAGGAAGAGGACTTTGTTCTTCCTTCAAGTTTTTATCCTGGGATACCAAAAAAAGGTCTGTGGGGACACTTTGGACACAAAAAAGGTCCAAAGTGAGGGACCAGAGTGACCTCAAAAGCTGGTGTTTTAGACTCAGTTTCACTGTTGATTATCTGTGCGAATATGAGCACATCACTTTTTTGCTTCTCTGTTTCCTCATCTGTAACACGGAGATAATATAAGTAACCCTACAGAGCAGTCTTGAGGGCATCACTGTCACAGAAAAACTTTATGTGCTAGGACTGGAAGTCAATAAAAACCAGGCGAGACAGCCCAAAATCAGTCAGGTATCATTTAAAATGCCTTGTGGCATTTCACCTTAATGGTTGTGGATTGAGAGAATAGGAGAGTTTATCAAGGTTCAAAGTATTTTAACCTTAGACAGAAAATACATTTACGTATCTTAGACTTTCTTCTACCCTGTGAGCACAGTATTAATTTCTCCCATTTAACAGACCAAGAAACTGAGGCCCACAGATTTGGACACTTGCCTGCGAAGTGGCCTGGTCAAGATTCGAACCAGGTCTGTCTGACTCCAAACCCTACGCTCTGGTCCCCCCATCCTGCCACCTCCCATCAGGGTAACTGCTCTGTGCCCATCCACAGGTGGTACTAAAAGTACAGCAAAACACAGCACACTCAGGAAGGTGCCGTTTCCCACAGCTGCTTTCGGGGAGGCTCTGTGTTCGAGCGGACGACATGGCCTCTTGGTGGGAGGCACGGGCGGCTGTCAGAACCGCAGGCCCCCCGCTAGGAGAAGGGCAGGGCTACCTTGCAGTCTTGAGCTAACTGCTTTATTATGTGTTATGTTAAGCGGAATACGTAGGTTTGGAGCCAGAGCTGAATAGCGTGGGACTATAAAGGAGAGATAAGTGCCCCTCTCTGCCTGGGAAAGCGAAGGCTGGCTCGAAGGTCCAGAAACCAGCACCTGGTCCCCAGGCCTGCCGCGGGTCACCCAGTAGGTGGCCGAGAAGCTCTTTCACTCCTCCCCCTTCCTTGCTATGCCTCTTTCTAATTCTTGCTTCTGTCTGTTCTTGAATGAAACCCCAAAGAGGCGGGCCTTACCACCCCGTAGGCAATGATGTCCGAGTACATCCTCATCTCCGGGTACACGCTGACCAGGTACCACCGGAAGGTCTTGCACTGCAGCTGTTTCCTCAGAGCCTTCCTTGCAGTGATGTCCCCGATGTCCACTCCTGAGTCCTGCACAGGGAGGCAGAGGCAGAGGTGCAGCCACCACCAGATTGCGGTTTGTCCCCAAACTCCCTCAGGGTAACCCAGCGCCCCCAACCAAGATTCCTGGAGACTGTCTGGGGAAGGGACCATGTGGGACATTAACCCCTGCATTTCCCCACATGTACCCTAGCCCCATAAATGTCCTCATTTGGACTCTGAAACATGGGACCAGCATTGATGGCCATTGTCATCAAAGATCATTGAAAATAAAGATGCCAAATCCTTAGGTTAACCCAGAAAAGCTATAGTCTGGGTGTAGATGAAAAAAATGGGAAGAATCCAGTCTGAATAAGGCTTTTTCCTATCTCGAGAGGCAAGATGAGAGATTCTATGCTGTGGGGTGAGAGGAAGAGGGAAGGGAAAAGAGTCGAAGACGGAATAATGCTAATTCTAATACCATCCCTAAGAATCCTAACTGCTAAGGCTTATGTAACACTTCCAATGTGCTAGGCTCTGTTCTGAACGAGACATGCATATATAATTATATTTGTTTACTTATATGTATATGTCTGTATAATATATTGTCCCATTTAAGTTTACAAGGTAGCACTACACAATCCTCCTTTACAGATGAGAAGTTGAGATGAAGAAAGGTTCAGTAGCCTCTTTGGTGACTTGCCCAAAGCCCCATAGCTAGTAGATGATGGAGCTGAGATTTGAACCCAATTAATCTGGGTCTAGAGTTTGTGTTTTTGACCTTACCGTATGCATTTTCAAGATCCCCCCCTTATGCCTCCTAAGACCAAGTCCTCGTGGGGAGGAGCAGATTCCCTCTTAAGCTTTGGGGTCTTAGTGCAGAGATTGCTTGTGGCCCTCATTTCCCAGGTGCACTGTGATGCAGCAGCCATGGAGCAGAAATGGAGACATGAATGTGTCCCTGAGCGAGACAGAGAGAGAAGCCCCCACATTTCCTGTGGTCCCAGAGCAGAGTTGGAGAGCTCTAAGAACTCCTCAGCTTGCACACCAGCTGCTGAACAGGGCACAGGATTGGCTGAGAAAAAGCTGATGCCACAGCAGAGGATGCTGAGGTGTCTAGGACCTAGGGATCAGATGGAAAGCCAGTGACGTCTCAGAAGATGACACCCTGGCAGGGATGGAGCCAGGGACCAGATGGGGCATGTGGTATCTCATAAGACACTAGACCAGAGCAGAGGCAGAGGAAGATGGAGAGGTGGCGCTCTCTCCCATGACACCGTGGGCCGTGTGCTTCTTGTGCGAACCTCCTGGTTCTAGCAGCGCCCCCAGGGATCAAATTACTGAGGTTGGGTAGGCTATGAAATTGACAGAGTTTAAATCTAAAATGTCTGAGAAAAATAAAAAAAATGGCTGCATTTATCTGGACATGAACAGAACAAATTTTTGACATCAGACAATGAAGGCTTGAGTGAAAGCAAAATTTAGATATACAAGAGATAATTCATTTTTGTCCACAAGAGTTCAGGTAATATAAAAACTTAAACTACTACTATCTACAACTTAAAGTTTGAGACTCCTGGGGACCAATTTCAGCCAGGACCTACCCTCTGAGGACTTCTTAATGGCCTCATCTATGATTTCTCGGTGACTTGCCTCCTGCCCTGAGCCCCCTAATAACTGCCATTGGATCCTTTCTCTGCTGGATTCCAGCCGCTTAGGGCCAGGAAACTTCCATCAGACTTATCTCTGTGCCCCCAGGCCTAGCCCCGAGCCTGAACTACATTGATGAGAAGAGTTGAAAAACATTTAGGAAGTTGTGAACATAGGAACTGGCTGTAGATGTAGCCCACTTCCCAGCCCCAAACCCAAGGGATCTGTTAAGTATTAACCCTTTATGCTTCTCTGTACTTTATCCTTGTATCACAAAACTGTTTCCTTGGACCCATTCCTTCCTTGTTCCTTCATGTCATAATTGCCTTTAAATGACTACAACTTAACACTGTGTCTCAGCTTTTATAGAGAGCTACTAAAAGAATCTGTCTCAGGAAGGCCTCCACGTTTTCCTAAAATTCTGGGTTCCCACGGGAAAACTTTCTTTCTGCTCTCAGGATCAGGGAAAAGTTTGTCTCTCACCTTACAATCTAACAAAAAATGAGAGCTGTATCAATATAACCCGTCAGGTGGCCATCTCTACTTAACTGCTAGGAAGCCCAAGGACCAGCCCTTTGTTCAACTTAGATTGCTGGGTATCAAATCTACTTCCCCTTCCTGTTTATTAATTGACTTTTGCCTTTCTGTTTTAATGACTCAGCATGTCTGCACTGTGTGTTTACTGTAAATTGCTTCAAACCTATCTTAAGAGCAGGAAGCACACATTAAGTAATAAGCAAACCTCAGAAAAGGTTCCTGTGGCCCTTATAATTAGAAAACAATAAACGCATCTTCCTTTCTTGCCAAATACTTAGGGTCGTAGGTTGATTAGCGTCCTCCTCCAAAATTCTTGTCTACCTGGAACCTCTGAATGTGACTTTATTTGGAAATAGGGTCTTTGCAGATATAATTAGTTCAGGATCTCAAGATGAAATCATCCCGGATGTAGGGTGAGCCCTAAATCTAACGGCTAGTATCTTCGTAAGAGAAAGGAGGAGGCGATTTGGACACACAGAGGTGCAGGGAGGGGAAGGCCATGTGGAGATGGAGGCACAGATTGGAGTGATGCATCTACAAGCCAAGGAAGGCGGGAGCCACCCGGAGCTGGTGGAGGCAAGGAAGGATTCCCCCTCGAGACGTAGGAGGGAGTACAACTCTGCTGGCGCCTTGCATGTAGACTTCTGGCTTCCAGAACTGTGAGAGGATAAATTTCTGTTGATTTAAGCCACCAAGTGCATGGTAATGTGTTACAGCAGCCTTAGGCAACAAATAAACTTAGCCACATAAAAAGATGCCCAATATTCCAGCCACGAAGTCACAAGACTCCTCGCAGCCAAACCTAAACAAGGGCCGCCACTGAAGCACCGTGGCGAGCCGTCCCTGAATCCAGCCTGTCTTTGGGGAAGAGCAGCAGGGGGTGGCCTGGAGTTCCTGAACCTGCTTATGAAAATGCTTTGCTGCAGGCCAACTTTCTGCTTATTGATGAATAAACTGATTTTCTATTACAGTAGCAGGATGCAAGAGCTGGAGGCCCCTTTGCCCTTTGAAAAGCTGGGGACTGAAGGCGGCGAGGGAGCAGGTGAGAGGGCCATTTCTGCTCGGTGCACAGCCCAGAGGGGACTCAGCACAGCCAGCAACGAGCGGAGGACGTCTGCCCAGTAACGGCATTTTAAATATGCAGAAAGAATGCACGGGGCATAAACGATCGCATCAACAAGAGTTAACACTTTTCTAGCACCTCCTATGTGCCAAGTACTGATCAAAGCCTTTACGTATATTAACTTATTTAATCCTCGAGGCAGCTGCCTGGGCAGGGCTGAAGGGCTCCAGCTCTACACTTGCAGCTGGGACGCTGCAGAAGAAAGGTTAAGTACATTGGGAACAGATGTGCTTGTGGTTGAGCAGAAGGTCCTGGGACGCCACCATGTCAGGGGCAGCTGGGAAACCTCCCAGGGAAACATGGAGCATCCACCCCTCCTCCCTCTTTTTTCTCTTTCAACTCATCTTTACCAAGTGCCTATTTATTATGTGGCAGACGCCGTCCCAAACACTGTGTATACCAACAGGAATAAGTCTCAGTCTTTTCCCGAAAGGAGAGTCTGGGAGATTCAGACAAATAAACAGCCTCTCTGCACACAGTGTGAAGCATGGGAGGAAATAGAAAGTGTTAGGGAGGATAGAGGAAGGGCCTTAATCCACATGACGCTGTGGATGGTGGGCAAGGGAGAAGGGGAGCAGTCAAAGAAGGCTTCTTGGAGTAGGTGATGCTTGAGGTGAGTTTGGAGACATGAGCAGGATTAACTAAATTAGTGTCACCCAAACCTGGCTACCCTGAACCATCATCTGGAGAGCTTTTCGCAGATGCTGGTACTGCTACAGACCTACCCATCAGAATCTCTGGGTAATTGTTAGACCAGATCAGCAGATCAGTAATTGTTAAAAGTTCTCCAAGTGATTCTGATGCAGTTGGTCTGAAGACCTGCTTTTAGGAGCCATTGCCCAAGGAAGAAATGGATCACACACCCTGCCAGCAGATTGGCTCATTGATACGCATCAGCGAGGTTTCCCTGAGCTCTCTCCATGTGCTCAGCCTTGTGCTGGGGACAGTGACACACACATGAACAGCACAGTCCGTTCTCGGGGAGCTCATGGTCTATTGCAGTGGTTCTCGCCCCTGGATGGACATTAGAATCCCCTGAAGAGCTTTCTAAAAAAACAGACTCCAGGCGCCCCTTCCACATCAATTAAGTCATAGTCTCTAGAGGTGGAGAGCAAGTCACTTTAAAGTTCAGCCAGACTGGAGAGCCACTGATCTATGAGAAAGAGAGACTTTCAGACAACAGAACATTTTGTCACAGGCTGGTCAAGCAATGCCACAGACCTGTGTGAGAGGGAGGGCGCTTTCCCCAACCGGAGCTGGCTTTCTGGAGAGAGAGTCTCAAAGGATGGGGAGGATTTGGTAGGGGTGGGTGTTGGGGAAGAGGAAGAGGGTAGGGAATTCCAAGCAGAGAGAACAGAATTAGCAACCGCACAGATGTGCGAAACAGCGTGGTGTGGACAGCTATGGGAGGTTCCCGTAGTCCATGTAGTCTATGTAGACTCCAAAACAGAGAGTGGCTGGAGATGTAGGCAGAGGAGGGAGCAAGGGAACCCAAGATGCCATGTCAAACATGGCTTTGTACTTGATTTTATACACCGTGGAGAGTCATTTAAAGATTTTAAGCAGGGCAGTAGCATAGTTGCTGCTAGTTTTTTGAAGATAACTTTGGGTAACAGGTTTGAAGGGGACAAGGCTTGGGCCAGGGAAACCAGTGGGAGGATGTTGCAGACAAAGAGACGGGCTTCACGCAGACGTGAGAGGAGGCAGGGATGGGAAGGAGGGCTCACAGGGGGGAGTGGGGACTGATAGAGAGAAAGACCGAGGGGCCGATGCTCAGTTTCCAGCTCATGTGTCCGGGCAGATGGTGGCACCATGAATGGAGACAGAGAGTGAGAACAGGAGCAGATCTGGGGGAAAAAGTGTTGGTCAGATTCAGTCTGAGTGCCTGTGGGGACACCAGGAGGAGAGGGCCAGCTGGCAGTTGGAGATTCAGTCTGAAAGTAGAGGCAGAAGTCAGGGCTGGAGATATTAATTAGGAAGGCAATGTATGGGTGGCAGTCAGACCCAAGAGTGATGAGATTACCCAGAAAGATGGTGTATAATGAGAGCAGTTGGCCAAAGATGGATCCCAGGGAGCACGTGAGCACGCACTGGAGGTAAGAGGGACCCACGGTAGTCAGCACAACGAGAGAGAGCGGAGAGCCTGGGGTGTGGGATCACGGAGCCAAGGGACCACAGTTTCAGGGAAAGGGTGAAATCCCATAGGTTAAAGACTTTAAAATGTCCATTAAATTAGGCAGTGGGGAGGCCCTTGTTGGCTTGACAAAGGCGGTTTCAATGGAGTATTGGGGATGTGGCTTGAGCAGTGATTGGGAGGTGAGAAAGTGTTGACTCTCCGAGCAAGTCTGGTAAGAGGAAGGAGAGGGCGTTTAGACACAGAGGGAACAGGTATGTCAAGAGAGAGTTTTCTAGGAAACACACTGGCCCCTTCCTTCTCCATAAGGCTTTGTCCTGGACAATTCCACCTGTCATCTGTCTTGCGTTCACTTTGCCCCACCTACTTGATTTTGTGTGAACTACCCCCAAGAGGAGTCACAGACACTGAGTTTCATCATTTTCCAATGATTTTCTCTCCCTCCATTCTCCACCATTCATTGTGTTGCTGTGCATTTCAACACCTGTCAGCGGCAATGGGGCGAGGGCTGCAAGGTGTGCAGCTCTAGGCTGCAGAGGAAAGGGGGGCGGGACTGTGACAGGACTGCAGTCCTAAGCAGAGCCTGGGGACTTGCGATGCTCATGGGTGAGGTCCTGGTGAGTTTCCAAGTGTTCTTAACATTTTTGCCATCAGAGGACACCCACAGCAGGGCTCAGCACCTTGTGTAGAATACTATGTTCCAACGCCACAGACAAGTCCAGAAGGAACTATGGTTTCCCTACAAACTCTCTTGCCATCAGGGACACAATCCCTTGGCTGGTTCATTCGGGTTGACTGCATATGGCTGATATTCCCTGGCTCCTCATTCTTCCTCCCTACTGCTGAAATCTCACTGGCAGGGGGAGTATGCAACCCAACTCAAGTCCCCCTTCCCTGTGGTGGGGGTGGGGGTGGCCTGAGAGCCCTCACCCAAGGCCCAGCCTACTTTCTCACCCATTTAGCCGGAGCAACATTACCTTGGGATAGAGTTCAGGGAACAGGGCCTTCATATGGAAACTTTAAGCAAAGATCAATCCTTTCCCCATGAGAAAGAGACCTGAGGCTTGCTAAAGGACTCCCACGGGGACACCCTGGCCTTAGGAGGAAAGAAAGAAGTCATGTGGTCACACAGAATGCAGCATAAGCAATGGACTGCAGGCAGACAGGCAGGTAAGCAGGTTGGAGTCCTGTGGCTGGCGTCTGTTGGGCGCTCCCAACTCAGCGGTCCAAGGTCATTTCCACATGACACATGGCAAGGCTGAACAAAACCACGAGAGAAAACACTGCCTTTTCTCTGGCAATTCTTAAGTGTAGGTGACTAGAGAGATAGAAGACAGTGGTAGGCAATGATGAGGCTCTGTGAAGGTCAGAAGCAGCTTAAAAAATGTCCAAAACAAATGTCCTACTAAGGGTCCCTGTGGGAGTACATCTCATCTCCATCCACGTGGCTCAAGAAATCCCAAAGGCATGTGCATCTTCTTTGCTAGTCTGGTTAAAGGTTCAATGGAGAAGCTCAAATCCAGTCTACAAGGAAATTAAGATGCATTTTGTGGAGTTTTGTAGTTACTGGTATATTTCTAATCCAGGACCATAAAACACCTACTGTCAGAGAAGCTGAGGACCTCAGAGCATGAAGGAAACTTGGAGCCACCTGGTCCAACTTTCTCCTTTAAAATGAGGACACTAAGGTCCAGAGAGAAGAAGGCCTTCTTCAAGCATGCCGACCAGGGATGGGGTGATAATAAGAAACAGCTTAAAGCCTCATAGTCAGCCGAGTTTCTTCAGCATGTAATATATGTTTTTGGAGTAAGAGACTATTCTAGCATGGCAAATAAGATTCTGGTTGACCCAAGGGAGGAAGAGTTTGGTCTCATGTTTTGTTTTTTATTTTCCCCATTAAACTCCAAGAAACCATCCCCACTGGTGATTCCTACCTCTTGGGGTATGTTCCATGCCATGTAGACGTGGCTTTTAAATTCATCCATCCAGACTTCAGCCACCCTGAGGGCGTTCCTGCGGACGTGGGCGGTGAGGTCCTCCGTGTAGGGCTTGTGGGCTCGCTCGATGTGGGCAATCCTCGAGCAGGGCAGGACCTCCACGCTCCCGCCACACTGCCACACCTGCAGAAGACACGGAGCCACCCGTCAGTTCCCGGACCTGGCTGCATCTCTACACCAGGCCAGAGGCGACCACTCATCAGAAGAATGAGTGCAGAGAAATCCAGCCCTCTTCACCTCGTCTTCCCAGACACTATCTGTGAAGGAGTGAGCGGGGCCTTATTTCTACTCCTATGGCGGGATGAGTATGCAGTCATTGATTCATGTCTTGGTTCTTATTGCTATGGATTTAACGGCAAAAAAATTAATGCACTTTTTCCTCCACCCTTGAGTCCCACCCTGCCAAAGAAGAGATCACACATTTTGTGACCAGAGATTTGGGTTCTCCTTGCTGGTGGGAGAGAAATGAACAAAACCCTTGATGATGGCCTCTGCAGCAGTGCAGGGAAGAGAAGGACCAGCAGGGAAGTCTCTCTTCAAATGGATCACATGGGCCTGGCCAAGGATTGGAGATCATCACAAGGAAAGAGCCAGACACCCTTCTCCTACCCCATCTTTATTATCCCCAATTCCAAGTGATGAAATGGAGACTAAAGAATGTCCCTTTCCCAAGGCTACACATCTGGTCTTGAAGACAAAAGGGTCTGTCCAATCCCAAAGAAGCTTGAGGAAGAGCCAACATTTCCCCTGTGGTGATCATGCTTTGCAAGGAATTAGCATGGCCAGGGGCGGCACTGAAGGCGCAGGTCGTACACCTCCATGTCCATGACCCATACATTCTGGGGATGGTGCCAATTTCCAATTCGCTTTGCTCAGATTTTTAATGAAAACCTGTGAATACTGTGAATAAGTTATTGACAACACAAAGAGTCAGAATAATTATTCTTTTTGCAACTGGAGCAGAGGCTGTTACTTGACAATTTCAACAACACAACACAGAACATGATTTGTAACAAAGCTCTTTTAATACGAGATCTCTTTCTCAAGGAGTCAGTTCACCGTTTCACTGCAGAGTGGGTGCATCTGCCCTCACCCCAATCAGAATGGCAATGGCCCCTCCCCTCGTACCTTTAGACACACAGTACAAGGAGCAATGCCACTCACTGTCTAGCCCTTCTCCCCATCCTTGCAGCCACCTCCCTTATCCTGGCCACTGTCATCTCTCATCTGGACTTTGCCACGGCCTCCAAACACCTGCTCTCCTTCTTCCTGTCTTCTTTCTCTAGCCTTTTCACCACACAGCAGATGAAGTGATCTTTTGAAGGTGTAAATTGGACTACTCCCTCCCCTGCACCACGCCCCAACTCTGGCATAGCTCTAATTGGGGCTTGGTCCCCACACCCCCTCCAGCCTTGAGTTTGTATTCCCCAGTACATTCATGGAGTTGCATGCTGCTAGCATACATGGAGTACCCCATGCATGATGTAGCATGGCTGCAGCCATGCTAACATTTTTTTACTTCTTCCAACATATGGTTTTTCTCTCACTTCTGGATTTCTGCACATGTGATGATATACCCCACCCTACCTGCTTTCCCTGACTCATCCTCTGGGCATCCCCAGAGGATGTAACTTTGTCACTGGTACTTTTCTGCATCCCTTTCAACTAGGTTCACCTGGCGTGTCATGTGGTTCTGCCTTGCCTTTCCCCAAGTGAGCACCATTGCAATTGCTTGTTTAATCACCTCCTTCCCTCTTGCAAAATGTTCTCAAGCTCCTCAACAAATTCTCCTTTAGACATGTGCTAAATGGTGCTCAGAAGAGACTCTGGGTTTCCAGGAGAGGTGGGGCAGCTGGGCCAGGTGGTAGTGGCATATTCGTTGCCTTTAAAAGCTCAGCTTTGGAATCAGCAGGAACCAGATTCAAACTTTACCTCTGCCACCTGCTTTGGCAGGTTGCTTCCCTCCCAAGCCTCAATTCTACTCAGTGGGAAAGGAGGATGCAGTGTGGGTAAGTGTCCCCCCGCCCCCCGCCCCGTGCCTGCCCCAGTGTGAGCACTACACAGGTCCTGGAAGGGAAAACTCCATGGATGGGGGACAGTGCCCTTCGACTAAACCTCTTGTCTAAGAAACGTGCATGACAGTGGGAAGTCCTTGCTGTAGTGCCTGGAGCACTGGAAGCGTTCAGTTTATGCCTGTTATTATTATTTTATAATAATTCTTACAGTTTCTGCTACTTGGCATCTCCTGTCCACCCCCTTTAGGGAGCATGCAGGCTGCAGAGGACAGGGTGCCTTTCTAAATGCCCACCCCAGTGGAGAAGGGCACACAAGGCTCCCTCCTCAGAGACAGGGAGCACTGGTCAACACAGAGGTCATCTCCAGTCTCCTCCCTTCTGTGAAAAGGAGCTCATCTATGGAGGGGGTGACAGTGTTTGTCTTGGACACAGCCTTCGGGTCCTTGGCAGCACCTGGGCTTTGAAGCAGACGTACATGCGGCACGTTTACCCTGCCGTTTCTGGACACCATGCAGTGACACTGAAGTAAACAAGAGAAAGCCTGTGCTCGCCGATCCCTGGGTGAGGAGTGGCTCCACGGACCGATGGCTTGATCCAAGAGAGAAGTTCAAAAGTCTTGGCCATAGGTGATCTCAGAGACCCTTTCTGACATGGTGAACAGAGGATAGTAAAGGAAATTACCAGCATTTGGACCTCACAGAGGATGACATCACGAAGCTTCCATGGAGACTTAGGAGGGGCCGGGGATAAGGAAGTGAGAGAAGGGGAGCTGGGCCTGGCACATGACACGTTCATAACTGGCATGATATGGCAGGACCCAAACCAGGTGCAGGAAAAGACAGGAAGGACTGTGCCAGAGAGGCAGGGTGATGGGATGGAGGGGAAGGTGTGGACAGGATGATGGCTCTGCAGGGTGAGCTCCAGCGGTGGGGGATGCCAGGAGGACAGAGGAGCAGGGAGCTGGGTACAAAGGGGTGGCTGAGAAATGAAGACTAAGGCTGGTCACAGAGAACAGGGCACAGGTTAGGGACAAGGACAGGTCACAGGGAACAGGGCACAGGAAGCAACCCCCAAGATGCAGATCTTAGTTTGTATATAAGGCGAACTTACACGCTGAGTGTCACAGGCACCAGGGACACCCATCAGCCCAAGGCTAGACCCTGTGGCTTCTGGATGGACACCAAGTAACATGTTTCTTGACCACACCAAGTTTTTTACTGTCTCTGTGCCTTTGCAGCTGCTATTCCACTTCCTGGAATAATCACCTACCCCCTGCCCCCTCATTTGTTCCTCAGCTCAAATATCACCTTCTTTGACCCACCCAGTCCAAATTAGATCCCCTCTGGATACCTGTAGTGCCCCGCCCTTTTCCTTAGTAACATTTATTCAGAATACTTTCATTTATATATTTATCCTTTAAATGTCTGTCTCCCCTTACCGGACTATATGTGCCATGAAAACAAGGACCACGTCTGTGTTTCCGACTGTGTACATCAGCAGCTGGCACTGAGTATACATTCAGTAGCTATTATGTGAATGAGTGACTCCAGTCATCTGAGAGTCCTGGGTTTTAACTGGCTCAGCTGGATGCCCTAATAAAGGCCATAAACATAAAATGTGGCCAGATTTTACTGAACACAATGACTTTCTTCAAACCCAAGTGGTTTTTCAGCAAATCTCTGACATTTAAGTGCATACGGCTGCAACCAAAAAGAGTTACTTTGGCTGCAGATCTTAAATTAATGTCATAAAACCCGGGAAGTCATCAAATGAGCACTGGCGGTAGCAGGTGGCTTCGTCTTGTGGAACCGTGAACTCACTGGAGAGAAAGCCCCGGCTGCACAAATGTTTGGACATGTCTACAGAGGAGCTGCTGGGGCTGCCCTCCAGAGGTGACCAAGGACCTAAAGCAGGTGGTAAACAACTGTCACCCAGGGCAGAGCAAAGTTACCATCGCCACCAGCCACCATCACCGGCCCTTCCTAGAAACCCTAATCCTGTCATCATTTCTGCAAAGGCTTGAAGTATCTACCTGGAACTGTAAGAAAGCATGTGGGTCTCAGGGGCTGGTGGAGAGAGTTAGAATCCTGGCTCTGTCACACATTAGCCTTTGACTTGTACTTGTCTTTGGGTGTCAGTTGCCTTTTTATTGGGAATCATGATTCTTGGGAGGTTTAAAAGAGATGCTGTATGAAAAGCTCCCACAAGCAAAGACAGGCATGTAGTAGGTTCTCAGGATGGTCAGGTCCCTTGTCCTTCCCAGGTTGGGGAGCCACTGGTTCAAGGTCAGGGTCATGTCTTGTATTTGGCACTTACTCAAGCAAGTCTCCCCCTCCCAAGATTCAGTTTCCCCCAGCTGCCAAATGGCAGAGCTGGACTCAATGATGTCTTAGATCCCTTCTACTTTTCGCATGCCATGATTTCGAGTTTTCTTGCCAATGCCTCAAACGATGCCCAGTGTTTGAGACACAGCTGACAGAGCTGTAAATTGGGCTAAAACAAGGAGACACGGGAGGAGAGGCAACAGGATGCTGGGACAGGGATAGCAAATGAGTCTACATCCCTGTGTTAAATCCATTCGCATGTTAACGTCCTTCTGAAGCACTGGTGTCAGGAAGGACTCTGAGACGCTCTCCTGGCTCAGCGGAAGAGCATGCCACAATTTATTAGTTATGCTTGCCACAGGTAAGGGATAGAGGGTGGTGGTACCTCAGCCTGGTACTTGATAGTCGAGTCCACAGGATCAGATCCCAAATCCTTTCCAGTTTTTATCTCCTTGTGACTTTTAACGCGCTCTTGGCAAACAATTCCCACTGTTCTCCTAGCCCAGAAAGCCTCCTTCCTGCTCTCCATCCATCCAAAGCCAGCCTGGCCCAGTTCCTCCAAAGTCTTGGAACACATGATTTGTATCACTCATGTGGTCCTTATTTCTTGGCTTATGTGGTTAATTATCTTTTTATGTGTGGCTGTCTCGCCTAACTTGGCTGCAAAAGCTCAGACAAGAGTGGAAAGCCAAAAGCCAGCAGGCTGGGGGGGAGGGAGACGAGGAGGAGGCAGGCTGGAGCTGAGGCCTGAGAAGAGCGGGCAGAAGACCAGAAACTCACTTGCAGAGTGGCCGCAGGGCTAGAGATGCGGGCGGGTGAGGATGCCCTTCAATTTCTGGGTGCCCTTCAATTTCAGGCCCTAAGCATCTCATGCACCTCCCCCGGTCCTGGTGCTGCTTGAGAATAAGAAGGAAAAAGAGGTCAAATCTGGACAAGGCCAACATGAAAGCCAGAGACCATCAGCAAGCCAGGGTCAAGGGCATGGAGAGGGGGCAGAGGAGGAGCCAAGATGCAGACAGTATAAGCCTGGAGATAACCTCCCTCCAAAATACATCTCACTCCTACTCCCTTTAGTCTCCAGATAAGACCACACTCCTTACCATGATTTGCAAGACCCCTGAGAGCTGGCCCCTCCTGGTTCCTGCAGCCTCATCTCCCACCCCTTCCTGTCCAGTTCCAACTCCTCTTAGTTCCCAGGGAGGCCAAGTTCTTGGGTCTCTGTCCCTTCCCCCTACCATTTCCTTTCCTGGAATTCCCACGCCCCCACTGCACGCACTGATTTGCCTTGCTAATTCCTACCTACCTTTGCTGGCTGCCCTAATTTTGGTTAAATGCCTCTGCTGTGCGTTCCTGTATCATCTGTACTTCCTCTTGACCATCATGTAACGTATTAATAACTCTGCGTGTGTATGTGAAATGCATATGCACAATTTACAACACATAATATTAATATAAGAAACAACTATTTACCTACCAGCCCACTTAAGAAACAGTACTCTGGCAATATCTTAGAAACCTCCATGTGCTCCTCCTTACACTTAAAGGTAAAGTAACCCATTACCCTGAATTTTGTTAATAATTTCCTTGCTATCAACCTATATAAATGGAATCATGTAGTATGCATTCTGTAACTGGCTTCTTGCTTTATTTATTTGCATCATCATAGTGTTCCATTGCATAAATATATAGTAATTTATTTATGTGCTCTCCTGTGGGCCGACAGTCTTGTTTCCAGTATTACAAATGATGCTCCTTGGAACATTCTTGTATGTGTCTCCTGGCACCCAAGAGTGGGCATCTCTCCATGTATTTACACCACAGTAAAATTTCTAGAGCACAGGTTATACACACAGTCAACTTTCCTATAAAAAGTGAAACTCTTCCAAATTGTATAGACCAAGTTATACTCCCACCAGCACGGAGGAGGTTCATACCGCTTCCATCCTTGCCAACATTTGACATTGTCCAACTTTTTTATTTTTGCCAATCTGATGGGCATGAAATTCTCTCTTGCAGTTTTAATTTGCAACCTCCCCCGATTACTAGTGAGAAGGAGCTTTTTCTTCCTGTTTACGGGCCCACGAGGCCAGACTCTGAGAGAAGGCTCATGTCTCCTTTGCCCTCGTCAAGGAATCTCAGAGCCTAAGCAGGGACTGGCGCACGATCGGCGCTCAATAAGTTCATTAACTGCCTGCGTGAAGCATCCCAAGTTGGGCTTTAGTTCCGAGTTATCCTCAGTGCACTCTACTTGGTGTTCTCCCAGGTTTCCGAGGGTAGATAGTGAGTTATTTTAAAGTAAAAGGAAATATTTTTAAAATCTGACACTGTTCATTCTTCCATCAGACCCCACAGAAAAACACTCCCTGGAGATACAATTTCCCAAGCCCTCTTCTTGCCATAAACACTCCCGAGGAGTCCTCTGAACAGAACTGCTGCTTGGAAAAAAATGCTTTTCCTTGGAAGGCATCCCTGAAGGGGTCTGAACATTTGGGTCAGCCCCAAGAAACACTTGAAGCAGTTTGCCTATTTGAAAGAGATCCTTCATAAGGCAGATTCATCTGGCAGAATTCCAAGGAGAGGCAAGCTAGGCTGCCATGTCTGGAAGCTTTTCATGAAGAAAAACTTAAAAGGCTGTTTTGTAGGAACTTGAGATTTGCTGAAACAGCTGCTTGCCTACAGGAAACCCAGGGGCAGCTCAGAGGGACGACAGTCATGGTGTGATTCTCAGCAGAGTGGCCCGTCCCATACAGGGGACCTGGCTCTGACCATAAAGACTGGGCCACAGGAGCTCAGGGAAGGAGATGGGAGGGCTGCTTTGCAACATGTGGTCACTGAGATTAGAGGGCATCTCGACCTGTTCTGACCAAGGGGGGCTTTGTCATGGTGACCTCAAATCTCATGCCAGGCCTGATTACCGTTGTTCAAACTCAGGCTGGATGGAACTCAAGAGAAATCAGAAAAAGGAAGTCAGGCCCCAACTCACTGGGGTTGGGGAAACTGAGCCAGGAGCAGGGGTTGGGGAAACCGGTCTCCGAGGGAGCGGCAGAGACTCCTGTTGCTCACTAACTCCCGTGTGTCCCTCCACATCTCCCAGCCCCTTGCTGTCAGGACCAGGAGGGCAACACAAACCAATGAGATGAGAGAGGACATGGCATCTGTCACTTTGGGGACAAGGTAGGTGCGTACCCAGTGTATCTTCTCCATTCATACATCTCCTCCCCGGGCCACCACCTGCTGAGTGTTGAGGCCAGGGTGACCTTGAAATTCAAAGAGGAGTGACTGGAGCCCCTAAGTCATCACTTGGAGAAGAGCTGCCCAGGAGGGCCTGCACCCTTCAGGGGCCTAGGATGTGAGCAGGAAATAAACTTTTCCTGGGTTAAACCTCTGAGGTTTGAGGGCCACTCCTGCAGTCTGTGAGGTTGCCAGTATGTAAAGAGGCAAGGTGACCAGACAGGTGAGGCCCTTGTAGGCCCCAGTAACCACAGGTTCAATCTGTTGGGTGGGGCTTGCAGAAAGTTCCAGGCCTAGGGAGAGATTAGGTGTTTGGAAGGTGGCCATATCCCAATTCCAGGTGATGAGTCCATTCAAAGCAGGCCCCCATGAGGGGCTGAGGACACAGAGAGCAGATCCAGCCCCAAGGGGGGAGGGAGGGAGCTGCAAGGGGCAGGCAGGGCGTTGGCACCCCAGCATATCAGGCTGCCTTCAGAGTTTGGCTCAAACTTAACCACAGCAGAGGGCAGAAAACCAAGAGAGAAGCCAGCCAGGGTGGAAGAGGAAAGGCCGGGGCTTGAAGATGACACACAGCCGCAGGTTCCTCGGAAAGCCACAGATAGCAGCCCCGTGGCAGCTCTGCTAATACTAGAGTGAGCCCGCTGGTGAGGCCAGGGCCGCAGCCACACCTCCAGCCCTGGCCAGGGGACACAGGATCCAGACGGGGCTGACCCTGCTGCTCGAGGCTGGGAAGGCAGACTAGTCCAAGTGCAGACACTACAGAACCAAACCCTACAGAAGCCCCAAACTCAGAGACGGAAGTGTTAGCCACGTTCCCAATCAAGGCCCCATTGACACTGGTGCTGTCTACTCTAATCACTTCTTTGTTTTGAAATAAGATCTCTGGCCCCCATTACTGTCACGGGTGCTGCCAGAGAATGATAATGCACTTATATGTCACAGGGATTTGGGGAGCGATTTTATAAAATCCAAATAAAAACCTTCCTATCCCTAATCTGAGAGTCATTTTTGTCAGATAACTGGTTCGGAGCCCTCTCTGGCGGGGTAAGTCCCTGTCGATTTAGGAGCTGTCCCCAGACGACGCGCTTGCTCTATCCAGCTGCTATTCAGAGCACATCTCCTGGACTATGTTTGATTTATACTTTGCTATATGAAGACGAACCACTTACTCATTTAAAGTGTTTCCTTTTTTATGTCTTTAATCAGTGGCTGTTTCTTTCCTCTCTCTGAAGCTTAATCTAATCAGAAACAAATCCCACACATATGAATGGCTCATTAGCATGTCCCAATCAAATTCAAATTGGCCGTCCATGCCAGCTGTCCCCCCAAAGGGTGATGCTCGCCCACAGAATGCCTCTTTGAGCCCGTGTTCCAAAGAGTATTGGCATGATTCGCCAGGAGGGTCCTTTCTGGAATACAGGGTTGATATATTCTGTCACACCCCCCAGCACAGTGGGGGCCTCTGATGACAGGTGACTGGTGTGTCACTGAGGAAGAGTAGGGGGAGGACGATGTGGCAGACCCTTGGAGCAGACATCACAGGAGTGTCTGATGTCTACGTGTCTGGCTCAAGCATCGTCCCCACACTGGGCTCAGTGAGACCCTTGAGGTTATCATTCAGATGACAAAAATGAGGCTGAGATGCTGAACATTCTCTCAGAAATGGCATTTGCTCTAAGCAGCATCCCTCTTACTTGATTAAAATTCAGATTATGAAAGCTGGTGTGCTGGGTCTTCTCCTAAAGAGATTTGCCCTTTTCATACACATCAAAATGAGTCGTCAGGTAGGGCACCCTCACAGGTACCACCTCTGAAAGTCACCTACAGCACACTCCCATGAAAACCAGGATGTACACAGAGATCAGCACTGCAGTAGAGGAGAACCAAAGGGGACCTAACTGATTACCTCCCATCATTTCCCAGGTGAGCAAACTGAGGTTCACGGGCACACGGTAATTTAGAAGCAGAGTAAGAAAAGGATCCAAGCGCCTTTGGGGAGACAGGAGGTGACTGTGGCTCAGAGCACTGGCTCTCAGGTCAGTCTTGGTGGCAAATTCTACCTTTCCCAGTTGCTGGATTGGTGGCTTTAGGCAATTCATTTCACCTTCTAACACTTGGTTTCCTCGTCTGTGAAATGGAGATAAAAATGATGAATTCTAAAAACAGTTGTTGTAAGAATTAAATGAGGTGACACATGTAGGGGGTTTATTTCAACACCTGGCACAAGTATAGAGCCCACTAAGTATTAGCTATAATTATTATTGCTGTGAGATTCCATTGATTACAAGATTCACCACCGCTATATAACAGCTTTTCAGGGCAGGAGGAAACACATGACATTCCTCTGAGCTCAAGATTTATATATCCAACTGCCTACAAGTCACCTCCACTTGCGTGTCTCTCAGGCGTCTCAAGTTACCATGTCCAAAACGAAGTTCTTGATTTCCTCCCCTGCCTCCCCATCTGTCCCTTAGTCTTCCCCTCGTGCACCTAATAGCCCACGCCCGGAATCTGTAATTCATCTACGATTATGTCTCTTCCTCCCCCTCCACATCCAATACATCAGCAAAGCAGTCAGTGCTACCTCCCAAATATAGCTTGAATCTAATCGCTTCTCTCTGTCTGCACAGCCAACGCCCTGGTCCAAGTCCCATTGTCTTTGTGTGGACATATCCATCCAGAGCTTCCTGACTGGTCTTTTTGCTTCAACCCTGTTGCCTCCAATCCATCCCCTAAAATTATAAATCAAATCATGTTCCTTCTCTGCTTTAATTCAGTTCAACAATTATTTATTGTTATTTATGTGCCAGTCGTTGTTGTAGGAGATAGGAATTTTGTCACTGAACAAAACATATAAAATCTCTGACTTACTGGTACTTAATCTATTTTTTTCCTTCATAGCACTTCCTATGGACTGATTGTCCATAAGTTCATATGTTGAAGCTCTGACTCCCCAGGTGACCGTATTGGAGATAGGGCCTTTAAGGAGGTGATTAAATGTGCCCATAAAATTATAAGTAGAGTGACATATGTCCTACATTTCCTGGAACAATACTGGTTTATACCTGTTACTTCGGCTTCATTATTAGCAGCACCTGCTTTCACTTTCAAAAGCATCTGATTTAAATAATAAATTATAATTTAGTTGCATATTTATTATTTATTTATATATGCTAAATTTATAAGGCACAACCTGATTTCAGAAACACTGAAATCCCAAATAAGGACCTGTCTTGAAGTCATGGTATTATTAATCTTCTCTCTCCCCTAGTCCATGATTTCTTTGCATCTGTTGCTGACTTCCAGGTTTCTTTGGCTTTTGTTTTTACTTTTTTTCCCAAATTTAGGAAATTAACCATTGACATATTACTGTTATCTAATCTTCAGTCTGTAATCAAATTTCATTAATTGTCCCAATTACAGCCTTTTTAGCTATTTTGGTTTTTGGCTCCTGCTTTTTAAGAAGGTGAAAATTTCCTTCAGGTTGACTCTCAAAACCCCTTACCAATTGTGACCTCTTCCATGCATTTATTAATCTCGCTTTTCTGTGGCTCCCTCATTGAACACAATTGGAAAAACCCTAAGTGTGAAGACCCTTCCAGGGTAAAACTGTCCGTGGGCATTCTCCTCTCCTTCCACTCCCCACCATTTCTAGCTAATTGCTTCATTAAGTACTTTTTAAATTGCTTTGTTCTTTAGGGATTAATTTTGCGCTTATCTTCACTAACCGTAAAATTTTTACAATGTACTGTTAAGCTGCGTCTGCTCGGCTGCCGGTTTGTAATTGCAAGGAGTCACTCCATGGCTGGCGTGCTAGGAGATAACTCGCCACGGCTTTCCGCTCACTGTTTTCAGATGCCTTCTCGGAGCCACTGGGCAGGCGGAACAATCTGTTCTGGGCTGGCAGCATGGGGTGCCAAGATTCCCTTAAACAGGGAGATTGTAAGCCAGGGAAGACCTTCAAATCCCAGAGGTTTTGGCTTCATAAGCCTCTGGTTGCTCAGACCTTAAGGCCCTGGAAATTTCAGACCCCGCAGGCCCCAGGAGCAGGGCGACCTATGGCTGACCACCTAGAAGGAAACAAAAATTTCAACCACTCTCTGAAGGTCAAGGCCACACTTTCCCAAGCTTCTGGCACTTGCTTTCTGCCCACAAGCTGGACTAGATCACCAGCCTTCAAGGAACCCCTCTGCCTCCCTCCCTGCCTCCTCTCAACCTCCATCCACTCCCTCCTTACCCCTTTGAAATCTGTCTTCTGTTACCACCCTTGATGACAACCGTCCCTGCCAAGGCTGTTATCTGACACCCTGTTTCCACTTGCTTTCTCATAGCACAGGCTAGTGATTTAGAGGCTCTGGCATCAGACAGAACTGTGTTCAAATCCAGACTCCATCACTTTTTCCTCTGTGGGACCTGAGCAAGTTACTTAACCCTCTGAGCCTCAGTGTTCTCACCTGTAGAATAAGGGTAGAAACTGTGGTCTCCCGTGGTTCTTGGGAGGAGTAAATGACATACAGCATAAAACTTACTATTAATAGAATATAAGCTCTATGAGGACAGACCTAAGTTATCTTGTTCATCACTGTGTACCCAGTGCTTGGCATAGTGTCTAGAATAGTATATGCTCCATAAATATTTATTAAATAAAGGCACGAACCACAAAATGTTCTGAACTCCTGCTTTAGCTGGCTTGGGCCAACCATAACATTTAGAAGCAACCAGAGACTAAAATCCAATTTAAGGTGTTTAATTTTCTCTGTCTGCAGGGATGAGAAATAAAAGAATCTGCTTGCAGCTTTTCTGTGAGATGTTGCATCTGGTGGTTTTCTGAGACTTTTTCAGCTGAACAGAAATGCTGGTCCCCACACCCCTTCCTTGTCAAGTCTAACTGTGTAGGCAAAGACTAGCTTGCTTTACCTGAAACTGTGGTATCCAGGGTTTTTAATTAACTTCCTTGTGGCTGGTTGAGAACAGCCAGGTGCTAGCAGGGAGCCGAGACTGCTCAGACCTCTGAGTCCAAGGCCTCTGGGGAGAACCGTCCTGTCAGCTTAACCGTACACATTAACCTGCACATGTTGCCCTGCCCGGACTGCTTTCCCTAGTAATTTTAGCAATGTCTCCAGCCCGTTAGCCTTAGATACGTTTTTCTTTTTTTAAGTCTCAGATAATGCTGATGCCTGTTTCAGACAATTGCTAGGAACCTTATGTGCTTTCTCCTCCTCCTCTCTGTCTCTTGGCTCCCTGGACCCCGACTTCTGATTTTCTGCCTGTTCTGGCTCCTCTCACTGGGCAACTCCTCAATCTACCTCCTGTCTGACACTTTGGGCCCTGGCTTTCAGCTCAGCCCTGGACTCTGCTATTCCTCCAGTTCTGAAGTCTCCTGCAACCTGCAGTGAAGACATCTGATCCAAGCCCCAGCCCTCCTGAGGGATCCGGGCTGAACCAGCAAGCACTGAAATGGTACCGTGGTCATTTTCCAAGGCAATGCTGGCCCAGATTAGCCCCTGAAATTAAACTTTATGCCATCAACAATTTTAAACCCTGAAGGTAGAGGTGGATAAACAACAGGACACAGTGATTAAGGCATGAGTCTTGAAACCAGTTAGGTTGGTTCTATCTTGAGTGATCTTGGGTAAGAGGGGGAGTTATTTAACTTAATTTCCTCCAGTCTTCTAATTTACAAAGTGGAGATAACAACATGGACCTCACAAGGCTCATATAAAAATTAATATGAGAATACGTACAAAGTGATTGGCAGATAGCATACAATAAAAGGAATTTCCTCCTCTTATTACTACTAATATTATTACCATCATCTTCCCAACTGGGGGCCTAATACTGACTACAGATCGTTAGCCAAGCTGCTGCCAACTGTGCAGCGTCTGCCTATGGCAAATAACCTTCTGTGGCTGAAGAGTTTATGTCACTAAACCAAATCTCGGATGTCCCAGACCTGGATGGTCCAATGTAGGTAACCAAGGAAAGGTTTGTTGGAACTCTCTCAGCTCCAGGTCACCCACCAGAAGTGTCTCTTCTTCTGTCTCCTCAAGTTACTGATGAAAACTCTGGACACACCAGGATGAGCTAAGAGCCCACCAAAGGCTGTCTCCTGGATTGCCAGTGACCAGTTGGTTCCGCCCCCCCTATCTGATGGCTCTACCTTATCTGTCTCCAGCCCTCCTTTTTAGCCCTTGTGTCATTACAGATCCCTGGTCCCCAACCTTTGAGTTCAGCTGCAGTCATGCTCTTTCTCAGCTGTTGACCTAGAATGCCCTCCTCCTCCTCCCCACCTGCACACTCCTTCTTCAGGAACCAGCCTCAGTGCCACCTCCTCTGTGACACCTCAGCCAGCTCCCACAGGTGGGGCGGTCAGTCCCTCCTGGTCCTCTCGCTAGGCATACAGGATTTTTCATCCTTGTCATTTTGACCCTGAGTGGGTTGTGCCCTATGTGGTGCATGATTCCACATTATGCTCAGAGTGATAAATTTCCATCCAGAAAGTATTTCCTGAAGTAAATATCACTAAGGCAATTTAATTCTCTTGATCAATTTTCTGTATAATGAAATTAAAATATTTCCTTCCATACTAATTTTCCAGTTTTATTTTACCAGAATCATTTTCACTGGGCTTAATGCTTTTTTTACATTGATTTTACAACTAAGATATGATCCATCACTGTGCTTTTATCCATATCACATTTTATAATTACCGCTGCCATCACAGAGTTTTCTTTTCTGACAATAATTTCCACCAAGTTTCATTTTCCTGAATCAAATTTTGCAGAGCTGAATCATGTTAATGTTCATTTCTTCAGTCAATTTTTTAGCTTCTATAATTCTTACTGTGCTCATTTGTATTCATTGCTTTAGCTTGCGTTGATTGTCTTTACTATCACTCATTGATTGGAAAAAGTATAATTGTTGGCATTTTTGATTTTTTAAATTTTTTTTAGGAATATCACACAAAAAAAGAGTGAGCAGGTTCTGAGTTATATACTCATTACTGTTGTCACTGGCAGATCAAAGAACACAGAGTGTCCTTGACGCTGAAAAATGGGGAGGAGTCATAACATCCTGTTTAAGCTCATATTTCCTACAATATTCTTTTTTTTTCTTTTTTCATTTACTTTATTTTTATTATTATTTTTTTAAGATTAATCAGGTGGAGTAGTGAGAAAAGGGTGGGAAAGGATGAAAAGAGTAGAACAAGGAGTTTGGTCTGTAACTGATTGAACAATCAATTAAGGTAAGGCACTACCTTCAGACCAGCCACAATCGTCTGTTAGACTAGTACCTAGAACATGGGACGGTGTTGTCGCTCCAGCTAGACAGACTGAGAGCTGCTCAAAGGCAGGGATTGTACCATTCATCTCTAGTTTCCCAGCACCTAGAAAATGGGTGTTTGAAGAATAAATGAATGAGTTATTAAATGAACCTATGAGGAAGTGATGAGAAATTTTGTCAGATTTCTTATTGAAGGCCACTAGGCTATGCCTACCTAAACACAAGGCATAATGGCTTCTGAAGCCACCCTTCTTGCATTCAAATCTCATCTTTAACACCTACCATTCATGTGACCTTGAACAAGTCATATCAACTCTCTGTGCTTCAGTATATCCACCTGTAAGTGGGGATATTAATAGTCCCTACATCACATGCAAGGATTAAGTGAGTTAATGCGTGTAAAGCACTTAGGGCAGCAGCTTGCCTATAATAAATGCCATACTCCTATTAGCTATTAGTATTATGGTCATCAATCTCATCTATCTTTCTAGTGATATTCAGAGATCATCATGTCTTGAACATGTCGTATTATAGGGAGCTCACTATACCATTAGCATCTATTCTCTTTGTTTTTTTAATGGTTCTAATATATGCTTCTTATATTGAATTAATAATTGTATCCCTTACAGTTTTCACCCACTGTTCATAGCTCTGACTTTCTGAGATATAGAGAATATATTTTCTTATATTTGATTCATCTCTAAATTCAAAACCTGTTCATTGAGCACATACTAGGTTCCAAGTGTCATTATGAAAATTAAGTAGCCACAAATCCTAACATAAAGTATCTTAAAGTCTAGCCAAGAAAGAAGAGGGAAAAATGACATTTGTGTCTTTCACAGATCTTCCCATCCTATGAATCCAAGACCTTTACCCATGACACATAGTTTGCAAGGCTAAATCCACCCTGTGAACTTAAACAAACATAATATGAAGCCTATATAATTGAAATTGTGTGATATTAGTACATGGGTAAAGCAACAGATTAATGGAACCAGAATAGATAATCCAGAAACAGACCCAAATGTATGTGGCAATTCAGTGTACAATAAAGGTAGTATCGCAAAGCAGTGAGGAAAAGGCATTATTTTAAATAGAAGGTGTTAGGATAACTGGTTGGCCATATAGAAAAATTAGACATTGGATCCGTTCCTCATACCACACATCAGAATCAATTCTAAATGAAATGTAAAAAATTCAGTCATACAAGTATTAGAAGAAAACATAGGTAAATTTCTATAACCGGAGAGTGGATAAGACTTTCTATGACTAAAATCTGGAAGTAAGAATAAAGAAGATGGATACATTTGCTTACATTAAAAAAAAATAGTCTCAGGATGGCAAAAACATCAGAAGCAAAATCAAAAGACAAATAACAAAGTGGGAGAAAATATTTGCAATTTATATGATAGGCAAGGCATTACCATCCGTAATGTGTGAAGAGATTCTAAAAATAAGGACTAACAACCCTGTAGAAAAGTGGGCCAAAGACACAAACAGCTCACAGAAAAAAGAAATGCAAATGGCCTTAGTCATATGAAAAGCTTTTCAACCTAGTTTTTAATAAGAGACATGCAAATTAAAACTACTCTGGAAAGCCATTTCTCATCTGTCAGATTGGCAAAAACCCAAATATTGCACAATGTACTTTGTTGGTATGGCTATAAGGAGACAGACACCTTTATCATTCCTGATAGGAAAAACACTGCCCCTCTGGAGAGATATTTGATAACGTCTAGCAAAATTACATATGCATTTACCCTTTAACTTCACAATTCCACTTTTAGGAATCGATTCAAAAGATAACCAGTAAAAATATGAAAAAATAAAGTATACACAAGACTATTAATTTTAGCACTATGCCCTCAAAACGAAACTGGTGGAATGAACTATTAAATGTTCATGCATTTGAGTACTATGCAACTGTAAAAAAGGAATGAGGAACATCTCTATATACCATTGTAGAATGATCTTCAGAAAAAAATATATAGCAAAAAAACCCTCAAGATAATAAAAATGTGCAGTGTACTACCATTTTTCTAAGAAAACGGAGATGTGATTATATTCACACATTTCTTATATGTTTTAAAGTATAAAGTAAAATAAACAATCAAAAGATAAATGTTTACATTAGAGGTAGTGAGGAAACAGGATGAAGAGGACAATGATAGAAGGTAGACCTTGTTGAAAACACCTTATTTTGTAGGTTTCACTTTGGAATTATATAAATGGGTATATAATTTTTAAAAATTAAATACAAATTTATGTAATTATAAAACATTACATATAACAAAAACAAGATGAAACAAATGAACCTGTTTATTAGGTTAGTGGGACAACTATACAGAGAGGAAAGGTTCTAGATGACTTTAAATCACAGTAATTTGACTGTACATCTCTAAGTGGGATATAACCTAAAAAAGAAATGCAAAAAAAATTTAACTGTTTCTAGTTATCATATTATTGGTGGTCATGTTATCATTAGTATGTTATTAGTATGCATCCTGGGGGATAACAGAAACAAGTAATTATGTCGGTGTCATTAAGAACGAGAATTTTTGGTATGGAAGAAATGAAATATAGATGTGAAATTGACGAGGTTAAGTAAAACTCTGTTGTCCTAAATTTGAATCAGAAAGATCATCACGAATGCCTGAAGAATTTTAGCTCTGCAAAAATAATAATATTTTCTAGCTCTGACTTTTGAAAAGACTTAGAAACATGGACCGACCTTGTAGCAATGAGCGCCCCCAGTGGCCAAACTGTAATTTTAAAAACCATTTCTCACTAGCAGTAAGCTGGGTTCCTTAGGCAAATAGCTGATTATAGGTCTGGAGCAGGAAATGTACAAGAAGAGCCTGGAACATCCCTCATGGCAGGGAAGACAGTAAAAGTCAAAAGGACCCAGGAACAAATGTCAATAGGCTCCCAATGGCCAAAAGTGGAAAATGTGCAAGTCAATATATTATAAATGTAACGAATTGAAATATGTCAAATATGTTTAAATCCATAATTTCATAGGAATACTAAAAAACTAAGTGGTACCTTTTAAAGGATGGTAGAGAATCGATTAATTATTTTTAAAGCTGTTATAGAAAGAACTATTTACCCTGACTTTTCCAAATAAACTTGGTTGTACTTCTGGGCAACCAAAGAATGGATTATTATAAATGTCTCTACAAAAGTTATTCCAGCTAATAAATGAGGAAAGAAAGATAAAATTTAAATGACTATCTTGCAACCCCTAATGAATTGCTGCATCGAGGCAGTAATCAGCCACGACTGCTAGTATCACAAATGGGGAGACGAGTAGACATTATGTGCCTTGTGATGGAAGTACACAAATGCTGTCTATGAAATATTCGTGCTGTGAAATTGAACCTAAATCTCTGGATCTAACTACCAATTTAGAAGAAATATACAGGATAGAGGGACATGTTAAATGATATCGGGGGAATGCAACCAGGAAAATCTAGACTGTGAGAGTCTCTACAGGAAAAATGACCTGATCTCTTTAAAAATAAATTACAAGGGGGGAAAAGAGATGAAAAAAGAGACAGAGAGAGAGATTCTGTAGATTGATAGAGACTTGGAAGACATATTAGCCAACTGAATCTTGATTCAAGCAAACAAATTGTAAAACAAAACAAAAAAATATGTAAGAATTAGGGAAATTTGTACACATTGACTATTGGATGGTATTATAAAATTCTTTTCAACACTTTTAAGGCTGAAAATAATACCATGGTCATTTTTTTTAATAGTCCTCATCTATTTTGAATGCATACTGAAATATTTTTTGATGAAATGATATGACATCTGGGATTTGCTTAAAAATAATTAGAGCTGAAGAAGGATTAAGTATGGGCAGAGATAAAACCAAACTGGCCATCAATTGACAATGTTGAAACAGATGAGTACCAGGCAATTTATTATACTAGTCTCTCTATTTTTGTATATATTTGATATTGTCTATAATAAAGCGTTTTTACCAATCTCGTTTATGATAAAGTATCTGGAATATGAAGAACAATGCTCTAGATATTATATTACTTATTTTAGAGGACAGTTGAGTCCAGGTTCAAAATCCTTTTCCTATTAGAGGGACCCTGTCATGTGTAATTCTTGAAACTATGGAATCTGAAAAGAGACATATATCACCTTTCTCTGTCCTCTGGAAAGCTAAAGCATGTGCATATAACCTAGATTTAGCTAATTGTGTGATTTCACTCAGGACTTTAAATCTTGGTGAATGTCATCAAGACTCAAGCAATAGTGTCCAGTATCCAGTGGTAGGACCATCTAGTCATGGCAGTGGAATTAAAGTCATTACCCTAAATAGAGTATTATTACCATCTGGCTTTGGCTGTAGTTCCTGCTGTTTACTTTTCTTGGTTTTTGCTTATTTTCTGAATCTGCTTCTCTGAGAAGCAGATGAATTCTTTGAGATACCCAATGGCTTTCCAATAAATTCCTTTTCTCTTTTAGTTATTCTGAGTCAGTTTTGTTAGCTTACAAAGTAGATTCTTGAGTGTCATTTGAATAAAAAGTTAAGCAGGACCATAATACATATAAATTCATGCATGCTCTAAAAAATAAAGCACTATATAACATGTACAGTAGTATTTTTATACATGCATGTATTTACATATGTAATAGATCATGAGCATACATTTTGTATAGGGCACTTTATAGTTTGTGAAGTACTTTAATTTCTTCTTATCTTTATTGTTAAAAGTATTGATTATGATAATGAGAAAATAAAACATAACAATGAACTAACTTTTTTGGCCAAAGTAACATTTTTAATCATATAACACTATTAGGATAATAATTTCTAGCTTGCCTATAGCACTGGATTGCTGTGTGCAATAAATAGGATAATTGTAGGAAAACAATTTGAAACTGTTGGTGAAAGGCATGGCCATTGTTACTTAGTTGCTGCAGAAGCAGCAGATGAACCTAGTGCAGGGACTAAGGGGATTTTTGATACCTGGTGACTATGCAATTTGTGAAGTCCACTCCTTCTGTCTTGTCCACACCTTGTTTGTTTCCTCCATCCCACGTGCTCTGTGGAATAGACACTGGCATTTTGCCAGGGCACGTATAGGTACTAGGTTCTCCATGGCTGAGAAAGCAGATTTAAGACAGGGGCTGAAAACTGGTAGACTACGGAAAGATTTCACGAGTTTAGAATAAACTCACTGTCCAAGCTACTGAGAAACCTGAAGTGCAAATTTCTGTTTTATTAAGCTATTAAATAAGACCACCCAGATGAAGGGGACCTAAATGATTCCTTGGTGCCCTCAAGGCCAAAAAGTGGAGCCAGTCAGCTGGGTGGACTTCCTCCTGTCCCAGATGTGGCTCAGCTGCACAGGGAGAAGGGGCAGAATCATTCACAGGGAGCGAGTCCACTCCCAATCAGACCTTACGATAAGGCTAAGAAAGAGCAGTTAAAAGAGGCAAGGCTGGCACTAGGGAATAATGATCACAGGCAGTGATCCAGTCTTAGGAGCAGAGATAATAGTAAAAGGTCATTCTGGAGGATGAAAAAGCTGTTTAGATATTCAGTCAAGCAGCTAGTGATTTACAGATATGTGCAAGTGGATGTCCAACAGAGAGTCCTCTCTGGTAGACTCTTCTCTGTAATACATTCCAAACAGCTCAACCCAGGCAAGAGTCATCTACAGCTGGGGCCAGAGGGAGAGGAGAGATCTCTTATCTGGCTGCCTGCTGTGGACACTACGGGAAGGGCGCTGGCCACAGTGGTGGTGGCATTCTTTCCATCCCTGTCCTACTTTTGTTCCCAGTCTGGAAAGGTGGAGACAGCTACTAGTCACATTAAAAATTTAATTGAATTTAAAGAATAATAAACAGGCTAGGCTTTCAGGTCAGTTTCCCCATGTCAATTCCATATAACTGAGAAATTGTCTCTTTCAATATCAGAAATTTAACAAGTTTTACATTTTCCAAAGAAATCTTTAGATATGTGCATGCACCTTTTTTACTGCATAAGTACAGAGAATACAATTTCGATATTTCTTGGATGACCTGGGACTATTATAAAGAACATAAACTATTGTGCTGTACTGTGTTGTGCTGTAAACCTAGGATCTGCCTGGATGTTTGGATCTAGAAGAAACAGATCCAGGCTGCTGTGAGGCTGGACACCTGTTATCTATTCTGCACCCTTTATGTTCAAATAATTTGCATAAGTTTGGAATATTTTGTTCCTTGAAAGTTTGGCAGCATTCGATGGCAAAACCATCTGGTCCTAGTTTTTCATTTGTGACAATATTTTAAACTACCGATTTAATTTCTTTAATTGCTATAGGACAATTTTGATTTTTTATTTCTTCCTGTGTGTGTTTTTGTTCATACACATCCTTTTATTCAAGTTTTCAAACTTTGGCATAAACTTGTTCATAATATACTCTTATCTTTTGGTTTGTATTATCTGTAGCAAGGTCCCCTTTTCCATTCCCAATGTTGTTTATTTGTTCTCTCTCTCTCTTTCTTGCCGAAGGTTTGTTAATTTGCTTAGTATTTTCAAAGAACCAAGCCTTGGCTTCATTAGTCTTTTCTAATATACATACATATGTAAAATATATATGCCATTAATATTATTTTCTATTCTTTATTATCATCTACTGTTTTTATTGTGATATTTTTCTAACTACTTATATTGTATACTTAGCTCAATAGCTTTGAGCTTTTCTAATATAAGGATGGAATTGCTGTGCAATTTCTCTTATGCGCTATTTTAGCTGTATTTCACATAATGTAATATGTAGCATATTTATCGCTCAGTTCAAAATATTTCCAAATTCCAAATGTCCAGTATAATTTCTTCTTTGACCTATGAGTTATTCAGAAGTATGTTTCACAATAGCCACAAATTTGGCTTTTGTGTATAATTTTTGGTTATGGATTTCTAACTTAATTCTATGGTGGTCAGAGAATATGTTCTATATGACGTTGATTCCTTGAAATTTGTTGAATATTGCTTTATACCCTAGTATGTGGTCAATGTTCATAAGTATTCCATGGGTTCTTGAGAAAAAGGGTATTCAGCAGTTGTTAGATGGAGTGTTCCATATATGCCCATTTGCTTCAAACTATTAATTGTGTTGGTCTGCCAATTACTTGGAAAAATTTATTAAAATCTTCCACTATGTTAGTGAAGCTGCCAATGTCTCTTTATAATTCTGTCAACTTTTGCCTCATATTTGTAAAATTAGGTGCATAAAAGTTTATAATTCTTATATATTCTTGCTGAATTGCACATTTATCATTTTGTAGAAACACACTAAATCATGTTATATTAATCTTTCTTTTCTAATATTAATATAACTACTGCAAGTTTCTCTTTATTGGCATCTGCCTGATATGATTTTTCCATCCTTTTAGATTTTAACTCTTCTATATTTTATTTCAGACATGTTTCTTATGAATAGCTTATAGCTAATTTAAAACCCATCCTCATTAACAATATAGGCATTTGGCCAGGCGCAGTGGCTCACATTTGTAATCCTAGCACTTTGGGAGGCAGAGGTGGGAGGATTGCTTGAGGCCAGGAGTTCGAGACCAGCCTGAGCAAGAGCAAGATACCATCTCTATAAAAAAATGGAAAAATTAGCTGAGTGTGGTGGCAAGGACCTGTAGTCCCAGCTATTAGGGAGGCTGAGGTGGGAGGATCACTTGAGCCCAGAAGTTCAAGGTTACAGTGATCTGTGAGGCCACTGCACTCCAGCCTGGGAGACAGAGTGAGACCATGTCTCAAAAAATATATATAGGAGCACCTTAATTCCAATCACTCCCTCCCAATTTATATGCTATTGTCATCATATATGGCAGTTTTAATAACCCCATAAGATATTACTCTTGTGATATTTACCATCAATATTTCTTTAGATTTATTCATATATTTATCACTTTTTGAGGTATTAATACTTATTCCTCTTTTGTCTCAGATTTCCTTCTGGGATCATTTTCCTTAAACCTGAAGTATATCCTTTATATTTTATTTTATCGAGGATCTGTTAATAATAAACTCTATCAGTTTTTGTGTATTTGAAGATGACTTTATTTCACACTAGTTTTTGAAGGATGTTTTATTGGATATATACATCCAGGCTGACAATTATTTTCTCTCAGTATATATTAAATATATTATTTCATGGTCTTCTGGTTACCATCGTTGCTGTTGAAAAGTCAGCTGTTATTCTCATGGTTATTGATTTGCGGGTAGTCTATTTTTACTCCTGATGGCGATAAGATCTTCTCTTTGTCTTTGGTATTCTGCAGTTCTGCCACAATATGTCTAAGTGTGAATATCTTTGTACTTACCTTGCTTTGGATAGGGTGATTTTCTGAATCTGAGGATTAATGCCGTTTATCAGTTTGGGAAAATTTTAAGCCATTATCTCTTCAAATATTGTTTTTGCCTAACCTTCTCTTTTTATCATTTGCATTTGGAATCATAAGATATTAAACCCTCAACCTCAATTCTACATGTCTGTCAACTTTCTTTTTTCATATTTTTTCTCATTTTTTGGCATGGATTTTGAATAATGTCTTTAGATCTATTTTCTTGTTTATTAATTTTATTCCTTTAACAATGTCCATGTAGCTATTCAACCCATCCACTGAGTTTTTAATTGTCATTTTTTCTATTTTCATGTTTGAAATTCTGCTTTTATCCTATTACAATTATTTTTATGGTCTCTTGCTTCTTATTCATATTTTCAATCTTTTATTTATGTAAATACATTATACACCTTATTTATGCCTTATGTCTGACAGATGCAATAGTTGAAGACTCTGTGGATCAGATTTTGCTGTCCACTGATTGTGCTGGTATTTGCTCTTGCACTTTCTTTTTCCCTTGTCTATTTTACGATGTTTTAAAACTGTGAACTCGTATTCCTTGGAACTTTACCTGTGGGAATTTTGTGGCCTGGGTTAAAGGGATCATTCTCCAGGGAGGTTTTATACTTTATACTGAGAAAATAGCCTTTGGAGCCCCAGCTTAACAGGCAGTGAGACAAGCCTCAGTCGTTGTCTCCTATTCTCTGTATTCAATGAAGCTGAGAAAACATAAGCTTAAAAGTCGCCAGGTTCTTCAAATATAAAAGACCAGACTTTCTTCGGGTTACTACTTTCACTTGCTTTTTGTTCTCTGTATTAGCTTCCTTGGGTTGTTATAATAATGTACCACAAAGTGGGTCACCTAACACAACATAAGCTTATTTTCTCACAGTTCTGGAGCCCAGAAGTCTGACATTAAGGTCTTGGCAGGGCCATGTTCCCTCCAGAGCCTCTGGGGAGTGATCCTTCCTTGCCTCTTCCAGCTTCTGATAGTCCCAGGTGTTCCTTGCTTGTGGCATCATAACTCCACCCTCAGCCTCCATCTTCATATGGCTGTCTTCCCCTTGTGTCTGTTTGTGTCCAAATTTTTGTCTTCTTATAAGGACACCAGTGATGTTGGATTACAACCCACCCTAATCCAGTAAGACCTCATCTTAACCTGCTTACATCTGCAAAGACCCTATTTTCAAATAAGGTCACATTCACAAGTATAAGAGGTTAGGGTACATTTTGTGAGGAACTCAATTCAGCCTATAGCAGTCTCCAACAATTTCTTAATTCCTTGCCAGTTCTTAAAAGCTTTCTTATATATTCTAGCTATTCTATTCAGTTATCATCTACACAATTTTTTTGTTTTCTATTCAGTGTCAACTCTTATTTCTTGCTTGTTTCATTCTGCTTGGCCATCGCAGCCCTGTCCTTTTTCCCATTGAGCTGTGGACTTAGAAATCAGAAAAAAATAAGAGTGAAAAATAAGACTTTAAATCGGGACTCAGTAGACATAACTGTGAATAAAGTAGAAGAAAAGCACTGCATGGACACTGCCATACCTTTCTTGGGGGATGCTCAAAGGGCGTTTATCCCTGGATCACCATCGTGTCTCTACCTAGTCCTCTGGATCACAAAGATCTGGGCTTGAATCCTTTCCCTGCCTCTTATAAGGTGTATGACCTTGAGAACATTTGTAAGCTCTTAATTTCAGTTTCACCTAAAAAAAGAAAGAGTATTGTAATAACACCTACTTCCTAGGATGGATGACATAATGCCTAGTGTGACCCCTGGCACCGAGCAGGCATTTAGCAATGGTGCAGACACTATTTCAGTGTGCCAAATGGGTAAGGACTTCAGATAAGTTGCCTCTGGATAAGTGAGCTGTGACAAGAAATGTCTTTAATTTTTATGGACAGTGCTATGATCTAGTTAGAGCAGATATCCTCTTTTATAGGTGAAGAAACTGAGGCACTGAGATGTCAACTCACAAAACATGAAAGAAAGACAAACACTAACAACTGCACAAAATGAGAACATCTGTTTTGGAGATGATCAGTGGTTCTGTGTCCCTTAAAAGAGAAACTGGAATTCAAATTAATTCAACTTCCCTTTTGTACTCAGTGCTGCCAGCTAACGAGTTATTGGGCCCTTCCATTAAAAGCCACCTTGCCTTCAACTCCAATGACACTTCATCTCTGTCAAGTGGGAGGGAAGAGATGGCAGGGTGGGGGGGGGGAAGCCAGACAACATTTTATACTGTAATTCAAATCCTGAACATGCAACCACCCAAAGATATTAATGTTTCAGCTTGTATCTGAGAGCCTCACCCAGGCCCACACTCCAGAGTAGTTTTATAATCTAAGGACGGAAAAGCCAGAAATCTCCACCACTCTGTGATTGACTCACACACATGTTGGAAGCAGAGTTCACAAATCTAATTCCTTTCTCTATTCCCAGACATTTTTACCCAGAGAACACAAGTGACTGGAGGCGGTCCTGCCCACTCAGCCAATTCCTGACAGCAGCTCCTAGTGAAAAATATTATGTTTGGGGTGAGCATTTATCCAGGAGCAGTGCTGAAATGAGATGGCGAGGGCGCAAATGAGGAATAAATGACCAGTGTAGGGAGAACTGGAGAAATGAGGGTGATTATGCAGGGGCTGTCCTCTATGAATACATTAGCTCCCCAGTAAGCCCATGCATTTCGACTGCCTCCAAAGCAATTTCTTGGCGTTTCAGCGAATACAGGTGTCTGCAAATGTTTTCTAAGCTCAGTTTCAGATAAGCTGGTCCTGCTGTCAGTCCTCAAAGCCCTGGTATGAAGTCTGGGGGATGAGTCAGGCCCTGCCCAATGCCTGGCAGGTCATCACAAGTGTCATGCGATGCTCATTGCAAGAGTCCAGTCTCCCCTCAGGTAAGGAGCCAGGGCTGTCCTTGGCCAGACGCCTGCCCAGAGAGGTGGAAGGTGGAAGGAGGTTAGAGGTGAGAGGAGGGTGGATCCAAGCCACAGTCCTTCAGAGGAAACTGAGTAGCGGAAACTGGAGACCCAGATGCAGACACTAAGGCTGAAGGGGCAAAAGTGGGATCAGTAGCTGGAAGGAGCCAGATGTTGGGGGAGGGAGGTCTGCGTGGACATGTGAGCAGGCTGCAGTGAGGAGGAACATCTGCGATGATCACTGGGAACACCAGTAGGTACAGGGTCCTTGCGAAGCACTGACAAGCCTGCAGTGTGTGGGCGTGTCGGGCTGCTTAGCGATCCCCACGGAGAAGACAGTGGGGACCACCGTGGGGTTTAATAGGGACACCCTGTGGACATAAGGATGGGTTTCTTTCTAGGACAAGATCCTTCACTGTATCCATCAACACATTCCTGCCAGACACCAAGGGACCTAAAGTGTCTCTCAGACAGAGGGAGGGGTCCATTCTGGATTTATGTTTCCACAAGTCAAGGGAGAGGAGCCAGAAAGCGTCGGAAATATTCTTGTAGAGTGAGAAATAAAATGGAGACTCTTGTGGGCTCACACCACGAGCTGATAGCTGCAAAGCGCCCTGTGCTCAGGGACAGGAGAACGGAGTGAGGCAGGAACAGGCCTGGGGGTCTGGCCAGCACTTGGTGGGGTCAGAAACCAGCATGGAGTGAGCCTGGCTATGTTTTGTTTATATCCCATGTGTTTATTTCCCTGTAGCTCTTTCTTGCCAAAGTCTTTGGAAAAGTTCTGTGGGCCACTGTGGAGAAGACAGAGAGTATCGGAGTGGCAAGTCCCAAGGGAAGTGACTGTGAGGGTCGCTCTTGTCCAGCCACCGTGTGATGTCTGTTGTTTCTTCCTGGAGCACCCTTGCTCACCCCATGGGCCTCCATGTGGTTTTAACAAGGAGGCTGTTCCCTCGAGTTGGGAGCTCAACTCTCCCCTGCCCCACCCCTGCCAAGCAGGTTCTAAAGTCCTCTCCTTCCTGAAACATCAAGAGGCTCTACCCTGTGTTCTTCTTCCCCGGCCTGAGTCACACACGCACACGGACCTGGGCTCACGACTGGACATTCAGAATCAGCCTGTGACCTTCAGCCTTAAGCCCATTTCTCTACCCCCGGACTCATTGGTCTTTGCGGGAGCCGAGCCCAGCCCTGCAGGTGAGAACCCCACTCACCCTGATCCCGAGCTCGACATTCTCGCCCCCATAGACCTCCATGCCTTCGTCCAGCAGGCCGATCTCCTGGAAGTACTGCCGGTCCACAATGAAGCAGCCGATGAGGGCAGGGCTCCTGGAGGGGTGGAGGAAAGGGGCAAGCAGTGAGCAGAGGGGCTGTGTCATGGGGCTGTAAGAGCAGTAGGGCCTTTCTACCAGGAGGATCCCATCCTCTCCCTTCCTTTGCTGCCAGAGTTGGGGTGGACCTCGTTCTTGGAGTGGTCCCCCAACTCCAGGTCTGGCCTCATCTGACCACAGCAGAAAGGCTGTTTCATCAGGATCGTGGGCAGACAGCTCCCACCCTGGGATCAGCTGCCATTCCTGGTGGTGCTGGCATGTGTTTTGGCCCCAAGGAGTGGTGCCAGCCTGCCTGTCCAGATGGACTGTCTGTACCTCCAGCTGGCCTGACCCTGACCTCGGCACAGCCAGTCTCCATCTCTGCCCGGACACCCAGGCCAACTTCCCCGCCCTTCCCCAACTTGGGTTCTGCATGTCAACCTCAGTCTACTTAGAAAGACTAAGGTTGCATGGTAGACAATTTGGATTTTATCTACAGGGAAAGGGGTGGCCATGAAGAATTTTAAGCAGGACTGGTATGAATAGATCTGTGTTTAAAAATAAATACTCAGGCAGCTATGGGGTGATTGACTGGAAGAGATGGAGTGGGAATTGGGGAATTCGGTTGGGAGGCTTGTTGCTGTATCCAGGTGCGAAATGACAAAGACCTGGATCAGAGTATCAGGAATGGAGACCAGAATTGCTTAAAGACATATTTTGAAATAAAATCAGCAGAACTTCCCATCATATGAACCATGAGGGTGAGGAAGTGGGAGGAACCTGGGTGCCAGCTGGCTTTCTGGCTTGGGCAATGGTGGGCTGGGGGCCACTCATCAGTAAGGGGTGTAGAAGGAACTGGTTTGAGCAGCACGACAAGCTGGGAAAACTGACCTTCAGGTACCTGAGGGACACCCCGGGGAAATATCCATCAGACAGAGGTTAGGTAGATGTCTGGGCCTGGGGTTCAACAGGGGTCCTAGGCTGGAGCAACTTGTCAACAACTGATAGGTCCAGGAGCTGGAAGGCCTTTCATTCCACAGTGGTGGGGGGTGGGCAGTGAGCCCGGGGCTCACCAGCTCTGTGCAGCCTCCCAGCACAGGACCTCAGAGAATGAGTCACATCAGGTGAGTCAGCATGAGTGCATGGGGCTGCGTCTCTGCTGAGAGAATTACTTATGCAATGACTTTCAATTGTTCTATTGTACACTGCTACCATTTCTAGCCCTTGCCTGGCATTTTAACAGCCCGCGTCTGGAGGACTTGGTGGGGGAGAGGAAAGAAAAGGAGAAATGAAGAATCCTCCATGATGAGAAAACTGTCAGTCAATCACATGCAAATGGATCTGTCTTTGAAATTGGAAACTAATCAAGGTGAAGAAAAGGCTATTTTTCAGGCCATTTCCCTGGGGAACTGATGCTGATGCAGACGGCTGCTCTGACAAAGACTGGCACCCTAGGGTCATAGCCCCTCCTCCTTTCAAGTCACCAATTTTATTCTGAACAGGACTTCACCCTGCGTAGACCGCAGGCATCATGGGCACTCAAAGCACCTCTCCTAAAGCAAGCTGGGACCCTGCTCTGGTGGAACCCTGGCCTTGGAGGTAATCGCTCTGGGAAAAATCCCCCTCTGTGTGTCTGAGAGAAGTTCCCTGTCCACTCTGGCCTCTGATTCCACATCTGCAACATAGGATCCATTACAACCGCATGTGGACTCGCTTAAATGATGTAAAGCACTTGAGAGCTTCTGGGACATATCTGACACTCAGAAGGTCATTTAAAAAGATGCACTTGTACTTGTGCATCGAAGAAGCCCGGAGAATCCCCTCTCTAAGGGCATGAAGGTTTGGAAACTGGCAGAGTGGGGTCACCGCCTTTTCCTCTGCACATTCCTGAAATGTTAGACCAGGGCATGCAGGAAGCAGCCTTCCTCAAACTGCCAGCTCCAGACGGGAATGAACAGAATCTGAAACAGTTACTCGGGGATGAGTGCAGGCCACCTCAGCGGTCTATTATTAGCCAGCTAGGGCATTAAGTGGACTCAATCAGCCTGAAAGTGTTATTGATTTATATCCTGCCTCATTCCTGAAAAGATTAGAAATAGCTTATGAGAAAATGTAAAATACACTGGAAAACCATAAATAGAGAAATGTCTGGAAAGACCCAAAGATTACAACAAATTGGGGGACCAGCTAGAATGCATGCATAGGCTGAGGTCCTCCTTCACTATTCTTAAAGTAAACCTGCAACCTTTGCTCTGAGCTTCCTGTTGGCCGAGGTGAAAATGAACATACATGGTCTTAGAAATAAAATTTACAGTTCTCATGTGAAAATGTCATACCAATTGATTTCTCATGGATGGGAAGGCTTTCTTTGACTGGCAGTCAGTTTGAAAGAAATTTCTCATGTGGATCTTCTTAAACGGGTCACTTGAGGATCTAGTGAATAACCATCTCAAAGACATCTTTTTATCTTTTTAGAATGCAATAGAAGATATTGCTGGGCTTTTCTTTTTTTTAAAATAGCTTACACCATGTGTGGGCAAAGCACTAAAGTACAGCTCCAAAGAAAAAACAGCTGAGATAGGCAAGATACATTTGTATAAATCACAGCTTTCAGTGGAGCTGTCTTCATCTAGGAATAAAACCAGGAATATTCTTCCAAAAAACCTTCCATAAATGTAATTTCTCTCAACCAAGCTTTTGATAAAAATTGGGTGATAGGAAATTTGGGGTTGAGATGACATTTTCTGGCAAGGACCTAGGATGTAGGTTTGCTAATTAAGACCAGATTTGATACATTTAGAGATGAGCAGAACAGAAACAGATACTATCAATGCAGTCTTCTGCAAGAATGCTCACTGCTGCGTGGTGGCATAGTTCCCTCCAATGGCATTCAGCAGATCTAGGAGCAGAAATTGGTCACGCCAATTCTGAGCTCAACAGTGGCCCACTAGATGGACGACGATTAGCCACAGTGTCCAGCTGGCCTGCTGCATCCTGGCTCCACTGCCCAGAGCCATTCTCCTCTCTCAGTCTTGCTGTCCTCATCTTGCAAAGCAGGGATGACACACTGAGCTGTCATCAGGTTATGATCAAACATGACCGTGTGTGTAAAAGACCCTTGTACCCAGCGGGCTCCCAACAAATATTTAGCATCACAAAATTGTGGCAGGGGCCTAGCGGAGTAGGTAACAGGTAACCACAGGAAAGTTAAATGGGGTTCTCTTTTGTCCTGTTTTAAATGTGAATATAATTTTTTTCTTCCGGCAAGGAAAAATGTGATCTTAGGTAATAATCACCTACTTTCAATTAAATTTTTCATAATCTTTCTCCCTCATGTAATACAAAGCAACTTCTAATCAGCTTCTAATCTCTCTCATTCCGGGAACTGTCCCCTAGGCCACCTTTGCCGCCTGTGTGTTTAACAGGCAGGACTTTGCAGGGAGCATACCAACCCCCACCCTGTCATCCACACAGACAGGAACGAGGCCTGGTGGGGACGGCTATTTCAGGAGAACTGACCCCTGACCAGTGAAAGCAAAGGCTGCACGGGGTGGTCATTCAGGTGTCTAGGAAGACAGCGGCAAAGGCAGAAAGACTTTGGGATCTCTGAAATGCAGTTTGGAGTTACTTTTGTCTGAGTCCGATGGAGTAAAACTCAAACATCACCACGGTGCACCGGGTCCTGTGGGGGCTGGTCATGCTTCGGCACCCCTCCAGGCTCTGCCTGGGGCTGCCTGGCTTCCTTCCTCCTCCTAGTCCCTTTGAACCTCCTCTGTGTCCATGAACTTCACATATGGGTGCCCCCTCCCCAACTAGCCATCGCCTACTTGCTCCTAAAAACAAGCGCCAATGCTACCGTCTCTGAAAAGAATTTCCTCGCTCACCACACAGTTTCTGCCTGCATGGTAGAGTAAATTTTTTATTCTAATGATTTTTTTCTGTCCTTTGGGGGCAGAAACCAAATCTTAATCACTCTGGAGCCCCAGCACCAAGCACAGCGGTTGGCACCCAGCAGGTGGCCCACGGAGATATGTTGAAATGAGTAATTTCGAGGCTATGAATGGATTCTGGGATGATCAGAGCCCGAGAGCAATGCCTGGAGATCACACTGTAATTCTGCCGTCCCCACCCCCCGCTGTTTCCAGGACAAGGGTTGGGCTGGGAGCAGGGTAAGGATGCTTTTACCTGATGGGGGCCGTGGAGTTCTCCAGCTTCCACCAGGCCTTGGGGGGATTTAGGTAGCGGCACCACAGCTCCCAGTCAAAGCCCTGCGCGGCCAGTGGGTACTCCTCTATCTCAAAGTTGTCATATTTGATGTTATCAAAGGATGGTGAGATGATCCGTTTCCGGTTCTCCTTTATGCGGGTGAGTACAGGTTCAGCCCTGAGCAAGAGGGAGCGAGACAGAGTGAGTAACTGCTCCCAAGGTGGACAAGAACCAGATTAGCATCTCCTGACGGTCCTTGCTTAGCAGAAAGAGGTAGGAACACCTGGCCAGTGGAGAGGGGCACTGCTCCTGGGAAGGAGGCCCTGTCCAGCTTCCCGTCCCCTGAGCACTTTGGGATGGCAAGTGGCCTGGCCACTCCTGCAGCAAGTCAGGGCTGAGCTGAGCGATTCCAGCCAGCCTTGTGCCTGCTTGCTTCCCCTTTCTTTGCTAGGAAAACAAAAACAAAAACAAAAACAACCCCCCCCCAAAAAAAACCAAAAACAAACAAACAAACAAAAACCAACAACCAAACCCAAGACTTAAAAAAGAAGAAAAGGAATAAAGGAACAGATCTGAGGTTCCAGAGGAAGCTTTCAACTTGGGCTTTGATTTTGCCAAAATTCAATGTGTCAACCCTGGAGGAAAAGACAGATAGAAATGGCAGAGACTGGGAGGTGAGAACAAACCTATGTCCACCAGCCACGCAATGTCGCCTTGGAATGTCAGCCGTGCCCCCCACCCCTCAGTGCTCCCCAACTGCCCAAGGAGAGGTGGGGCATCAGGGCTTTCCCAGGGAGCCAGGAGGCCCCTGCAAGCACCAGGTAAGCCGTGTTTGCAGAAAGGAATGGCAAGCTTCTCATTAATAACACATTTGGTGCATAATTGTTTATTCAAATCAGCTTGAAATAGTAAGTGTCCCTCTCCTATTCTGGCCATAAATCCAATGAAAATGCTCTCTAAATAGTTGCAAATGGCAAGCAGGGACTTCAGCTATAAAAAATGGTTGTGTTGCAGCCTTCGTTTGGGCCTGTTATGCCGGAATGCAGCCCAGGCTGTGTGCATGCCCTGCTATCCCTTCCTGCTGGAGAAGCTTCCTCACCCCGTCCCCAGAGGGGAGCTGGCACCGTGGAGTGTGGGGAGAGCAGACCCCGTGCCATCAGGCATATTGGTAGGAAGGGTGGCAACCTACTTGCCCCAGCCACTTGCAGTCATCCCAGTGCCTGCACCCAGCAAAGCCACACGGGCCCAGCAAAGCCACACACTGCGGGCCGCACCGTGCCCTCCAGCCCTGCTGGCATGTCAGCATTGCTGCCCTAGCCCTGCAGCCACTGAGGCCTTCCGTCTGTTCCCTGAGCAGCCCTGACCAGAGAAAGAAAGACGTTCAAAGACTTAGTTTCACTATAGGGAGAATCTGAGATTATGTGCTACGTCTGGCCTGGCATTTGGGGGAGCCCAGGGCACCTGTGATGACAGGAGGCCACCTTCGCCCACCTCTGCCCAATTGGTCGTGGCCCTGTCTGTGAGGCTGGGCTTCCGCTTCCTGTCTGGTCCAGCTGTGCCCTTCTGGGTGTGGGAGCCCTGTCCTCAGCCAGGCAGGCAGGCGCTCTCTGCTCTGCCCTGAGCACCACGTACCCCTCTCTCAGGTCACACCTCCCTGGTGGCCACACCAGGCAGAGCCACACCTGGTGTCACCACACCCTTTAGGCACTGTGTGCTGACTTATTGGCCTTGAATACCCCCTAATGTGCCAGTCCTGTTGCCTAGGTCACCTGTTCCCAGAATTCTCTCCTTCCCCTCCAGCCTGTGACTGAGATCCCAGCATGCTTTGCTCCCATTGGCGCCAAAGCCCCTGACCCCACTGGGACTCCTCCTCCCCTCCCGGGGTGTGGGGGGGCTTACCAGCCCACATTGAACTCCACGTGGGCATCGAAGAGTGCCACCACAGGGGCAGTGGCCACCCTCCAGCCGCTGACCCTGGAGCGGATGAGGCCTTCCTGCTTGCTGTGGCGCACGACCTTGATGAAGCCGGGCTTCTGGCCATTCACCTTGTCCACGTATTCTGTCAGCTTCTCCTTCAGTTCCTCTGTCAGGGAGAAAACGCATCCTTAGCAAGGTGGGGGCCGGGGGCAGGGGGGCAATCGAAGCATTCGCTCTACCAGGGAGCACTGACCCCAGAGAGCAGCTAGACGGCCCAGTTCCCTCCCTGGGTGCTCCTCGGTGCTCCCCACAGTGGCTGGCACCGCTCAGCGTTGCAGGGAAAAATGGAAAAACACTATCTACAGGGCCCCAGCCACACGCATGGCATCCTGTACCTCATGCACATTGTTTAATTTAATCTTCACAACAAGCTAATGGGGAAAGGGTGGCTCAGAAGAGTTTATCAATTTCTCCAACATCACAGGCACAGTCCAGTTTCAAACTGGGTCCCCTGGCCTGAAGAGCCGTGCTCTCTCCGGTCAGCCAGGCTGCCCCTTCCCAGTGCTCTCCACTGGTGCTCCCACAGCCCCAGGGAAAGCTCCGTCGGCCAAGACCATAGCCCGGGACCCACTCTCTGCCCGGGTCCCACTGTGCCAGGAAGCGGGTGGCCAGGAGCCGTGCCCCTGGGAGCAGCTGCCATTTGTTTGCTGCCTATGGCTGCGTGGCCTGGCTAAGCATTTGATGCTTCTGCTTGTTCACGACTGCAAAGGGGGCTGCGGTGACAGAAACAGGCCTCAGGAGGGGCCCCGTGACCCCTCGGCAGCGAGGGCACAGCGGTATGTTCTTCATGTTCCCACAGCAGCTAAGGCAAGAGCCTACGGCAGCCCTCGCAGCTGCCTGGACGGGATTTTAAAGTTCGTTCTGAACCAATTACCCATCTCAAGGTGTGAATTCCCTCTGACTGTTTTGAGGAGCAGTCATCCAACCCCTGCAGTAAAAGGGAATTCCACGCAGTCCATTCCTTTTGGGGCCACTTCAACTATTAGAAGTTCTTCCTTTTTCTGACCTCCAAATGCCGGGGTCCCTCAACCTTCCACTCATTAGTCCCGTGGGACCTGCTTTGAAGCCACAGACGACAGATCAAGTCCCTCTTCCACATAACAGCCCTTTAGAGTGGAAGACCATCCTTAAGTCCTTGCTGAGGACTTCTCTAGGTCAAATACCTGCAGTTCTTCCTTATGTTTTCTCAAATCGCATGATTTCAAATTCTTTAATCATGTTGAAATTCCCTCTAAATAAGTTAGTTTTTCTCTCTTTTAAATTATGCACCCGGAAGTTGACATAATACTTCTATAGTAAAATGGGCTATATAGAATACAGGAAACTAATCACCTCCCTTAATCTAGAATCTATGCTCCTGTTAATATAATCTAAAGTCACATCAATTTTGACTACTTTCGACTCAGATTAAGCTTACTGGAAACATACCTCTACAAGTGTTTTTTTACAAGGTGCTACTAGGTCAGGCCTCCTTCGTCCTGTATGTGAGTGTAGGTGTAGGTGCATGTGTTTGTGAGTGTGCACACGTACACAGGCACACTGAGCCAAAACAAAGAATCTTACGCTTAATCTTATTTAATTTGACCTTTCTAAAGATTTACACTGTTTGTCTTTGTTATCTAGCCCTTCCAGCTTCTGCAGAAGTGGTGAGCATATGGTATGTATTGTCATTCAAGTCATCCTTTTGAACAGTGTCACCTTTGTCCTAAACTGGGGCCAGCGGGGGCTGTCAAGTGTTCTCATTCCAGTCTGGAGAAAACGCAGCTGACTTTTGGGCTGCCGCTGACATGCCGTATACTCGCTGTAGCCCACAGGAAAGTGACCTCGGGATCTCTGATCGCCACAGCTGGCTGGGGAGGCTGCTGTCTCACAAATGGCAGGACGTCGGCCACAGAACTGCATAACTCAATGTGCCCTGTGCTTACAGGGCCCTCAAGCACCATTGCCAGGAGGCTGCTTCAAACATTTACTGCTTCATCACTTCAAAGGTTGTCTCATACATCCTTTCTGAAAATTTTAAATGGACCTCATAAAGCCTGATAGCTGGGCTTTTGATAGTGGCAGTTAAGTGGTGAGTGCACAGAACTCGGAGTGAGAACTAGGCTGGTGCCAAATGACCTGATATATAACGTCCTCCTCTCCCCTCCCCCCCAGGAGTACAAACCTGTCCCCTTCTCGTCCTCCCCACCCCTCAGGTGAGACTGATGGGGGTGACTAAGGTAGTGATGGGATCAGGCTGTGGATGGTTGCTACCTAATGGTCCACCATGAATCCTACCTCCCTGAATTCACATCGCACGTGGCCGCCTGGCACGCTGAATCTGGGCTGGACCCCTGATACAACAGGATGCAGCAGGAGGGACTCTGTGCAAAGCTCAGGCCAGTCTGTAAGAGGTCTGGCAGCTTCTGCTTTTGCTGTCTTGCTGCCATAAGTAAGGAAGCCTGAGCCAGCTTCCTTGAGGGGCCCAGCAGTCCCTAGTCATTTAGGTCACCCCACCAAGGCCCCAGATGAGCCATCAGCTGATTACAAATGCCTGGGAAAGCCCAGCTGACACCATGTAGAGCAGAGACAAGCTGCCCAGCAATCCCAGCCTTTATTGTAGGATTCGGAGCCAACGAATGGTTGCTGTTTCACGCCACTAACTTCTGGAATGGTTTGTTACACACAAAGGCTAACTAGTGTCTGTTGTTCTGGTCTGGTGCTGGGGTTAAAATAAGATTGTGAAGCCCTGATGCACAGGCAATGAAGTTGGACGAAGAGGAGCTAGCTCAGAGGGTGGCAGCAAGAGATGGAAGACTTTGCTTCTTGTAGGAGCTCCTTGCTCCTTCACACCTCTGAGCTCTGTTAACACTGAGCTACAATAAAGGTTTCTGCTAGACCAGCTACTGAACAATTCTGTTCCCAGTCAGCTGCATCCCAAACATGTGCTATTGATTAGAAGAGGGAATTCTTTTAGCCACAGTGAAACTGCTATCCAAAAGTAAGAAGAAGAAAGAAAAAAGTCTTGAAATACTCTAGATGATACTTTGCAATGTAGTCTTTGCAAAATATTTTTACCTAATTAGGTTTTCATGTTTTCCTTCAACCTGTGTTAATTGCCAAAGCAAGAAAGAACTATTGAAAAAGGACTTCTGCATTTTCTGGAACACTGTTTTCTAAGATATTGCCTGTTGTATATTATATATTATTATAATAATATGTATATTGCCTGTTAAATATTATATACACATATATATACACACATAAATAATACCCCTCAGGACTTAGCTAAAATTCTTTAGCTTGGAGTTAAAGAACTTGTGTTTTTTCTCATACCTAAACACAAGCACATAACCCATCGTATTTGCCTTTTTGCTAAGGCTGCCAGGAAGCTCAAATTCAAATAAAATGACTAATTCCAAGGGTTCTGTCAACATTTTTGCTTCCCTACCATTGCTAAAGATTTGGTTTTCAAGTTCTAGTTTAATAGCTACGTTATCTTCTACCTTTTTCTTCCCTTCCCGGGTAAACTACATTTACTTATTTTTTTATGTGTGAAATACCTATAAATAACATTTAACAAAGTATCTTGGTAGGCCAGGACAGGAGTATAATTGTGGAAGGAAGGGAGAATTCTGTACTTGTTTTAATGTGCTGGGGAAAGAACAGGTAGGGAGTCTGCTTGCTGTGACTTTGGCAGATTGGGTCAACGTGGAGCTGTCGATGGCCATTGTTGACAGAGAAATACAGTTTGCACCCTGCATGGGACCAGGTGTCATCCTGCTTGTGTGGCTGTTCCAGCTCTCTCCTGCTGTCCACAAATTCTGCTCTGCTGACTTCTGAAGGACCTCTGTAATCAGCACTCCAGAAGCAGTGTCAATGACACTCCCCTTGCCTCCCAGGAGGTCACGCTCCACATCCCCACGGAGCCTCCTCTCAGAGCCAGCTAAGTACAGGCTGCCTGTGGCTGTCACTGCTTCAGACGCCAGGGAAACACGAGAGATTCACCAGCCTGGCCAAACAGAGCCTTTCTCCCCTCCCTGTCCATGCGCCTCCACTGGTCCCCTAAAAAGTGGTTAGCTCCACAGAGTGCAGGCTGAGCAGGAGGGGTCTGGCACCGATGGCCGTTCATGTGATTTAAACACTTAATGGGACATTCTGATCTCATGCATAAAGGACACTAAAGGATCGGGAAGTTGGTGCCAGTGGGGCTTTGCTCTTTGGAAGGCAGCTGCACAGGCATTTTGCTACGTGGCTTTTCCAGCCTTGCTTTGGAGAACGGAGTCCAGCACTTTATCTCTCCATCCCACAGTGAGTCAGATGATCATCTCCCACATTTGCTCTAGGTTTGGGGGAAGCTGGAGTAAAGGGAGAGGCCACCCAGTCATTCATTCATTCAACAAAACTGAGCACTTACTATGTAGCAGGTACTGATGTCATTGCTGTGGACAAGACAGTCTGCACGGCACTGAATGCCTGTGCCTCCGCCCCCAAATTCATATGCTGAGATCTTAACTCCCAATGTGATGGCATTAGGAGGTGGGGCCTCTGGGGGATAATTAGGTCACGAGGGTGGAGCCCTTGTCTTAGTCCATTTTGTGCAGCTGTAACAGAATACTCGAGACTGGGGAATTTATAAGGAATAGAAATTTGTTTCCTCACAGTTTTGGAGCCTGTGAAGTCCAAGATCAAGGTCCTGGCATTTGGTCTGGTGAGAGCCTTCTTGCTGCGTCCTCATAGGGCAGAAAGAAGAAAGGCAAGCCAGCCTAAAGCTGCACGAAGCCTCTTTTTAAAGGGCCTTAATTTCATAAACAATGGAGCAGTCCTGGTGGCCTACTCACCGGTGAAAGGCCTCATCTTTCAATACAGTCACATTGGCAACATCTGAATTTTGGAGGGGACACACTCGAACCATAGCAGCCCTAATCAATGGGATTAGTGCTCTTATAAAAGTGACCCCCGAGAGCTCTCGTGCCCTCTTTCTGCCATGTGAGGACGCAATGAGAAGTCGGCAGTCTGCAACCTGGAAGAGGCCCTCAGCAGAACCTGACCACGCTGGCACCCTGATCTCAGACTCCCAGCCTTTCTGTAGTTTATAAGCCACTCGGTCTGTGATACTTTGTTACAGGAGCCTGACCTGAGACACAATCTAAGCAATTAGATGTTTATTAATAAAAGGCTTGTGATGGGAGAGAGAGAAAAAGAATGTCTTAGTCCATTTACTGTTGCCGTAAAGGAATACATGAGGCTGGGTAATTTATAAAGAAAATAGGTTTACTTGAATTACAATTCTGCAGGCTGTACAAGAAGCAGGGTGACAGCTTCTGCTTCCGGTGAGGGCCGCAGGCTGCTTCCACTCATGACAAAGGTGAAGGGCAGCAGAGTGCAGAGATCACGTGGTGAGAGAGGGAGCAAGGGTCGGGGAGATGCCAGGCTCTTTCAAACAAGCAGCTCTCACAGGAACTAATGAGAGTACGAATGCATCACCCCACCCCCCCGGGAGGACATTAATCTGCTCATGAGTGATCCACCCCTTGACCCAGACACCGCCCAGTAGGCCCCACACCCAACAGTAGGGATGAAATGTCACCATGAGATTTGGAGGGGACGAATATCCAAACTACAGCCGAGAGGGAGAGGAAGCAGAAAGTGCTGTGGAGCTACTGTCTAGAGAGGTAGTCAATCAATGCGGGGTAGAAGTTGGGGGATGAACACCCCACAAAGGGGTTGAGTTATGTCCCTCCAGATTCCTATGTTGAAGTCCTAACCCCCAGTGGCTCATAATGTGACCTTATTTGGAGACAGGGTCTCTGCAGATGGAATAAGTTATGATGGGGTCATATTGGAGTTGGGTGAGCCCCTAATCCAATATGACTGGTTTTCTTATAAAAAGGGGAAATTTGGACACAGACATGCTCAGAGGGAGAAAGTCATGCAAAGGTGAAGACAGATTGAATTGATGCATCTCTAACCCAAGGAATGCCCAGGATGGCCAGCGAGCCACCAGAAGCTAGGAGAGCAGATTCTCTCTCACGGGTCTGCTCCCACGCTGACTGGGGCCTCCAGAACCGGGAGACAGTTTCTGGTGTTTCAGCCGCCAGCTGGTGGCACTTTGTTACAGCAGACACAGGAAATGACTATATCCCAGCTTTCTCACCCCTCAGGTGGGACAACACTGAGGCAGGGCCCACACGTCTCTTGGTGGCTCCCAGGAGGGTTGAGTCCCTGTCCCCACAGCGCTGCCTTGTGCACTGATGCCCACAGTATTACCTTTCTTCTTGTCTCTGTCTCACGTCCCCTTCCCTCACCACCACTTCCTGGGATCATCTCCCAGATAATTGACCTGGCCCCAAATCCTGTCTCAGGACCTTTCTGGTTTCCGGGAGACCCAAACTGAGACAGTTATACATTCTCCAGGTCACTATGGGCCCGGCCAGTTGCTTCTCTCTTGCTTGGTTCCCGAAAATACTTAAATTTTCAGCCCCTGACCTATGTGTGTGATGCATATGAATATGTGTAAGGTGACTTAAATTCAAAATAGCAACCCTACTTCCCTCTTCCCCTAATCTCTGCATTAATTGGCTAATATATAATAGATGAAATAACAGAAAAGACGATGTACTAGGCGCTATTCTAAGCACTTTGAATATATTATCTCATTTAATCCTTTCAACAACCCTGGAACATAGCTACTATTATTATCATTCTATTTTGAAGACAAGGAAATTAAGGCACAACGTGACCCAGGTAGGAAGTGGTGGAGATGGGATTTAAATCCAACTAGGCTATCCCCAAAGTCTACGCGTCTCCCTGGAATAAAAAGGCATCCTGCATAAGAATCACCTTGTTAAAAACACAGTCCCCAGGGCACCACCCCACACAGAGTCTGACTCAGTAGACTGGAATGGAACCAGAGAATCTGAATTTCATACAGGCTCCCCCTGAAATTCTGATGGGAGGCCAAGCTTGGTTACAACCGAAGTGAAAAAGATTGGCTCTGTGACAGGGTGGAAAAAGGAGCTCCCTCTGGAATATGTGTGGTTCCAGCTCTTGACAGAAGGACCCACGCTTGGTCTGAAAAAGGCTCCCTAACTACCTGCCCAGGTAGTTTTTCCTCTTCCTTCTTCCAAACCCATCAGCTCCATCTTGCCGCCCTCAGGTGCAGATCCTTCCCTTTCCCGCTGGTTCTTATTTCTCTGCGTGGTCATCTTTGGGTCTGATGCTTGGACTGTCCCCTGCAGTTTCCCAGCCACCCTCTGCATGGGCCACTGCCTTCTGTCCCCCTCTGGCCACACCCCTCCTCTCTAGCTCAAGGCTGTCCCTGGAGGGCCATCCTGGATTATAACTCTGCCCTGGAGGTGACTGTGAACACGCCACCCCTCCATCCACTCTCCACTGAGAAGTGCTAATAATTGTTCGTTTCCCTTGGTGCTAATTTAAAGATGAAAAGCACAGCACATTTCTGTTTATTCCTTTCAGAGTGAAAACTAGCTGGTCTTCCTCAGACCAGATTAACTGGCTTTCCTCTGAAGCCATTTAGGGTCATTGAAACACAACTGCTATGCCGACACACTTCAAAAGAGAGATTATTCATAAGGATGCAATGGTTGTCAAACCAAACATCCTTATGAATACATATCTCGTGGGGAGCTAAAAAATAAAGACAGATGCCACCCACCCCCAGCTCCATGGAGAAGCTGGAGTGGAGGCTCTGGACCCAGGTGGTGGGGCTGGGACTGCTGGGACCCCAGGGCAGTGTCTGTGTGCACATTCTGCTCTCTCTAAGATCACTCCAGACAAGCTTTCAAACTCTGGGCGGTTTACAGATGTTTTCCTCATGGTTCATTCTCCTGTCTGCTATACTTAACAGCTGCACTTCTGCCCGCTCCTTTAATAGCTGCACTTCTTCAAAGTCGATTGATACTGAAGGATATTTGGAATGGCCTAAAGTAGTTCCCCTTACTCAGAAGGGCTGATCTGGCCATTTTTGGTAGGGACCTGGGAAAAGGCTCCATCTAAGAGCCCTGGAGATGACATATAAAATACGGCTATGGGGGCCAGGCACACAGGGTTACAACCTTCCTGGGAAGTTGCAACTATTAATTCAACCTTGTCAAGTTATAGAAAGTCCCAGAATTACCACCTCGTAGGCCCCACTATCTGGGGTCTACTCTTTGATGTCACAGCAGGGCATCTGTGGTCACCAAAACCCACAAGAATTATGCACTCCAAACTTAGTGGAGTCTCCAAAGCCAGGCTCTCAAAACCCAAAAACACCCTCTTATCTGCTACCAAATGGTTTGTTTTCCCAAAGATCCTGTATCCTTCAACAAAATGGTCAAAACTGGTTTCTGAAGATGATATAAAAATGTTTCCCTGGCCAATCAGGAATGTATTGGGTTCTAATCAAAGTTTAACTCTCTCTCTCTCTTTCTCAAATTAAAGCAAAACAAAACAAACATAAAACTCCCTTGATTTTGAAGGAGCTCACAGAATTTCCAAAATACGATTCCTTGGTATAAAGAGTATCTTAAATTAAAGGCCTTAGAGAGCAACAGGGGTTGGAATGGGCTTTCCCTCTATCTGCATAAAACCAGACAGACCCACCAAAAAGAACAATCGCCTTTCCTCTTCCTGCCAGTTATTCTAATATGTTGCAGGAAAGAAGATCAAAAATTCAACCAGACCTGGCCTAACCCATTTTAAAGATAATACCCGTCTCTCGGGTTCATTTAATTTCCAGAGAGAATCATTTACAAGTCAGTCTGTTTCCCCATCCCTTCATTCTCCCAAATATCTATTCATCCTCCCTAGTAACCATTTATTGCTTCTAAACAGAATTACCTATATTCTTAATCTCCCCCTCCCCTCTAAAATGAGGGTATATAAATTTCTGGACCCCATCGGGATATTGTGTAATCACTCTGTGATGCTCCCCATGGGCACAGTAAATAAATCTCTTTCTCTTTCTAATCTTCTTTATTGTGAGTTGATCTTTCAGCAAACCTTCCCGGGCTGAAGGGGAAGTTTTCCTTCTCTCCACAATTTCTAACGTTTGCCAATGTCTGTGGTATAAATGCTTCCACCACTGGTGATTTTATTCTATTCACCTGATACCACTGGCTCTGAGTTGGGAAGAGATGCGCGGAGCGGGGAAGGGCTGTGCACCCTCAGCTCGCAATGATCGAGTCAGCCCAGCGCTGGTCTGACGCCCAGGGCAGAAAGGCTGCGGCAGTGACCATATAACGGGCACTGTGCTCAGCACTTTATATCAATCCATCCCATGTTTTATTCATTCATTCAACAATGATGTATTATGCACAGATGAAGTGCCAAGCACTGTTTAAGATTCTCACCTCACTACCACCCTGCAAACAATGGTATTTATAGTTAATGCTTATTTATTTAGTGTTTATCGTGTGCCAGGGACTGTTTTAAACCCGCTTCATTCATGTGTTACTCGTTCAGTACTCGCAACAGCCATACTACTACTCAAGGTAGGTAGTATTACTATTCTTACCCTTGTTCCATAGATCAGGAAATCACAGCCCAGAAAGGTTAAAGAATTTGCTCAGTGGCACAGAGCTAGGAGGCGGTAGAGCTGGAACGCAAACCCAGGCGACCGGTTCCAGCATCCATTATTATCTTCAAATGACAAAGGGATAAATCAAGGATCAGACACTTTCAAGAACATACCCAATGACACAGCAGGTGAGGAAGGCGCAGATTCAAGCTCAGATCTGCCTGACCCTGGAGACTTGGCTCTTTTCCGCTCCGCCCCCAGCCTTCCAAGGAGTCACAGGTCTTGGGCCAAAGCAGCTCTCCCCGCAGGGCCAGAGCTCTGTGCTGTCTCTGGCTATCTTGAGTAATTCAGCAGATGGAAATGAGAATAATGGACATAGAGATCAGTCCCTTCACTGGCTAAATGACCTTGGCAAAGGGCCCTCTGGCCTTTACACTCCCTGGGGCTGTGTGAGGAGGAACATTCCCCCCTCCCACCCCCAAACCAAAGACAGGGCAAGAGCCTAAACACTGTGAAATTACTTAAAGGGCACTGCTCCTGCTACTCTGATGGTTTGCAGCAGGAATCACAGGACTTATTAAAAATACCAGGACAGTTAATTGATGTCAGCAGCATCCAGGCAGGAGTGGACACTCTCCAGCCCCGGCTTCTCCAGCCTAGGAGTGTGGAGTAGGGCCCTCCCCATGAGCTTTTTGGGTGGGGGAGCATACCAAGAACCCCAAGCCTTGGGACGTGCTGGCATACAGCCTTTACAGTAGGTGAAATCCCAGGTGAGAACAAGCCCTGTGGGTGTCCCACCATGCAAAGGGGATTCCAGGAGGGCCAGCCCAGACCCTCCTACCCTATGTGTGGGCACTCAGGGAAGTCCAGTTATCCTTGGCAGTTAAGGCAGAGGCCAACCTGAATTTTGGTGCTGACTTCTCCTTTTGTGTAAGACTTATGGAGTTTAGAGTGCTGCCAAGCTGAGAAACGTGATGATCCTAAAATCTCACCCTCCCCTGCAAAACTGTGCACAAGTCATGCTCCAAAACACATCAAGCTCACTCGTGCCACAGTGCCTTTGCACAAACTGCTCCCTCTGCCTAGAACATACTTTTTGTCTCACCTGAGCCAGCTCAGGTTCTTTAGGAAGCCTTCCCTCACCTGCAACTCTCCAAACTGTGGAGAGCTGGGAGGAGGAAGGGGACTCTTTTCTCCTTGGGGTGCAGACACAGGGGACTAGAAACACGCACTCCAGGTAGCCAACGAGGGCCAAGCACATCCTGCCAGCGCAGCTCCGAGCATCCTCTGGGGAAAGAGTTAAGGCTCCCACGTGCCGTGCGTCAGCTCCGTACTTCTGCAAGCCACCACTGCTCAGACTGTGTGACCAGCGGCCTCAGCCTGGCTGACTCGTGGCTCAGGAGACCTAGCAGGCTTCACACATGTATTCACATGCCAGCTCACAGAACAGCTTCAAGCAATCCATTCTCAAAGGGACAGAGCCCATGAAGGGGTGGTGACAAGGCAGAAGCCAAGTGCTCTGCTCTCGGCCCTCCTGTTCTATTTCTTTACTGAAAGATGTCAAGTAGAGCAGTAGGAGTAGAAGCTCGGGGAGAAATAGGCCCCAATTTAATTCCCAACTCTGCCATTTAGCAGCAGTGTGACTTTGGGCACAGGACTTGACCTCTTGGAGCCAAAGTTTCCTCGTCTTGGAGAAGGCAATAATGTTACCTACCTCTTTGAGTTGCCGTGGAATTCTGTAAGGCAATGCCTGGTGTGTTGTGAGTGCTTAGTAAGTGGTACCATTATCTGATCATCAGTCTGAACTCCTTTGCTGGCTTCCTCCTTTGCAAAGTCCCAAGGCCGGGAGCACGGCCCCCAGCATTATCCGAGAAAGCCAGCCCTGCAGCAAACTGTCCACGACTTCCCCAGGCACAAGGTGCGCTGATGCTTCCTGAGGGCCACTCCCCATCTGTCCACTCCGTATTCAACCCCAGACCCCCTTCTCAACCTGCAGTGATTTATTTAACAACCCTTTAACAGACGATTTCTATGTGCAAAGTACTCCTCAGATCTTTATTTGTATTGGCATCTAACCCTCACAATAACTCTATTAGATATTAATAGATACTCATAGTAACCCATTTTATAGATGAGAAAACTGAGGCACAAAGATTTTAAATAGTTTGTCCAAGGTCAAATAGTTAGCAAGTGGTAGAGCCCATTTTCCAAATTCGACAGTGTGGACCCAGAGTCCATGTTGTGAACACATTTTCTACACATGGAACCAAGGGTAAGAAGGTACATTTAATGGGCATCTACCCAGGCTCTGTGCTAGGCACTTAACACCTGTCTTACCTGCCTCACTTTCTGAGGAAAACTTAAAGCAGATGAAAAAATGAAGGAAGTCTGTGCTATCATTGTTCTCATTCACAGCAACCCCACCAGGCAGGGACCTTTGTTCTCTTGGGCCCATTTTACAAATGAGCAAAATGAGGCCAGGAAGAGGGGCCCAGGGTATTCACATGCCATTTCCCAGCAGCCACTGTTGAGGGCAGCTTGAGGGGCAGGTCAAGGCCCAGCACATCCAGCCGGCTCTGTGCAGGGCAGAGCACGCTTCCACGGCTTTGGAGAAAGGCCCCAGGATCTGGGCAACTGGACGTCAGCTGTGTGCATCTAAGCGGCAAGGCCAGGGCTGTGGCACAGCATTGGCAGCTCTCTTACACCGTGCCTGGCACGTGGTGGGGTGCTGTGGGCGTTTGTTTTGTTTTCATAAATACATATCGCAAGAATGAGTGAGTGGATGATTCACGTCTCAGCTCAGTGCTTTCTAACGACCAACGTTTAAAATCCTCCAGGAAGACTATTTTCCTCCAGTTCCCTCTGCCCTTTGGCCCTGTATCCCCCACTGTGCTGATCCACTGAATATCCCACTGCACTGTGAGCTCCTCGAGGAGGGAGGCAAGGCCTTACTCTTCCCCGTATCGAGGGAGCGCAGCTGTGCTGGCACTTACTGGAGGTTTGTTGGCTGACGTGGAACAGAAATCCTCCCACTCGGGTTTTAAGGATCTCTCTGGGAAATACCCAGAAAAGCCAGGGACCCTGCTGGTCAGCCTCACGACTACCTGGGAGTTAAAAAGTCACTCTTTCTCTGGAACCTACTTTCTGAAGTTTTCTGCACTTGGCACAGTTTCTGACACATAGCAGGCCCTTGGCCCACCAGGTCTGCCTCACACACAGTGTCACATTCAATCCTGATGGGACCCTGCAAGCTAAATATCATCACAACCATTTGTCACACAGGGAAACTGAGGCTCAGCCACACTAAGGTCCTTTCCTAAAGTCATATAGCTAGTGAATGGCAAAGCCAGACCCCGTCCCGGGGGTCGTGAGGCAGGTTGGAAGACAGACTTTGCCATCTTTCCCCTCAAGGTCACTGTTGCCCTTTATTACAAACTTTGGAGGCTGAGAAGTGAAGTGAGGGGCTCCTTGAGACCCGCAGGTTATATCCGGACCATCGGAACAGGCAACCCAGCTGGAAGGCGGGGCGGCCCAGGCTTCCCTCCTTCCCACGCCCTCTGTCCTGCACACGCCAGCCCAGCCACGAGCCTGAACAGACATGGGGCCTGGCTCGGGGAGGGCCGGCCCTGTCTCCAAGGCAAAGCCTTTCCCGTCTGTCCGCACTGCAAGTTCCAGCAGTACTGAAAGAGATTGGTACTGAGGGAGACTTAAATCCAGTCTTGGGTCCTGCGTGGGCCCCTGGGCACGGAGCTATCTGATAAGTTTCCTGAATGGTTGAGGCTGGTTAAGCTGGCACTGGATCCCAAATGTAGAAAACATGATCAACTTCTGGAAACATTGTTTTTTTGTTTTGTTTTTAAGTTTAGAGTCCAAGGCTAAAGAGAGGCCCTCAGCAGCTCTCAACATGGGCTGCCAACATCGGCCCGTTCCTGGGCCCCACCCCAGGCCACCTGAGCTTGCTTGCCCACCCTGCAGGTGCTCTTTCCTTCCTTTAAAGCCACCGAAGGCAGAGACCCAGGTCCCAGGGATGCTGTCGGAATGCCGGCGTGGACCGCCAGTACAGGCACGTCACGGCTGCCGCAGAGACACCGGGACAGGTGGGAGGGATGACCTTGCCCAGGAGCTGCCGTCCGAAGTCTGCGACCTTGGCAGCTAGCAGACTGCCAGCCCATCTTCTTGCAGGACTTTCAGCTTTATTGATTTTTCCCAGACCCCTCTATTTCAGGAACATACATCATCATATCCCTCTCCTGAGATTTACTTTAGAAAACCCCAGAAATATTACTTCCCTGATAGACATGCCCCCAAATAGTGAAAATATTGCTCCTTCTCACTTCACATCCCCTTTGTGTTCCTTTCGTTCATTCATCCAACTGGCAGGTGGATGTTTACCAAACACTCGGCGCGGCAGGCCTGGCGTTAAGTGCTGGGACGGGGAGTCAGTCCCCGGCACTTAGTCAGAGTCCCCCTCTCAAGAAGCTCACAGTGCAGTGGGAGGAAATAATTAAACTGATAATTTTAATACATTGAAACATGTTCTAAAAGTAGCTGTCACAAGGCACCGTGACAATACAGATGGGACAACCTCTGCAGGGGATGCAGGGCACGTTTTGCAGACTGATACTGGCGTTTGTCTCAGACGGGTGGATGAGGAGCTTTACTAGCAAGAGAAAGGGGGCACAAAAAACCATCCCAGAGAGAACAATCTAGAGTGCACAGAGGCCAGGCGGCATGATGTGCACGACACATCTGGGGAGGGGTGACAGGCACAGCACATGTGGCTCTGGCTGAGTGCGGGGCCCAGACTCTCGCTGGGGAGGGGCTGGGTAAGTGAACGGGGCGGGGGGGGGGCATGCGAAGGGCCACGAGAGACGGGCCAGAAGATACCATCCAGTCGTGAGGAAGCTGTATGTGGATTCCTCCCACCTAAGTGTCTCTGAAAGATGAGCCGAAATGTCAGCAAGGACTTTTCATCAATTCGTTAATTAAAAAATCTACTGTAGCAGCAGAAGGAACTGCCCCTTTCCAGAAACCCAGGGAGGTGAGACTTTGTTTTGTTCCCCTCCCACCTGAGACCATGGCTTGACATTGCATCAAGGACAGATGTGATTAGAGATGGCACCAAGAGTCTGGGGCTGGTCCCCTGCCAGGATTCTTGGAGCCCTTCCTGACCACACCCTGACCTTGCCTGGGGGTTCCTCATGTCCCCCAGAATATCCCGAGTTGGAGTAGCCAGGCCTGATGCTCTCACCATGAAAGCAGCTCATGGTCACCCACGTGCAAGACCAGCCTGGCCCCAGAGCAGGGTCTGACGTGGACCCCAGAGACTCAGTCTGAAGAGAACTCAGCACACAGAATCGTCCCCGCAGTGTCAGCCTGTGTTGGTCCCCAGCTTCAGAACTGGACCTCCTGTCATCTTTCCAAACCATTTATTCACTCACTTAGCAAAAATGTGGAGGACGCAGGGCCCGGCACCCACCGTCAAGGAAGATTCAGTCCCCGTCTGCCTGGGCCTGGTCAGGTCCCACGGTCAGAACCTTGGGTGTGGCAAGGGGTCCCCACATCTCCAGGATAGGTTTGCAAAGCTGCTAGCCCAAGGGAGCTACAGATGACAGCCTAGTATCGAAGACGAAGTGACTGTGTCTGACCAGCAGCAGAGCAGCTGAGCCTAGGGGCAGCGGAAGGCAGGAAGGGAGATGAGGGACCATGGCCTGTTTGAGCACTAACTGTGCGGCAGGGTCTGTGCCAGGCGCTTCACATGAGCTCATTTCATCGTCACCACAATCCCGTGACATGGGGAACCTGAGACCCAGAGGCCACGAGGAAGGTGAGGAGGCGACTCCAGGGAGCTCAGGGAGCTCTAGGTCTTCCTACGCTACCAGAGGCAAGAGCCAGGTGGACCTGTGGCAATAGAAGTGGTCACTGCCCTGGAGGGGAAGGTGAATGAACCTGAAAAACAGCCTCTAAGAGGGTGTCTCCCAGCAGAGTCGGGGGATGATACAAAGAGAAGGCAGAGGGCAGGAGGCAAGGAGGGAGAAAGGCCAGCAGGACAGACAGCAGGCGGAGAGCGGTGGGAAGAAAGGGAAGGCCACTCCGAGGAAAGGAACGGGCACGCCGGAGGGAGCGCAGGCTCTGGAACACGGGACACTGGAGGGATAGCACACTGACCGTGAGCGTGGTGCACATGTCAACCCACCCAAAAGCGACTTCTGGCACTGGTGGGTGCGGGACAGCCGCTGCTGGGTTCTGCTGAGGGGACACAGCCAGCCAGGAGAGGTGCCACTTTCCTAGGCTTTGATTCAACCCTACCAGCCACGACCACTCCCTCCTGTCACTGACCCCCCACTGTGAGGCTGCACAACCCCGCTCAGACGGAGAGGCTGTCGCTACAGTCTGGGTGGGGAACCGAGGCACGCGGGCAGCTGGGCGGCACTTCCGTGGCTTTCTCCCCACTGACTTTACCGGCAGGACCTCGGTTGGGCCCGTCGGTGGTGTCCGCAGTGTCTGGCTGTCTCGACGCTGGCCTGGGACCCACAGAAGCCAGATCAGGAAGGGCAGCATTTCGAGAGGCGAGGGACACGGGGTTTGCTTAGGGATTAAGCGATGCCATCGCCAGCGGGGAGACGAGAAACGCGTGAAACGGGTTACTATGGAGAACAGCGGGGATAATGGAGACAGAAGCCACGTGTGGGAGGCACCGATGAGTCAGACGAGTAAACCATCCAGATGGGAGCCGCAAACACAACTTCCCTCCTCAGAAGCCTACACAGCACCATGGACAGCTTGGGAGACGAGAGGAGAACACTGGAAGCCAGGCGTGGGGACGACCTCACGGTCGTTGCAGAGATGTGCACATGGACAGCAGGAGGGAGTCACGCCTGCCTGGCACCACCTAATCCCGAGGTGGAAATGTTTGGTGAGGCCAGCAGGGAAGCAGGACAGAGACCCAGCGCTCCAGAGCTCTGGATCTCTAATCTGCAGCTGGCGCTCCGACCAGATGGAGCGAGAGACAGGCTGTGTCTCTGGCCCCGACTGCAGCACGGCTGGGCGGTACATAGGGAGGCCTCGGCCGCCCCGATGCCAGAGGGAAGGCTTCCATTCCACGCGAAGCAGGGCGTTCAACAACTCGCTGAGCTAACAGTTTCCTCTCCCCATGGCTGGAGGGAATGATGCCACGGTTCTCTACCCTTTGTGCATTCTTAGAGATGTCTAAGAGTCTCAGGAAACCCAGGGTCCTTTCCCGTGAAACAATGCACACACACGTGCACACACACAAATATGCAGTCTGTTGCCTATTTCAGGAGGTTTAGGAAGTCCCCAGAGGCCATCCATGGTTCCTCTAGGACTCTGCAGGCTCTATTTAAAACCCTTTGCTATTTTGGACTTATCAGCTCCCATCAGCCATGAAGGATTAACTGGGGAAGTGACGTGTTGGGAACTGTAGGGAACACGTCCGAATCTTCTCGCAGCACTTGTCTGGGAAAGAGGGAAAGGCCAGGTACACACAGAGCCCGGGCTTTAGCAGACAGATTTCAAAGAGTGGATGGGAGAGAAAGCTGTGATTTCATGGATTGCAGGCTTTGGAAGGAGGCCCTTGGAACCCAAATTCTGCTTGTATAACCAGTGATTATCCCAAACAGAAGAAAAAAGGAGGAAAGTCAGAAAAATTAGAGCCTGGAGAACTCTTGAGGGCTCATAGTTTTCAAAGGTCATACAGAGAAAATAAAAAGGAGTTTCAAAAGTGCCGTTGATTGGGCTCTGTAAGAGCAGAGTTAAGGAGATGAGTGAGAAGGGGCCTCTGATTGAGATCGACAGCGCTTTGCACGAGATGCCGGAGAGAAAGCGCCGCTCCTTAGCTTCCTCCGTGCAGCTGGCCTCTGTGCCCGAGAGAATAATGCACAATTTGAAGGGAAGAGGAAGGAAATTAACATTTATTAAATAACTGCTATGTTCCTGAACTAAAGTGCTCCACACATTATAGGCATTATTTAATCTTCAAAACAACCCTGAGAGGAACTATTGGTATTTGCATTTTATAGATGAGAAAACTAAGGTATTAAGCAATGTGTCCAAGACTGCATATTTAATAAGTGGCAGAGGCTGGATTCCAGCATGCGTATTGTCTTTCTCCAAAGTGTGTTCCTTCTATGCTCATGGCCCTCTCTCTCCGAATCTTAGCGGTCAGCGCATGGACCCCTGCCCTGGGCATGACTGGCTTGTGCTAGCTCTGCCTGAGCTCACTGCGTGGAGGGTGGGATTGATAATCACCACAAGAAGTACTGTCTGCGGGGCAGTCGGCATTTTCTACACACTTTTCACAAACGAACTCATGTAGCCCTCCCAATAAGCTCATAGGGAAGATACTTTAATTTCCTCTCTTTTAAAGATGAGAAAACCAGAGGGCAGAGATATTAGGATAAGTCACCATAAAAATGGCAGAACCAGGGTTTGAACCCAGGCAACTGGGCATTGGGACCAGGCATTTAACTACTCTTCTCAAAACGACCATGAAGAGGGTGCCTGACTGGTCCCAAGGAACTCCAGTCTCCTGACCCAGATGATCACAACGCAAGGCATTGAGTAATCGCTGAACTAACACGGAGCAGAAAGGGTCGGAAAACCATTTGGACACATGGGATCTTAAGTCAAAAACAAGAAAAAGGATTATTCATGTGACAGATAATGGGATTTAGCACAAGCACAGGCAAGATTTCTTAAGAGGAGAAGACAGAATGTTCCAGGCACATGAAACCAGCATGTGCAAATATCCTGAATATGTGTGGTGCTTAAGAGAGGTGGAAGGAAGAGCCTGCAGCCGGGGCAGAGGGCAGCAGGTGGAGAGGATGAGATGGAGCTGGACATGGAGGAAGGGAGGGGCCGACGCTGTTAAGGACAAATGCTTATGTTCTCCCCAAATCTAAATGTTGAAAACCTACCCCGCAATGAGATAGCAATAGAAGATGGGGTGGAAGCCTCAGGAAAGGAACTCGTGCCCTTAAAAGAGTCGTGAGCGAGCTTGCTTCTCTCGCTCCCCCACGTGAGGATACAGGTGCCATCTGCAACTGGGCCCCCGACCATGCTCGCACCCTGGAATCAGACCTCCAGCCTCCAGAACTGTGAGAAATAAATGTCTGCTGTTTAAGCCACCCAGTCTATGGCGCTTTGTCATAGCAGCTCAGACTAAGAGAGCCCTGAAAGTCCACTTTCAGAGGTTCATCTGTACCCAAAGAGCAAGGAGCAAGATGGGAAAGGGGAGAGTTTTGAGTACCTACATCACAAAATGGTGATTCTTAGGACCCAGCCTAGGGTTTATAAGAACAAGTCAATACATTTCTTTCCTTAACAGGCTTACTAGTACTGCAGGTCAGGGACACATGTAAATAATAATAATATTATAAGAATAATAAAATAATGATTGTAAATAGATATAAAACACTGAGAGTCAGTGCTGTATGATAGTTAAATGGACAGATTTTTAGAGCAGGGTTTAAATCCCATCCCCCACTTACTAGTGTGTGAACTTGGGCAATTTGCTCTGTCTCCCTGGGCACGTGCTACGTGCTCTAAGCTGTCAAATGGGAATAGTAAGAGAACAAACTCACAGAGTTTTTATGTTAAAGAGTTAATGCACGTAAAGCTTTTAGAAGAGTGCCTGGCAGGTACTAAATACTCAGTAAATGCTAGCTATTATTATCATAGGTAACATTTATTGAGCACTCACTATATATTAAATATATAGCAATAAAGCTTTTACATGCATTATTCAATTTAATGATTGTGCTGGTTTTTAGGTACGTGCGCAAGATCTTTGATATTTTTCTCTTCAAAATATGGAGCTTGATTCCTTGTCCATTGACTATGGGCTGGACTTATTGGCCTGCTCCTAATGAATAGAACATGGCAGGAATGAAATCACGTGTCACTTCTGAGACTAGGCCATAAAAAACATTGCGGCTTGATCATCCTCACTTGGATCACTCGTAGTGAGGGAAGCCAGCTGCCACGTCTTGAGAAAAGATCCATGCAAATCCTGCAGCCCCATCAAGCCTGAAGATGACTGCAGACCTACCCAACATCTTTACTACACCTCATGATCCAAACCACCCAGCTAAGACACTCCTGGATTCCCGACCCTCAAATATGCGACAATAGGCCGGGCGCGGTGGCTCACGCCTGTAATCCTAGCACTCTGGGAGGCCGAGGTGGGCGGATCGCTCGAGGTCAGGAGTTCGAGACCAGCCTGAGCAAGAGCGAGACCCCGTCTCTACTAAAAATAGAAAGAAATTATATGGACAACTAAAATATATATATACAAAAAATTAGCCGGGCATGGTGGCGCATGCCTGTAGTCCCAGCTACTCGGGAGGCTGAGGCAGTAGGATCGCTTAAGCCCAGGAGTTTGAGGTTGCTGTGAGCTAGGCTGACGCCACGGCACTCACTCTAGCCCAGGCAACAGAGTGAGACTCTGTCTCAAAAAAAAAAAAAAAAAAAAAAAAAACAAATATGCTACAATAAATATTTGTTGCTTTAACCTGTTAAGATTGGAGCAATTTATTATCAATACATCACAATAGATAACTAATACAACGATTGTTAGACAAAGTCTCTTTTTTATCCTTTAGGAAGGTTGTAAACTCAAAATGTGAGTAATCAGAGAGTGTGGCAAACTGGAGAATGCATGGTCTGTCTAACCAACGTGTCTTAGTCTGTTAGCAGGTGGCTGCTATAACAGGATACCATAGGCTAGGTGGCTTATGAACAAAAGAAATTTATTTCTCACAGTTCTGAAGGCTGGTAAATCCAAGATCAAGATGCCAGCTGAGTCAGCGTCTGGTGACGGCATTCTTTCTGGCTTATAGACTGTCACCTTGCTATGTCCTGATGTGGCAAAAGGGGCAAGGGAGCTCTCTGGGTTCCTTTTACAAGGACACTAATCCCATCTATGAGGGCTCTGCTCTCATGGTCTAATCACCTCCCAAATTCCCCACCTCCAAATACCATCACGCTGGGGATTAGATTTCAACATATGAATTTAAAGAGGGCATAAACATTCAGTCTATAACAAAATGCGTTTACCATCCAATTCCAGCTGACAGTTACTATCTTTCAAGAGAAGACAGAAATCTGTATATTTTGATGATAAATCTCCTGATTTTTAATATGAACTCAAATTTTTAAAAACACTGTGCAGACAAAACAAAACATTTGCCAGAAAGCCACCGTTTTGAACCATCTGGACTAGATGCTTGAAAAATTAGGGCTGGATGCTTATGCAATCAAGTGAAATAGTCACTAATTGAGTGACTGTGTCTAAAGGGATTGATTTCTGGCTCATCGTCAATGTGAAAGGGGCCCTAGCAGCAGGCCAAAGGCTCTGTCTTTAATTCCAACCTCTCTCTCTCTCTATATATATTTTTTGATAGCTTAGATAGAGATAGAGGTGCACTCATCAAATCTGTGACTGATAAAAAGCTGGTGGGAATGGCAATGGATACAAATAAACTTTAACAAGATGAGGTGATGGGCCAAATCTAACAAGTTGGAATTTGACAGACATAAAATTGGAAGCTGTGTAGCTGTGCCTCAAACTCAAGTGTGCAAGACAAGAAGTGGAGCCAAACTGTACATGTTGGTCCTGAAGCAGCTCATACAGAAAGGGACAGAAAATTGAGGTGCGTTATGCTCACTGGCTTGGCCTGGGACAGGTGGGCTGGGAAGGCCCAGAAGTGGAGAGGATGATGAAGATGGCCAGGGCGTATGTAGCCTCAAGGGAGCCTGGCAGCAGGTGAGGAGCTGGACGCCCCAGCCTGTGGTCAGTGTCAGGGAGGCACAGAGAGGTCTGCAGGTGGTACCCGGGGTAGGTATGGCCTGGATCCCAGCCCAGCAGCGTGGTGGGCAGCCATGGTTGAAAACTCCAACAGAGGACTTGCCAGCAGGGTCCATGGTCCAACTACCCTGCCTGGGGGGGTCAGGGGTTTGGTCACGTGGAAAAAGTAAGACCTCAATTACAAAGAGCAGCATCCAACCAACAAGTTGGAATCACCCGCCACTATCATCTTCCGATTTATCCCGGAGCCCTGCTTCATTCAGATGCAGTGACGAGGTGGGGAGGGAAGGGCTCAGGACAAGGCCCACGAGGATGAGCATGCAGAAGCAAACTGGAGATCCACCGTGTTCCTGGGTGGGACTCCTCAGCCTTCAACCTCGGACCCCATCTCCATTCTTGCATATGCTTCAGTGTCAGCAGGAAAGTCCGTGCTGTCACCAGGCTGACCCTGACTTGGCTCTGACGGTGATGGAGTAGGTGTGTAGCTCTTGTTCCATTTCTGTCCAGTCCTTCTCTATTGGGACCCTGCAGCGCGTACACAGCCCTGAGTGACAGATCTAAAGAACATTAAGTTCTCCAAACTGGGAACAGGATTGACTCCAGTGTCTGGAGCCGGGTGAAGTGTCCCAGGCTTCAACGGCTGAGGTAGGCTGGGCACAGATGTGGGCAGTGTTTGGCTACAGGACACGGGACTTCAGCAGTAAGACGATGCTGGAGGGGAAGGCTGATTCCAGCCAGGAAGGACACAACGTGTCAGGCTGAGATCTCTAAAAGGATCTCTCGCTGACCACTGCAGGTCTCCAAACTCTGTGCTGTCAGGGAAAAGGAGGCTTCTGGATCCTTTGCAAACCCAGAAGAGAATCAGGAAACCATGAGATGTTTGACCTCAGACGTTCCAGGCCTGAGAGCTCAGAGTACAGAAAACTAATCTCCTTTTCTAAGTGGGGAAGGAATAAATAAACACACAAATTCATAATCAGCCTCCTGAAGGTGGCCAATAAATGTGATCCTGCGTGAGGACTTAGGCTACCGTGTGACTTCAGCTCTGATGAGCTGGCTGCAGGGTTTGGCACTGGGTGGCGTGGACCTAAAGACACAGGCGTCAGCCCCATTGCACTGCCTCGTGTAACGCAGGCAGGGGCCCTTTGACAGCCTGGGCATAAAGCTCGTCTTCCAGGAACAAGGATACTGGGATCCCTCTACTAGGGAATAGCTTCTTCTGTCATTCTGATCCAACATTTCACTTTTATGTGGTTAACATTACCATTTGAAGTAGTAAACAAGAGGGTCCAGGTTGCTTTGCATACCATAGAAAAAGCACATTCAGAAAACTTCTATTGAGAACCTACCATGTGCCAGACACTGTTCTAAGCACTGAAAAGACACAGTCCCTGGTCTGGGACAATAGCTAAATGAGCTCCATTCTAAATGGCAAGTGCTACAGCAGAGGGTAATACAAACAGCTAAGGACACTCCTAACAACTCGCTCTTGTTGAAAGCAAGGGAGGGCTTTCCAGAAGAGGTGACATTTCAGCTGAGCCTTTAGGGATGAAGAGAAGTTTGCCAGGTGGACAAAGGTGAGAACATTCTTCCAGTTAGAGGCATAGCATGTTCCAAAGCAAAAACCTATGAAATGGGCTTACTTATTGAGTGAATTCAAGGTAATCACAGATGGCTGGCACGGAATTCTTCACGTAAAGGCAGAAAGGCTGGAAAGCAAATAGTAAGGCAACAGAAGAATCACGCAATCATGACTTTCTGTCACCTTGGGAACGCTCCCCTTCCGGTGTGTTTATAGAACGTAGATTGCCTTAAACGATCCAGCCTGGTGGAATTAGATTTCTTTCCTCCTCATCTATGAAATGTAAGCAACACATCCAATATTCTCAGAAAAAAAATAACTATTGTCATTGGGGGCGTAGACATGTTTTAATCCGCGATGACAGTTTGTCTTGAATCATAAACCGCTCATATCTTATTGAACCAGGCTTTGATGGTGGGCGGCTTCCTCTGCTCCACTGCCGTGCTGAGCAGAACTTCGCAGCAACAGAAAGCAAAATAATGAGCTCCTTTTGTCACGGTGCCCACAGGCCACTGCTCGGTGCATGCAGTTACATGAGACTGAGGACATCAGTCTGTGGCTGTAGCTGTGGCTACAGCTCTTGCAGAGAAGGATTTCACATAGCACGGCTTTCTGTCCTCAAACTTCATTATCTTAGGGCCTAAGTCCTCCTCTGCACGGATGGCACTAGTGTCTCAAAACCTCTTTGGGGAACTATAAATCCTGGTCCTTTTCCAAGCCTGAAGTGTGGCATCCTAACGCACCTGCCTTGCAGCTGCAGGCAGGAACAGCGCTGCAAGAGGGAAATAGGAAGACGTGAAAACACAGCAGTCTCTTGTACTGCTGTTGGCATCTGACAAGGAGCCTCAGGTGTCCCCGTGGGCCCCAGGGAGCATGCGATGCTTGTTTCTCTTTGGAGTTAGCACAGCTCTGGGAGGTAGGTGCTTCTCTCTTCCCTACCCCAGGCATTCCTCTGAGCAAAGTGAGCCTCAGAACTGGGAAAGAAAGGTGATCATTTAGAGAGGGCAGAAGGGATGATAATGCTCTGTGATATGGAAGAGATGATGGGACATAGGGATCGAAGCATGGTGGAGGGGTATGCAGAAAGCCAAGCAGTACTTGCAATCAAGCACTTGACCTAGAACTTGGGACATCCTCCTCAGAGCCTCCCACAAGAAAGGTCTTTGATAGCTTATACCCAACCCTTCATCATTGGGTGAATCTCCCACATCACATTTCTGATATGGGGCCCATGCCCAGCTTGCATGCCTCCTGACATGGGGAACTCACTACATCACAAAGCAGTTCATTCTCCTGTTGAATGGCTCTGGGTGAGAGAGAGTTCCTTCTAAAGTAGGGAAGAAATCTACCATGCAGTCACTTGCACCCATTGGTCCCAAGTGTTTGCCCTGGGGAGCTCTGCTATCAGCCAGTCCTTCTGAACTGTGACACTGCTTCAGGCATCTTCCCATCTGGAAGCTGAATACTGTTCTCCTAGGTCTTTTAACCACCCTCCAGTGTCACCCTTTTTCTCTGAGAGGTCAGATTATGTTTTCCTTCCTTGGGAACTCCTCCTTCTGGAAGTCCTCATGGGATCTTAGTCTAGGGTCATCCCCTTCCTCCTCTGCCCTTCTGCATCGTGGACAGAAGCTTTGATCCAAGCTGGTGCCCAGCACTGGGCACTGGAGAGGGTAGTCTGCCCAGCAGACAGTAGCCTCGTCTCCCTCTGAGCTGTGCCTGTGGTCGAGTCTCAGCTGGGCTGTGGACTCTGCTGACTGCTGTGCCCACTCTCACCCTGGCCAGGTGCAGGAGAGAGTACTGATGTCTGTGGTCCGCAGGCCGAGATGCTCTCAGAGGCTGCTGCAGGGACGAGGCTGCTCACGGTCCTGCAGTGCTGCTGCTGTGGGTGGTGGAGGGACAACCTGCTCCCCAGCAGAGGACAGAGGACTCCTGGGCCTGGCCCTGGCCCCTGTTCACAGGGAGTGGTGTGCAGTGAGCAGGATCCACTTCCAGGCAGCCTGGCTCTTCCGAGGGACCTAGGCCCGGAGACGCCAGGCAAATGATTAGCTAGCGCCCTGCTGCTTGCCTGGCAGCAGGAGGAGAGCACTCCCATTTCTCATGGGCTCCCCACAAAATGGGCTTTTTCTTCTGGAGAGGAGTGAGTGTCAAGAGGCGTGCGTGCATGCACAACGTGGAGCCAATTATGTCTGCTCCAGTAAGTGGGGCTGGCATTGATCACTGGATTCCCCGGGGAGCCCCGAGCTTCAGGGCCGCTGCCTCCGCCTGCACCACCCATCTGCACGGGCAAGACAAGTGGGCACATTAGCTGGATTCAACTTCAGCTGCTTTTATTCTTGCACCCTCCCTGGGGGAAAGCTAACGCCCAGGAAATTCGGGAAGGCAGGAGGGACAGGAGCAGGAGCTGAAACACTTGAAGGCTGACATGAGCCCTGGCCCTGAAGGAGTTAAGGGTCAAACAGCGCCAGGAGTGGGCCAAGCATTCAAAGTTATGGACGTCAGGAAGGTCACCTGGAAGGAAGATGTCTGACTCCCCGAACCATGGCTCCACCCAAACTCAAGCTGGCGATCCCACCACAGTTCCTGAGTTCTCCAACTCTACTGCCCACAGCCCTATTCTCATTCAGCTCTCTACCTACCTCAACTCTAGTCTCAACCTACCCCTGACTTCATCCCAAACTTGATGTCCCCTTGACCTCAGACTGCCTCCCATCCCACCCTGCCAGACCCTGAGCATGCCCTGGCCATCCACCAGCTAGGTCTTCACCATCACCTGGCCTGTCCACACCCACCCAGCCCTCAGCAGGCCCTGACTCTGCTCCCAGCCCGAGGTCACCCAGGCTAATCACGTCTCAGAGGGCAGAGCAGAGAGGGGCCCCATCTGTTGCCAGGGAGCCTACAGAACTGCTTCAGGGCTGAGCAAGACAGCCTGACTCAGTCGCTCACCCTCAGGGCAGACCCGAGTGGTGCCTCCATTCCTCCCTCCCACCGTGCTGTGCAGGTGACAGTAGTCCTGTGGGGCAGGGCTGGTCAGGGCAAGGAGGGTGTGGGAGACACCTCTTCTTCCCTTCCCTTCCATTGCTTTATATTTCTAGGCTATGAAGGAGACTCAGGAGGAAACCACAGCATTGCTGTTAAAAATGATTTGGTTTTTTTCCAATTGCACTTGAATTGTTCATAAGACAAAACTAAGACTATGGGTATCTTCTCAGCAGAGACCAGCTACATCAATCCTTTTCAAACTGAATTTGAACTGACTAGACTTTGGAAAGGATGCGGTGAAAGCGAAGAGGGCACGACAGGTTTTCACAAACCGGGGCAAGGGGAGCCCTGTACACACGGTGCTGGCGTGGGGTCTCTTCCTCCATGGGCTTTAGGATTTGGAGCAAAGAGAACCACACGGAAGCAAGAGGGCTCTTTGCCAGGGGCAGGTCTCACAGGTCCACAGGACACGGGAAAGGATACTATTTTCTCCTTAGGAAAGTGAGAGAAGCACTGAACACAGGCCACAGGTGCCAGTGCTCTGGGGGCTCCTTTTATCTCACGTGCAAACTGGAAAATGTCTTTTCAATGCCTAGAAGCTCTCACGGGGGAGAGAGGAAGTTAACGTTTCCTGAGAGTGAAAAAGTCAAGATTAATCACGTCATGATGGATAAGAGTTCTATTTGACAAGGAAGAAATATGGTTTTTACCTAAGTGGGTATGTGTCTCTTTCGTCTGATGCCTGGATCCCGCATATCTGTCTTTTTCAGTGCAGGCAGCCTTGCTGATGCACTAGTTCTAACCCGATTTTTAGCCCCTTCAACACAGTGTTCTCCAATGAGCTGGGCATCAGCAGTCTTGCTGGACCAGAAAGAAGCCTGGTGTCTCATCCCACGGAGGAGGTTTCTATCAGAGAGATTTGAAAGTCTCAAAGAAGCTGTGAGAGGATAAACATTTTCTCGCAGTAGGTCTCCTATTGTGATTTGCTTACTGTGAATAACTGTGTAACTTACACTGTCATCTTAATAAAGATGACATCTGTAAGACCAATGAATAGGTCATTGAACTTTAACAGAATAGCCACTATGTTCTGAGTACCTACCACGGGCCAAGCAGATAGATGGGGTTAGTGGGGCCGTTGTAAAAAACCTTCCTTCAGGAAGGAGGAGGCTGCTCGCCACGACGTCTGCAGTTCCGACAAGGCACGAGTCTATAATAATGCCTGGGCTCAGCCATTTATTGTATCTTTTCTGATTTTCTCTGTTGGCACCTGGTGAAAACTACCAAATCACAGCTGAAGTGGAAATATCCTGTCTCCATAGAGTTTTTTATACTAAATGAACTAAGAGCTGGTAAACATCACAAAAATTGCTGACATTTCCAGCCCCATTTCTACCTCCAAAGTCACTTACAGAAATGGTTCGGTATCTATACGCTATTTCAGCCACGTTGAAAGGAAGGGATGGTTTCAGTTGCCGCTGCAGTACAATAAAGGCAAAATTGAACACAAGAGGGCCACAGGGTTAAAGTGTCATAAAAATTGGGGCAGGATATGAAAATAATTCCAGAAAGCCATATTCTGGAACAACGATCATCAAAACAAATATGATAATCAGAATACATGGGGGACGCCCAAGGTAAAAGGCAGCAGAACAGAAAGGACGTGCAAGTTCTCAAAGTCAAATACAGTACACGGTCATCTCCTTGGCCTGCAGGTGTGCCCACCATTGCCCTTTTGGAAAGCCCAAGTCCCCGGCCCCATCAGGAGGGTGAACGCAGCAGGAATATTATCCATGGGGTTGGCGCTGAGGTGCGGGTCCTGGGGCTGGGTTGGACCAGGAGGGAGACATATAGGATACCCTCCAATAACATAACTGGAGGAAGAATCTGACCAGAATTCAAGGAAGAAGCAAGCTCCACACCAAAGTGCTGAGCCTACGTGGACATGAGCCAGCAGGTTCTCAAACCCTAGACCTGGGACAAGCTGGGGTTCTGCACATATAATGGGCCGAGGCAAGGCATTGAGGCCAAGGCCTTAAAGGGGAGGAGTGTCTGAGGATGGCATTGTGTGGGCCGGCTGTGGACTGCAGGGGGTGGCTTTAAGGGCTGGCATTCAGCAGACAGTAATTTCCCTCTGAGATCGTGTGGCTTTCTGACAACCAGGCAAAGGGCTGGGGCTGAATAGCTGAAAGCATCCTCTACTCAGATTAGCAAATAATCCCTTGAGGAAACAGACCAGGCAACTTCTGCAGTGAAGAAGCAATTAGGGAAACTGCCTTCCCTGAGAGAGCTGCCACCGCGGAGACATGACCTGCACCTCTTCGGCACATGCGTCTCTGCTCTGCAGAACCACAGATAAACAGCAAAGGCCACCGGGCTTCAGCTCCATTTATTATTATTCAGAAATAGCACTGCGGAGCTTTCTCAAAGTCAGCCGCACGGTGTAGCCAGCCAATGCTGCAAGATGATTTATGCAACAGGAAAGGAGATATTCCCAGTGACCGCTATTACCCCAGACACAGTCAGGAAACACTGCAGGACGGGGAGGTGCATAACTCTATCTGGTCATTGAACTTAATAAACCTAAGAGGAGGGCAAAGTGGAAGAAGGAACATGCCCAAATAAAGGTTTATAAGGCTAAAGGAAAAGGAATCAGCTCCCTGAGGACTATGAGCAGCGTGAGTGAAAAATTGCACTTTGTGGTTATTCCAAGGAGGGAAGGAAGGAGGCCAGGGCAGAACTCCCACTAAGTGGAGGCCACACCTGCAGCCATCTGCTCCTTGAACAAGCCTGTCCTGATTGCCCTGTGGGAGACATTATATCCAAGACATGGCCCTCTCCCTAAGGAATTTACAATCTAGCTGCCCAGAGAAATTATACAAAAGAGGACACAGAGAACCATATAGAAAAACTATATTCTACCATATGGCCTAGAGAAACATCCCCATCAAGGGACAGACCACAGAGCACCCAAGACCCATGCAGAGAAGACTCTGGAAGGAGGTGCACTGAGTCGGACTCCTTTCTTCCAAGAGCCACTATCTCTTGGGGTCACCTGTGGTGATTCCTACTTTCCAAGGTAAACAAACGTTTCTTGTACAAATGAAAAGAGGCCACCCTCTCACTCTCTGTGTAGGCGGCTGGCGGGGCACCCACAGGCACAGGGGAGGAGCTTGTGTTTGTTATATTCTAGCCCTGCCCTGATGTGCTAATAGCCCCTGATGGGCCAAAGTCAGTTTCCAGGGTGTCCAGAGCCCCCTCCCTCACCCTCTGCCCATGAGCTCCTTGAGGACAAGGGCTGGGTGCATGCGGCTCAGGAACTGGCCCGGCGCCTGAGCAGAGCCGTGCTCTACCAAGGAGCCACCTGATTTGGGTCAGCTAAAAGCTGGATTTCTGGGCCGTCCTCAAGGCAGGTGACCAGGCTTCAGATGGGCAAAACAGCAGCAGCCCACAAACACACGTGTGTCCTAATCACCAAGTCTTCCAATTCTGACCTGGTAGTAAGGCACTGAGGTGCCAAAGTGTATTTTTAGGGGAAAGACATTTTTAATTAAAAACAGCCCTGGGACCACGGGCTGAAAACCAGCATTTTCTTCCAAATGCTACAAACGGATCCCACTGCCTTGTGGAGGCTGGGGGCTCTCTGGCTCCTGCCCATCCCCTCCCTGCTGTTGGCTCATGGGGGCAGCCAGCATCCCCCTTCTTCTGAGACCCCAGCTCAGGATCAGCAGCCTCACCTCCTGGGGAGGGAGCTCAATGCCCAGGCTCCTGGAGCCCAAGCCCCCCAAAGGCAGGCTGTTTGGACCCCCATCTTCCCCTAGGGCAGGCGCAGCAGGCTGCAGAATCAAAGCAGCCCCTGCTTTTGGCACAGTCTGGTCTGGCTAAAGGGCGAGGACTGGGAAGAGCTCAGGGCACCATCTGGCCATGCTCCTGGGCTTAGTCAGTGTTCTGTCTCCACTATGGGCTAGACTTTACGTGCTCAGTGGTGTCCCCTAGGGGACCCCAGCCTCCCAAAGTGATGCTGCATGCGTAGAGCCTGTCCCTTGAGAATTCCTTTGTCCTCTCTGCCCACCCAAGCCCAGCTCTGAGCTCTCCCCAGTCACCAGGGCAGCTCCCTGCAGGAATCCTGACCTCAGCCCTTCCAAAGACAGTCCCGGTGCCCTGCATTTTATTAGCGCTGACCTTGGTTCTAGCTTCCTCCCGAAATCACTGTGTGAGCTGGAACAGGGCACTTCCCCTCTCTGGGCCTCAGTTCCTCATGTGAAAAATAAGGGGGCTGGACTAAGTCCTGAGGTCCCCCCGCTATGTTAGTCTCTGGTCTGCTGTCCTCTGTGACTTCTGATGAGCATATACTCTCTCTCTGTCTGAAGTCACCTCTATCCCTTCTGCAAACAGAGATTAACACCCACTGACAAGCACACAATGAACCCTTAAACTCCATCTGAGCAATGAGAAGTTAACTCTAAGCTGCCCTGCACTACTAGGGCTGTGTCCCCAGTACTGTTCCCTGGGACAATAGCTGTGCTGGGTGTCCTCCCTCCACTCCCCACCCTTCTCTGCCCTCTGGGCCCCAGCAGGCTCACCTGTGGGGAAGGCATCAACAAGCTCCTGAAGGTCAGCCCCTCAGGGGCTCCCTTCTCCTGGCCCCCGTGCCCCGTCAGGCCTGGGGTGCGAGGGATCCCTGCTGCTTCCAGCCCCAGGGTCTGGCGCTATCCCTTGCAGCTTCCCTACACCCTGCTCACACCTCTATAAATTATCTCTCTATTAAACTCTGCTCGAATTGTCCAAATTGAGAGTGCCACCTGCTTCTTGCCAGGCCCCTGCCACCTGCTTCTGTGGTGGGAGGATTGAAGATCGTGAAGACTGTATGGAAAACAGGAGAGTGGAGAAGTGAGTTCAGAAGGTAGCCCAAGAAACGCTCTAACTCACACTTTTATGTTCGTTATAGTCAAATAATAAAGACAGCAAATGAAATAAAGGACCATCAGTGGTATTTTTGCATATCTTAAATGAGCAATCACGGGCACGGTATAATTAATTCCCATTTGCCATCCTTCGCTTGCTAAAACTTTCTCGAGATTTCTCACCCCTGCAGTTTTCAATGACACACACAAAAGTCTGCTTTGCTCTGCGGCAGATAATATGCACGCTGAGAGCACTTTCCCCTGGGTCTGGGATTCCAGTTAAACGATGGATGTCTAATGTTACGGCTCAGAGCTGGCAGCTCCTGCATCCTGTCTTCCCATCGCCCCAGAGACGCAGCAGCACTTTGGTGCTTCGGGGGAAAAGGCCTGGGTGACCCTTATTATAGCCAGGCTGTTGGCCATCGCTGACACGGTACTTCTGAAGCCCTCCCCAGTGCGCACGGTGAATCATCCAGCCGCACCCTCCGTGACGGCTTCCTGCCAGGACGTTGGATACGGGGAGTCCTGGCTCGGCTCTGGCAATGCCTCTGGGGCACCACAGCCCTCCCCCGAGACCAGCCTTACTAAGCTTCAGAGGCCTGGCTGTTTCTTCGCCTGTGCTCCCGTCATCTCTCCAAGGCCTCTTCACCCACTCTGTCTCTCACCTTCTCCTCCTTTTCCTGGCCCCAGCATCCACTTCCCTCTGTTTCTCCCAACGTCTACCCACGAGGAGCGATCTGAACGGACTAGAACTGAAATCTCCGCAACAGAGGGAAAGGCTTGCAGAAATAATCCCTTGCTTAGCTGAGTTTCATGAAAGACTCATTTTCCTGTTTCTTTTAGGCCCCCACTGAATCCAGTGCAGCTCTGAGCTCACACAAGGAACTCAATACGTGCTATTATTAACTGAGACACTGATGTACAGGGTGACCCCACCCTGGTCTGCTCAGAACGGTCCCTGTCTTAGCACGGAAAGGCAAGCCGGGCCAGTGGTCACCCTTTTATAGCCAACCTGCTCATCCACTCAGCCTGGGGGTGGCTCACACACTCCCAGGCATGGGACTGTCTTAGATGGGGTTCTCCCAACATGGAGCTTGAGCTGGGGACCCCTGGGTAGGCGGTTTACTGAGGGAGGGCTCTTGAGGAATTCTTGTCATGAGTGAGGCAAGAGGCAGAGCAAAGGTCTGGGCTCCACCCAAGTCTGGCCTTGGGCTGACCCCACAGAGAGCCCTGGGGTGTGCAGGTACCTCTGAGTTGTCCCATCTTAGGCAAGGGATGGGCTTTTAGACACTTATATCAATCAGGCACCGGTCCGGGGCCATAGGTGGGGAGGGGTGTAATCTCCCAGGCATTTGGGGGTGAGGCAGCTATGGAAACAGAGAACTATCTCAAAAGAGTACAGCTTTGAGCTCCTGGCCACCAACACTCTCAACACCTGGGGGGCAGGTGGACTGGCCAGTACCAGGGATCTGGGTGGGGTACCAAGAGCATCCACTATAATAGCCTGGCTCCAGCTTGGTATGTGGGGTGCCAAGGCAGTGGCCTCAGAACCTTGCCAGACATGCTACAGCTTCCTTCCCACTTACCCAGACCTTTAAGTGTGGTTTTACCTCTGTTTCCTGGTTCACATTTTTGGAACTGACCTGAAACCCTTCTTACCCAGGGCCTGACCCTTATTAGAATTTGCCAAAGTTTTTCCCAGAGACAGAACTTGACTCTTGCTCCCCCAGACCTGGCTGGGGTTGTGCTTCAGACCTGCTAGAGCTTTGGCTCTCTGCTCCCCCAGCCTGAGTAAGTCTATACAACCACAGCCACAGCTCCCTGTAGACTCTCTGCCCATCAATGGACCCGCTGTCCAGAGGCACAAAACTAAGTGGAGCTCCAGGTCTCTAAGAATTGTGGGCAGGGGATGCTCTAACCCTGGTCTTGATTAGCCAGGTCAAGGGGACCAGTTCAAACCCTAGTCCCTACTTGCCCTGCAGAGGCTCCAGCATGCCTTGCCGCTGGCCTGGGCAGGTGTGGACAGAGTCAGCATTGCAAGGCTTTTAGAAACGAGCCTTTCAAAGTATCCAAAACACATGCATCACAGCCCTTACAGCAGATGCTGCTGTTGCCCCATCCACATCCTTGGAGCCTCCTCCCTTCAAAGTGCTCTGCCCCCAACACCACATTCAATTGCCAGAACTTTTGCCCATCGGCTTTATGCAAAACCACACAAGGCTGCTCTGCCCTGGCACTTGGAATGCTGAAGTGCTAGAGATCAACACCCACCGGTATATAAATACCCCAGTTCCATCCCTTCTCAGGGGGTACAATTCTGAGGCATGTATTTCACACCTGTTTCCCAGAGCTCCACCTGCTACGTGGTGCCTGACAGCTTATTGGCATCCTTGTCCCATCTCCCCACCCCATTGGCGTGTCTTGAACTTCCGAAATAAAATACTTGCAGTTGAATCCAGGTCTCAGGGTCTGCTTCTGTGGGAACAGCTCCTCCAAGGCAAAGCTGGGACAACTAGGGCCAGCCCTGCCACATGTGACTTAGACCCTCTTTAGGATGCTGTGCACTGCCCCAAGCCCAGTGGTCAAGGTGCCCATGGGAAACTCTTCCCACACCAGCCCCTTCTGCACTGAATGGTCCTGGAGTGGAAGCAACAGTCTGGCCAAACATCCCTCTGGACTTGCGGACACCCCATTAGGATTCAGAGGCACTCGCCACTTTCTCTAGAGGCCATTTGATCCTGGGAGGTGATTTTAATCAGGAATTTGATCATCCTACAGACGATTCCTTGTTCACGCTCATTCTTCTCTAGCTCCCTCAGGCCCCTTAACAATATTAGACTGCAATTTCAGGTTTATGTAATTTGGTGCTTAATGCACCTTACTACTAGCCCAGAACAATTGAAGGAGCTCGCTGAGGTGTGGGCTTCCCATCAGAGCCCCTCCTCCCCAGAATCCTCTCGCCCGAGCTGGGGCTGCACCCAGGGCCCCAGCATGGGGCAGGGGGCATCTAGGCAGGATGACTACTCCAGTGGTCCAGGCCCTGGTTCTTTGAAGCCTTGTTAAGACTAGGGTATTCCGCCAGGGATTCTGCCATTCTTCAAGGGGATGGCCATGGAGCCAGCTACACAGCTGAGCCTATCCTGACTTCTCCTCTGGGTCTAGGCACCCCACTGCTCAGCAGTGCCCCTCTATCCAAATGCACTTATGATCTCCCCTCAGCTATCTCAGAGGCATGTCACATTCAGCACATCCAGAACTTAACTCTTGGTCCTATTCCCCAAACCTCTTCTTCACCCCCATTCTGTCCTGCCCATCTCAGCAAGTGGCACTGTTATTCACCCTGTCACTCAAGCTGGAAACCTGAGCTTCATCTTCCATTCTCTTCTTTCCTTCATTCCGTATATTCAGTTCATCAGCAAGTCCAAATAGAGCTCAGATCCACCCACTTTTCTCTCCCTACAGCCACTATAGTCCAAACCACCACCATGTCTTAACTGAAATATTGTAACAGCCTCCCAGCTGATTTCTCTGTGACCACTCTTACCCAAACCCAAACTATGCACTACAGAGTAGCCCAGGAAAGCTTCCAAAAATGCCCATCTGATCATACCTCCCTTTGTGGAAAGCTCACTAGCATTGTTCATTGCACTAAGAATAATACCCTACAAGGTCCTACATGATGAGACCTCCGCCCAAGTCTTCAACACCATCTCAAGCCATCCTCCCCCTTCCTCACCTCCCTCCAGCCACACTTGGCTTCCTGCGGCTCTGAGAATATGTCAAGCTGTCTCCTACCTCAAAGTCTTTGCATGTGCTATTCCCTCTGCCTGGATCACTTTTCCATGCTCTTCATGTGGCTCTCTACTTTCATCCTTTTTAGCCCAGAGAGGCCATTTCTAATCATCTAACCTGAAGCATGACCACCCCCCCCAACATTTGATTTATTTCACATAACTCTATTTCTATCTTTTAAGGCATTTATCATGACCTGTAATAATTTGATTCGTTTCTTGTTTGCCTTCGACAGCAGACTGTGAGCTCTGTAAGAGCAGGGACCATGTCGGTCTCATATTCCGCGCATATAGCACAGCAGCCTGGCACACTGTGGGTGATGGATTCGTTTTCTATTGCTAAATAACAATAGACCACAAACTTAGCAGCTTAACACAGATTTATTGCCTCACAGTCTCTGTAGGTCATAAGGCCAGCCACAGCATAGAGGAACACTCTGCTCAGGGTTTCACTGGGCTGAAATCGAGGTGTTGGCTGGAGCTGTAGTTCTCAACTGAGGCTCAGGGTCTTCTTTGAGACTTACTTACTGGTTGCTGGCACAATTCATTTCCTTGCAGTTGCAGGGGCTGGAGATCCCTGTTTTCCTGCTGGTTGTTAGCTGGGGCCTGCCTGAGAGGCTGCCCATGGCACCCTGCCCCGTGGCCCCTGTAGACAGTTCACAGCACGGATGTCTGCATTCTTTCAGGCCACCAGAGTGCATCTCTGTGAGATGCACCAGCTGGAGAAAACTCTGCTTTTCAGAGGGCCCATGTGATTAGGTCAGGCCTGCCCAACCGACTGGGGACCTTAAGTACATCAGCCAAGTCCCTTCACAGTAGATTGAACCCCAGATTAGTGTTTGATTGAATAACTGGGAGAAGTAAGTACATACCAGGGCCAAGAATCTTGGGGGAGCCAGTGTAGAATTCTTCCTACACAGTAATCAATATTTACTGAATGGAAAAAAAAAACAAAAAAAAACTGGTCTTCATCTAGCCACTTATTTATATAAGCAGTTCCTCCAAGCCCACATGAGTCTGTCTCTAGGTACAAGGCAGGCAGTTAAAATAATAAATAAGTAAAAACAAAAAGAGTCTAGTGGGAAATGCGAGAATGGAAAAGAGAGACATATTGAACCTGGAGCTGGGAAACGTGGGTTCAGGCCCCAGCTCTGCCACCAACTTGCAGGGAGGACGTTGGTGACTCAGCTCCTCTGACCATCAGCTCCTTCATCTCTAAAATGGGCACAGTATGCCTCCATCATGGCATGGAAAAGATGACACCATCTGTCCACCCCTCTACCCACTGGCCTACACGTCCTCCCAGCCCGTGTGTCCACACCTCCTCCATCCTCTCGTGACTGCAAAGCAGGAGGTGGCATTTGTTTTTCCTGCCACGTAGAATTCAGGAATTCAGCAAGCAGGAACCCTACCCACTGTGGGCCTCATACGTCACAGGAACGTCGAGTACCTTGGTCTAGAGGGCAGCAGTTGGGCACCTCAGACTGGGGAAACTCCCTCCAGAGAGACTGAACAACAACCTTGAATGTTGTTTTCAGAGAAAATAGAATCACCTCAACCAATATCTCAGCCCCATGCCTGAGCAGCCCTGGTCAGGAACACTCGGCAAACAACTTTGTTTTCTTTGATTCTCTGCATTAGTTCTCATTTTTAAGACAAATGAAACTTGACAACACAGACAAGCTTGCAGACACACTCGGTCCACAGAAAGGGGGCCTGTGACTCAGCCAGAGGCCTCCTTCAATGCAGGGGAACCTGTTCCCTTCTTCAGCATCTCAGCACCTTAGGGGAACATGGCAAGTCAATGCTGCCACTAGACAGCCTGGTACCGAAATCTTCCCTGCATTGCTAGAATTTTCTGTCATATCAGCAGATGTCACCTGGTGTCAAGTTAATTCTTCCCCCCTGTCTGGTGGGAACCCTCTCTGCACCTCCGGACCCCACCAGCAGGACCCTGCCATCGATTGCCCTCTGACACCCGGGTCGGGACACTCTGCCAGGGGGTGCTGGGAGCCTCACCTCCACCATTAACCCCGCCGGAGACTCTCTTTTTCATCTCCGTTTGCCTCGGAGCCCATGTAAATGCTGAACTCTGATCTAATTTCTAATTCTTTTCTGTCACCCCATCAGAATCACCGGGAGAGAAAAGCTTTAAAGATTTGGTTTTGTACAGCTCCACTCACACTTCTTCCCTTAGATGAGAGAGACGTGGGGCCTGAGATTTATTCCTGGGTCTCGCTTGGCCTTGACACTCTGTGGTTATTTCCTCCCAGATGCAGCTGCCGCCGCAGCAACCGCAACTACCACAGACACACCCACAGCCACGCCCAGGCTGGCCGGCCACGGGCGGCGCAGGGAGTGGGAGCAGCACAGGGGAGCTTAGGCAAGCTAGGCCCAGCCTGGTGAGCAGTGGCACGTCACCGTGACAGCCGCCTGAGCCCCGTTATGCCCCCGCCCCTGCCCCAACTCCCACTCCTGGCAGGAGTCCTGCTGGGATGAGCCCCACTGAGCGGCTCTGAGTGACCCTCCCGCCATCCGACTCCTGGTCGGCATTCCCAGCCACCCGTCGTCTCCGCTCCTACTCCTGGCCTGGATCAGGGGACCTGATTCAAGCTGCTTTCAAGGTCTCGAGTTGCAGGGAAGTCATTCGCTGAGAATGGCATCTGAGCCCACCACCTAGGGACGGAATCCACACCACGACTGCGAGACCATGTGCTTTTCTGAAAGGGCTGTTCAGCCCAGAAGGGGCCTCCCCGAATCAGTGGAACTAAACCATACGGCCAGTGCCCCAGGATGCGCTCAAACTGTGCACACCGTGAAGGGGAGCTGCTCGAAGGAGTGGCTATCTCAGCCTGCCTGGAGCGGCTGCCTCCTGAGACCTGGAAAGTGCGCAGTTATGAGATGGGGGGAAAGGGGAGGAGAGAGCACAAGAGGGAGTTTTACCAGGGATGCCTGAGATAAAGAGCATTTCAAGAGAAGCCTCTGTTTCTCAAAGTGGGAGTTGATACAGCAGGAGCTGCAGACAGGCTGGCCAGGGCCACAGCGGACATGCCCCTGTGGCTTGTTCAGCCCGCCAAACAGAAAAATATGGGCTTCCGACTTGAAAAAATCGGCCAGTCCTGTAGGCCGGCAATAGGCTGGAGGTGGCGTGGACTCGGCAGGGTTCTGGCTCACTCCCTTGGTCACCACAGTCCCCACCACTCCCTGTTGCCTTGCATCTGGCCCACCTCCCCCTTCATGCTGTCTCTCCAGCCTTGGTGGGTGACTGAGTTTAGGACCCCTGAGCATAGTGACAGGGTTAAGCACTCAGGCTCTGGAGCTGGATCCAATTCGGGGTCAAACGCTGGCTCTGCCATTCCCAGCTCTGTAACCTGAAGCTTTGCTGAGCCTCAGTGTTCTCATCTGTGAAATGAGCTTAGTAATACCAAGACCTGCCTCATGCAGGGGTTCTTAGGGTTAAGTGAACTCACACACGAAAGACGCTTAGCTACAACAAATAGGTCTTGTCAGTATTCTCTTAGGCTAATAATACACCAGCCGGGGTGGGGTGTACATATGCGTGGGGTGTACATATGCGTGGGGAGACATTATTCTGATGATGGAAATCCTAACTAGCTCTGTGCTCAGCCGTGTGTTGTCAAAGAAGGGGGTGCTGCCTTCCCTATGACTTTGCAAACCCCCCATCTCCACATCTCTGTCTGTTCTCAATCATCAGATTCTCTCCCTGAGGACTCCTGGGGCCCAAGGCATTGGGTGAGGCTTTGCAGGGAAGAGAGAAGAAGGAATTAAAGGAGGAGAGGCCTTTATTTGAGGGCTAAGCTACTCTGAATCTCAGTTTCCTCATCTATAAGATGGGGAGAAATACTGGAAAAATTTTAAGACAGTGTGGAAAAGTATCTAGCACAGTGCCTGGAACACAATAGGTGCCCCATAAATTATCATGTTGATTCCTTCCCTGAAGTCTAATTAGGAAGGTTCAAAAGCAAAGGCAGGTTCTGTCTTTCTCCAGACCCATATCCATTTACTCACCTCCATTCAATCCCCAAGGTCTAGTTCAAATGCCAACTCCTCCAGGAAGCCCTCCCAGAGTGACTGAGCCCTCCCCTCTGGGCTTCTCCAGCACATTCTCCCTCCACCTGTGGCTCACGGCACTTAGAACCTGGCAGTGTGTGCTTGGTTAATTGTGTATTATCATCTGCACCAGACTGCCAGCTCTCTGGGGACAGAGATTGTTTGTCATCCATCCCTAGATGCTGTGCTGAGTGTGATGGCTGACAAAGAGAATGAACTCTATGAATGTGTGTTGAATGAATAAGTGAGTCCAGCTAGCAAAGCACTGGACCAGGGAGCTCTCTAGGTGTGCCATGAACTAGGTATACGATGCTGGGAAACTCACTTAACCTCTCTGGAGCTCACTTTTCTCTCTAGTCAAATGAGGAGCTTGGACTAGATTTTAGGGCTGCCTGCCCCAAGCTGCCCCTCATGGGAAGCCCACCTAGGTGGGGGAGGGGCCCACAAAGTGAATCAGATCACCACCCCAATTGCAGGTCAGGTGCTCAGTGGACAACCACCAGAGGAAGCCAGAGGAAGCCATTGGAACGCACAGTATGGGGACCAGGGATGGCCAAAACAAAGGGAACCACACATCTCGGCACACAGGCCATGCTTTCTCCGCCTGGCTAGAGACCAAGCCCCAGTTCAGCAGCACAGAAGGGGCCAGAGTCAACTGCAGGGCTTTCCAGGAAAATTTCCATTAGTGATTGCTTAAGCAAAAAGCCTTCCTGATCACTGATCTGGAATTTATGTGGTTTCTTTCTTTTCTTTTTTTTGTTTTAATCCTTTATTAAAAACCATGCAAACTTTAATGCAAAAAATATAAATGCAATAAAAATCTTTGTGTCAATACAATTCTTGGGGTTTCTCTTATTGCAGCCATCCCAAGAGGGGGCCTAGCTGGGACACCCCTCTGTAGGCTGGCCTCAACTCCCCTTCTGTGGCTTCTTTCTGTCAAGAGCCTCTCTCCCTAAAATCCTACTTATGCCTTGGGCTCTTGGTACATGAGCTCCTAAAAACAACTAGAAACCTGGCAGTCGGCATCTGTGTCAATGAGGGCTGTAGAGTCTGTCTCCTGGCCTGCCGTCATCCTTGGACTAAAGTGAGCCCCAGATCTGGTTCACTGATGCCTCCCCCTTGCGGAGCCTCAGGCCTGGTACTCGATTTGCTGAATGAATGACTGCAGGGGCAGAATGGGCGTAAGTCCCTGTGGGCCTGAAAAAAAGATTTGCTTCCCCAATTTAGGGCTCCTGAGAGTGGATTAGAGCTTGATACAAAACAAAACAAACAAAACCTCCCCAAAACTGCCTCCCCCAGCCCCCATCCTGAGAGAGCAGATTTCTGCTATGCAACTTAGGTGGGCCCGTACCTGCGGTGGGACCCTTAGGCCCCCGTCATTTGCACACACTTCCCCAACTCCCAGTACTGTCTCTGACACAACCTCCCACCCTCGCCATCAAACTAGGGGGTCGCTCATCTTCCGGGAGCTCCGAAAGCTAATTATGCAGGACAGACACGGGTGGTAGCTGGGGTGGCTGCAGGATCCAGCTCTCGTCCACACACTGCTCTGTTTGCTGAGTGCTAAGGCTCTGGAGCTACTGGAGGCCACCTGGGGCACTGCACGGCTCGGGACTGCCTTTTGGGAAATCAGTTCCACCAGAAGACATTCCATACTCCAAAGATTCAATATCAGTAGGAAATATTTGACTTGCTGGGTTTCGAACAGTTTTAAATATTTGGGCAAGCAGAGGGAGGCCCCAGCCCGTGAGGAGCGCTCTGTGTTGGGCTGCACTTGTTGTCAGCACCGGTTTGTCTTTTCAAGCTGCTGAGCAAGATAGGCTGAGGGCCAGCACGGACAAGGAGACCTTTCCTGCTGGCTGCAACGTGGGCCTGGGCTGTGTTCTCTGGCCTTGCCCAGGGACAGCTTGATCCCAGCTGCTGGCAGCAGGGCCCTCACCTGAGGGCAGGAGACACCTCTCCCGACTCCCCCAACACTCAGTCTAAGCTCCAGTTCTGGGAATTTCTCCTGCGACAGATGGGCCACGCAGCTGCCCAAAGGAAGAGGCCTTTTTGTATCTGATTCCTGCCAGCTTCATTTATCAAAAACTGGTCACCTTGGCTAGTGTATAAAGCACAATGGTCCAAAGCCTCTTGCTGCAGATTGCTGAGAGGGAGCTCATGAGCTAAGAAGGCAGGCCCTTTGCCCTCCTCCCAGGTGCTGTCTTTGCTTAGCAGGGGTGTATTGGGGAGTTTCGGATTCCCTAGGACAGTTTCCTTTATCAGGTAAAGGATAGGAGGCCAAGAGGAGTGATGGGCTACCCACACTGCTGCCAGACTCAGGCAGGCTCAGCGGTGCAGCATGCTGGGACCTCAGCAGGGTGGCTGGTGGGGACAGAGAACTCAAGAGCTCACTGGGCTCTGGGGCTGGTCCACAAAGAGGCAGAGTCCCCAGGGGCCTGCACACACAGGCATCACCAACCAAGGATGCTCATTTCAAGGGGAGGCGCTTATCCGTGGGGACCCAGACTCTAGGATGCAGAAAGCCAGGTGGATCAGACCATGGGACCCTCAGTTTGGTGGTACAGGGAACAGAGCCCCCTCAGGGAAGAGGGTTGGCCAGGGCTAGCTGGGAAGCCAGGGCCCGGCTAAGGGGACGAGGTGGGTGTCAGAGCAAGGCTCCCTTCCAGCAGAGAACTGCAGATTGGTGGGGAACAGAGGCAGATCAAATGTAGGACCAACTCAGAGAAGGTTGAAGAAAGCTGGGGCTGGAGGCCAACAGGTGCAGGGAAGTCACCCCAGTCTGCAGCAACTCTATCAAGGTAAGGCCACCCACTGGGAAGAAGAGACTTTTGCTCTCCAGAGGTCAGAACTGGCTGGACTACTAGCACATGGCACTTTTATGTGCCTTACAGAAAGGCACCCCTCTGGGCCACCCAATTAGAAAAGGCACTTCTGAGACAGACGCATACCAGGATGCATGACTTAGCAAATGGAGGTCATGGACTACATTTTAGCCCTCATGTGCCCCTGGCCTGTGTGCCTTGGTAAAGGGCATGACCTGCAGAACCACGTGTGGAAGTCCTGAGAGGTAGGGTCAGAAAGCAACATAGCTGAGTCTGTCTGATTCCTTTCTGCCAGGTCACTAACCAAAGCCGGGCCCAGGCCTGGAGTTGGAGCTTGAGTTAGCAGGGAGAGACAGGCATCTGATACTCAGAGTGGCCAGGAACTCAAGAGTCGTACAGCGCATTAGGGCAACGGCTTGGGAGAGTGCCGCTGGACACCACCTGGGGAGACACAGCTATGGCCATGCCCAAGAGGAACTCCCAGGCCTGATGGTAAAGGATGTGGCAGGTAGAGGCAACCCCAGGCAGTAAGACGCAAAGGCAAGAGCATCCAGAACTCTTGGCAGAATACAGTCCTGGGCTGCAGCCCTCAAGGTTACTGGATACCTACTGCCCATCTTGTGGGTCAGCCTGGCCGCACTGGTCAAAGGCACAGGGGTGGGCGGTGACAAGGAGCCTTCGGCTGAGCAGGCTGGCAGCCCTTGTGCTGGGCTGTGTAAACACCTTTAAGCTGCTTGAGTCTTGGTCATAATTCAATTAGCTATATGGGATTCTTTAAGCTTCATAAAGCACAATACTGTCGGAACATTCTTTTCCTCTGCTTTTTAAAATTTTTGCAATTATTCCAGCTGCATGCAAAGCTGTTGGTAGTTTTACAGCCTGGAATGAGTATCTCTTGTGTAGGACAGCATCTTTGAAACATTAAACAATGATTAGGCAGGCTCTGGGCCAAGGGATATGGGGGCTTTGGGAGGGGTGGAGGGGGACCCAGCAGCTGGTGGCAAGCAATCTGGGGAGTTCTGACTCTATTTCATCACTACATTGTGATTGTCTTACCAAGTATTAAAAATAACAATGATTCACAGTTGTGCAATTATTTGTCATTCATCAGGATTTTGAAGGCGGCTCCAGGTAGTGGTGGGTAGTGGAAGAGGCTCAACCCACTGTCAATGGGGACTGAAACACCACTGCTCACGCAAGCACACACAAGCCCAGTTGCCTGGGTGCTTGCACACACTGCGTACACATGCTCTCCACTGCATAACTGCACACACACAGGTCCACATCCACCCACAAGCACACTCATTCACAGACACACTCACACAGTGTGCACATGCATGTATGAACACATACATGCACACACACATGCATACATTTGTGCACATGAACACATGCATGCACAAAAACACACGTGCATGTGCGTACTTGCACACACTGCTTACACATGCTCACCACTGCGTAACTGCACACACACAGGTCCACATCCACCCATGAGCACACTCGTACACAGATATACACACACACACACACACACACAGAAACAGCACACACATCACACAGAAACAGCATATACATGCATGCATGAATGCCTGCATTCATGCACACATGCATACACATTTGTGCATGTGAACACGTGTACTCGCATGCACAAATACACATGTGCATACACATGCACAGGCACACAAAACACATGTGCTTACATGCACATAATGCACACATACACATGAACACAAACATGTATATGAGCACACACATAGTGTTCACGTACACATGCAAATACATGTACACACATGCATGCACACACATGGGCGTGCCAATTTCTCCCTATTTCAAAGGGAATAGGAAGCTGCCTCACTCTCACAAGGTGACCTAAAGTATGGCTGCCAACTCTTCAATTACCTCTCACCAGACAAAAGCCTAGAAGCGTCTGTGTAACAGTCTCCCCTTCTTATTGAACCCCAGGCAAAGCTCCAGGCAAAGCTCCAGGCCAGGAGGCAGCCATGCCCTTCTCTGAAGTTCCTTCTTTGTTTTCTACTTCACTGGCCCTGCTGCCTAACATATCTCTCCAGAGGGGATGGAGGAAAAGCATGAGGACAAAGTTCAAATAAGTCGTTTGGAATCTGAGACCCACAGTGCACTGGAGGCAGCCAGTTTAATGGCCAACGGTGTAGGCTCTGAAACCAGACAGCCTGGGTTAAAATGGCACCTCTGTGTGACTTTGGACAAGTTCCTTAACTTCTCTGTGCCTGTTTCCTTGTTACATAAAGTGACATTGATAATGGTCCTTTACCACTATCACAGGCACTAATTAATATATTTCATATAAGAAATACCTTAGAACAGTTCTGGCACATACTTAATGCTCAATGATCTAGGGGTGCCTGGTCAGGACTCTCTACGTGGAGCACGGGGAGTCTCTCCAGTCTGAGACCCAGGCCTGGTCAAGTGGGAATCAAACTCCAGCCCTGGCCAGAGGCAGCCAGCCATGTGACAGTATAGCCAGGCGCCTGGAAGCCAGCCTGGGGAACCCTTCCTGGCCAGGCCCGCCTGCTGCCCTGACACCGAAGCAGATCTAGGACGCCAGCCATCACCTGTACCCAAGAGGAGGACCAGGGAGGCTAAACTACACCAGGACTCCAGGACTCAGGTCCACCATTTCAGTGCATGTGGCAGCCATCCTAGTTCTGTTCCACCCTCCCTAAGAAGCAATGGGGAGGGCTGGCTGTCGGGGTGGTGGTGGGGGGGGGGGGGGGAGCCTTGGAGGAAGGAGCCCGTGTCCATGCACCTCCCAGGCTCTGCAGTGTGGTGAGTAGAGGAGACACAGGTGCCAGGACCAGCAGACCTGGGTTTGAATTCCTGTCCTACCACTTCCTGGCTATGTGGCCTTGGGCCTGGTCACTTTTTTTTAACCTCTCAGAAACTTAGCTTCCTCATCTGTGAAATGGAGATAATGACCACATCTACTTCCCTGAGGGACTGCGACTATTCTTTTGTCAACAGAATTGATTGAGTGATTACTGTGAGCTCAACATTAGGCCAGTTGTTGGGATACTGAGATGACCGGGACTGCGTTCCGCTCACACTGGTGGCTCCGGCTGGTCTGCAGTAGACCACTCGCTGTAATGTAGTGCGTCAATAACCAGGTAAAACACGGTGTGACAGGGAGGAGCCCAAACATGTGGGAGCAGCTGGGGCGGGGTGGGGAGTGATGGAAGACTTTCTGGAAGCAGTGGCAGCAGAGCTGACCTTTGAAGTCTGGAGCTGGGCAAAGAGGGGTGGGAGGACATGCACCCACAGAAGAGAGCTAAGCGGAGCAAATGCCCGGGAGCCACCATTACCCAAACCAGGGTTGTCGGGCTGTGGCCACCATGCCCACACACGGTACAGACCAGCAGGAAGAGCTGGACACTGGGCGGGACAGGCAGACAGCACGGGGTGGCTGGGGAGCGGGGAGCCTGGCTGGAGTGAGGAGCCCCAGGGTCCTGGCTCAGCTCTGGCACACAGAGACTGTGGTACTCTAGTGGGTTTCTGCCCTGCGCAGGTCCTCAGTTTCCCCCTGAGAGCCAACTGGGGTTTAACTGGTTGACCTTGGGTTCTGCTGGCCTGTGCCCATCTGTCTGTCCTTCCAAGGCTGTGGCAGGGGAGGGACAGCTCCCTTCTGCCCATCTCCCAAAGCTCACCCATTTCCACGCCTTCTCCTGGCAACAGATGTGAGAGGCTTTGAGCAAGCACGGCCAGCATGAAGACCAGATGTGCGAGCAAAGGAGAACTGTGAGCAGGAAGACTCAGGCAATTCAATCCCAGCCTTCAAGTACGTGACGTGCTGGGAAGGGGCCAGTCTCTCGTCTGCAAACAGCAGCAGAAGACAAGCATCAGGCTGGAGTTAGGCTGAGCAAGGCACTGCCAACCAAGAACAGAGAGAAATCTCCAGGGGATGGGATATGGAAGTCTTGAAAGAATATTTGATATTACCATTGCTTTGATGTGCTTTTAATCACACAATTCGGATTAATTTTGAAATTTCAAGTAGCATAAAAGAAGGGTGTATAATTTTTATGTTTATCAAATGAGGACACAAGATCAAAAAGGAAACAGAAACACGAAGTACAGCAAAGAAAATGTTTTTTTTTTTTCCTTCCCAGAAGGGGAGATGGCTGAACTGTGGGATGGGGTGACTCTGGGACAGCCTGAAAGGGCCGGTGTTCCCCGGGCACCTGCTTGGTGCCAGGCACAGGAACACCTGTGTCACACGAATGAGCTCCCAACATGCTTAGCCGGGTGCCCAGTCCAAAGTACAAGGCCATCGAACACCTGCTGAGGGATTGAAGCAGTGAAGGAACAGATGAATAAATTCATAAGGAAATGAACGCTAAGGGTCAAAGGCAGAGATGACACTATTGGCTGGAAATCCTGGTGCCTCTCTCCCTCTTGAAGTCTGTGGAGGCTGAATCACTCAGTCCCAGCTAAAGACATTGGCCCATTGGGATTCTCTGAGAAGCGTGGTAATTAAAACCAGGAGGCTCAGAGCTGTGTTCCCACCATTTCTTGGGATAACAAGGTGGAGAGGCAGGGGAGGGGAAACCTGGCCTCGGAGCTGCAGAACGCTTGGGAGGGTGGGTGACACGGAAGGGGGAGGCTCGGGGTTGCCCATCTGGCTCCAAGGACGGGAATGGGTTCAGGCCAGGTTGGGGTAGCAGCAAGAGAATCTCCCCTTCTGCTCCACCCCACTTTCATGACATCTCCCTGGGACGCAGCAGGCCAGTCCCAAGGGCCCCACCCCGGAGAGAAACACTCCACCCAGCCGTGCCAGCTGCCCGAGTCTGGCTGGGATTGCTGAGGAGGTGGCAGCTGTCCCAGGCCCCTGGGCTGCAGCACAGATGGGGGACAGCAATGAGAACAGTGCTCCACAGAGAATTCGACGGCCCTGGGAGGCTCATTAACATGCACGTTCCAGGCCTCGCCCCAGACCTGCAGAATCAAATGCATTTGTTCTTTCACTGAATCAACAGTTATTGAACACCTACAAATTCCAGACACTATTCTAAGTGCGGCCAGGGACAAAACAAACTCCTGTGTCTTCATGGAACTTACACACTAGTGGAGGGAAATGTGTAAATAAATCAGGGAGAGTAAACAGGCGTGTACGTACAGTGCATCAGATGGCAGGAGAAGATACGGAGGAAAAGAAGGGCTGTTGACGAGTGACAGGGAGGAGGGCTGCCATTTAAATGGGGCAATTCAGTGACAGCCCTAGTGAGAAGGTGGCATTCAGGCAAAGGCCCAAAGAGGGAAAGGAGAGAGCTGTGTAGATGCGGGGGTATGAGCGTCAGGTGGAGGAAACAGCAGGTGCCAATGTCCTGACGCAGGAGTGTTCCTGGTACAAACCCCCATACTTTTAACCAAGGTCAAACACTAAAGTCTGAGACTGCTGCAGCCCAGGGACAGCATCGTACATGGGAACCAGTCCCTGGAAAAGTGGAGCTTGTTTGGGAAGTTGCTAAGGAGGCAGAGAACCGGGACCAGGGCTCCTGTACAAGGACCACTTGCAGAACCTTCAGCCCGGCTTCCCAGAGAGAGCTAACCGCCCAGAGAGGATGGGGTGAAGAGAGCAGTAACTGGCCACCTCTTTGCTGTGTGTGAGAAAGCACAGGCCTGGCTCCAACGCAGTGAGCGTGTGGCTGAGCAGGGCCTGGGGACAGACAAGGCGCCGGCGCACGCAGACCTGTCAGGAAGGCCCGGGAAGGAAGACGTTCCGACAGCTCTACCCTCCCGCGTACCTTAGAGTTTTAACACCAACATCTCTTCCATCGCGAGTTATCTCACTCAAGCCTCCCAACAGTCCCCGAGGTAGGAATTATACATCTCAATTTTATAGATAAGGAAAATAGGGTTCGCGGAGGTTAAGAACTCACAGCTAGCAAGAAGCTAGAAAGAGCTGGAACTCAAAAACTGGCTGAATGCCAAATTCTGCGCTCTTCCCACCAGAACACGCTGCTTTTAAATGGTGGCTGCGTGTCGGCTGTTGTCATCATTATTATTACCATTATTGCCGTGGCTGCTGTTGTTTTTATCACTGTCATTTTCGCTCACCCTGAGGGCACCCTTGGCACCCTGCCGTGTACGTGGCACTTTCACTCCTGTTACTTCCCGTTACCCTCAGTGACTCTGCGAGCCAGGCAGGGCGAGGCAGGGCCCAATGTCCCCACACGGCATAAGCAAACCGGTGCCCGAGCACCCATGGCCAGGGAGTGGCAGAACGAGGCTGGAAATCAAGTCCTGTGACGCTCCATCCCCATTTTGTATCTATGCGAATACCTCCGGCAGGGACTAGATGTGATCCGTCATCCCACGCACGCCCTTGGCCCAGGCTGGGAACTCCAGAAGTGTTTGTTGAACTGAGCTGGCTTGAAATAAGTGAAAGTCTCATGCACAGTGAGAAGAAGCCCAAGAGAAGCAACCCCCCCCCCCCCCCCCCGAAGTGGAGCCTGCGCAGGGTCTGGCCAAGGCCACTTTCCTCCAAGTCCTCCAGTCCTCCGTCAGCCTGGAGGAGGGGCCTTCAGCCGTGTCCTAAGGCCAGAGAGGGACCCCTGCCTCTAAGAGCTCTCTCCTCTCAAGAGTTCAGCTCAGGCCGGCCTTGGGGAGCCCCAGTCCACACAAGGGCACTCCAACCAGCGCCAGACGGCTTCCCCCCACGTCCGCCCCTCCCAGGCCCCGCCTGCCACGGCTGCTGTGCTCACACTCACCGCGGCACCTCACTGCCTCCAGTGTCCCTCCCGAGCAGGAGAAAGACGAGCCCTTTCTTCCCACAGGTAATCTTGCTTCTGTGCCCTGGGTCTCATCTTCCTCTTCCTCCTCAGAGGCCCCGCTCCAAACCTTGGCCTGAGAGACTCATTAAATCACCAGATTAAATCCCATTAAATCACCAGAGGCAAGGCCTGGGCCCAATTTCTTAAAAGCTCTCCAAGTGATTCTGATATGCCCTCAGGGTCTCCAGAACAACCTGCCTTTGGAAAAAGAGAGAAGTGGAATAAAATAAAACACAATAGAACTGAATAACTTAGAATAGAATAGAATGGAAAATAGCAGAGTGTTTTGCACATTACACTGGTAAGTACTTTTTCTTAAAAGTTTTGTTTCAATTGTGTGTGTGTGTGTGTGTGTGTGTGTATGGGTGTGAGTGGCTGTACCATCCTGGGCCATGATGTAAATGCATTCCTTGCTATAGATTATGGTAATTTTTTATTTTTATTTTTGGAAAACTTTGCTCCAGTTCTTGCCTGAGCTTATGATTCTCTTGCACAGTCAAAATCCCCAACAGGAAAATCTCCCCTCACTGCCAGCTCTTCATCTTTGTCTGGCTTCATCACCTGTCTCCAACATTCCGCTAAGGTTTCTCGCTGAGGTTTCCATGATCTGTACCTTCCAGATCTAGAGGCTTCTTCTCGGACTCATGTCCTTCCTCCTGTCTGTGGGCTCATGAGAATACATGACTTTTGTTCCTAGAATTCTCTCCATCCATGGAGACTGTGATGTCTTCAGATTCTCCCCACCGTTCTTTGTCTCTCACCTGCTAACCCTCTTCCTCCTGACTCCTGAATATCTTACGCTAACTATTCTCTTAAGCTTCTACTTTATGTTCTCCCTCTCCTCTTTTGACACCCTGTCCTTCCAGTCCATGGCTTTACTTACTCCGTGCACAGGACTCCAAATCCAAGTTCACACATTTTCCTGTCTTGAGCAAGGTCATGCAGTGGGCTGGCTATGCGCCCATCTCTGGATTGGGGCGGGGGATGGGAAGGTAATGCTGCTCACGGTCAGTTCTCAGGCACAGAGGTTACCACTGCAGGCAGGGGAGGCGGGGAGGCAGGGAGGCAGGCAAGGCAGACTGTCATCCCCATTGCATGGAGGGAGAAACAGACCCTGAGGGGGTGAGGGATTTTCCATGGTCACTTATCCACAGCAGAGAGGGTCCTAGAATCCATGACTTCAGACTTCAGTCCAGAGTTCTTTCCCTTGACACCGTGCACTGGAAACTCAACATGTACAGAAAGGAAGCTACATCTGATTCATTAAACTAAAGCTTCTCGACCAGAGCTGTGAAATATTAAGAATGCTTTCTAAAACAGTGATGTCTAGACTCCACTTAGAATCTTCTGGGAGAGCTTTTTGTTTGTTTCAACTTAATATTTTGAAGTATTAATAATTATAGATTCGCAGGAAGGTACAAGAAGTTCCCGTGCACCCTTCCTCCAGCCTCCCCCAGTGGTAACATCTTACACAACCACAGTACAATATCAAAACCAGGACATTGATGTGCTATAATCCACAGAGCTTGTTCGGCTCTCTCTAGTTACACAGACAGGCATTCCTTTGTGTGTGCATGTATAGCTCTATGCAGTTTGATTACGTGTGCAGCTTTGTGTCACCACCACTATAAGTGAGGCACTTAACTATACCATTGCTATGACCCTGTAGAGCTTTGGCTTCGAAAGTTCCCCTAGGTGATTCACATCTGCATCCCTGATAAAGTACTCCTGTGCCCAGGCACTGCCCCTCCTGCCTGCCTCTCTCAGGGCATCGCACCACCCTCCTCTGAGTCGTCACTGACCTACCCTCCTTTGGCCCCTGCCCACGGCCTCTTAGTCAAGAGGTCCAACAGGTCCCCCTTCATGACATCTCTCAGGCCTACATCTTGCCCTCAATGCCCACATCCACCCACCACCGCTCCAGGCCCCTGACTTCTTGTCTGGTCTGTGCTGCTACGATAGCTCCTCATCCATTTCCCTCCTTCCAGACGCCCCTCTCCCCGGCCAGTATCATAAAGCACGTCCAAATCTCTCCACTGCCCAGCTCTGCCCCCATCATTCCTCCTTAACCAAAAGCTCTCAATGGTTACTGCCATTTACAAAACGAAGTCCAAACTCTTTCAGTTTCAATAGGAAATCCTCTATATCTGACTCACGCTCTTTATCTAAATTTCTAAAACTCAATATCAGCTATTCCCATATGACTTAGAGACAAAATGGGCATCCTTAAGGACATGAGAATGTTCTCGCCACGGGGAGGAAACAAAAAGCTCCAAGATTGCCTTCTCCTGGGCTCTGTTCTCACCTCTCTCGTTATGTGAGGACGTGCAGAATGGGGCCTAGGGATGGCTCTTACTTGGGATGTGCCTGTCCTTGAAGGATGGTTCCTCCTTCCTGTGCTGTAAGAAGTGGGGGGTCATCTGAGGTGGGTGCGGAGGTGGGCTGGTCAGGTTGTCTGGGGCCAGCTGCCAGGGAATGGGGTTTTCTGAGGCACCCATTCTGTGGGTCCCCAGCTGGGTGACAGTAGGCAGCCATCAGAGACGAGCACTGGGCCCCTTCCTGCCTCCCTCATGATGGACGACCACCGGTAAAGCTACATGGTCTGTTTGCTGCCATCCCTGATGCCTTTTCTTTCCATCACATCCGTGGAACAAAAGGAGTCAAGCAATTCCTGAGTGCTGCCCTTCAGAAAGCTCTAAATCCCCATTGCAGTGTTGCCCTGCACTTCTTACTACATGATGACAGAATGCAAACAAAAATTTGCTTTTTGAGATTAAATACATTCCAATTATCTGATATGTTTCAGCTTTAATTGATAACAAATCACAAATTGCCCATCTGAACTTCTCATTACAGCGACCGATTCACTGGGAAATTTACTACCAGACACCAGAGAGAAGGCTCAGAAGATAACACAAGCTCAGTGACTCTGCGATACAGTGAGGCCCAGCAGTCTATTTTGAAAAATCACACATTATCAGAGGCACATCCATATCAACGGTCCTATCAAGAACACTGGTTTTTAAACTGTCTTGAAACATGATCTTCAAGTTTAGAAAATATTATGGGAGTGGTATAGGGGGCTGGGGAGAATCAGAGGCCAAGGAGTGTACACCAAGGCAAAGAGGTAGCTGGTGGTGGCTGGAAAAGAGGAGTTGGTGAGGGGAAGGCTTAACCAGGTGTGTGCAGGCCACCCAGAGACTTGCTAGGGACAGACGGAACAGGGAGCAGGGGACACAGCAGAGGCTAGACATTCAACTGCTCCATTGCTGTCATTGGGTTACCCACCCACTACCAACCCCACCATCAACACCTCCATGCCCTCCGCCACCAGCCCCACCATCAACACCTCTGCCGTCATCACCCCCACTGCTAAGACAACACCAAAGGACAACCTTCCAGGCAGAGGCCAAGGGACACCACTAAGTGAAATGGTGCTTCATAGAAAAGAGTCACTGCATACGTGGTGAGGTGAAGGTCGAGGCCTTCTACCTTGTCTTATTGCACTGAAATGTGTGAGGAGAGAGTGGCCAGGCAGAGAGAAGCCTAAGGACCAGGCCCCTCTGCGATGCAGAGAGGGTGCACGTATGATAGTGAACCTTCCAAAGCAGTGGCCACCGTGAATTTCTCATCTCCAAGGTGACACCCCAGAGAAAGAGGCTACAGAGAGCCTAAAGAAAATGAGAACCCTGATGCTGAACGTCTGCTCATACATCAGCCAGGGAGCAGGGGCTGGGCCCCAGGGAGCGGCACTCACCGTTGCTGCTGTTGTCATCCACCAGGATGATCTCCTTGAGCAGGTGCGGAGGCGTGCGCTCCATGGCCGAGTGGATGGAGCGCAGCAGCACCGAGAGTGCTTCGTTAACAAAGATGAACACGATGCTCACCTCCGGCAGGCTGTCGGGGAACGAGAGGTTGCGGCACCTGGAAAGAAGGGCCAAGCTCTTAGATCTGTCAGCGGCTCAGCTGCAGTCACCCGGACACTGACCCACCCCATGTCTTGGCTCCAGCTTTCACTCATGCTCAGGAGTCCAGATTCTTCCCCGGGCCTCTTATTTGATACACTTAAGATGCGCCCTAAGTGTGCAGCAGAAAGGCCCACAGCCATTGGAACCAGTGTGCTCCACAACTGAGCGTGAATTTGTCAGTGACTATTCCAGCTGAATGTGAGCACCTTGTGCAGCACATGGTAGCTGGAGGGTAGTCTCTGAGTGTTTACTGGGAGAATGACTCAACGTCTTTAAATCCAAAGGGATGGAAAATGAAGCCAAAGTAAAGTCTTAGTATTTCCAAAATGGCAACCAACACCTGGGTGAGGACAGACCTTAGGCATCCAGCTTCAGTAGAGAAATAACTCTCCTCCTATAGACTTATACTCCCCTTCACTCCAGAAGGCACACTGCTTGGGGCCTTCCCTGCTGCTCATTCATCGCAGGGAGCCGGCTTCCAGAACCAGGTTGGCGCTAGAGTCAAGAGTCTCAACACTAATGACAGGGGAAAGGACCAACTCCAATCCCATTTCACAGATGAGGACACCAAGTCGCAGAGTGGTTGAGTCCCCATCTACGGCAGTACTGTGAGTCTGCTGCCAAGACAGGATCCCAACTCTGGTCTTCTGATATCTGCACCAGAGTTCCTCCCCAAAGGAGAAGTAGCCACAGAAGACACAGCCCCTAACTGGCCCATTTCCCCCAGCCGCACTGAAACCCTGAAGCCATTTGGAAATCTCTTACCCAAAGGATTTGAGGCAAACTCGTAAAAGACTGCATGCCACTCCTCATATGAAGAGGAACCCACAATGCTGAAATCAGACCCCACGAGAGGCCAGACAATAAGAGGTACCATGATCCCCAAGGGCAATTCCTTCCCCTGCAAGCATAGCCTTGGTGGGTAGGAAACCACTGCTGGTGCCCTTCCCTGCCTGAAACTCAATGCTGTTCCAGAGGCACTGAGCTCCCCTCTTCAGTATAGTTGAATGAAAGCACAGGGCAGAAATTACCCCCGTCCCAGGCCCTGGGCTTGGAGAGGAGGCTGCCCTCACCCACCACCTGCCACGGAAGGCTCCAAGGGTCCAGGGCTGGTGACCATAAGCCATTGCTCCAAAGTGAGAGGCGCGGCCAGGTTAGAACACGCAATCATGAGCATAATAGCATAGGGCTCCTGCTTGTCAGTAATTAAAGTGCTGCAGGATGGGAACGGGCCTGCTCTTCCTTAATGAGGAAGGCTGCGGGATAACCAGCACTGAGCAATTTGGAGAAATCACCATGGGGCCCCAGCCTGCTTAAGAGCATGAGATTAATAAACTAAAATCACCGTCTCTATGGTTACCAGAAATTTACAGAAACTTCTCCCATTCTATTTCCAGCTCTCCTCTCTCACCAGAGGGGGATGGGGGAACGAGTTGAGCCTTTTCCCAAATCTACTTCATACTTAGAATTTTAATAAAACCATCAAGTTAAACAGAGTGGTGGAGAATTCATTCTTTCTTATATTTAATGGAATAAATGCTTATTGAGCTTCTTCCACCAGGCAGGGACTGTTGTAGGCACTGAGGGCAGAGCAGGAAGTGGACAAGGTCTCTGTCCTCATGGAGCTTATGCTGTGACGGGAGAAACAGATAAACACGGAAGCAAAGAAATGATACAATTCCATGCAAGTGCTAAGAGGAAAAGCAACTCGGGGTACGAAGGCAGCATGGTGGCAGCTGTTCTGGAAGGGGTGGTCAGGCAGCCTCTCTGAGCAGGAGAGATTAGATCAGAAATTAAAATGGCAGAGCACATAGCAGTGAGTCACGCACATGTCCTGTGGGGCCGAGGGGACAGTGCTGTGGCCAGAGAGGAGGGAACCAGCTTATTTAACTGCAGTGAAAGGACGGAGATAGGGAGGTGGAGGGAGGAATTTTAGCAAGGGAGAAAGATTGGAATAACTTCTTAAGCTCATCAGACCCTTTCCAATTTTTTTTTTTTTGTGCTGCTGTGAATACAATTTTTATAACAGCAATTAAAACATTTGTGGTTGACAGTCAAGTAATTATTCTAGCTAGTACTTATTTATGGTGATCAAGACCAGCATCTGGGCTTTCCCTAGGCATGGAAACTGATAGAGACTAGTATTAATACACATACACACACACACACACACACACACACACACACGACTTGCTAATTGCATTTAAAAAGTAATACTATACACGGTCAAACGAATAGCACATGGTCTTTATTCTCCTTTCATATAAGTATAATGGGTTGCTCCCAAGAAGGTCAATATATAGGCACAAGTTCACTGTCCTTCCCACTGAACACCAGCAATGAAGACTGCGTCCCTGTATCTCTCTGCACGTCCCCAGGGGCTCCTCTGAGTTCTCAGGGCCTCACTACCCAGATCTCTGGGTTGTTCCCAGGTGTTTTTCTCTTCCCTTCTTAATTCTGAATATAATTACCCAGTCTCTCTCCCTTCCAAGAGGACCAATCTTAATTTCTCCCAGTAACAGCCACGACGGTTTGAGCCGCGGGTCCCCGTAAGCTGGTCTCCTGATGCTCTTTCTCTAAGCAGAATCAAAATGTCATATTTGTTTTATAAGCTAAAGCCTTCTGATCACAATTTTCACATGAAAGACTTTTGAACATAAAGTTTTCACATGAAAACTCTTTTGAACATAACTGAACACCAACCATACGGCATCATATTCGCATTTGTTTACTGTCTCCCTCCGTGGTGATGAAGCCCCCCGAGAGCAGGGGCTTTGTTTTAGTACCAGGCTGTCTCCCAACTGTAGACCATGGTCTGACACATGATAGGTGCTCAGGGAGTGTTTTTGGAATCAAGCAAAGGTAACAAGTTTGCTTATTTGACATACGGCCTACATGTCACACACACGCGCTTGCCCCTGATATTAGAATGTTCCTTTTTCTTACGAACCTTCTCTCCCTGAAGGAGAGTCAGGTCCTCTCACCCCCAGGCAGCCTCTTGTTCTCCTGTCCTCCCTTCCCCTGCATCGATGGCCCCAATTCCTCACATTCAGTCTCCTGAAGTTGTCACTTTCTCTACCCTGTAATTAAGTGATCCCTCCAGGCCCAATGTGCTGACCTCCTGACACCCTTCTTTTCTCTTCTCTCCCAGGAACTGCTCAGGGCCTCCCAGCCAGCACACCGCCTGCCCCTCTCCCCATCACTCACACCCTCCCTCAGCTGTCAGCTTGTCCACACCTGACCCACAGGGGTCCAGGTGAGCAGACAGGTGAAGAGTAATTGGGATAAGAAAGACGAGGCCGAGGCAGCAACATAGTTCCTAGGGAAAGATGAGGGCACACAGGTGCTGTCCCAGCTCTGCCCCTCCTCGCTGTGTGGACACGGACAAGCCACTTGACCTCTCGGCTCTGTGTCTTGGTCATAGAACAAGGGAAGAGGAAGAAGTCATCACTTAGAAGCCTTCCCTTACAGGATCGAGGGTCTTTTATCTCACGTGGCAAACAGAAGACATCTCATTAAAGAAATAGTTTGCAAACTTTCCCTCCCTCCCAACCAGCACCTTGTTGCCACCAAATGTCACAAGCAACATCCCCTTACTGCCATCCTGACTAGACAGGGTGACCAACTTGTCCTGCTTTCCCAGGACCTCCCCAGTGTTAGCACTGAAGGTCCTAAGAAAAGCAGGGCAGGTGGGGCCCTGTGCCTAGACCACAGCTCTCGAGGGCAGAGCCTGGCCTTCCCACAGCCGCCTGCCCCCTGCCCCGCACAGTGTCTGGCAACAGCGGGCATTCCATTCCACCAGCATTTGTTAAGTTCCCTTTCATGTTCCCCAGCACACATGTACACATCATGTCAGCACACAGGCTCATCTTCATCTCCACACGGATGCAGAACTTACACTGACGAGGGGAGAAGGCAAAAAGAGGGAGAAGAGAGCATGCCAGCATGCCAGGCAGATGTCACATGCTTCCTGTCATACCGTCATCATCATCGTGGGATGCCGAACTCAGGGCAGAAGCCTTCATGCTACAGCCTAGTCCTCCAAAAGGAGCACACATCCACGAGCTGCCCCGTGCCTCTGCTCCAGAGTCCAGCCACTCGCTTGGCCGTGAACCCAGCGCTGGCCCTGTGGGCCTTGCCTCTCTTGTTCACACCGCTGAGATGTCCTCCCCTAGCACCCGGACCCTCCAGGATGGGGCCACCCACTCCTGCGACAGCCGAGACCTTCTGCCACTCTTGCAGAGCCTCTTTCCCGCCTCTGCACTCTGGCCTCACCAGGGCAGGGCCAGAGGACGTGGAACTCCAGGAGCCACACCGGTGTGCCCAGCGCTTCCGTGTAGAAGCTGCCCGAGGACGCCTAACTGTATGAGAGCAAGCCCTTGCTCATTTTGAGAAGAGGCACATTCTCCTGTAAAATTAAGCCATAAAAGCTCCCTTTTTAATTCTATTCTTGTTCAAAGTTGAGCCATTTTCCGCTAGAGATAAAAACAAGGAGTCTCTGAGAGGGAGTGACGTGGTTGGCTAATAAGCCAGAATTGATGGTCACAACAACTCCACTTTACAGATCTCTGCACACACAAGGAGATGCGGGGACAGGGAGCAGCGAGGCAGGGAGCCTCCCTGCAGAGATCCCCGAGATGGTTTTGAGCTGTTTATGAGGCAGATTTACACCAGGAGCTCCAGTGCTGTCACCAGGGGAGGCAGTGCAGGGCCAAGTGAGGTGCAGCCGGCTCCCAGCCGCCAGATAAGACCCAAGGCGGAAACCAGACTTCATCTGTCGCAATGGACACCTCATCTTGGATGGCAGGTCCTCCCTTCTCTCCGACCTCAGTAGATCTGCAAGGTCCCAGCCCATCAGAGTAGGTTACTCATGGAGACCGCCTGGCCTGGGGGGTGGGGAGAGTGGGCAGACTTCTTCTAGAACGAAGATCAAAATCTTCTAGAATGAAGATCAAAGTAGAATGTGAACCGGGGTCTGTCCCAAGACACACTGGGCGCATGGCCCGACGCTGCCGGGGTTGTGGGAGCAGAGAGGAGGGATCCACTGGGACAAAGCAAGTGAGAAGGTGACACTCCCAGGTGACCATTCCCCTGAGGACGTTGTCTTGGCCCTGCTCTCTTCCCAGGCCTTTCCCAGAGAGGCCCTTCCCTCTCGGCTGTAATCAGTGCACAGGGTTCAGGTGTGCCACTAACCACCTGCGCACAAACCCAGGGAGATGATCCCGCCCCGGGGCCAGCGCCTTCTTGGCCCTCATGGCCACCATGTCCTCCCTCTAGCCTCTGCCCTTCTGCCTGCTCCCACAGGACTGGCGTGGTCCTCCCCCAGCCTCACTCGGGTACATGTCTAGCTTCTTCCAGACATTTCCAGGTTAGATAGATTCCCAGGCCTGCCGGCGCCCAGACTGCTGCACTTGATGAAACCCGAGGACGAGGGCACCGTGGGGATTCTCCCTGGCCGTGAGAACAGTCAGGCCTTCCCTCCCTCTCGTGGGGTCTGTATCTCCACGACCTCTGGAGTTAGGAGACCACAGTGATGCTGGCTGCCCCTCCTGCCCTGGGACTCCGTGCAGAACACCTGGAAATAGTAATACCAAAAGTTTCCATTTACTGAGTGTTAACAATATGCCGTAAACCACGCTGAGAGATGTACAGATATTTTTATTATTTTTCTCCATTTTATTCTTTCCTATAATCCTATATGGTAAATATAATTATCCCCATTTTACAGACAAGGGAAATAGAGTCACGATGGTTAGTTATCTTCCAGGGTTTAAACCTGGGTTCCTTTGACTCCAAAGCCTGTCCTCATGGCCCTGCTAAGTGATGGACCCCACCTTCCTCTCCACCCACACCCAGAGGTACACCTGGTGAGACAGCAGTGCTGTGTCACTAGCAACCCAGAGACCTGGGAGGCAGCAAACGGAGGACCTGCTTCCAGGCTGCCAGGTGTGCATGAAAAATGGAGAGGATATTTTATCTCTAGTGGGAAACGATGACGTGGACAAATATGATCAGCACTACTGAGCATGTGACACCTGAAACTGTCTTCCTGTGACACTGCTGCCTTTGAGATAAACAATCCCGGTGACTCCCCAGTGACTCCCTGTATGAAGGCTGCTGCGTCTTCTGCCGTGTGGCATCTCCAGTTCACTCACAAATGGAGCCAGAGGCTGATTCCTGAGCCCCAAATAGCTGTCGGCCTACGAGACAGCCTAGCACGAAGCTCTGTGTAGTTGGATCTCACAACATTGAAGAATGGCCAGCAACTCTTTCAACCCCTCCTCGTGGGGAGGCTGGACAGGAGAGATCCAAGAAGGCAGAAAGCAGAAGTCTAGGGCAGCGGAAATGACAGGGAGAGAGCACAGCACCGTCAGTGAGTGACTGCAGACGTGGACAGGAGCCACTGCGAGAAACAGCAGAAGCAGAGGCAGGAGGACGGCAGGCTGGGGCTGTCCAGGATGTCCTGAACCCCGTTGTCCTTCTCCAGAGCCTGCTTGTGCAGCTTCAGCATGTGTGACTGAGGGCCTGCGTCAGCCTACAAGAATCCAGCCACCTGCGGTCACCTGTGCAGGTTTAGCTCCCCACTCCCTGGGACACAAACACAACCCAGTAGAGAGAAAGACACACTTCACTTCCTGGGCTGCAGTCCGATTCCCCAGGAAACTCTCACAAGACTCCTCTGCTCTTCTTTCATGCCACTTGCATGCTTCTGTAATGAGTTTTTACATGTGATTATTTAACAAATCTGAGTGTCTCTGCTAGACTATAAGCTGCACAAGGTCAGAGCCATGGCCGCTTTGCTCACCAGGTAACCCTAGTGGCTAGGAAGATGTCCAGCGTAGAGTAGAAACTCAGAAAGCACCTGGTGACTGGCTGAATGCACACACAAATCAATACTAGAACTAATAAGCAATAGAATGACTTCAAGCCCATGAGAGCTCTGTGGGTGGGGTGGGAATCCCACCACGGCCTGCTGGGACTGGAATCGCCCAGTTGTACATTCACTCCCTGCAGTAAGCCCAGATCATCCAATACATTGGGGGGTGAAGTGGGGCATAGGGGAGGCAGGGTGGGGACACTAAGTATACCCAGGGCTTCAGGGGCCTGGCCAGATACCACATTTGGCCCAGACGTGGAAGAGACAATGGGCAGCTGAGAACTGGGAGTTTTAATAGTCTGCAACACAAGAGAAATAGGCCAGGCCTGATCTAGGAGCAGAACTTGGCACAGGAATCGCTGACGAGTAAACTACTAAGTACATGAGATCATCAGAACATTCAACTTTCATCCAGAGGCAGAAGTTCAACAGACAACATTTCAGGTGGATTTACCAGCTTAGAGAAAGGATCTGCTATATAAAATGTAGACTGAAAGTAGGACAATAGGGAAAAGAATCATTTGCAATGCAAACAATCAGCAGGAAGCAGGGAGACCATTGGTTCCTAAAACATCATAGAGATCTGGGGAATATGGGTTCCCTGGGGCTGAATGGACAGCTGCCCATGGGACAAAAGTCAGCTGGATCCGGTGGGAAAGCCACATTAGGAACCAGGGGTCTCTGTGTGGTGGGCTTGTTGGTGAGCAGGCCAGGCCGGGGCAACTAGAGCTGAGGAATAGGGGGCAGGGCAGATCAGCTGGGTAGGGGGAGGGCAGGCCCATAGATCTGCCAGGGCAGGGGAGGGGAGGTAGGGCCCCATAGATCTGCCTGGGCAGGGGACGAAGGTCCCATAGAACTGCTGGAGCAAAGGAGGGAGTGTCCCATAGATCCAACAGGGCAGGGGAGGGAGGTCCCATAGCTCTGCCAGTGGAGGGGAGGCTGGGTCCCATGGACCTGCTGGGGCAAAGGAGGGAGAGCCCATAGATCTGCCTGGGGAGGGCAGGGGAGGTCCCAAAGGAGAATGGTATATCTTTGCTCTCCAGCAAAGCCTAGCTCAGGGCTCAGCCTCTGATGCCCAGAACTGTGGTGCTGGGGAGAAGTCACTCTCTGGGAACCTCCATCTCATCTGCCCTGCGGTGCCTATCTGGGCCTGCTCTCATCTACCGCCTGGGCAGTGCCCTGTCCCATGTGCTCCTTGTCCACGTAGTGGTCCTTCAGGTAGTCGGAGTCATGATGATGTCCCCCTAAGTCATCTCTTTTACAAATCAGAGACCCAGGTAATAACAGTAACTACAAGTTAAATAGCAGTCCCATGTCTCAGGCAGTGTCCCATGAGCTGTACATGTATTACACATTCAACCTCTGTATTACCATCCCTAATCTACAGACAGGAAATGAAGGCACAGAGACACCAGGCAACTTGCTGGAGGTCACTCCTCCCCCAACTGAGTTTGTGTAGTTATTATTTTCAATGCAGCAGCAGAATCATTACTAAGGATGTTTATTTTATCCCTTTGTCCTGAAGCTGTCTTCAGAGAGGACATATCTTCCACGGACCTCTGGGTCTTCTCCACGGGCCCAAGATCCCAAACTACAAAAGCTAAGAGGGCAGGGCAGGGCAAGGTGATGAGGTAGTGTCCTGGAGTCACAAGACCTACGTAAAAATACTGGCTCTGCCATGCAGCACCTGTGGGAACTTGGACAGGTTTCTTAACCTTGCACATTTTCAGTGTTCTTTTTTATAAAATGGGAATAATGGTAACTACCTCAGAAAGACATGAGGATAAAGTTAAATGAGAAAATGCACATTAAGCAGTTGTATATCAATCATTAGCCCATGGGCAGCCACTCCAGATGGTCCAGCAATCGTGGTCCTAGCTGCTCCTCCCAGGGCCACCCCCTTCCTGCCCCAGGACCAGCTACATAATTGGTGGGGCCCAGTGTAAGAGGAAAGTGTACTGCCCCTTGTTCAAAAATTATTATCGAGAATTCTAACACGGTGACAGCAAAGTGTTAAACCAATCACAGAGCCCTCTAACCACAGGATCCCGTGCAACAAGTTGTATACTGTATTAGTTTCCTAATACTAATACTGCTACTGTAACAAATTATTATGACCTTGTTGGCTTAAAACAACACAAATTTATCATCTTATAGTGCTGGGAGTCAGAAGTCTGATACAGGTCTCAATGGGCTAAAATCAAGGTATTAGCAGGACTGTGCTCCTTTCTGGAGGTTCTCGGGGAGAGTCTGTTTTCATGCTCTGCCCACATGCCTTGGCTCATGGCTCTCTTCCGTCTTCAAAGCCATCAGTGGCTGGTCAAGTGTTCCCCACGTTGCCACCTCTCTGGTTCTGACTCTGCCTCCCTCTTCCACTGTTAAATGCTCTTGTGATTAGATTGTGCCTACCTAAGTAATCCAGGAAAATCTCTTTATTTTAAGGTCATCTCACTAGCAACCTTAATTCTCCTGTGCCATGTAACATAGCATATTCACAGGTTTGAGGGATCAGGATGTGACAGCTTTGAGAGGCCACTATTCTGCCTACCTATGAGGCCAGCGATCTGTTCAGAGATCTGTTCAGAGATCTCAGATGTCTATCTGGAGTCTGGACTTTTAAAATAATCTTGCCCACCCAGACCCCACAACCGCCCAATCCATACATATAAATCTGTGGCCACGTCCACAGTGGTGGCAGCAAACATTCACAGCCACCTTGGATGGTCCCTAACCTGCATCCAGGGAGGCCAGTGCCCCTGGGTCCGGGCTGTGTCCTCTCTTTGCTGCAATCCTGTCCTACTCCTCCCCACTTTCATGTTCACACAGGACCTCACCAGCTCCCGACTCAGGGCTTCCTTGTGGGCTATAAGGATCTGTCCTAGGTGGCCCCACCTAGGACTTGAGAAAATATCCTAACCATCTTTACCATCCCTCAAGGCCCAGCCACAGGCCCTAACCCGCCTGTCAGCCCAAGAGCTACTCCACCCTAACCCTTGGGAGGGAGAAACATGGACTTCAGGGGACACTGGAGAGGAAGGCACAGTCATTATGACAAAGCTCAGGAGACTCTGAAGATCTCCCAGCAAGAGGCAGAAGTAGCGCTTGCCAGAGGCTCTGCCCTGGGCTACCTTGGAGGGAGGCCATAGAGTTGCCATAGCAACGTGACAGCCCTGGAGCTTGAGACCAGGAGCTCCTGCTTCTCCTGCGCAAACCCACAATCCCCACTAGATCAGGAGCTTGTCCCTTAGACTTTCCTGTGGCCCCTCTTTGGAAATAACAGCCGCTGCTTGCATTGAAGAATGTGACATGAGGGCCGGCACGGTGGCCCATGCCTGTAATCCCAGCACTCTGCAGGGCTGGGGCAGGAGGGTCATTTGAGGCCAGGAGTTCAAGACCAGCCTGAGCAACAGCAAGAGTGAGACCCCGTCTCTACTAAAAATAGAAAGCCAGGCTTGGTGGCGTGTACCTGTAGTCCCAGCTACCTGGGAGGGTGAGGCAGGAAGATAGATCGCTTGAGCCCAGGAGTTTGATGTTGCAGTGAGCTATGATGACAGCACTGCACTCTAGCCCAGGTGACAGAGCAAGACCTTTTCTCAAAAAACAAACTAACAAATGAAAAACCCCTCATTGAAGTGTGCACTTAAGATCTGTTGCCCAGGCTAGAGTGCAGCGGCATCAGCTTACCTCACTACTGTTTGTAGGGGTGGGGTCTCACTGTGTTTTCCAGGCTGGTCTCAAACTCCTGGCCTCAAGCGGTCTTCCCACCTTGGCCTCCCAGAGTGCTGGGATTACAGGCATGAGCCACTGAGCCCAGCCACAATGAGTTTTGACAAATGTGTACACTTTTGCAGTCCACCCCTCAATCAAGACTTGATTTTTCCTTTTCCTCTTTTTTCCCCTCCTGGGTTATTTGGGAGCCCACCAGTACAGAGGAAGAGGGTGGGCTCCACGAGGCAGGAGGAAGTGCACAGAGAAAGTCTGGAGCCTGCAGCTGGGACCTAAGGGAGGGAGCAGAGTCCAGCCAGGCTGAGATGCAGCTTTTCTTCCCTTCATCCCCGAGGGTGAGTGTCTTCCCAGCCCAGAACGGAAGCAAGCAAACCCTTGTCCGGCCCTGGCAAAGGTAGGGTGAGGTCCAGGAGGTTTCACCAAAGAGGTTGGCAATGTCCTGGCTCCCCTGGGTCTTCCTACCTGAATGGCAGAGGGGCCTGCTCTGCTCCTGCTGTTCCAACACCACAGGGAGAATGAATGGCATTTTCATTTCCCCAAAATCCCGGGGGCCTGGCACCCTGAGGAAGTGTGTCCTCTCTCTGCAGAGATGAGGTTAGAAAAACTGCTGCACTTCCTATGCCCACGCGCCTCCCCCCCAGGGGAGGGGGCAGTCAACATCAGCAAAGGGAGGGTCCTTGCAGAAGCCGCCCTCTAGGCCCAGCCTCCCTGCCACAGAGGCCAGGGAGGGACAGGGCTTCCGTGGCCATCAAGTTCAAGTCCCTGCCTTCCTAGAAGCCTGCGAGGATGACTCCTCCCCACAAAGGCTGGGAGGTGGCCGAGAAGCTTTCTGATCACCTGCCTTGCCCATCCTCCACCTTCCACTCCGATTCCCACCTCAGTGTCAGCTCCAGGAGCTCTGTCTGCCTGATCCTTTGCTGGGTGCCTGGCACAAGCCAGGTGCTCAGTAAATGTCGGCTGGATAAATTAACGAATGAAGCCTAGCAACCAGCTGGATGGATGCTTTTCCTTTTGGCTATGTCTTGTCCTGTGTATAAAGCCCTGAGCACACTGTGGCCCTATCTCAGCCAGATGACAAGGTGGGTCTGATTATATCTTTTGGCACCAAGAAAAAAGGAGACAAAATAAGGGACCTGCCAGACGTGTTGGACAGGAAGGTGGGGCAGGACTCTGAACACTCACTCTGTGGTCCAGGAATGGAGACAAGAATAACATCAGGGTTAGAATTTGGAAGAGCAGCACCAAGAATACCATGAGCAAAGTGTAGAATCCAAGGGACCCTTCAGGGGCAGAAGTCCCCAAGAGCAAACAGGAGTTAACAAGAGGTACAGGACTCAGGGAGAAGCAGAAGCCACCCAGCATGACTCTTCTGGAGACTGCTGTTAACATGAGCTTCCTCCCCCAGGCTCACCCACTCCGCCTCAATCCAAATTCCAACACTAGCCAGAGCCCATGCTTCATTCTGAGCCTTGGCAATGTTTCATGTTCACTAAAACAATTTTTCCAACATGCAAAGGCAGACCTTCCTCCCTCCCAAACTGGTAAGCAAACAGTGCTATTGTTAAAGCAGGCCCACCACCCCAATTAGAGGGACACAAATTGACACCTCAAGGCAGTATAGCACAGTGGTTGCATGTACAAATTCTATCACCACACTGCCTGGGTTCACACCCCAGCTCTGCCACTAGTGACCTTGGGCAGGAGATATAAATCTCCCTGTGCCTCAGTTTCCCCTTCTGTAAAATGGAGGCTAATCATAGTACCTACATCAGAAGGTTGCTGTGAGGACTCAAGGAGTTACCATAAATAAAGAGACAAACACGTGTCTAAAAACGTGGCTCACACTATATAAATATTTGCCAGTCTGATCTGAAATAGGCTGAGAGTTAAGTTATTGAAAAGATGTTTCCAAAATGAGTCAAACAGGATGAGCCAAGCAATGGCCTTGTTACCAGGCAGGAATGTTTTTATGGAAATTAACAGACACAAGGAGGCATTGTTTTACCTAAGCACACACTTGTGAGTGGTCCACCGACAACTCTCCAGTGTTGGGGGTGTGTGTCTGGCACATGAGCTGAAACAGAGCTAGACAGAGCCTTCCAAGTCCATGTGCAAAGAGAAACCAACCATCTGATGCTAAAGCCACTTGCATGGGGACCTCACTGAGGAGTGAGATGGTTTTTCTGTCTAGAAAAAGAGGCTGAGAGAAGTCTCCTGGCACCACAGGGGAGGTGTGGAAGCACCCCCTGCAGGCTGATGCCCTGTGGCACTTAGTTTAAGTCACCTTCAGGATATTTCTAGAATCCAACCCCATCCCAGCACCTCCCCTGCTCCCCTGGTGTCTAAGCCACCACCCTTCTAACCTGGATATGCAGAGGCCTCCTAATGGGTCTCCCTGCTTCCAGCCTTGTCTCTCAGCCTATTCTCAGCACAGCAGTCAGAGGGGCCTTTGCAAGTGACAATCAGAGCATTTTACTAATCTGCTCAAGCCCTTCCCACGGATCCCACCTCACAGAGTAAAAGCCACGCACCTTATCACAGCCTACAAGCCCTTCTGTGATTCTCACCCTCGGCTGCATGTTGGAATCGTGCAGGAGCTCTACACAACACGGATGCTGAGTGCCAGCCCTGGAAATGCTTATCTAACTGGTCTGGGGTGTGGCCCCAGCATCAGGATTTTTTTTTTTAAAACTCCCCTGATGAGTCGAATATGCAGCCAAGGTTGAAAACCACTGTCCTACTTGATGGGCTTCCTGCTGCCCCTCTGTCCTCATCCCCAACCATTGCCGTCTGTGCTGTATTCCAGCTACATGGGCCTCCTTCCTCCTCTTCAAACATGCCAAGCACGTTCTTGCTTTCTACCGCAGGGCCTTTGTACTTTCCGGTCCCTCTGCCTGGGAAGTTCCCCCCGGGCATCCCCATGGGTTACTTCCTTTTCTCCCCCAGGTCTTTGCTCAAATGTCACCTTCTTCAAGAGGCCTTCTCTGACCACGCACAAAAAATTGTCACCCCCCCCCATGCCAGGCGGCCCTGCCTCCCTCTCCCACTTTCTCTCTCCAGAGCACTTACCACCATCTAACACACCATATATTTGATGTCTTTGTTTTGTTCACTGTCTGTCCCTCCCCTGACCAACTAGAACCCCGGCTCTACGAAGGCAGGGGTTCCTGTTCTGTTCACTGCTCTATCCCTGCGCCTAGGTTGTGCTGGCTCGGAAGCGCTTAACAAATAACCTTTAAATGATACATATTTTTCTTTCCGTCTGCAGATCCTCAGCTTTTGCATCCCTATAGCCCAGCCAGGTTCTCCCTGGGCCAGGAACAACCATACCCACTTATCGAGCATATAGGAGGTGTTCCATAAATGTCTATGAAGTTGGACCAAATCTTCCCTCTAAAAGAACATAGCCTCCAAACCCAGCAGCAAGACCTTTCCCAAAGACTCCAGCTATAAGCTCACTATGGTTTGCAGCTTTAAGAACATTTTAAAAATAAGGAGAAAGAGGGGAAAGGAAAGTGTGGGGGGAGCTGCAAAAGTTAATGAGATTTTTTCAGCTGTGGTACGTGCCCATATTTTTAATAATTAGGAGTAATAAAAATTCTCACTGAGCCTTAAAGGAACATCCTTCCGTAACAAAGAGAGAAGCCGAGGCAGACTTCTCTGTCAGATGTAATGACTTGTTAGCCATGCAAGATGGATGTACTTTAAAAACTCATTTACAGAAAAAAAATTGTTCATAAAAATGCAACTAATTGGGTTAAAATGACATATTAAAGGGAATGCCAGATGATTCCAGTGCCCTTAAGGAGTAAATTAGGTTACGAATCCTCAAAATCTCTAGTGGAAGAAAGCCTTCCCCTACTGAGCAGATAGAGAAACTGAGGCTGGGGGAAGAGGAGGGTGACTTGCCTAATGTAGGCTGTGGGGACAGACCCTGGCTGAAGGGACCCAGGAGTCCAGACGCCCAGTCCTGGCTCTGTTCCCAGCACTGTGGGGACCCCATCTCCCCAGGTTGACAAGAGCCCAGTCACTGACTCTGCTCACCCACTGGGTCTGAGGTCAGGCAGGGGCCGGTCGAGGGGCAGGCGGTCACTGAGGTAGGCGTTGTAGCCGTAGTACTGGAACTGCTTCAGGGCCACGCGCCGGCCTTCGGGGCTGAGCTCCTGGCCCCAGTGTGCAAACAGAGAGGAGTCTGTGAAGGGCTCAGCCTCTGCCTCCTCAGGCTTGGCAGGAGCCTCTGGAGAAAGAAGGAACAGGAGACGGTGGGTCAGAGTGCACCCCTGCATATGCCATAACAACCCCTTTCCCTTCCTCACAACAGCCCTGGGTAAAACAATCTTAGCCCCTTCTTTGGGAAGTGGCGGGAGAGTAGAATTTTCATGCTTCCCAAGGACTCATTCATCCATGAATCCATCCATTCATCCATCCAACAATCGCTAGGCATGAGAGATACAGTCATATACCCACCCAAGGAGCCGATGCCTCATGGCTTCAAGTCAGAAGCCCCTCCTTTTCCAGTCTGTCTACCTGCCAGAGACGTTGGCCCCAGCCCTTGGACTGGGCTCTGCTTCTCTCTCCCCAGCCTGCACCCCCATTCCCCACTCATCCTGAGCCTGCCCCACCCCCCGGCCCCTGAACTGGGGGTCCACTCCTCTGCCCAGTTCTTGCCAGGCCAGCTCCCTCTCCACTCTTGGGTCCTGCTGTGAGTTGCCTGAACCCACCATGTGACATTCATCTGGCCGTGAGCAACCCTGGCCGGACTGCCTCCTGCTGCTTCCAGACGCTGTCCACCAGAATAGGGAATCAGTGACACAGGTGACAGCCAAGCCACCCCAGCCCGCCCTGCACTCCAGGCCCTGCTCATTGCAACCCTGGTGGACTTCGTGGAGGCAGCCCGACTCCAGTTCAAGGACAGCTCGGGGCATCCCAGCAACTTCCCAAGAAAATGTAGGGGGCGTTATTACCTATAAGAGCGGAGGCTTTGGATTCACACAGTCACAGATTCAAATCACTGCTCCACCATGTACTGCTTACATGACCACAGCAAACACTCAACATCCCTAGGCTGAAATTTCACCCCTGCAATGTGGGGATAATACCCACCCACCCTCCAGAGGTTTGTGAGGATTACATTAAATAATGTGTATAAAGCACTCAGACAAGCATATGTCTCAGAACAAGTGCACAATCAATGGTAATTAGGGTTATTATGCAAAGGGAGGTCATTTAAATCTCTTTCATGGGTGCAGGGGCAGGGTAACAGGTAGATCTTGCCAGGACAGGGGTTGATAGGCCAGGACTTTGGAATTAGCTCCCTGCGACAGGTAGTCAGGTAAAGCATTCAAGGGCAGAAGTCGGAGAGATTGGACAGAGATGGCAAGCACACTGGACGGTGCCTGCTGTGCCCATAAACACGTGACCAAAGAGATGGATCTGGGAGCCTGGAGTGAGACAGAGCAGGGCAGGAACAGGAAGGGCAGGCTTGAGACCCTGCCAGTGTCCCCTCAGCCGCCTGTACAGAGCCAGCGGGTGCATGGCCCACCTAAAGGCACAGGCTGGAGACAGGCAAGGGGCTAGGGCTCTGGGGTCTCCAAGGCTGGGAACTCAGGGATACAGACTGCCACCTCCTCTTGGGTCACTCTCCTAAGAGCAGATCTGGGAGAGAGGAGGAGGCCTGGGAACAAAAGGAGGAGTCTTCCAACACCCAGGCTCCTCCTACCATGGCAGAGGTGCTCCGGTGGCAGGAAGCCCCTCCCACTGGAAGTGCACAGAGGCGATCAAGAGCAGAAGGGTACTTAGAAAGCCCATGAGTGTGAAAGCAGAGTAAGCACGCCGATGCAGGAGACCTCAGCAAGAGAGACACAGAAAGATGTGAGAACGGACTCCCAGTGCTGGCCGAGCTCGCTGGTGAACCTGCAGAAGACACCGCTCCTCTCCCCGCGGCCTCCAGACTGGACACTTGCCTGACTCCTGGGGCACCCATCGTAGCTACCACGTGCTGAGTGCTTCCTCCTGCCACGAGCCAGGCGCTGTCCTAAGCACTGTTCACATCATCTCACTCCGTGAGGGAGGGACTGTTATCATCACCTCCATTTTATAAGGGAAGTGGGGCCCAGAGAGGGTAAGAAACATGCCCAGGATCACACAGAGAAGGAAGTGCAGCAGGGGGATCCAAGCCCTGGAAGCCTGCCTCCCTGGGCAGTGCTCCTCCCACTATGCCGTGCGCCCTCCATGTGCTGAATTCCAAAGGCAAGCATGGCACACCATCTCAGCCCCCAATTTTCCTTAGAGATGTGAAAGGAAACAGAAACATTAAGCAGATTAGGATACATCGAGGACAAAGCTCCATCCCAGAACTCGGGGTGCACTTGCTCATTCTTCGCCCCTGCCAGGCGAGCTTGAAGGGAAGCACAAGTCTGCATGATCTTGAAGGTCCTTGTTATCTCTAAAAAGATGTATGACTCATTTGTTCGGAACGGGGGGCAGTAAAAATCTAAATCAGTGAACCAACTGAATCATATAATGTTTAAAAGAAATGTAGTTTTATTGCTCTCAAATACCTAAATGGATATTACCAAGTAAAATGAGATCAGTTAATGGAAAAATTATGATTCAAAATTAGGCCTGCATTGCATAATAATGTATTATAAACATATTAAAGTCCTGGTGATACCACATGCTCCTACCTTTTTACTCAGTGTGGGTATGAATGACAACCACCTCAAAACCCGTGGGTCCTGAAAGATGAGCTGGGAGCACTGTGGTGGGAAACGAGCAATTTTTGTTGGGTTCCTGTTAAGAGCCGGGCACTGTGCTTATCCAAGGTTACCTCTCTCCATCCTCGTGGGTGGGACTCCACAGGACAAGGCCACCTCTGACTGGTTCCCTGCTGCATTGTTGGCTCCTAGCACAGTATGTGGCTCTTACAAGGGACTCGATAGATAATTTTTAAATACATCATTTAATAAGTAATCCAGAGTGGTTAGTTATTACACTGAAGAAAATCGAAAATGAAAAGGTTTAATGACTAATCCAAGGTCACCCAGTTGATCAGGGACATTGCACAAAGGTTTGGCTTCTCTAAACCCCATATACTTTCCTCTACACCAGGGGTGACAAACCACGTCCCAAGGCCCACCAACAATTTATGTAAATATATTGAAACATAATCACATCCATTTGCTTACATATTATTGCTGGCTGCTTTGGGGCTGTAAGAGCAGAGTTGAGCATCTGTGGCAGAGAGCACAGACCTGGGAAGCTGAAAATACCATCTGGCCCTTTAAGAAAAAGTGTGCCCTCCCCCACCCCTTGCACCTTACAGTTGACTCCCCTTAGGTGAGGAGGTCATGCCTCTGTGAACTCTTTTCATTTTTTCTTTCCTTTCCAAAGACCTGGTTAAGAACACTGGCTATAGAGTCAGAATCCTAGGTTTTATACTCCACTTCTACCATTTACCAGCTTAGTCTACCTTATCCTAAGCCTCAGTTTCCTCATCTGGAAAATGGGGTTGATAATAATAGTACCTTCTTAGGTACTATTATTATGGAACATTTGTGAGTGTAAACCAGATGGTCCACTAAGGAGCTCGGCACAGTGTGTGGCACACAGTAAGCTCTTACACATGCTCGCTGCGGAGGACCCACACAGCACACAGCCCATCAGGACTTTTCCACCAACACCACTTGAGCTCAGATGGGGAAGATGACCCTGCCCCGGGGTCCCCAGCTTTGAAAGATGCTGATGCTGTCAATCTGCCAGATGAAGGATCTTCACATCCATAGACAGGTGGCCGACCCTCAGCCAGTCCTGGACCCAGCTCCCTTCTCCAGTAAGAAAGCAGACACATGGCTGTCCAGCAAAGCAGGACCAGCTTTGACACGGTGGAGGACAGGCAAAGAGGCCAGAGACGTGCCTGGGCCAGGTCCTCTGCAGGGGTCCTGGGGGCTCTGGACACATGTGGTGATGGTCAGACCCTCGGATGTCTCTTATCCAGGGACAAGGCATCTCTTAGGAGTGGACTGGGACTCAGGTGACTGCTGGGGTCCATGCCTCCTTGGGCACGTCTGACTGATGGGGTGACTCAAGAAAGCTGTGTATCCCGGGGGCAGGGGACCCAGGAAGGGCTCATGCAGGGCCAAGATTGTGCAGGGCACAATGAACTCGGCCCAAACATCCCTTCCCCAGAAACCCAGGTGCAGAGGGTGATGAGGGAACAAGACCCAGTGACTCCAGAAAACTGAACTAAGATGCCTTCCGGGAGTGTCCAGCCCAAACCACGGAGCCACAAAGAGCCAGAGAGTCAGGCCACGTGTTCCCTTCCTTCCCTGAAACCCAGCCCTTGGAAGTCCCCAAAGTTCCAGCAGACACATTGCCGCCTGTCCTTCCTCTGAGTCTCCTTGTCCCCAAGGTGCTTGTCACAGAAATCCTCTCTTCAAACTCCAAGAGGAAGACTCCTCTGAGAGGACACGAATCCCTCCACCCTTGAGAAAAAGGTACAGTTGACAGGTCTGTGCCAAGGATGACATTTCTGACAACAGGCAAAGAGGCTGACTTCGTCCTCATAATTGACGTTTCTCAGGGAAACCCCAAGGGACCCCCTCGGAGGGACCCAGGCAGCGGTCATCCTGCTCATCGCGGATGCTTTGCGAGCCAGCGTGTGGGAGCTGCGGCCCCGCCAGCCCTGTCCAGAGCGGCTCCCCGACGGCTGCACTGCCCTTGCCTGCTGGGCCTGACGCTCACTGTCAGCTCTGTCCACAAAGCGTGTTAACCCCTTTTATCAGCCAAGCAACAAATATTTAAGCAAGTTTATTCTGTGCCAGGCCCATTGCTGGGTATTGAAATATAAAGATTACTCAGACCTGTTTCCTATCCTCATGCAGTATCCAATTTAGTGGGAAAGGCAAACCAGAGAATGCGTTCAATGCTCTGATCAAAAGTGTATGAAATGCCACTAGGTCCCTTAAGGTGAGAGAAAGGGGGCACAGGTAAGGCTTCCCAGAGGAGGGGCACTTGAGCCAGACCATGAAGAATAAGTGTGATCCACAGGCTCATTCCAGGGAGGGGCAACCCGAGGGAGGGGCCAACCAGAGCCGAGATGCAGAAGCAGGAACGAGGCTCAGAGGCCGCTAGACAGATGGCTGTGCGGATCTGAAACCGGGGAACCTGGGATGGCCAGTGGGCAGCGTGAGGAAGACCCACAGTGAAGACTACAAGACCGAAAGTCTTGGGATTAGCCATATCATTTGGAAACAGTTTTTGAACCTACAAGCATGCATCCCAAAGCCCAGCATGGTAAACATCACAAAGATGTACTCTCCAAAGTGGCAAAGCGCATTATTTGACAGCCAATTGCAGGCCAATCTTGAGTGTCTACTGCAAAACCTTTGCCCCTGGAGCTGATCTGCTCGTACAGTGTACCCCAACTCCATTGCACTGCCCCTGCCTCCCCTGGAATGTGGGTTTTACCATTCCCATCACAGATAAAAGTGCAGCTCAGAGGCATTTAGGGCCGTGCTGCTGAGCTCATACCTGCCAACCGCAGCCCCACTTGCGTATCACGGGACAGGCCGTGTTGTCTGACTTGAGGGCTGGAGAAACCTCAGGCCCCAGGAGGCTACTCAGTTGGTCGGCACTGGCTCATACCAGTTGTTAAACCAATCAAATATCTTCATGGCAGAGTCCCTCTAGGTGCTCCAAATCTTTTCACCAACCAGCAACTAAAAGATGGAAGCCTGGTCCAACCAGGAGTGCCAGGACCCTGCTCCATGCTGCAGCCAGTATTCCTGCAAATTAGTTAGTGCCTGAGCCTTGCCAGTGGTTTGCCAAGTGTATTTTGACTATCGTTTGCTCAAACCCTTCCCAGAGGGTCCCCTGAGAATAAAATGATGAGTCTCTGGAGGTCCACTCACTCAGCTTATCTGCTTCCCCATGGAAATGCATAGGCCTCATTGTGCATGACTTGTTTTCCAGAAAGTTCTACCAATGATCACATGGAGCACCTGGAAAATGCCACCATATGGTCTCAGAGATATGGCCCACAGTGCCTGACACACAGCCCACTAATGAGAGTGGAGAATTACAGGTACATCATGATAGGCTCTGTGCTAATTCACAGAGACAGGAGGGAGGTGGGGCAGGAAAGAGCTTGCAGAGCTTCGAGCAATTAATGCAGCAACAGCCACAGCTCCGAGCGTTGTGCGCGGGCTAATCAGCCAGGCAAGAGGAGCACATCTGGAGACTCTGTCAAGGCTTTTGAGGCTCCTGAAGCCGCTGATGCTGAGAGTAGGAAGAACACCTGAATGAGGAGTGGCTGCGCCAGCAGCAGCCACACAGAGGGCTGTCCCACGGGCTTGTGCTCCAAGATCCTGGCGGTGCGGAGACTGCACGACCGAGTGGAAAGGACACGGGCTTTGGAGTGAAAGTGACAGCGTGCTGCTGCCCCCCTGCCCAGCTCTGACTGCCCACGCTCTCCAGGACCAGGTTCCTGCAGACCTCCGTCTGTGAAGCTGAGCCTTTTGCCAGCTCTTGCCGTTGCTGCAGTTGCAAATTCTGAGGCCCCAGTGGCTTTTCAGTGGAGCTACAGAAGAGGCCGTAGCCCAGACTTCCTCCTAAGCAAGGACCCAGCACCCTGCTCTGGCCTTGGATGGGAGGACAAGGCAATGGCGGCGGGGTGGGGGTGGGGGGCCAGCAGGGGTCACGTGCACTGTTTCTGCGGAGGTCAAAGTGGTGTGTGGCTCCCACCTCAAGGCTGGGCAGCAGCAACAGTCAAGTCCCACCAAGGGGGCACACAGAGCCACCTGGGATGCAGCTCACATTGCTGAGGAGCCCTGGGCCGTTTCCCAAGCTGGGCCGTGTCCTCCTTGTAAGCCACAGCTCAGCTTCTCGTCCCTTGGTGCGAGCACCTTTGGGGATGCTTTCCCAGGAAACCGGTGGAGCCTTCTTGTTCTTGTGGTTTTACCTGTTTACTGTATGTCCCTCCCTCAGGCAGAGGGGGTAGCTAAGGAGGCTCAGAGGGTGGATGGGGAGGGGGCCTAGCTTTTGCCCTGTGGCCAGTTCCATAGCCATTGCTATTTCTGTTTCTGCCCTCGGGCTATGCTCGAAGCTGAAGCTCTGGGTGTTTGGTGACTCGATCCAGAACCCGTGAGGAGGAGGCAAGAGAAACTGGGACAGGCAGGCCTGTGTCCCAGGTTACTACCAGCTACGGGCACTGGGCCCTGTGTCTGAAGTTCATGTGAGGGACAGACACAGATGGTCCTATCTCCTGGTCCTCCCAGAGCGTTCTGGGGACCCTTCTCCCACTCGTGGGTCTGCCATTCACTCTCTTTGGGACAGACCCAGAGCCTTCCAAGCCTTTGTTTCCTTCCCTTGTGAATCGGAGACAGGCTGCCAGGCAGGCTGCGGTGGCGAGGCGCTGTGAAGCCGGCTTTGGGAGACAAGGCTAAGCACAGAGCAAAGGCGTGAGCGCTGCTGAACATCCCAGATAAGAGTGCCTAAAGGATGTTTTCCTTTTCTTCCACTCCCGTTTTTAAAAACAGCTTTATTGTGGTATAATTTATATACATAAAATTCACCCATTTTCAATGTACAATTCAATGATTTTAAGAAAACTTTTCTTCTACTTTTGAGATGCTTTGTTACATGCTTTATTTTGGGTTAAAAAGAAAAGGGCTAATTGAATGTCCAGAAATATACATTTCTCTTGTCGGCTTTCAGTGAACTCCTGCCTGCTGGTTTCCTGCTGGTGAGAAGTCACCATTATTCCCACTAAAGAGTTTGATGCTTGGGCCTTGCCCGAGAAGCCCGGGCTGTGTTTGCAGAGCGTCAAAGCCCAGTTCATCTGAGCCCTGCTAATGAGGGCAGATTCACACCACCACGCAGAGGGGATCAGCCAGAACAGCCCCAGCCCTGTCCAGCCTCACCTGCCTCCAGCTCCCTGTGCCACCTCCACAGCCTGGGGTCGGGGAGGGGTCTCCCCTCCCACCTCTTCTAAACGCCCAGCCTGGAGGTCCAAGTCCCCGGCATTTGTGCCTGATCCCAGCCACAGCCAGGCACTGATACACTGGCCTGAGAGCTCTCGCCTCCACCACTAGGCAGCCCCCAACTCCCTGTGCCTCTGTTTCTCCTTTTAAAAGGGAACCATGTTTGTGTTTGACCTGGTGGAGAAGGGGGACTTTAGCACATCATAGTGGAGCTTTTCTTATGCCCAGCAAAGCAAGACTTCCTGGCTCTGCTTGTGGTTGGGCTCCCAAGGGAGATTTTTCAGATTTTTTTTAAACACCTTTTGATGTGTTAAGAGCCCTAATAATGATAAGTAAATGCACTATTCTGATGAGTGGAAGGCTTACCCTCTTCTCGCTTCTAGAGGTGCATTAGAACATGAGCTGAAGGTCTTGCCAGCGGCCCCCACAATTAGGCTTTCTCTTCCCAGAATTGTCAGAGCTGCCAAAAGAACGAAGTGGAATCTGACAGCAAAGCGCTTGGAACTAATCGGGAGGAAGGAGCCCTGACAGTCTCAGGTCCAACACCATTAGAATCTTCTGCGCAAGGACTTTATTCATCGTGGCAAAGGCAAATCCGGGATCGCTTGCTCTGGCACCTAAAGAGCACTGCGGGGAAGAAGAGAGGCTTCTTTGGGGTGCCTCGTCCCAAGGCAGGGCGGGGTCTGCGGGCTGGAGAGCTGCCCCACTGCAAGGCCAAGGGCAGGCTCCACTAGGCGCAGAGCACACCAGCCCAAGGGTTCCAGAGGCAGCATTGCCCTGGACTGGCTGTGTGACCTCCGTTAAGCTTGCAAACCTCTCTGAACCTCAGCTTCCCATCTGTTGAACGAGAATAATAATATCTACCTCTAAGCTTGTTGCAAAGATTAAGTGAGGTGATGGGCACCAGTAAAGCGTTTAACAAACTGTCGGACACATGGTAAGGGTTTTACTTTCCTATGGCTGCTGTAGCAAACAGTGGCTTGAGACAATGCAAATTTACTATATTACAATTCTGGAGTAAGTCTGACAGGGGTCTAACTAGGCTAAAATCAAGTGTTGACAGGGCTGTGCTCATTTCTGGAGGCTCCAGAGGAGAATTTGTTTTCTTGCCCTTTCTGGAGTCTAGAGGCCGCCTGCATTCCTTGGCTCGTGGCCCCTTCCTCCATCATCAGAGCTGGCAACAGTGAGTTGAGCCCTTCCAACATCACAGCACTGTGACCACCTCTTCTGCCTTCCCCCATCACATTTAAGGACCCTTAAAATTACATTAGCCACCCCCAGGGGTAATCTACACTAATCTCCTTATTTTAAGGTCAGCTGAATTAGCAACCTTAATTCCATCTGCAACCTTAATTCCCCTTTTGCCATGTCAGGTAACATATTCACAGGTTCCAGGGATTAGGATGCACACATCTTTGAGGGACCAGCTTTCTGCTGCTGCGGTAAGAGTCTCATTGTGTGAGTTTTCCCATTTATTAAAAGGAGATTCTAATACTTTGCTCTCAAAGTTACAGTGAGGCAAAATAATGATAGGTGACATTTGTAGAGTGCCTACTGTGTACCCACACTATTCTCAGTACAACTGCTCTCTCCACCCTGACACTCGCTGAGACTCCGTGTGAATACACCCTGTATAGGGCAGGGCTGCCATCCAGGTGCTGTCCAAAGGAGCAGGTGCACCTGAGGGCCACAGGTGGCCAGGAGCTATGGAGGGGCCTCATCCCTGCCCTCTCATCCCTGGCCTTGAAACCCTCTAGGCCCTGCCTCCCTTGTGCACCCACTAATGGGCAAGAAAGGAGAACTCCAGATGGTGCAAGGCAGCTACCATGGCAATCACCTTCCTGCCTCCCTGTTTCTTCCCAAGCAGCCCCGACTGAACCATTCCATTTCCACCTGGCTCCTGACCATCGGCTCCGCCTCCCACTGCTGTGCTTTGGACTGGGTGTTGGCACTGGGCTACCCTACGTTTGGCTCTCAAAACTCCCTACAGCTGCCCTTCTATTGTTTGCTGTCGCTTTTATCTGGGGCAGAGGAAGAGATTCGGGACCCTCTGAGAACCTGATGGAAACTATGGACCACTCCCCAGAAAAATGCACCTTGGCACATGCGTAGAACAATCTGTATGCAATTTCATGGGAGTTGTGAGAGGCAGTATCATGTAAAGCAGGGGTTGGGAAGGTTTTTTTCTTCAATAGTAAATATTTTAGGCTTGAGGTCACATGGCCTCTCTCACCAACTCAACTCTGCCCTTGCCTCAGGAGAACAACCACAGAAGGTGTGTAAATGATGGGTGTGGCCGTGCTCCAAGACAGCTTTATTCGCAAAAGCAGGCAGCGGGGAAGGTCTGGCCCCTGGGCTGCCACTCACTGAGCCCTGCTGTAGTGGTGGCACAGACCCTGGGCACTCAGTCTCCTCACTCGTAAGACGGTGATGATAATGCCTGCCTCACACGGGCAAGGTGAGGGTAAAGGAGTGAATGTGTGCAAAGCACCCAGAACAGTGCCCGGCACACAGCGAGCTTGGTGGAAACGTTAGTAGGATGTGCCTGCGGGTGAGGAGCCTCCGCCTCGAGGACACGGGCTTTGATAGACCTGTCTGACTCCATTGAGGACCCACCCTGACTGCCCTGGTATCAGCCTCATGGGACACAACCCAAGGCCACCTGGCTGGGGCTGAGTGATGCCTAACTCAACGCCTCCTGGGAAGGATAAAAGACAGTCATGATTTGGGAAGTTCGAGTCACTGAGAGCAGGACCCAGGGCCAGGCCGGTGCCACAGTGCGGATGTCTGTGCTCCAAGCCTCATGTTGAAATATGACCCCAATGTTGGAGGTGGGGCCTAATGGGAGGAGTTTGGGTCATGGGGCCTGGGGGCAGATCCCTCTGAATAGATTAATGCTGGGGGGAGGTGAGTGAGTTCTCACGCCATTAGTTCCCCCAAGAGCTGGTTGTTAAAAGGCTGGCACCTCCCTCCCCTCTCTCTCTTGCTTTCTCTCTTGCTGTGTGATCTCTGGACACACCAGTTCTCCTTCACTTTCTACCATAAGTGGAAGCAGCCTGAGGCTTTCACCAGATGCCCAATCTCTCAGCCAGCAGAATTTTGAATCAAATAAACCATTTTTCTTTATAAATTACTCAGTCTCAGGTATTCCTTTATAGCAACACAGAATGGACTAAGACAGCCAGGGGCAGAGGCATCAGGCCCTGCACCCTGGGAGGAGTTGGCAAGGATTAGGGAAGACAACCCCAGCCAGGGGAGCTAGGATTCAGGAAAGGTGACAAGTCCTAACAAGGAACTAGAGAATAAGTCAGGATTCTCAGGAGAAGCACAGGCATTTCAGTCCGGGCTGAGATGGCAGGCAAGGAACAGGAAGATGTCTGACTCTGCAAGCAGACTCCAGATACCACATGATGGTCTCTTCCAGCCAGACAAATCCCATACCCACTCCTGCCAGGCTGGCACTGCTGTGTCCTCCCTCACCTGCACAGGGTGGGGTCTGGGTCTAGGTGCATCTGAGATGGCAGGTGCAGGTAGGGGCGGCCAGAACTTGCCATGTGCACACATACTTACAGAAATGGAAATGGGCTTGATTAAAAATTATTCACAATGAAAGTTGCTGTTAAAGGGTCAAGTTTTTACACCCCAAGCCTACCATATAAAGTCCATGTGAAAAAGTCGTTTTAGGGAATGACAAATGTCCATGTCTTAGGAACCAGGATTTATATATGTCATTACTTGCGACTTTAAAACAACTCTTTAAACCTAGAATTCTGCCTAGGAGAGATATAATAAACTCTGAAGCACATACCATTATCCTGTCCCCACGGTCCCCACCGAGCTGACAGCCTGGAGCTGACACCCGGACTTCTAAATACACACTTGACTGTTCACAGATAAAACACAGCGTTCACAGTGTTTCCACACATCAATTTCTTGGAATGAACCGGCTGGAACCACCCTGCTGACGTTAAAGTGGCCCACTTCTGTGGACACAGATGCACAAACGGGAGCAGCTGGGCTGGACAGGGACAAGAAATGTGGCCCTTTGCAGGAGGACAGGCTGCAGCCCAGACCAACGGCAGATGCTTGCTGTAGCCATGGCGCTGGGAGATGCAAATAAGAATCCTTGCTCTGGGAACCCTGCAGCCTGAATTAAGGCGCACAAATCACGTGTGCCTTTCCCCTATAACAGTACTCTATCCTTTGCTCTCCCATCTCAAACAGCCTCTCCCGGGAAGCCTGCCAGTTTCCAGTGTCTTTCTTCTGGCCTTAAAGGACAGCAATGTGCTACAGAGTGGTGGTATCCAAACACCAGCAAGCACCAGACTTTACCCAGAGGCCTTGTTAGGTCACAGATGGCTGGCCCCACCCCAGAGTTTCTGATTCAGCAGGTCTAGGATGGGGCCTGGGAATCTGCATTTCTAGGGAATTAGGAGAGGATGCCGAGGCTGCTGGCCCAGGGTCCCCGCTCTGAGAACCAGAGCTGCAGAGGAGGGAACACAGCCTCCTTCCTAGTCCTGGCTCTCAGCTCATTCACTGTGCAGCCCTGGACAAGTCCTTCCTTTCCTTTAGCCTCCATGTTCTCACCAGTAGATACAATGTCATCTCCAAGGTACTTTCATGTCCTAGAATGTCATGATTCTAAGGTGGCTCAGATCACTGATTCTGGCTCACAGAGGATCTGGTGGCTTCCACTGTTCAATGGGACCCTTGGGCCTCTAGGTCAACTCCTTTATGTTATAAACAAACTAAGGTCCAGAGAGTCACACAGCTAAGCAGCAGCTGATTCTAGGACTGGGAAGTAGGAAAAGGCCCTGGATGCCCTTGGTCCCTGCTCAGTGCTCCCTCCCCCACCCTCGGGGGTTCCTGCAAAGTGGCTCCAGGAAAAGGCCACCTGCTCAGTGCAGTGAGCAAGTATTTTGGGTACCTCTAGGCAGCCAAACCCCAGAGCCTGAGCTCTGGGCAAACCAGCAAACTTCCTCCCTCTAACACTCCTTCCCAGGGCTGGTCCAGATCTACAGAGAGCACCTGCCACCTGTACACCAGGCTGGCAGGGAGGTAAGAAGTGCTCTGCAGGTGTGGAGGGGAGGATATTAATCACAAGACCCTGGGACTATTGATCCGGGCTCCCAGAGGAGAGCAGAGTTCCCATTTTGTTCAGTTATAACTGGGTGTATCCTCACACGTGGGCATACACACTCAAGCCACGCATGTGCACACACACGCACACACACACAGAGTTACAGAAGCCTCCAGCAGCCTGCAAAAGCTTCTTCTGAAAACAGATGCTTCTAGTCCCAAGTGGCTGCTCACTGCATGTAGCAAGATCATTAAAACTGTGCCATTTCAAAGACAAGAAAAGAACACTTGTAAAAACAAACTTGCAAGAAGAAATATTACGGGGCTCCACTTTGGTTAAATAGTCCAGATCTGAATGGTTAAGTGCAATTTACAGTGGAGAAGAATAAACACAAACCAGGGCCCTGGTGAGTTTGGGCTCTGCTCAGCCGCCCCTGGGTGCCCCAACTGTGGCGGCCCCAGGGCTGCGCATGCCATCACTCTCAGCGGCTGTTGGCCAGCCGGACATCTTTCCATTCCCGTCCTAAGTCGTAAATCTCCCAGCCCCAGCAGCTGCAGCTGTATTGCAGTGGGGAGAAGTGGATTTGTCCTTCGAAAAAAGTTAACAAACAGGCCTTCCCAACCCCAGGCCCCAGCAGGATCAAGAAAGGCTTTGAATCCACGTCAAAGAAGCCATCAAAGGAAATAGGCCATTTTCAAACAAAATCCATTTCTTGAGCATGACGGTAAAAATATTTATCACATGAAAGATGTGAAACCTTTATGATGTCTCGACTCTCTGTATTATAAATGCAGCATGTGTCCGGCCGAATGTGTGCAAAAAACCGTCATGCTCATGATTTTGAAAGGGGAAAAAAATTAGTCCTTCCCGTCTGGCAAATTCTTAATTTACCAACCCTGTTGTGCTCCATGGGCACCTGAGGCAGAGGAAGGAGGCAATCCCGGCCTGCAGCCAGACAAAATAAGCAAAGGTTTTGGACAAAGAAACGCTGCATGTCCGGGATGCAGTGAAAAGGGTCCCATTTTATCTGTCTCTGTCAGCCCTGGGCTTTGAATATCATCCACACTGATGCCTCGTGTACAAGGTCGGACAAGGCGTCTTCAGTGGGTCTTGGGATTTTCCACAGGGTCTGAACTGTCTTCCATAATCATGAGTCTTTGCTCTACAAATGGATTTTCCAAGTGCACAGTAAACCCTGTTCTTGTGCCCAGAAGGATCTCAAGGGGGTGAGCCAGCCTTCCCGGGAGACTAGGCTCAGAGCTAAGGATGAGTGCTCTGCTCAGAAATCCTGCAGCCCTGAGGTTCCTCCTCCTCACCTTGCCTCCAAGGTGGTGGGTGACCAGAGAGGGCATGCCGATGCACAGCCTTTCACGGGCCCACGAACATCTGAACATCTCTTCAGGAAGGTGACACAGGCCTGGGTCTAATGCCCTTTCCTTCAGGCAGGTGGTTCATATAGAAGCTCCCTGGTGGGCCCTGTACACTGAGGAAGACACATCGGCTTGTCCTACCTTTTCCCGGCACCCACAGAGAAGTGAAAATTAAAGTCCATGAATTTGGAATTATAAACAAAATGAAATTCATTTATTCAACTAATATGCATCAAGATACAGGTGTGTAGAGAGGCAGCATAGCCTGTTGGTGGAGTGCAAGACCTCCGAGTCACACTGCCTGAGTATGGAACTTGGCTTCATCACTTGCTGGCTGTGTGGCCTTGAGCAAGTCATTTAACTTCTCTGTTGCCTCAGTTTCCTAACGTGGGGAGTTGGAGATAATCGTAATATCTACTTACTGTGAGGACTGAATAAACGAATGACAGATGCTTTCACATTCTGTGTGCTACATAAACACTGGCTGTTGCTTTGTTACTGGTCAGGTGCTGTGCTAGGAGCTGGTGACAGAATTATGGGTAAAAACAGTAGGGAGTTGTCAGGGTGGCTGTCATCACTTCTCATCTTCCCCACCGGCGTTTGCTACACAGGGCAACTTAGAACACAAGGCAGCTCCTCTATCCTCCCTAAGAGGGTGCAAAGATTCCAGAGCCCACTGGCGCCCTGCGGTGGGGTGTCTTGGGATACCCAAGCACGGTCTGTCCCTTGACCCTCAACCCCATTCCTGCTAAGGTCAGGGGAGGAGGTCTGGGAGGCCACAGGTGACGGCCTCTGTATCCAGACTGACTCCCTCCTCGGCTGGGGAGTTGGGTGAGCAGGTGATGGGCTTCCTGCCACATCAGTCTGTCATACCGTGTAGCCCAGGACTGGGAAGCAGAGATTCCCACCCTACAGAGCTGTGACTGCAGGAAAACACAGGGATTCCTTGTGGCTTGAGCACTGCTCCTCTAGGCTGCCCGGATTGTGTCATGCTGCCCTCGGATCCTGGGGCTCGTGACTCATTTCCATGGCATCCCAGCTGCCACTGAAACCGAAGCAACCTGGAGCATGAGGTTGGGAAGCTCAGCTAGTACAGGGTCCTGAGAGTGGCCTCCGTGAACCAAAGAGGCCTGGAGGTGACAGGCCTCTCTGCTGTGGGGCGGTCCCCAGACCACCTCGTATACCCCTTCACTCACTTGTACAAGACATACCCTGGTTAGCTCCCTGGACCATGGACTTGGACAGGGTCAGCTGGCTCTACCTTTACCTCCTGGCCTCCTGCCAGGCCCCAGCAGGAGAAGTGGAATTGCTGGACAGTGTGTAGGGCGCTGGGGTTTTTAGGGGAGGGGTTCACAGAGTCACTGCGAAGCAGTCTTGCCTTCCCCAGCTCCTGCCTAGCTGCACTGCTCACCAGCACCCTGCTCAGCATGGAGGGTCAGAAGGTCCCCCAAATGCAGGCAGGAGCCAACACAAGCGCCGGAAGGAACTACAGGAGTCCTCCACCCAGACCTCTGCTTCTCAGTCTTTCCTGATCAGAACCTACAGTGACAGCTATGTTTTTTGCATGGTGCCCATGACACCAGTCCACACAAAGACACATAAGAGAAACAACAGTTTACCACACAGTCTTTAGCATCACTATACTATGTGTGACTAACTCTGATATATGCCATTTTATTCTACAATATTCTATTAAGAAGGAATGCTGGTCATAACCTAGTGCATTGATTCTGGGACCTACTAACATGTTGTGACCACATTTTGCAAAACACTGATCTAGATCAATGAATTGCAACCTTTATAAACCAATGTTAAAATCCTTACCCTCCTTTCATATAACTTGAAATTTGAAAATAAATTAAACATCACAACTGAAAACACATAAAAACAATAGCCATTTAGGAATATGCTTTTTCAAAGTATATGAGCCATCTAACTGTCCCAAGATTTTGAGACACACCCCCCTACCCCCACCCCCCACCCCCCACCACCGAAGGAAGGATGACCTCCCATTGAAAATAACTTATTTAGGACAGTGGCTTTCAAAGATTCTGTGGACCCCGCCTTGGGGAAGGTGGACCCTGATGGGGGTGGGGGGTCCCTGAGGTCCCCTTTCTCCCTTTACCAGAGCAGCTCTAATTCTGTCTATTTATATGCTAGGATTTCACAGAAACCCTTTAAAGAAAGGGTCTATGGCTAAAGAACATGGTTTGAACAGCATAAGCTAGGAGTTTACCTAGCTCATTTCCCAGGGAGAGCCCAGGCCAATCATTCGTTCCATCAGAGAGGTTGAGGGACTTGCTAAAGACGACACAGACAGGCAAAATTGGGGCAGAAATGAGGGGGTGGCAAGACAGGAGGTGAGACCTGGGCAGGGCATCCCTGGGGTCTTCAACCTGTTCCAAAAAGGCCAGCACTAAGGATACACAAAGATCAAGGGAAGGATCCGATTCCTTGGCTTTGGGTGAGATTTCTAGAAGACTGAAGGTAGAAAAACTTCTCACCTACTGGGAGTCAGAAGCCCTGCTTAACAGCTACATGTGTCTTTGATTAATAAAAGATGGGAAATAAATTGATCATCTCTGAACACAAGCAGTGTGTGTGGAGAGGAGCATCCTCCTAACCTGGGGTCCAAGAAGCGGGGGGGCCTTGATGGAGAGAAGCTAGGCACCCCGTGTGTGCCCACTGACTGTGCGCACTGCGCGTGCCCATTGCGGGCGGGCGGGCTCTGATGTCTCTCCACACTGACACGCAGCAGCCAGCGTTGAATGTCAGGGCTCCCGGCTCTGCAGCAACTGCAACATTGGGTGCTACTGCCCCAGCTTAGGCCACCCATGGCCCCCTGGTCAGAGCTCTTTCCGGGACCACTGGTTTCAGCTGCAGCTGCCACCCGCTGCTCCTTCACAGAGCCCTTTCTTACCCAGAGCGACACAGGAGAGGCAATGTGACAAAGGCTCTTCTCCCAGCTTCTAGCAGGATCCTCTGAATGCAACAGAGGCTGCCCTGCCGTCTGATGGTGGGACAGAGGCATGCAACAGAGAACCACCCTGTTTGCCACAGCGAGTCCAGGTCCTGGCCATAAATGTCTCTGAGGGTTGGAATCAGCCCAGGAGACACACCCACACTCATGCCCATGAAGGGTACACACAGGCACCATGGCTGAGACACAGCTTAACCCACATTCCCAATCTGGGCTGCACATTAAAGTCAACTGGGGAGCAAAACAACAAGAAACTATGGATGCCCAGGCCCCTACCCCAGACCTACTGAATCAAAATCTCTGGAGATGAGGTTCCAGGCATCTTTTTTTGTTGATTTTGTTTCATTTTTTAAATGTCTCCAGGCGATTCCAATATACAGCCAAGATTTAGAACAATTGCGTTAAGGATAATCATTTCCAAACTTCAGCATGTGCACAAGAATCTACCTGGCGAGTCTAGGGATGGATCCCTAGAGATTCTAGAGCAGAGGGTCTGGGTCAGTTTAATTACTAACAAGTCATGAGAAATTAGCCCTGCTCTAATCTGCAGAAATTCATGCCAAACATCTTAAATCTCAAATAACAAAGTGACCCTTAATGTCTTATTCCCTGAAAAAATACTGTAATCTTTTTATATATCACAAATGTTGGCTTCATTCAGATGTAGTAATATTTTATCATTATCTTCTTTCCAGCAGCCTTTTGGAAGTTTAATAACTTATGACTGCAAGGTCTCATTTCCTCATCCGAACATCATGTTTCATCTTCCTTACCTGAGCATCAAAAGGCCCCACCTCCCCAAGGCAAACTGTGGAGGGCTCTTGGATAGACTCAGGTATAGAAAGAGAAGCCTGTCAAGGACCTGTGCTGTGTTGGTCTCCAGGTCCCGGCTGGTACGTGCTCTCTGCCCTCCTGCCTGCCATGCAGTTCTTATCAATAGCCGAGTCTTATTTTAAGATTCTGAGTCTTGTCTCCATGCGGTGTCCCCAGAACACACTTTGAGAAACACATAAGCCTCCAGCCAGCTCTGCTGCAAGAGCATCTGAGGCAGGGGCTGCAAGGAGGTTGCTAGGAAGTAAAAGCCAGGGCTGGGGGACAGAGGACACCAAGGGCTTGTTATTGAGTCCCTACTTTCCTGAGTCACCTGTAGGCAAAGTTATCAGGACCGGGGGCTTTTGCAAACAGGACCCTCAGCAATCCCGGTGTGCCATTCCACTTCGAGAATGACTGGCTTCACTACAGACATCACTGATGGGGGTTGGCAGATTCTGCAGGTGTGGGTGGTGGGGAAAAGGTTACGAACCACTGCAAGAGGAACACAGAGATGAGTCCAACAGGTTCCCTGCCTTCAGCAACCTTCCACTCTCTGGCATGGGATGTACAGGTAAATAGGTATGTTGCTAGCATGTCATCATTCCACAGTGGACCAGCCAGCTGGCCAGAGAGATGGACAGTCCTACAGACAGATGGTCAGACAGCTGCACCCAGGGTTTGGCAGGGAGAGTGTGCCGGGCACAACTGCTGCCTCTTGAGACAAGGCCAGCAGAACACAGCACTTTTTAACCACGTCACTGGAATAATCTAGCTTCTGAGGATATTAGTTTTTGGATCCTAGTAGCCAAGAATAGCAGTCTGAGTTGCTGCAAACACAAAAGAGCCAGTCTGCTTTCTTGCCTCCATGAATGTCTCAGTGCACAACTAATGGAGGCCCCAAACCTCGGTCCAGGCTGTTCCCAGGGACTTCACAGAGGGGGTAGATGAAAGGCACTGAGCCAGCTCTGAAAACCCACCCCTCATCACGAGAGGGTCCAATGCTTCACAGCCCAGACCCATCTGCGGGCCTCCCCTGCCTCAGTGGTTCAGGCTTTTCCCTGGGAGCCCAGAGAGGGCCCTGGGAGGCAGGGGAGGCTGCAGGAGCACCAGGCCACAGGCAGCAACCTCCCCTAGGCCAAGCTCAATGCCCGAGTCGCCAGTCCCCACCAGCATCCTTGGAGCCCCGGCCCCACACACTCATCGCCCAGTCAGCCGCTCCTTAGAATCCACTTTGTGTGAGAGCACAGCAAAGCAGTCAAGGCAGTAGGCTCAGCATCTAACAGACCAGGGTTAGACTGTCACACTTACAGCCTGTGTGGCTTCAAGCATGTTCCTGAATCCTTCTCAGCATCTTGGTTCATTCAGTTGTAGGAGGCGGATAAAAAGAATACTGACCTCCCAGCGCTGGGAAGAATAAATGAAATATTTCACGTAAAGTGCTTAGCAGTGCCTGGGCCATGATACGCATCCAGTCCCCATTAGCTAATAATAGCAATAGTATTACTAAGATCATTGTTCCTGTGTGGAGTGGAAATAGCACAATGTACAGAAAGACCAGGGCTGGAAGCCAAATCCCGAGCACAAGCCCCTACTCTGCTCTGTACTGGCTGCATGCCTGGCCATATTTGTATACCTAACCTTTCAAGCCTCAGCCTCCTCATCTGTGATAATGGACATGATAATCACACTTGTTTCCTCTGCCACAAAGGGTTTGTGAGTGTGCGTTGAACACTGTGCCCATGCCGGTTTTAGTATCAGCACACCTAGAACAGTCTCTTCTTGCCCTTTAGCCTGATGCAGGAGTGGCCTGACTGCCCTACAGCACAGCCAACGTGACAGCAGCCCAGGCAACAGGAAGTCCCCCTGCCCCAACAGCACCCGGGGGATCTTGTTCTGCAGACAACCAAGGATGTCAGAGGTCCACTCAAAGCTCGCGAAAAGCTCAGAGAAACAGCAGTGCCAGGAAGATGCTTCAAAGGAAAGCCCACCCGCTGCCCACCTCAGATTTGCTGTCACGACTGTGTCACAGGGTCCAGCACAGACCTCTAAGGCAGGATCAGGCTGGAGCAGGCTTCCGCGGAAAGGCCCTGTCCTTTACACAGTGCTCCCTTGTCCCCAGACCCCTAGTTCGCTCCTTCTCTAAACTCTGCCACCTCACTGGATCTGTGTTTTGGTGACTAACCTCTGACTTGTGGTCCCCTCTTAAAAATCTTTGCCTGGAAGTCAAATGTCCCTCCAAATGGCTTCTTGATTCTTCCCCATCCATCCTCAAGAGCCCTGCACATCAGTCATCACTCTCTCACCTGCATCTTCATTCCCTGCCTTTCCTCTGGGCCATTCCCCTTGCATCATCCATGTGGTCCAGTCTCCCCCATAGAACAAAACAGCCCCTGGGTCCCTCTCATTCTATCTTCTCATTTCTCCCCTTTTCTTCCATTCCAGTTTTCTTATAAGAGAAGTCTACACCAACTGCCTCCTCCTTAAGAAAGCATCCTTATGGTTGGCTTTCTACCCACTCATGGTTGTGTGGTTCTCCGAGGGCAGGAGTGTGCAATCTAGTCCTGTGTGTATTCCCAGAACAAGGCATGGGGCTCAGCACCTAACAGATGCACAACAGATGTTTGAGGAATGAATGGACGAGCAAATGAACACCACTCAAATAAGTCATACCCCGCTTTGGGCCTCATTTTCTCATCTATAAATCAGTGAGTCAGGCAGAACCGGTCCAGCTCTGGGATGGTATTGTTCTGGGACCTCTCTGTGGCATCATGACAGGCAGGCAGGTGGGGACCGGCTGCTTATAATCATGCTGGTGGCAATACGAACCCCGGGCTTCTTGCTGTGATTTCCTGGGTCTCTTTCAACGCCTCCCCCTTTCCTTCCACTTTGCTGCACACACCAGCTCTGCCATGAAATTTTGAGCTTAATTGGGATGATGTCTATGAAGCCCATGGCACAAGGCTTGGAAAACAAAAAGAAAACCCTTGCAGAACCATATTAAGCAAGGAAACTGAGGCTTGGAGAAGTTAAGCAACCTGCCTGAGGATACCCTGCAAGAATATAAGTTAGGCAGGATCCAAGCCCTGGAGTACTTTTCTTATGGCGCTTCCTGACCAGTGGGCCTGTTGGTCTTTTGGGCTCCTGCCCTACCCTGGCCCTGGCTGGATGTCTGTTTGACAAATAAAACAGTTTTGTAGCCCAGCCCTCTCCACCAGCGGTGCAGTTGTGCAGGGGCAATGGAGGGTCCGGCAAAGAGCTGGCCGAGAGTGAAGGGGACGCGGCCGGTCAAGGAGGATAGCAACAGTGGTCCCCTTGTTCAGCAGAAAGCCACTTACAGGAAGCAATTTGTGCTTCATTTAGGATGTGCTTGCAAGATAAGTAGGTTTCTTTGGAGTGTGCAGCAAGGAAAGATCAGGCGATCTATCTCACACTGGGAATAGCTGATGGCAACCAATTCCCATGAGAAGACAGGGGTCTGCTACCGGGACGCGAGCCATGTTTTCCACTGTTCCTTGCCACCTGATTGGGGCAGAGAAGGATCTGCAGGGCTCAGTGCCAGCGCCTGGCTGTCAGACCCCTGGCTCAGGGCAGGTCCAGGGCTGGAAGGGTAAGGAGGTCACACGGAGAGCAGTGCATCGGGGAAGCCCGTCCCTCACCCTCTCTGGCCTGGTGCATTTCTCAGAGGAGCTGCCCTTTTCTGCCCCCAGTAAATCAAACTGATGTCAATTCAAGATGGGTATACTCAGAGAGAGGGGAAGCAGAGACTACGCTAAAGTGTTAGCAGTTATTTCCAGATCGTGCAATTGATGATGCTTATCAGTTCTGTAATGAGAAATCAATAACAAATGACATCTTAAGTGCTATTGAGCCCCTACTGGATGTACAGAGTGGAGCAGAGACACAGACTCTCACACACTGAGTCCAGTTGGAGTGATGATGCTAATGATCAAAACACACACCTAACTCGAGTTCAGCGACGCTATGGTCACAAAAGCATTAATTATGTGCCGGAAAGTGTGCTAAGTATTTTCATGTTCATTATACCATTTCATCTTCAGAATAAACCATGGGGATAGGTATTAATATTCCCATTTTATAGACAAGGAGACAGAAATGTGGAGAAGTATCTTAGACAAGATGAAGCAGCAAGGTGGGGGCGGGGGGCCATCCACGTCACCCCCCTCACTCTGCCTTATTCTGCTCTGTGCTCCCAGTACAACCCCAAACCCACCTTGCCCCAGCAAGGCACTCTCAATCCATCTCTGGTATACCCAGAAAACCCCTGCAACTAAGCAGAACATTATTGAGTAAAATTAAATAGAATTCAATAGGCTACTGTCACTTATTTGAGTTCCTCAGTGCAAAATACTTGGAGGCAAGAGCTTCAGATGAGTGAAAACGTATTTATTGAGCAATCAAATGAAAGCGCTCTGGGCCCGGAATATGCTGCTGTTCTATATAACTTATTGTACAAATACAAACCCAGCCCTATTCAAACCTTTGAAATGAAAGATTTGCCTTTCAATGGTGAATCTGCATTTCAACACAAAGGTGTCTTAGTTATTCACCAGAGATGCAAGATCCGATTAATGCTGTATATTTAGCATTTAGAAAGCCTGAGGATTCCAGAAGGCTCATTTCAGACTCGGAGGCGGCAGCGGGTGCAGACGGTGCAGAGTGAAATATGTGAGGTTCACGTTCAGCATCCTGAGTGCCACCTCTGAGGGAAGTCTTGAGGGACAGCAGCAGCAGGGCTACTGTTTCGCAAAGCCAAGGTGGATATGCTTGTTTGGGGAGACAGCCCCCAAGTTCACTGCCAAGCTGGTAAGTTTGTTATGCTAATCAAGCACCTATTACCTGTCAGGCACCTGGCTAGACATTAAGACATTAATAAAATAAACCAAGTATTAAGTAAGATAAACCGAGAATCCAGGTCATTAGGGATTGTGACATAGAAAAGAGACACTGGAGGGGAGGCGCTGCTTCAGACAGAGTGGTCAGCACAGGTTGTACCAAGGACACATTTGAGCTGGTATCTGAAGGATGAAATGAGCCAGCCATAGAGCAAAGAGATGGCAAATATCTCTTGTGGCCAGAAGGAACTCAGGGGCTCAAAGAAAGAACTAAAAGTGAGACCAGCGTGGTTGGCTGAGAGAGTGGGAAGGAAGGGTTAGGGAGAAGGCTGGGGAAAGCTCCCGTGAGACCTTGTGAGCCTGGGTGAGGGTGTGCAGCTTGTTCTAACAGCAATGGGACGACTTGGGAGGGTTGGAAGCAAAGGAGCCACAGGATGTGATCAACATAATTACAAGTTCATTCCACAGAAGAACGTGTGGAAGGAGGCCAGTTAGGAGCTACTGCGTAGTGCCGGAAAGAAGTGGCTTGGATGAGACTAGCAGCATTGGAGATGGAGAGGGGTATTTAAGGTACGTTTTAGAAGTGGAAACACTGGGCTTTAATGTTAAGTAAAGGTGGATTTATTCATTTAACAAACATTGAAGATCAAGACATGCAAAGCCCGAGGATTTATTCCTCACTGTATCAGCAATGTTTTAGAGCTGCACAGGCTCCTGACCATGGGAAGAGTTGCGGGACCACAAGCAGGGCTTCGGAGGCCTCACATTCACTATAGATGACACGATAGATAACATAGATGTATATATTTTAGAAAATATATTACAGCAGCAGTCCCCAACCTTTTTGGACGAGGGCCCAGTTTCATGGAAGACAGTTTTTCCATGGATCAGGGGTGGAGGTTTGGCAAGCGATGGGGAGCAGCTGTAAATAGAGATGAAGCTTCGCTCACTCACCTGCTGCTCACTTCCTGCTGTGCAGCCCGGTTCCTAACAGGCCATGGACCATACTGGTCTGCAGCCTGGGGTTTGGGGACCGCAGTTTCAGAGGACACAAGATAAAGGGCTTACTCCAAAGCTGTCTAAAATACCCTGGCTGCCTTTCCCCAGAGTCGGGATCCACACATAAAAATGGGCACCTACCTGGGCCAAATGTCCCTGAGCCTGATGGTCTCCTGTGCCCCACCCAGGACTCCTGCCAGGCACCCAGTGAGTGCCATTTAGGGGAAAATATCACACTCGTTCTACAAAACAGAAGAGGGGCTACTGAAAGCTAGGCAGATTTCAACACATTGATCTCAGCTTTCTCCCATTTCAATTTTATCACAAGAAAACGAATAACCAAACAAGATCTCTTCTTTCTTTTCTCTTATAATTCTACTTTATATCATTTCTCTGGGTGCTTTCTACCTGCATAATACATCTTGTTATCATATTACAGTCACTGCATCTCAAATAGCTGATAATTATCATTTTTCCAGAGGCTGTTAACATCCACTTTCCACAGTGATATCCTTCCAAATCTCCATGTGAGTCATTTATTTCATTTTTTTATGAACATCACAGGTAGGTGCTCAGTGCAAAATAATCATTAATCTCGTTAAAACAGCAGGGTAAGAAGCTAAGAGCACATCTCCTGACATCCTAAGAGTTTAGAATTGTGGCTCCTGAGACCCCAAATTGTGTTGTATTCCTTTTAGTCATAATGAATGCTAAAATCTCGAAATCTACTTTAAAACAAAATCCTCGAAACCTGACCAGAGGCTGTGGGATCTTGTTGCTGATGCTCACGTAGCATGTTCAGTGCTCCTGGTACTTAACAATCCTGCTGGCCAGCCCTGAGAGGACCACGACCGCTGCTGTGCCGGCCTGACATGTATGTACCCTATTTTCAGAAGGTGCGCACCCTTGGGCAGGGTGACATTAGAAAACTGGGAAAATGCCGGCTGAAATCTCCCAGCCCCAACAGCACTTCCACAAGGAGCTGCAAGTGAAACAAGTCCCCAGGGATCCCCTGGGTTGTCACGGTCAGGGTGCACATCCATCCGCTGCACCGCATCTTGACTCCATAGGATTCCAAACCATGCAGAACCTGACTCCTCTGTCTACACGGAGGAAACAATGGGCACCAAATCCGGGAACAGAGTTGGGGACAGAGTTGTCCCCTGGAGGCTGTGATTAGCTCAAGTATCATATTTCCCCTTCATGTCTGCCAGCCAGGTCTATGGAAATCAGAAATCAATTAGTTCAGACTTTCCCCAAACCAGCTGATAGCCCTAGCTCACTGCCAAGTTTCTCCTGAGTAGCAAAGAAATCAGGGGCACCTGAACATTAATAACAGCATAGAGAAGTGACCCTCATGGCCGTGTCCCTGGGATTCCAGGCCCTTATGCTTGCAATAGCTGACTTTTTAGGGTCTGGAACTGTTCAGAACAGGGATAAATACACACACACACACACACACACACACACACACACACACAGAGGTGGGGGGGGGGAGAGAGAGAGAGAGAGAGAGAGAGAAATAGAGTTCTGATCCCCTGTTTTCTCCTGTGGTTATTCAGGAACACTCAGAGCCAGGGAATGTGATTCCTGGAGTGGGCAGAACCAGCTGGACACAATCAGAAGGGAGAAATTTCTCCTATACCCTATAAAATTAAAGGCAATAAATAAACTAATAAAACGTGTTTCCTATGACTCTGGAGGTGCCTCCTTTATTGGCTTATAAAGCATTGCCCGGCACTCTTGCTCTGCTATGGACAGCTCTGGTGACAAGGCTGAGCTATCAGCTCACTAATTGGGATGTCCTTTTCTCAGGAAACTCTTTTCTGAAGGAATCAAATTTCCAGCCCCCGCTGTCTCTTTTGAGGAGCCACTGCTCAGAGGCGCTCAGATATTCGAGGTAGCTATTTCATAGCAACTCGGGCATGATGTGACAGGTGTAAGGAGGAGGCAGATTCTCGAAGATGCCCATAAAACAAGAATGCTAAGCTGGGAATGTTCACTGAGGCATCAAGACGTGATGGATACCAGATGCCTAAGTGAGTTCTTAGACAAACCAGTGCATGGAACTTCAAAGGCGGTACTGAAAATTGATTAGATTCACCTAGATCGAGGGGTGGAGAACAAGGCTGTTAAAGATTAAGGAGAGGATCTGTGAAGAGGATTTCTGAGTTGGAGTCCACCCACCCTTGGGGGAAAGCATGGATGACCTACTTTCCAAGTGCAGTGGGAGAGGCCTCATTGGACCCCCCTATGCAATTGGTATGTGTTCTCTGAAGTTGGGGGACACAGGAGTCTGTGCCTGACTCAGGGTGGAGAAAGCTAAAGAAGCCACTTAAACCCCGTCCCCGCCCAGTGGCAGGACAAAGGTAGCCAAACACAGAGCCCATGGGGCCAAGTCAGCCTGCAGTCATTTTAACAGGCATCCCGCCGAAGAACGCAGCCTGCCAGGGTAAGGATCCCTCGAGAAGCTGCTGTAGGGGGGTCAGGGGGCAGGAACCGTGGGAGGGTTGGGAGCAGTCGGTGAACGCCAAGGCCCTGCCTCGGTCAAGGAACCTGCGGTCACCTGGCCCAGCAGGGGCGACTCTAGAGTTGCCCAGTTACAACAGAAGAGTCATCTTAAATGTCCTCCAGGCCCAGAAGTACAACGCCATTCTCGGACAGTACCGGTCAAGTAAGAACCCCCTGCCTGCCACCCTTTCCTCCCTCGTCCTCTCTAGAGCGGTGAGAGATCACAGCCGGCGATAGGGGAGAAAGAGCAGGCAGAGAGAAGCAGGACCCCACGCCCCCTCCTCGGACTCCAGATCCTCCAGCATTAACGTCAAGTTTGAAGTGTTGCTGATTATATAGAACTGGAGCCTCTGAGTGAAGGAATTAAGACTGTGTTTTGGTTTAAATCAATCCTATGACTTATTCTTGCCATTAATAAAAAAGAAAGTCAGGGTCGTGTCTGAATTTGCACCCCATAGCAGGGGAAGACATACTCCTATGGAGTGCACTTAAAAAGACAGTGATGGCAAAGGTAGAGATGCTTCTATAATTACACCCCAGGAGCCTTGTTTATTCCAAGTACTGGATCTACCATGTCAGAGCAACAAACAGAGGCTTTATTTGATCATCCATGGTTAATTTTGCCAGAAAGCCCTACAATTAGAAGCTGATCCATTTGGGACATCATGCTTTATCTAAGATCAAAAGCTTCAAATCTACTGGGCCTTAATATTTTCCTGACTGTGGAGGGAGTGGCTTCATGCTCTCAGCAAAACAAATCTATATATGAGATTGCCTAGATTTGCAAAGACAATTTGAGGATATAAGGAATATCCTAAGAGTGTCTAAAGAGAAAAAAGCAGGTAATATGTAAAGGAGCAAAAAAACCAGATGGTATTAGATCCCTAAAGCAACCATGCAAACTGGAAGACAATGAATCAACACCTTCAAAATTCCAAGGAAACCTTGTTTTCAACCTAGAGTTCTAAAGCCAGCTAACCTGTCAATCAAATGCGAGTAGAATAAAAGCATTTTCAGACATGCAAAGGCAAAATATTTATTTCCCTCATTCTTGGGAAGCTACTAGAAGATGTGCTCCTATAAAACAGGAGTAAACCCAGAAAGAGGAAGACATGGAATTAACGCCCCGGAGCGAGGATGAGGGCCCCCCTGGGAGATGAAGGCATCTTCACGCCTCGAAGGGCAGTGCTGAGGCAGGCCCGGAGCAAACAGAGCAGAAGGACAGAGCACTACAGGAAGCCAAATGAAATGCAGGGATTACATGATACAACCAAACATTTGGAAAGTAATATCAAAGGGGGAAACCTGACCTGATAGAGCAGACAGAAGAAAAAGAATCAGTGCTGAACGCTAATGTAATTTTTTTTTATAAAAGGGGCAGATATTAATGTGTATGTACCTGGGGCCTGCCTGTTTGCCCTCGTACCTGTTCTGTGCTCTTCCCGGACCTGATCTGTGTCTTGGGAGTCGGAGCGGCAGAGGGGTCGGCTCCCACAGGCCTCGTTTCTCCATGGCTTCCACCTGAACTTGGCCGGCAGGAGGCACTGAGGGTGGGAGGGCAGGAGGAGAGGAGGAGTCTCCCATGGCGCCTCCTCCTCACGGCTTCTGCCAGTGTCACCCTCTGCCTGGTGGCCCTGCTTCTGGGCTCCAGGCTTAGGCATGGCAGCAGCTTCCTGCTGGTGCTCATTTGTTGTGGCCTCAGCTCCCCCGCCTGGCTTCCCAGCTCTTCCATGACCCATGCATGTAACCAATTCCTTTAATACAGTCCCTTCTGCTTAAAATGCTTAGTGATGTCTGTTTTCCTAACTGGACACGGATTCAACCAGGAGAAGCAACAGTGTGCATCATGGAAGCCTCCTTAACAGCGAACAATATTTTCACAGCGAACAGTATTTTCACAGTACATAATGCAAACACTGTCTATGGTTTTAACCCAAAGAGTGAGGATTTGGGGAGAGGAGGTATGTGTTTTGGGGAGTTTGTGGAGAATATAAGAAAGCCAATCCCTCATTGACTATAATAAGAAATCAGTTCATAATGCCCTATACAGTTGAGTCAGGAAACAGTGGTGCAAGCATACTATGTAGGAATATGGTGGTAAACATGAGATGAAACAGCTAAAAAGGTTAAGTGGAGCTTCTCTGGGGGTCAGAGCTGGGAAGATGACCACAGCGAAGCAGAGAACTAGTTTATCTTATTATAGGTACTATTTGAGGTTTTTTAACTATGTAAAGGATTACTTTGATAAAATTCAACAATGCTATCACAAATAATGATTCATTCTAGAGGCTTGCTGAGGGATGGCATTAACTCACTAACCTACGCTGGCAAAGCTGACCTCTTCCCTCATGTGAAAGTCAGGACATTGATTTATCTGCGTCCTCTGGCTAGTCTCACTCTCCACCACACCCTGAAGCCTGAGGCCAGTGAACCAATGTTTTGTTCTGGAAATTCACCTTCAGGAAGCCTCATCTAGATCATCTAGGAACTCAGGCCAGAAACATGAACTCATTTTAAACAGCTGTGCTCATACCAATGCTTCTGAACTCAAACTGCACCATGGACAGGTGAGTTACCTACATGCTCTACCTTCCAGATCCAGGAGTGAGGGTCAGGGCGGGGGGAGAAAAGAAAGGATGAGGAGAGAGGAACAAAGCTGCTACTCCAGGCCCCGCCAGGAGGCCAGGGAAGAGAGTGGGCTCCCAGGACAAGTCAGGGGCAGTGGCCACAAAATAAAAGAAGAGCAAACTTGCTCACTCCCTCTCTCAGTCATATGCAGTCACTCCCCTCCATCTCTGTGCTTTGTCCCTTTTGCTCATCCCACTCCTCGTTCTAGTCCACCTTCTGCTAATGGTTGGGGATGCTCTTCTCTGTTCATTCTTAGTCATCTGTCCATCTCCCTCTGGCCTAATGGTCTGAATTCGTTCCAGGCAGTGGTTTTGCTCGTCTCTCATGTTGCCTTCTGACTTGCAACTGTCTCTGCAGCGCACTATGAATTTATCAGACTCTCTGCTTCTAGTTGCAGGCAGACAGAGGCTCTGAGCAATCTCTGGCCACCACCTGGCTCGCTGACGGCAGGGGAGTGACTTCGGTAGGCCACTTCAGCCTCCGGAGTCTCCTCTGACTCTCCGGGTGAGTCCTCCCACCCTTCACTAGCACTTCCCACCGCAGGCTCTGCAGAGCCCAGTTCTGTGCAGAGTTGCTCAGTGCTGAGAAATAGAAGGTTCCACGGCCAAATGACTAAGGGAAATGCCGGTCATTCCTGGTCAAGTGAAAAAGATTCCTGACTCAGGACCTCCCAGGTCTTTGACATACTCTGGGAACCTCCAATGTGAAACAGAATTGCAGCACTGGGAAAACTCATGGGACCGGGAAGCCCTCTGTGGTGGGCACATCCCAGGACTGATGTGCTACAGAACTTGCTCTGAAAAATGCTGTCGTGCATAATCTCCTCCAAGGTCCTCAGCTGTGATCTTCCGATCTAATGGAATTTGCTCAAACTGCTTCAAGAGGGATACCCCAATGGGATCCAGGCAGGAGGCTCTCCGTGGGTCTGGGTGACTGGCTTTACACAGCCAAAAAGAGCCAGGTGAGTGAGCTCAGGACCCAGAGAGCAGCTGAGCCACCCAAGCAGCCCACTTCACCCCACCAGGTGATTCTTCGCCAAATACTGTGCCACCCCTCCTGGCCTCAGCATAGCACAAGCAGCTCTCTACACACCACGTGCTCCCCCTCCATGCTTTTGCTCATGCTGATGTCCTTTTCCAAAGCACCGATCCCTCCTTGTCCATGGTCTTAGTTTAGGATCCCCCCAGAACCCATCTGAGTGCAAGGAGGAGGTGAAGAAAACCTGGTAAGTGTTTGGAAACATGAGACAAAGACAGGGAGGCAGCAAACAAGGGGTGCTTTATGCAGCCAGCAGCATAGGTGACTAGGGCCAAATCTTGCTGGGGAAACTCAGTGTCGAGCATACCTCAGAGCTATCTTTTCCAAAGGGAGAGGGGACTGGGGTATTTATACACCACCTCCTGGCAGTCACAGTTGACAACCACTGTGGAGGGCAGGGCTATTAATTTCCAGCACTCTGGCCTGCCCAGCACAGTGGACACCAGTGGGAAGACAAAGCACCAAGGCAAAGAAATGCAGGCGCTGGTGACTTCAGTGCACGCTGAAGGATCAGGGTGAAGGGAAAGGAGCAAGACAAGGACAGCACCTGCTGCACCTACTGAGGACGCTTTCGCTCCTCCTACCCAGCAGGCCCTTCGGGAGGCACAGACCTTGTTTGTCTCCTCACAGCTGTGTCCCCAGTGCACACACAGCTCAGGGTCAGCCCCATAAGTACTGCTGAATGAGGGGACCCTTCAACTCACAGCTTAAATACATTTCTTTGAATTATTCACCCCATTCCACAGAATCAATCACACCCATCCAGGTCCCATGGCCCCTGTGCTTCCCTCTAGTCTCACTTAACTATAATTGCTGGTGTCTCTGTCTGTTTTTCCTACTGGGCTTTGGGCCTCCTGAAGAGAAGGACCTTCATCTCCCCACTGGGTCCTGGGCCCACAGTGGGAACTCAACACACAGTTCCTGAACAGAACCCAATAGAACCAACTTCCACAGGGGCCTTTGGTATGCAGAACTCGGGGTGAGAACAAGCATCTGCTCTAGTCTGGCTGCTAAGCCCATGTGCAGCCAGAGTGTGCGGGAGGACCTGGGGCCCTGCCACCCTCCCCAGCTGTGCCAGTCCCATGCGATGGGCTGGACATTCGGCCCCGCCTGAGGCTCCCAGGGCCCAGTTACAAAGCCCTCCTCCATCTTGGCCCACAGCCCCTCAAGGGAACGAGAGGCCTCTGGGCATATGGCCTGGCTTGGACTGTGCTGCAAGGAGGGGAAGGGCACAGAGGCTGGGGGAATCAAGGGGGGCATGCTGGGCTCAGCGAGAGCAGAAGCCATCCTCGCCAGGGGTGAGAATCCAGCCCTTTACGGTCACACAGAAGCCGTGGGGACAGTCATACCAGCCTGGGTTCCCATAGACAGGACAGTCTGTCTTCCTCTTGAAGGTGGAGGTCCCACCTTGTCCTGGTGGGAATTCAGAATCATGGCTACTGAATGCAAATGTTGCTCAGAAGAAGATAAAAGCACACCAGTATCCCAGGCACACTGAGGCAATGGACTTGTTCATCGACCGAAACACCAGCCCGTCAGCAACCTTATGGAATTAGCTAACGCCAACTTCCATCCACATGGGAGACAGGAATAAACCCTCCAAGGTCAGACACACAGGGCTTGTCCTGTCTGCTGCAGGTCTATCCCTTCCTACTCAAAGTGTGGTCCAGGGACCAGCAGCATGGGCATCACCTGGAGCGTGCCAGAAATGCAGACTCTTAGACCCCGGCCCAGACCTACCTCATCCTAATCTGCATTTTAACAAATTTCCATCTCCAGATAATGCCTCTAGGGAAAAAAAAAAAAAACAAACAGATTTCCAACTGATTCATATGCACACTAAAACCTGAGAAGTATAGCCTTTGCTCAGATACACTCCATTTGCTCAAAGTTCTCTTCTTTAAAACAGGAGAAGCTTATGGGTTTGCCAGTCTGAAATCATGACTACCCCCCATTGGTCCAATCCAATGCCTGCCGCTGTGCCTGAGAGGGAACGCCAGGCTCCCTTGCCTCTCCTCCTGCTGCTCTCCTAGCCTGGACTGCCCTCCTTTTCCCAGCTCCATTCTTAGCCTGCCAAAATTCAGCTCTAGGCCCCCTTCTGGAGCTCCCCTGACCCTCTGGGCTGTAAGAAGCCCTCCTCTGGTCCCCCAGAGCACTCTGTCCTCATGGATGGCATAGCCTTCCTCAGCCTGTGCAGCTCTGAAGTCTCCCCATCACTGGGAGCTGTGTGATTACCTTTACATAACCAACTGCTAGCACAGACATTTCAAACAGCTTGGCTGAAGGGAAAATAATGCCCACTGTACGTTCTTCTGAGGGTAAACTAGCCCATGCATTCTGGAGGAGCCCAGGCAGGTGGCTCTGAGAACAGGCCCTGAGCCCAGACCCCACCTACTCCTGGCCTATCGGTGGGAGCTAGGCCCTGCATTGGGCTCAGGAGAGGCCAGAGTGCCAACCCCACAAGGCCATTCTGAAATACACACACTTTTCCTCCCCTGATTGAGGCAAGACCCTGAAAGGCAAAAGGCACTAAAGCCAGCCCGAGGTCACACTAATGAGCCACAGGAGGGCAGGTGATGGAGGCTGTGCCTTCAAGATGCACTGACGTTTCTTCAATAAATAATGCGCTCAATATCCATGGGCAAGTTGGTATTTAGGCTCCTTCCCGTGTGCTTTTGGAGAGATGATTAATAAAGCTCTAGAAGAGAAGGTGTGAGCTGTGTGTGGGCAGATGCAGACTGAAATGAAGGCCCGGAGCAAAGTGCCATGGTTGGACAGGTGGGTCCCATGTGTGGCCCCCTTACCCCAAAGGAAACAGTTCCTACTCTGTGCCAGGGACTCCTCACACATTTCTCATTTAATCTTGCCAAGAGCTCAGTAAGATAACTATTATTACAAATAAAGAAACAGAAGCTCAGAGCAGTTTGGAAAATAAAAAATATCGTTCAAAGTCGCAGAGCAGCTGAGTGCTGGAGTTCGGATGCCCATCTGAGCCTGTCTGTGAGGCAGCGCTCTTGCAAAATGCAACAGGCCTTGTGCCAACCACTGGAGACCCAGGCTAGTCCTCAGCAATTTGCTTCATTTCAAAAATAGCCAGATGAAACGTTAATAAGCACCCAAGGGTCTCTCTGCAGCCTTCAAATGATGGAATGGACACAAGATTGAGCATGCAGGAAGTCGCGTGGCTTATAAGAACAAGAGATCCAGGGATTAGAAGGACAGGGCCCAAGTTATGTGGGGACCTCAGCAGCCCTGGCAAAGGGGAAGGAAAGGAGCTGGGATCAGGCCCAGGAGGGGTGAGGAGAGACTGGACAGCTCTGCTAGAGCCCTTGGGAGTGGAGCCCAAACATCAGTGCACCTAAGGTAGAGGCCCCCGCACCTGCAGCTGGGAGTGCCTAGGGCCTGGTAGCTTGGATGTGAGTTTCCGCATCTGCATGCCCAGATTTAATCCTGGCTCTGCTTCTAGAGTCAGGGCTCTACGAGACCTTGGGCAAGTCACTCAACATTTCCAAGCCTCAGTGTCCTCATCTGTAAAATATGACCAGCACGCCAATCTAGAAGTGAGCCTGCCAGAAGATAACATAGGGATAATAAAATCATAGCATGCTTATTAGGTTAATGGCTAATAAAATACAGGGGAAAAAACCTAGAGTTTTTTTTCCCTATTCTTATACACCACTCAACACAAAACTTCCGCAATCACTTCTCCAGTGGACACCATCTGGGTGTCCTCTAATTCAATTCAATTCTGACACTGCCTACCTGGAGATACGGTCAGATCCCACATGTTGAGGGCTCAGTCCCACCAGTCTGCCCCTCACTTCAGATCCCAGTTGCAAGTAGTAGGTGTCCCATACTTCTGTATTTGCACACCCCTATACCCTTATAGCTCTGACCAATCAGTTATTAGTCTGGGGTTCCCCACCCCACTCCTCAGCTTCCATTAATTTGCTAGAGTAGCTCACAGGACTTTACTTCCATTTACTGGTTTATTATAATGGCTGTTACAAAGGATACAGATGGGCAGCAAGATGAAGACATCTGCATGACGAGGCACAGGAGAAGGGGCACAGAGCCTCCCTGCCCTCACTGTGCACTGCACCCTCCAGGAACCTACACATGTTCAGCCATCCAGAAGCTCCCAACCCTGTCCTTTTGGGATTGTATGGAGGCTTCGTTATGTAGGCATGCTTGATGACACCATTGGCCATTGGTGATCAACTTAACCTTCAGCCCCTCTGCCCTCCCTGGAGGTTGGGGGGTAGGGATGAAAGTCCCAACCCTCTAACCCTGCCTTGGTCTTTCCTGTGACCAGACCCATCCTGAAGCTATCCAGGCCCCCGCAGACATCAGTCATCTCATCAGCATACAAAACACCCTTATCACTCCAGAGATTCCAAGGGTTTTAGGAGTTTTTGCCAGGAAATGGGATCTAAGACCAAATATATATTTTATAATATCACAATGCCCAGACAGAAGAATTCTTCCTAGGGAGAGAAATCTTTTCAAAGCAATTCGGTGAGTGCTGGGTAGCAGGTGAGTGTGCACACACGCACTCACACTCAGGACCAGCGCACGCCGACTATGGCCCAGACAGCAGAAGAGGGGAGGAGTCGACCTCCGTGGGCCAGGGTGAAGAACGGGGGGCTTACCTCAACAAAGAAAAGGGAGAGCAGCGAGCGTCAGGCCAGCAAGCTGACACGAGTCCAGGATGAACTGCGGTGGCCAGCAGATGCTTTAAGAACTCCGAGACTTCTGGAGCCAATTAAAGTTGTTGCTCTACCAAAGCTTCTTCAGAAAGGCCTACTATGTGCCTGAACCTCCTGTGTGGGTGAATTCTCTTTGCAGAACTTGCATACCGTTAGCACAGTGAGCACGTCACAGAGATGGCCCATGGGAAGATGGGCACCCAGGAGGCAGAGGTGGCCTTGATCCCTGAAAATGAGCAGGAATCTAAACGGAGGATCCTGCAAGCCCCGGAGCGCAGATCTCTGGGGCGAGTGGGCCTGCTGACAGCATCCCAGGTGCCTTGTGCCTCTGCACGTCTTGCCTTCCTTTTCTCTATGTTAATTTCCTGAAACTTCTCTGCCTGTCACAAGGCCCTCTTACAGCCAGAAATCCATGCCCCATCAAGACTATCCCCATCATAGGAAAAAAAAAAAAACACCCAAACAAAAGGAATATCGGCTTCTTTTTTATGAAATGAAGGGTGTGCAAGCTCCAAGGTCTTTGATCATGACAGAACACTTATGCTCCTGTCAAGAAGGGGCAGAACTAGGGAGTGGAAGTGAAAGTTAAATAACGGGTTTTCTTCATCATCATCATCATCTTCTTCTTCTTCTTCTTTTTTTAATAATTCATAGTGCTAGACAGGTTGACAACTTATTAAAAATGGTTCCTCACCTGAAAAGTGCTTATTACTTATAGTGTACTATCTTTATTACATCAATACTGACATTTAACACTCAATAAATCTCCACTCCCTCCATTGAGATACATCTGACAGCCAACAGGAGTCCCTGTCTTTTCTCCGCATTCCAGCACTGCTTTTGGTTTCAGGGAGCTGAACTGGACCCTCAAATCCAAGGCAAATCTGAGTGGGAAAGACAGGCCCTGGGATGGCTTTGACTAGCTGACAGCTCCTCTCCCAGCCCAGCCAAGACCCCCATGTGCTAAAAGTGATCGATACACACATGTAAGGGATTCAGATAAGAGCTGAGTAAGCGAGAGAAGGATGGAATGTCCCTGCCACACCCCACCGCGTGACCTGGTATGATGGCCACAGTCCCTCCCAAGGCAGTCTCCCAGGCACCAGTCTCCTCCCAGGAAGCCAGTGTGCCCCCAGACTCTGGGCCTTTGCTTGTGTGGCTCCCTCTGTCCAGAATGCCTGATCTCCCTCAAGTCCAAGTTGAATGTCTCCTACTCTCTGTGCATGCCCTACCTGCCCCCACGGAAGAACTTGCCATTTGCTAGTCTGTACCCTGCAGAGCCACCTGCAGGGTGCCAATCCAGACTGGTTTGCCCTGGGTGTAACCATTCCATTGAGCACAACTAAATGAGATTTTTCTGGGCAGGGCTTGGTCCTCCTCATTTCAGTGTCTGACCTCCCACCAAGGGCCAGGAACCAAGCCATAAGGAATAAATGAGTGAATAAATGAACGAGGATGTCATTTTCTCCCCCACCCTCCCCGCCTCGTCCCACTCTCTCCTTACTACCTCTACCCCCATCTGGCAAGTCTGACCTCTCTGGTGCTGTTAAGCCCTGAAACAGTAGATTATGGTAGTTAATAGTTTGGGCACCAAAGTCAGACCAAGCTGTCTTTAAGCCCTACCCTGAAGCTTACCAATTATGTGGCCTCCTAACCTCTTTGAGCCTTCCCTTCCTTATCCATAAAAGGGCGATAAAACATATACCCACCAGGTGGTTATGAGGATCAAATGAGGTCGTGCATATAAAGTCCTCGCACAGCCCTGTCAACCTGGGGCACAGGAGCCATTCATATTTGTGATTTCCTGCCCTAGGGGCACAGAAGAGTCTCCCGTCTGCCTGGCTCTGGTTATGGGTCATAGGCAGGCCTGGTGCTTCAGTGGTTATACCCAGAGCAAAGCCAGTCTGGACTGGCAGAAAGCCAGCACAGCAGCCTGTTCATAGGGAAATGCAAGAGTGTTCCTTCCAAGGACGTGCAGTCAGATGCAGATGAGGAGTATGTGTTAGTCTCCATTTAGTAATTAGAACATCATGCAGAAAAGTTTTGCTCCACAACCTAAAAACATTTCTTCTCTATAGGATTTCAGATTTCTTCTTGCTGCTAGGAATAGCTCATACAGATCATTGGCTCAGCAAATGTCACAGGCCTCTCAGTCCGTGCAGGGACAACATACAGCCATGCCCGGGGCTCTTACTCCAGCCCTCCATCTGCATGCTGGGGTGAGAGGGATGTGGGTCCCCTGGGCCACAGAAGAGTGGGGAGGGCAAACTCCCAGGAAGTGGGACCCCCAACCACTGGGTAGCTGTGCCCTTCTGGGGTGCACAGTGTCTGCCTGTACACTGAGTGACTCAGCCTGGCCTCAGCATCAAAGGGGCCACCAAGGCCTTGGGAGCATTGAAGAGCTGTATGCTTCCTTGAATCAAGACACTTCCTCACTCCAAACTTCTGAAAGAACACTGCTGCATTCTCCCAAGGGCAATGAGAAGAACTAGGAAAATACAAAATTTTGAATTTTCCAAAAAATGGGGAAAATGTAATATGCAAAAACCCATTTATGCACTCATAATCCTTTAGGCATGGAAAGGATTCTGAGTGGTGACCTGGCCCAGACCCACTCTCAAAACAATGTGCCTCTCAAAACAATGTGCCACAAAGGCCCTGAGAAGAGGCCTTGGCCTCTATGTCTGCCTACATACCTCTGGTGACAGGGAGCTCACTGCCTATCTTCTTTGACCATGGCCAATTGTTAGAAGATTTTTCCCTTACAGTGAGGCCAGACCACCTCCCTGCTATATTATGCCATCAGTCCCACTTCTGCCCCTGAGACCAGCACTGGCCAATAGAAATAGGGAGCAGTCACATTTGTCATTTTAAATTACCTGGTAGCCATATTAAAATAATAAAAAGAAAAAAGGTGAAATTCATTTTAATAATACATATTTTTTAAGCCAACATATTTAAAATACTATCGCTTCAATATATAGTCAACATAAAAATGATGAATGAGATATTTTACATTACTGTTTTCATTTGAAGTCTTTGAATCAGGTGCATATTTCATGCTTACAGCACATCTCAAGTTCAACTTGCCATGTTTCGAGTGCTCCATAGCCACATGTGGCCACTGGCTACTGGGCTGGGCAGTGCTGCTTTGGACACTTGCTAGCAGCTCTCTTGTCCATCCTCACACCCGTCTGTCCCCGGCTCACATATTCCTCCAAATTCTTCACATCTTCTTCAACCTTCTTTTCTTTTGCATCCTTAAGCTACTCTAGGTTGTGTTTTCATGCACAGTTAATACTCAATAAATGCTCTGACTCTTCCCCACTCACAACCCCCCTCTTATTTTTAACCATTCCACATCCCTTCTCCTGTGAGAAGCTGCCTTCGCAATATTAATATAAAACTAATTTTATAGTGCATCAACATTATTTGGCATTAGGAATTGTTAATACAAATAAATTATATTCAATGAGTTCGGAAGTTTTGAGATCCATCGAAAATACTCATTTTATCCATGCATCCTTGCAACTGTTTTAGCTACATATCAAAATCATTTTTCTCTCCCCTCATTTGAGCCCCCATGTAGTTTTTTCCTCAGCAGCTGAGCTTGAGGGTCTCTACACACTGATTGCTAATAAGGGCAGAGTTAGCCCAGGTCATTGTCTAGAAACTCCATCACACGACATCTGAGGCAGTCCAGCCAAGGCAATGCCCAGAGCTGGACAGTGCTCCCAGCATCCCTGCAAGCCAGGCCTCTGTACCTCCTAAAATGATGAAAATGGTCATGTTCTAACATGGTGGTTTTCAGCCCTGCAATCAAACAGCTGGGAATAGGTCCTAGCTCCAAGCTTTCCTATCTGTGATACTGTACAAGTTATTTATCCTCTCTAAACTTCAGGAGATAATAACTGTTTAATATGCCTGTTTTACAGGGTGTAGTAGTTTCCTATTGCTGATGTAACAAATTACTGCAAACTTAGTGATGTGAAATGAAACAAATTTATTATCTTACAGATTTATTATCTTTCTGGAGTTCAAAAATCTGAGATGGGTTTTGCTGGGCTCAAATAAAAGGGTTGGTGGGACTGCATTCCTCCTGCAGGCTCTAGGGAAGAACCCATTTTCTTTCCTTTTCCAGCTTCTATAAGTTTCTCCCATTCCTTGACTCATGGTCCTACCCCTCCATCTTCAAAGTCAGCAAGGGAGGATGGGTTGAATCCTTCTACACTGAATCATCTGACTCTCCTGATTGTCTTTTCCACCTGGAAAGATCCTCGTGTTTACACTGGGCCACCCACACACTCCAGAATAATCTTCCCAGCTCGAGGTCAGCTGATTAGCAAACTTAATTCCCCCTTGCCACGTGATAAACTGTATTCACGGATTCTGGAGATCAGGAGGTGGACATATTTGGAGGCCACCATTCTTCATCGAGAATCAAGTGAATGATACCTGGTACATAGTAAGTGCTCTATAACTGCTGGAAATTTTTGTATTTGGGTGAACTCCTGGCCCTTGGCATCAAAGTATACAGTGGAGCTAGTCTGGTCCATTTGATCCAAACTTCCTTTCTCCTGGACCCAGCTCAGGCCCTTGTAAGGGTGTGACATGAGTATGGGCTCATTATTGTGGGACTGGGTTCCTTATAAAAGGACAAATCCCTTCCCAGCCCCTCCTTCTACCATGGGATGACTCACAAAGAGGCCATCACCAGATACTGGCCCATTGACCTTGGACTTCCCAGCCTCCAGAATGAGTCAATACATTTCTGTTTATTACAAATTACCCAGTCTCAGGCATAGCAGCACAAAACAGACTAAGACAGTAGCTCACTTCATAGGGCAGTTAGGAATCAAATAAGACATCGATGTAATGTGCATGTATAATGCCTCTTATTTAATGAAGGTATATGCTAGATCCCTGATATAATAAATATTAAACATATGAGCTAATAAATGGCTGGGGCTCAGTGATAGAGCACCTCAGCACAGTCCAGGGACCTATAGGGATAGGGGCTGTTGTTTCCCAATGGCCAATGGTGTGACCAGAGTTACAGGAAATGAAGGCCTTGTGTGGGACCAGCTCTGGCTTGCATGCCAGAGGCAGCCCTGCCCAGGTCTGGCCCAGCAGAACTTCAGCCAATAAGCCTGTGTTGCCTTGACTTGTGGTCTCTCCACATCGTGCTCTGTTGGGCCTTGTTCTCCCTAATGACACTCCAGCACGGACTGTTGCAGGTTTGTCTGGCATAACCAAGATTGGATAAGGCAAGCTAGCAGCACTAGTACTCTGGCACAGCCATACTCACCAGCCCTGAAAGCCCAGTCCCGAAGGGGGACTCTGCCAGATACTGCAGGCATGGGTGGCAAAGGGACAGAAGCAGGTGCCCCCTTGCCACCTGAGGGAGCAAGGGGCAGTCACAGATCTGAGGTCCAGCCAGTGACCAGAGAGAGGCGGTCATCTCTGGTCCATATCACTTGCCTTCCTGGCCTAGGTGGGGCTTCTATCACCAAGGAGGTCAGAAGCCAGGCTGGTGATTCGAGGTGGCTTTCCATCACGTGCCCTGGCTGGACAAGGGCACCTCAACTCTCTCTCACCCCTGGGCGCTGTGGCAGCTGCTCAGTTATAAAACATATCCTATGAATCGTTTGCAAGAGCCAGGTGTCCAAAAAGACCCACTATCATCAAAGAGCCATGAGGAGTGACATTGACAGGCATGAACACCTTCCGGGCCTCCTTCCGGGGCTCAGAGCACCAAACTACTCACTGAATGCAAAGAACAATTAGTCCTGCCAGATGGCGGATGTATCGAAAACCCTCTCCCAGGGCATAACCAATTAAAGCCGGGGTTTTAGAAAGCTGATTGATTCGCTCAGAGGAGCAAACTCCTGGCCGCAGGGGCTCTCTTCCTGCTGAGCCATTTCTCTGTGTTTCCCAAAGCAGATCTAACTCCTCCCGATGGATTGGGTTTTCATACGGCTATGTGCAGAGTCCGCTGATAATCTCCATGCTTCAGAGCACTTGCTGGCTACTTTCTGATGCATATTCATTTAATCATTCAACACAATTTCACTTCACCCTTTCACCCCAGAATCTGCACCCTGGGAAGGCTGGCAGCAAAGTGCCAGGGCAGCAGATTGGAGGGACCGAGCCGCGTTGGCTGGCACGGTCCACACCACAGCCACAGGGGCACGGAGGGGACCTCTGAGGCTTCTGCTCCCCTGCAGAAGTGAGACAATCTCACTTGCATCCACAGCCACGCTGAACCCGGGGAACAAACCCTGCCCGTTGCAGGCGATTCAGAGTGACGGAATCAGTAATGAAAACTCATCTCTCGCAGGCGGGAAGAGTACCTGTGATCCATTTAGCATCGACTCAAAATTTGATTTTTAAATTCTAAAGTGAATCATGCGTGATGCTGTTTTATTGGCTCAACCGGAATTAATGAGTAAATGAAGAAAAAAGAGAAGAAAGAAAGAAAGGTCCTTCAGGGCAGGGGAAAATCACTCCAAACTGTTTTCTAGTGTTTAAAGTAGCACCAGGCGTCCTGGCGTCAGGCAGGGACCAAGCATTTCACCTAACAGTGATTCTCTCTACTGGGCTGCCAGCAGACGGCGTACAGAAGTGAGTGGGCACCAGGTGCTGCCTTCCGGGTCACTTTCCTACTCACTGTGGCTTCACGAGGGCCATCTCAGGTACCTGGCAGCTGCCTGTTTAGAAACCAACAAAACAGTGCCACAGAAGCCAAGAATGCTGCCAACAGAGGGAGGAACCGGCCCAAGCCACAGAGAGACAAAAGCCCAGGGCTAGAAATGGATCTGTGTTCTGAGAGGAGATGCCCAAGGCCACAACTTCCCAATTTCTTGGGCCTCACTAGGGCAACTTTCCCTCAATTGGGCGGATCTTTTTATCTAGCTTCTCTTCGCAGCCCAAGGCCAGAGACTCCTCAGTAGACAACACCCCTCATTCATAAAACCTCCTGGTTTTGTAAACAGCTCAACCTGCTGGACAACCTTGATAAGTAGTTTAACCTAAGGAAACCTCAGTTTTCCCATTTGTAAAGGGGATGATGTTAGCCACCTTGAAGGATTATTAGGAGAATTAGGGATAATGTTGGAAGTTTCTTGTAAGTCTCCAGCACATAGTGGTGCTCACCAAATGGTGGTTGATTACAAAATGGAAATGATGTTACCTACATCTCAAGATTTTTTTTGAAAGAAAACCATGAGGAGCACCCACCACAAGGCCTCCCAGTTGGGTAACCACAAGGTAAATAGACATTTCTTCCCTTTCCTTCTCCAGCCTCTCTGTCCCAACACGGGGCAGCAGAAGGGGGACCTTAGGGAGCTGTCAGGAAGGCCATGCCATAATGGCTCAGGGCCTGGCTCTAGAATCAGACTGCTTAGGTCAGATCCCAGGGGGCAAGTTACACAACCTCCCTGTGCCTCTACTTTCTCATCCATAAAATGGGTTAATAAGAATAGCTCAGAGGGCTGCCTCAGGATTTAACGAGGCCATGCATGTAAAGAATGTAGCACAGTGCCTGACATATAGTAAATGCTTAATACATGTTAGATACTGTTATTATTACCATTGTCATCAGGACTAAGAGGAAGAGAAAAGCAATAAGGTCCTGGAAGTAGGATCTGAACACAGGAAGATGATATTCAAGTTCCTAACTGAAAACTTACTGTGCTAAAGAGCAGCATAAACTTGAGCCTTGGAGCTGGGCCCCTTCCCCAGCACCTCCCAGTCTAGGACCCCATGTGTCCCTGAGAGCCTCTTTTTGTCACCGGCCACCTTTTCTGAGAATGACAACCTACTCCAAGGGGCCGTGCCCAGCACTGCCACATCCAAGAGGATTGGAACCATCTTTGTGTCCTGCAAAGCTCAGCCCGAACTCGCCATCTCCCCCACAGCCCTGACCACAACGCAGAGGTGACTCAGCCTTACGGGAGGCCCCTTGCAGGTGAGCTGGATGCAGAAGTCATGCCTCACGATGTGCCGCAGCTTCCCTTCTTCCCGCTGCAATCTGCCACACAAGCATCTCTGCACAGCCACAGCCTTTTCCACTTTTAACTCTGCAGAGGATTAGGGTGGATTTGACAGCAGTTCCTCTTCCGTTCTGTCAGTCCCACACTCCTCATCTTGGGGCATTTCTACTGTGGCCAAGTCAGAGAGACGAATCCAGCCCATGGCGCCATTATTCACAGCTGGTGTAAGACTAATGCTCTCATTGGAGGGGAAGTATTTTAATCTTACAACTCCAACCATGATCATCTGGGAGTGTCACAAATCAGATGCCAAATTCCACCCAAGGAAAATGCAATAACATGGAGTTATAAGCCAATCATGTGCTCTGTGGTTTGAGCATAGAAATGTAGAAGTCCTAACATGAATCTTCAAGAGCACCTTGGCTTTGCCCAGGAAGGGGGAGGATGAGGCGTGTCTCAAAAAAACTGTGAAATTACATCTTAAATAAAAAATCCAATCCAGCTCAAGAGATGTGAATCAAAAGGCATTAGAAAGCAGGCTGGCAATCTGTTAGCCATTTGAAGTTCTGAGCTGAGGGCTTGGACTTGGAGTTTCAAGCCTTAGGTTTCCAGCTTTGATCTCTAAAGTCCACTCAGCAAAATAAGATGAAGAGCGCCATTTTTCCACGGTGTGGACAGGAATGTTGTTATTATTTCAACAAAATTAAACATGATTCTTTACTGAATTACTTCTCAGAGCCTTGACTATGCCGATAATGAATGTGAATCTCCAACAGGGGATTGGGTACAAACTTCCCCCAAATGAATTTAGCATTTGGAGAGGGATAACTTGTGAGACAAGGGTCCCACAGGCCACACACCGAGAACCATCAAGTCAGAGAAACTAGTTGCAAAAGCAGGGTTGTTGGCCCGCCAGAGGAAACCACAGGAGCCCTGCTCTTAGGCAGCCGTATTCATTTGTCCATTGGGAGCAAAGGGACATAAGTGGAATCTAAGATGAAATATAGTCACAACAGAAAGCCAGGAGAAATAGCCTCCGTCCAGGGTGATGCACGTAGAGACCAGGCACCTGGGGAGGAAGGACTAGTGCCCAAAAGCACCAAGGCAAAGACTAAATAGAAAATGTGAAGACCCACCAGGAACGAGCCAAAAGCACTTGATAATTCTGAGTTAGGGCGATCCTCATTATGTGGGAGGTAGCAGGGGCTCCCAGAGGTGCCTTAGTAGTGGGAACTTCTGCTAGGAACATGCTAGGGCAGAAAGGGCGGCACCGTCAGAGGCTGTGACCAAGAGATGGGCATGTGTTCCTGTTGAGTCAGCCCTCGGCCACCTCCTCTAAGACCCCCCGACCTCGACAATGCACCAGACCCTCTGCAAAGTGTGTTACATCCATTCTCTCATCTTCATAATCCTAATCCTAAAATGTATGTGCTGTCAGTATCTCTATTTCACAGCAGGGACGACTGAGGCTCAGGAGGGTCAAATAACTTGTCTCAGGACACACAGCAAAAAATAAGAGCCAGAAGTTTATCATATGTTTGTTGAACGACGAGATAAATGAACAAATGTAGAGAAAGGGTTTCTTTTGTCTTTGCAAATACTTTTCCACATAATTTAAAGGGTTTAGTTCAGAATATAGCAATAGAGTTTTGATGACCTACTGACCTCATCTGATTACTAGAAAGTTACCCTTTGCTTGCAAAATGATACGCCCCTCCCCTTTGATTCACCCATCACCAAAAGCCTGGGCTCTCCCCACCCATCATCCACACTCCCACGCTGCCACACTGCAAACTGGACCCAGTTACAGGGAGGGCCAGCTCTTGCCTGATTCGGATGAACATGACTAGCAGCCCCTGGGTTTGGCCATGAGCCCACTGCCATCAACCCCAATAACGGGCATGCCAGAAAATAAAACAGGAGACAGTTCTTACGCAGGAAGGGGTTCCCTCTTCATCAGTTCTGCTCTTCTACAGAACAAGCAGCTCCCTATCTCTTGGTAGGTTCTGACCAACACCTCAGAGGAGCAGATGAAGGTTACTATTAAGGGGAAAAAGGAAAGGCCATGCCAGGAAGGAAGGGCTGGCCCTGAAGTGTGACCTGGGGAGACACCAAACCTCAGTTTCCCTGTGAGGATCCCACACCACTCTATCCTCCCAGCCCTCTGCCTCTGCTTTCCCCACTGCAGTGGTCTAACCTCTCGCCATTTCTGGCCTAGATCCACCCAATGCCCTCCTACCTACTTAGCTGCTTCTATGCCAGTCCCCTTACCCCCTGCCATCCATCAGCCATGGTAGCCAGAGGGCACTTTTAAAAACGTCAACTAGATCACATCACTTCCTCACTTCAAACTCAACAACAGCCTCTCTCTCACTTATGTAACATCCAAATCCTTCACCCTGGTCTACAAGGGCCTCACAGTTCCTGCTCAGCCCACTCTTCCTCTTGCTCACTCTGCTCCAGCCACACGGGCCTTCCTGCTTCCAGGCTTGTTCCCACCCCAGGACCTTTGCACATGCTGTCTCCTCAGGAAGGGATGCTGCAACCCCGGACCAGATCTTCTTGTGGTTCAAGCCTCAGTTCAGGCCTCTCAGTTATTGCCTGCCACAGAGAGGCTTTCCTCGACCACCCCACATCCACACCCGCCTCCAACAGCACCCTCGTCAGTCACACTATCAAAACTTTGTGTCCTGTCTTCTTCATAGCATGTGTTATTATTTAAAATCACCTTGCTTAGTATTTTTGTTTTATCTCCTGCCCCCAACACACACATACATGCACACACATTAGATTGTCACTCCATAAGAGCAGGGACCTGGCCTATCTTGCTCACCCACACCTCCAGAACCTGCAACAGTTTTTGGCACAAAATAGCTGATTAATAAATTTATGTTGGATGAAAGAATACCCCAAAGGGTTCTTGTATGAATGAAATGAGATAATTACATATAAGGAATTTTGTGAAGTGCATGGCACCTAAAAAGCACCTAGAACATGGTTTTTCAAGTAACAACTCTCTTATCTTATTGTCAGGACCAACTTATAGATTAATCAAAAGTGTTGGATAAAGCAAGAATCACTGAAATTATACACAGAAATATGTATATGTGCACATATACACACACACCTTAAACACTACTGCAAATTGAAACATTTCTTGCTAATCTTTTGATGTAGGGCCAAGACCTCTATTTGAGCTGTGTCTCCAGATTGGAATTCTACAACTTTTTTCCTTTTATTCTGCTTTTTTTTTTTGATAATTCATACACTTTATTATCTATGATTTCAAGATTTGGCTCCAAAAGGGAGAACTTGCCTTAAAAATGGAGAAAGAACTTAAGCTCATATATGAAACCATCTGAGTGCAAAATTCTAGGATTATGTGCAAATGTCTACTAATCTTTATCAACTGCTCTGCCCACAACTCACTGGACACCCATCATTGGTAGTGATTGATTTCTACCAAGTCGTTCAAAGCATGCAACTTGGTTTTCCTGAGAAACAACTGTTTTCCCATATGTTACTGAGTCACTCAATATTTAATTACATTATGTTAGTACAATAACAAGCTCAGCCAGCACAAGAAGGACTGGCGAGAGATGTGCTCTCTGGCCCTTGGCAAGCATTCACCCCAATAGGATTGGGGGCAGGAGCTCCTAGGAATACTCGCAGTCCCCTGCCAGCCGTCAGTACCCTGCAGGCTGCGGCCATCAGTCACCAGGTTCTACAGAAGGAAGAGAATGGAGAACACTGGTGAGTTTGTGACTTGATTAAGAAGAGAGATTCTACAGTAATAGTAACAGTAATTGTAATTACTGTCAAAAAGACCAAATGGAAATTTGCCAAAATGTTTTCTCTGGCAGATTGCTATCTTCTTCCTAACACTTTGTTACATCTTTCAAATTTTTGACAATGTCATAAACAATATTTCTTGGCTGAGTCAAAGGACACACACTGCTGACAGTTACTATTTCTAGAGCGCCTGCTTTATGCTAGCAATTTACATGTCACCTCTAGTCCTCATGGTCACCCTGCAAAGCAGGCACTACAATAACCAGCTTTATGACTGTATGATAGTGTTCACTCATGACCACCAAGATTTAAGCCCAGTTCTCTGTCCCAACACTATAGCCCATCCTCTGGTCCATAAAGCCACCAAATGCAGTCAGCATCCCCAGGGCTGGCTGGCATCAGGGCAGCAAGCGGTCAACATTGACCAAATCCTCCTTTATATCACTGTCCTGCCCTCTGCTTTGCAAGTTAATTAGAAATAAAGTCTTTCTTATCAGTTCCAGCCTTCCCACTGCCCTCTCACTCCTGACTGCAGCCTGTTACTCCTGCCCTCTCCTGTGGGCTCAAGATAGGCAAGCTCGCTAGCTGACTGGCACAGTGACCCTCATGCAGCACCTGTCCCAGCTCAGAAACTAGACAGAACAGCAACTCCAAGGTGGCTGATGTCAGAGAGACAGCGAGGCCTGGGTGGCATCTCTGAGGACCCCTCTCCGACTTCCACTCCCAAAGATAAAAAGTGACCATCCTCCCAGGCCCTAAATGTACCATTTCTCCCAGACCTGACAATAATCCCATATTAAGACAGAAGTCAGAATCCGTTTATTCAATAATTCACTCAATTATTCAACAAACATTGGTTTCGTACTCTGCTGTGCACGGTGCTCTAATGGTCTGTGCTAGAAAAAATTCAGTGTTAACTACTTTTCAAGCCCTGTAACTATTTAACCAAGACATGGATGGGAATGAGTAAGTAACCGAGGGAAGGAGATGTTTAAATCTCGCAAAATCTTGGATCTGACCAGCCTCATTTTAAATGGTGAAAATACCCATTTGATAAAGTGGCAAAAGTTAGTATTATTCCATTATTCACTCTCTCTTTATTAAGGCATCACAGGTCATTCATGGAGTTTCTGAAGCACAGTATTTTTTAGAATCTTACAGTGTTCTGAGCAAACTATTCCAAGATATAATTCGCCTCTATTATATAATAATGTGTCTCCCCCAGAGATGGACCAAGTGAAGCCACTTATTTCTCACTCCTGAATTCAGTAAGGCCTGTTTCTGCCTTTCCTGGGTATGTCAGAGAACATGGGGGAAAGGGCCTTGAGAACCTAAAGTCCTGGAACAATGATAGCTTCTATTCTCAGTATCAGCCATCACAATTTTCAGATTCCCAGGGGGTAGAACAAACGAGGCTTGGCTGTGTGTTTCTGGGTGCTGGACTCCAAGCTGCTGAGCTGCCTGTCCCTTTCCATTTATTGACTCTCTAGTATGGGGAGGTTCTGCCCCCTTAGCAGACACTCCCCTCTTGCAGCACATGCAGTTTCTGGAAGGCCTAAGATCTTGCTCTGATCTTGCTCGCTCCCTTGCCCACTGCCTTGCAAGAGGATCGGAAGGGGCCGCTAAGGAGGAGGCTCTCAGCTGGAAGGAGCTGAGAGCCAGCCTGCAATGTGGCCAAACGCCTGTCTGGCCTGAAGCAGGAAGTCTGTGGGAACACACCCACGGTTCTGAGTGTGGAGCCTGTCTGAGGATAAAGTGCCACCCCTGGGCTAGCTCAGCACCTCATAAAGCGAGCCTCAGACTGCATAAATAAGACGTATCTCTAAGGCCAGGTGAGGCTTGCAGGATTTATGTGCTCCTGAGGCCCCTTGCAAACGAGCTTAAACCAACAGTCCCTGCCTCTCTTTCCCTTCTGGGGACTGTCGGACTTGGCTCCTGAGGCCAAGGTGAAAGGCCTCCTGTGTGGCTCCGGGGTGTTCCTGGGCTGAGCAGGCAGGCAGGAGCACGCATGCCCTTCGAGAGGCCTTGTCCCCTCCGGGCAAGGACTGCTCAGGGACACAGACAGGAGGCCTTCGCCATGCTCTGCTGGCTTCTGTGTAAAGGAAAACAGGTAGCGAGAGCCAGGGAGGAAGCAGAGGAGGAAAGTCATTTACAGGAAGAGCCTGCGGAGAGAAACCAGCTGTGGGCCGGTGTCAGCAGCAGGATGGCCCTCTGCATAATTCATCCATTGTGGTTCTGTTTATGTGTCTGTTTTTAAGGTTAATCATTTGTTTGATCGAGAGGCCTCCGCCCCTGATCGCTTCTGTTACCACATGAACAGGATGCTCTGTATGAAATGCAAACATCCTCATTTGGCAGGCGCGGAGTTTGCTAAATTATCCTTCCAGCTGCAGATAAGTTGTGACATATTTAATAAGTTGCCAGTCATGAGCGGCACAGTGTATCCTCAGAGAAATGCACGGCTCAATTTCTCACCAGCTCCAGTCCTTAACTCCCTCGGAAGGAAACTTTCCAGCCCAGGGCGCAGAACAGTGGAGAAGGAAGCACAGCCACTCACTCCCTTGGGATGCGGGTCCACCCCTGCCCCACAAGTACCCATTGGCCTGGACTCCAGCTCTCATCAAAATGTTTGCAATACATATGCCAGGCAAGCACCTCGTAGGAGATTGGGGAGGGGGGTGGCGCTTCCTGCCTGCCTCACGCACACCTGACAGCCACACCTCTGTCCTTAGGCAGAAGAAAACAGGCTGCTCTTCCCAAAGCCACCCCTGAGGAAGTAGACAGATTTTAGTATCACAGAATCCCAAGACTGGGACCAGACATCGAAGGTGTCAGAGGTACTGCACTACAGGAGGAAGAGTGAGGCTTTGGAGTCAGAGAAGCCTAATTTCTTTCTTTCTTTCTGTTTTTATTTTTTTATTTTTTTTTTTTGAGACAAGAGTCTCACTTTGTCACCCCAGCTATGATGATGCAGTGGCATCATCATAGCTCACGGCAACCTTAAACTCCTGGGCTCAAGCGATCCCGTCTTGTTCCCAGTCCCCAAGTAGCTGGGACTACAGGGGCATGCCACCACACCCAGCTAATATTTCTATTTTTAGTAGAGATGGGGTCTTGCTCTTGCTCAGGCTGGTCTCAAACTCCTGAGCTCGAGCAATCCTCCCACTTCGGCCTCCCAGAGTGCTAGGATTACAGGCGTGAGCCAGAAAAGCCTAATTTCAAATGCTGGCTTTGCCTCCACATAGTAGCTGAGTGGTCTTAAATAAGTTATTTCACCTCTCTGAGCCGCAGTTTCCATAAGGTTAAGTTGGGCTGCTATGAAGCCTAGAGATGACTATCTGAAGGGCCTGACTCACTGCTGTTGCTTGATAAAGAACAGCTGTCACGATGATCATTATTAAAGAGAGTCTAATCAGGTGCCCACCTCCACTGCAATTTCCGGTCAGACTTGTACTTGAACCCTTGTAATGAGACCACAGCCTGCAGGCGTCCACCCATCCTGTCACTCCGCACAGACTCCATGGCCCCGAGCACCCAGGCCCTGTACTGGACACTGTGCATTCAGCAAGCGATAAAATAAAGCCCCTGCTCTCAAGAAGCTGAGTTCATTTGTGGGTGAGTCTGACAGTTAGAAAGGACTTCCTAATTTGGAGTCAAAACTATTACAATGACAACTATTACAACTATGACCCTTGTGGATTTTGAGAAAGGTTCACTACCGTCTGTGGCAGTTCCAACTTTATTTTCAGGCATTATTCTTTTTTCTCTTTTTGTTGATGTATAATGTACATACAGAAAAGTGCACCACATACAATTGTACAGCCTGATTAATTGTCACAAGCTGAACATTTGCCTACCACCATCACCTTCATCAATCACAGCAGAAACCCCTGTCCTTCCTCCCCCGTTACTCAGTCGAGGATAACCACGACATTGAATTCTAACAGCATAGGTTTGCTTGGCCTGCTTTACCATTTTGACATTATCTTTTAAGAAAATTATTTGTACTAGGTTCTTCTCTCTCCTGGCCTGGGCATATAGAGGCAAACAATGAGAGGGTTTCCTTCTATATCATTATGTTCTGCCTTCACACAGTTTTCTTTCCTGATAAGCCCCTGAGGGCTAGGGCATGTGTCCCCTGAGCCTACACATAGTAGGTGCTCAGTAGGTATGTGTTGAGTAAGTGAATGATGACATCAGATCCCTCAACACACCTGAGCAAAAGGAGGGTCAGAGCCAACAGGTGCAGGGCAGGGAGTATGGCGCATGGTGTCTGAGAAGGAACTGTAGGGCAGAGGCATATTTTCTAGGTCATTCTGCCCATCTGGCCTGGACAGCCCTGGGCCCACTCCTGATTCATTGAAGTTCTGTTGAGGACCAGGCATTTTTATTCTGCCTTCAAACATATTCCCATTTTCTCTTATTGAAAAGAAAAAAATCTGGTCACAACTAAATCAGGCCGTCAAACATTTAATGAGAGCCTATGCTATGCTAGGCAAGAGGAGCAATTTTCTGAGTGCCAATGATGTGCCAGGAATTCTGCTTGCCTTTGATGACTCAGAGATAAACCAGGCATGCTTGCAGCTCACAAGTAGCTTCCAGGCTAAAGGAAGACACAGACACATAAACAACTGCAATAGTAGAGTGTTGCAAGTACTGTAATCCAGATATACTCGAAGTGCTATGGGAACGTAGAAAAAGGAGCAAAGTTTATAGGAAATGCCACACTGAGGAGGTGACATTTGAGGAGGGCTTGAAGAATGAGTGGGGTTCACTAGATTAACACAGGCAAAAGACACTACGGCTGAGTAAACAGCAAGAGTAACAGGAGAGCTGATATTTAGTAGCATACACAATATAGGCAAACTGTTTATAGCCAGGGTCTGCTATGATTAGTCACGGACTGGTTGTAAGATATGATACCAATGCTGAGTAAAAACAGAAGGACAGGAAATAACAGGACACATTGAGGGAACCGTGGTGAGTTATAGCTCCTTAAATACATAATGTCTATTGAGGATGGCACGTAGTTGCCATGCATGCCAACACCGACTCCCATGCCCACAGCAGACCTAAGTAATCAATTGCAGCACTCTTTCCAGATCCACAGAAACAAACCTGCTCAACAGACAGTGCCAGGCAGTCACCATACGGTGACAGGCATTGGCATCACTCTGGGTTGCACATTACGGCTTCTACGGCCTCACCACCTTCTCCCTCATAAATGTCACATTATCTGGCTTCAGTCCCCCATTACCTTTGCATTACCTTTCTCCTCACCAGAGTCAAAAGTCCTCATTCTGATCTAATGCCACACTCACTTCCTCCTGGAAAGGCTTGCTTCCTTTTCCATGAATCCAGTGTACCCACCCTCATCCTTCATCCGCACGTCTCCAAGCTCAGTCTACACTGCCTTCCCCCTGTTTCAGATCTGGCCCTTCTCCACAGTAAATCCCCTCGTCCAGGCCTTACTGATCTGATCTCAGAGACAGAGGAGCCAGCCAGCCACCCTCACTCCCCCGAAAGGGAGTCACCCTCCCTGTGGCCTTCCTGATCAGTGCAGGTTGGCAAGCATTTAAAGCCCAACTCAGCTTTCAGGGTCAAAATTATGTATTACTGCGGCCTCCTGTGTCGCCCTGCAGGAACTTGTAATGCCCAGAACCATCTGAATGCTTTAGTCCTTGGGAGCCTCTATGATGAAAGGCTCAGCCAAGCAAGAGGGTGGAAGCTACCAGCTGAAATAAAATTGAGGATTTATTTATTGATTTCAAACGATCTATGTCCCCGGAGCTCCAGCATATAGCTTTTCCAGCAAGTGCATATAAAAAATGTACAACACATGCATGCCATAAAACCCCACATGGATTTGCTATGATCCCCCAGATCTAAGCTAGTCATGCATTCTGTGAAAGAAAAGCCACCACCAAATATTTAATAAGGGTTCAGTACACGTGGCTTTTTTTTTTTTTTTTTCCTCCCTGCAGTGAAAACATGACTTCAGACCCAGGATGGTCAGACAAAGATGTCAAATCCTCTGTCTAAAGTTCCGGGGGTGAGGAACCTGCAGCCTTAAGGATGCATGTGGCCTTAAGGCCGCAGGTTCCCCAAACCCTGTCAGATGACTACTTCCAAAAACAGCTACAGGGAGACCAAGGAAGAGCAATGACAATTATTGGCCAACAAGTGGTTCAGGTGTTTGGCGTAGGAGGCGACTTCCCAGAGTGCTCACCCTGCTCAGATTGTGTGTCCCAGGCTCAGGCTTCCTGGAGTAGGGCTGGCCATGCACCAGCCAGCACTATTGATTCCTGTCATTGCTATTTTCTGGTAGAAAGTGGGGCATTTGTTTTAGCTTAATTAAAAACCGACTTGGAGAAAGAACTGTGTGGTTAGAACAGTGAAGGCATGCGAAGAAACTCTCAAGATCACGCTGCTTCCAGATACCGAGGGAACATTTCCAGTCAATGGGCAAGAAAATACTCAGGAGACCCGAGGAAGGTACAGTCCGGGTGTCCTGGAAGACGTCTAGCTACCAAGGAAGGGAGGGAGCTGGCCATGGAAAACGGCCAGCGGTCCTCTCTCAGACAGTCCTCCATCCCTTCCCAGACCACACCTTTGCTTCTCCACCTTCCACACCAGGTGCCCCAGTCAAGGGAAGGTGCAGGACACAACCCTTCAGGTTGCTCCCCCTGGAAAGAGCACCTGCAAGAAAGCCTCTCCCCAGCAGAGAATGTTCCCCTTATACTGGGAACCTGAAAATGTGGGCAAACAAACGGGTGAAAATGATCTGGGGCTGAGGGCCGGCTGCCTGGGCATTGTTACTCAAGACCGTCACGTGGACACTGGTGTTTGCTGAATAATGAGCGATTTACTAAATGAATGTTTCCATTGTTGAAAATTTCTACTTTTTTAAGTCTCTCATTCATTCAAAACAAAAGGAGGACTCATTGAAATAAACATTGATTAAAGACTTACTTTATACCAGGAACATTTAATTCTCATAAAAACCCACTGAAGAGACCATCATATTCCCTATCTTAGAAATGAGAAGCTGAGTCTTAAAGGAAAATCCTCAACTGTTCAGTCTCCCAAGCACCAGCCCCAGTGCATGTTCCTTTTCATTTTTTCTCCTTTCTCTTCTTCCTCCTCCTTCTTTTCTTCTTATTCTTCCTCTTCCTTTTTCCTTTCCTTTTTCTTTTCTTCTTCTCCCCTACCCCCAGCCTTTTAGTTCTTATATGTCTCTAAGCTTTACATGCACAAAAATTAAAGGGTCAAATACTTCTATCAACCTTATAAAACATATCCTTTCTATAGGAATATTCTGCTCCACCCTCATTCATATTAAGAACTTCCAACAACTTCCATTCCCCTGGGGCAACTGCCTTCAACTCGTCTAGCTTTTTCTCTTGATATTTACTGTCATGTCTCCAATTACTTCTTCTTAATTTTTTTCCCAGTTTTAAGCATTCTCTATTGACTTTCCCTGACAGAAGATAAAGGTTTAACTCTTTTCCACAAACATACTCTACCACCCCTCCCCACCTATCTCCAGCTGCGCATTTCTGAAAATGACTTTATTCCACACCCACACTTCATAGTTTAGCTGGGTATAGAATTCCAAGTCAGAAACTATTTCCCCTCGGCATGTTAAAGTCATCACTGTCTTCTTCTAGTTTTCCACATTGTTTTTGAATAATCTGGGGCCATTAGAGGCCATTATGATTCTTAATCCTTTGCTTTTTCTGCAAGGGAGTTTATAGGAGCTTCACTTGTCCATGATATGCTAAAAATTTACCTTCATATGCCTGTATATGGGTTTATTTTCACTCATTATGAGGCACATTCAGCGGACCCTTTCAATTCCAATGTGTGCTTCAGTTATGGAAAAATTTTCTTGAGTTATTTCTTTCATGATTTTCTTCCCTCTTTCTGTATGGAACCTCTAGGACTGATGCTCCAATTATCTTTTTTTTCTCTCCTACTTTCCATCTCTCTGTCTTTTTATTATCTCTACTTTCTAAAAGATCACCTTGATTTTAGCTTCCAACAAATCCACTAAGTGTTTCATTTTTGCTCCCAAATTATTAATTCCCAAGAGCTTTGATTTGTGCTTTGGACCTTTCTTGTTTCAAATCAATCTTCTTACCTGAATGCAACATCTACTCTTACTCTCTGAGGGTATTTCACAATTTTTTTTTAAAGATTTAATCTCCCTGGATATATCCTAAACAGCAGCCACATTCATCCTGTGGTATTAATAACTATGGGTGAAATGTTAATTAAAGACTCAGAATTGTAATTTCTCTAAAAGTATCCTTTGGTTTTAAATAAAAACTTCAGTTAGATTCTAGTTCACAGGATTGATAAGGTGGATTATTTATAACTTCTCTAGATCCTGAAGTATCAGACTTAGAGAATTTTAAAAGGGTTGGATCACTGACACTTACTGACAAAGCATGGCATGGCAGCCTATCCCTCTTAGACACTAAGAGGAGAGGATTGGCAGGAACACTGTCCCAAGAGCTGAGAGTAGACGGGGGTGGAAGATTAGAGACCTCCAAGCATGGCAGGACACGTTATCTTAGCAAGAGTAAAGTGAAGAAAACACTAAGGAAAGCAAAGCATGTAACCAAGAAAATTTATACAGAGTCCTAATACTCTTGGACAAACGCCCACAGGGATGACATAGAACGGCAGTTCATGGGAAACCCTTCTCTTCGGGTTTCCCATTTTCACCTCAATCTATTAGAGATTATTCTCCATTTTTGCAATGGAAATCAATGAGAAAATAGTATCAACTACCAAAGTTCACTTTGCAGCCAACTTACAGCTCATATCTTTCTTATTAAGCAAGAGATATGTACATTTGGCCCAGGGTAGCTTAACAGCATGTAAAGTTAACTTCATGCCTATTTGAATTCACAGTTCTAAGCACATACATTGTTCTATATTGCTACACAAGGAGTTGTTGCCTTGTTTTCATATATTAATTCAAGAAAATTCAAACTTACAGAAAAGTTGTAAGAATAGCACAATGAACATTTATTTATACAACCTTCATCTAGATTAATCATTTGTTACCATCTTCCCACATTTATGTTTTCTCTCTTTCTCCCCCACCACTCCTCACTTCAACTCTAAATACATCATCAGGTATCACAGCATTCTTGTCTATTTCTATAATACCATTATGATATGCAAGAAATTTAACATGGATAGAACTATTAATATTATCTTATACACATTCTATATTTAAACTTTCACAATTATCCCAACAATGTCCTTTATAGCTTTTTGTTCATTTTTATGATTCACAATCCAACCTGACATCAAGCATTGCATTTGTTTGTCACAACTTTTTTGTCTTCTTTGGATTCCCTCCATACCCACACACCCGTTTTTGTCTTTCAAACCATTGATATTTTTTCAGTCTATGCTAGTAGACATAGGATACCCTACAATATGAATGTATCTGATTAATTTCTCTTTATTAGATTCAGATCAAAGATTTTTGGCAAGTATACTACGTAAGTGGTGCTGTGTTCTTCCCATTGCACTCTATCAAAAGCCACACGATGTCAGTTTGTCCCATTATTGGAAATGCTAAATGTGACCACTTGATTAAGGTGGTGTCTGCCATATTTCTCCATTGTAAAGTCACTTTGTTCCTTTGTAATTAATAAGTAATGTGTGGGGAGTTACTCTGAGGCCATGTGAATATCTGCTTCCCCAAACTGTTGTTTTTTAATCACTGCAATTACTGTGCTCTTTCCCTAACAGATTTGAGCAGTAATGGAAGACAGAGGCATGGTCTTCACACACTTCACTCTCTCTGTAAATCCATTTGGCACTGGTTAATGATAATGAAGCCTTTGGCATATTTTTCCTATAGAGGCACTTATAGGATAGAACTCCATTTCTAAAATGCATTCCACCAAAGCACAGTGAAAGCAATTGCTAATACTCAATTACTCTGGCACCACTTCATCACTGTACATACTCTTAAATGCAATTCAAGGGTGGTTTTGAATATCTCAAAGGTGAAAATTGGTCGACAATAACAAAGAAAGGCTTAGAACTCTTCAGTGGCTCCCAAGAGCTACTCAGTACAACCCAAACTCCTTATCTGGGCACTCAGGCCCTGTGGGATCTAGCCCCACCTCCTATCCTCTCTCCCATGATTTCCCCACCTCTCCGGCCAAACTGAGCTTCCCTCTTCTTAGATACACCCACGCTTTTCCTTTGCTCACTCTGCATCCTGTGTCTTGAATGCCCTAATTCCCATTATAGAATTACAAATTTTACTTAGCTTTGAAGGCCAAAGCCAAATTTTTGCTTTTCCACAAGTGTTTGCTAAAAAGCGACCTTCCCCTTGTCTGAGTTCTCTTACTTTGTGATAATTAGGTCCCAGGTACATGCTGTGGTTCTGTGTGTATTTTATCTCTCCAAAGGGCTGAAATCATGGCTGTGGTATTCAAATGGTTCTCTGAGCACGTGTTCAGAAGATCAATGAAGTTCAAACACTGAAATATATTTGAAAGAATTTGGTATCTGGGAGGGTAGAAGGGGGTGAGGGGTAAAAATTTACCTATCAGGTTCAATGAACACTATTCTGGTGATGGGCACACTAAAACCCCAACCTAAGCATTATATTAGGTCATTACATATGAAATGTCCAATTTCAAGTCGAAAGTGTAGTTTATTATTTCTCAAACAAGAAGCAATATGATTAATCAAAGTATATGCCTAAACTATCAACACAGGTTTGCCATCTTAACAGTAGCTTGTTTATGCCAGCAGTGAAGAAGCCTGGAGAGCGAGTGGTGATGAAATCACAAAGAGTGTTTTCCACGGCTTGTTGAGAATTAAATAATTTTTCCTTGCAAGAAGAGTCCAAAGCCTGGAAGAAGTGGTAGTCAGTTGGTGCAAGGTCTGGTGAATACGGTGGATGACAGAGAGTTTCCAAGTCCAGACTCTGCAGTTTGACCAGCATTGTTTGTGCAACATGTGGTTGAGCATTGTCTTGTAAGAGGATTGCCTTGTCTCTATTGACCAAGCATCCTCATCATTTCATCCAAATGGTTGCAGTAGACATCCTCTGTAATCGATTGACCAGGTTTCACGAAGCTGTAGGGAATAATACCAGCACTGGTCCCCTAAACAGACACCTTTAGCTTTTTTTAATGACCATTCAGCTTTGGACTGTGTTTCGGAACTTCATGTTTATCCAGCCATTGTGCCAAATGCTTGCAATTGTCAAAAAGAATCCATTTTTCATCACAAGTAGCAATACAGTGTAGATATGGTTCACCTTTATGTCATGACAGCAAAGAAAGGCAAGCTTTGAGACAATTTCTCTTCTGAAATTTGTTTAATTCATGCAGAACCCATCTATCCAGCTTCTTTACCTTGCCAATTAGCTTCAAATGTTCCAATATTGTTGGAATAGTAACATCAAACCTTACTGCTAATTCATGTGTAGGTTGAGATGGATTTGCTTCCACTATAGATATCAGCTCATCATTATCCATCCTGGTCTCATATCGCCCACATGACTGATTTTCAAGATTAAAATCACCAGAACAGGACTTCTCAAACCATCAATGTACTGTGTGTTCATTAGCCACATCCTTCCCAAACACTTCATTGATATTTTGAACTATCTGTGCTGCATTGGTTCCACAACAGAACTCATATTCAAAAATAAAACAAATTTTTGACTTATCTGTGGTTTCACAAAAATCGCTGTAAAAATAATTTGAAAGAAAATCACAAACCAAAATGTGCTTTTCAAAGACTGAGGATGTACCTTCACAATAAAAATAAAACTGGAAGTGTCCAAGTGAAATGTCAGAGATATCAACTGTCACACTTAGTACATGAGGAAATCAGACATTTCATACTTAATAACCTAATGCAAGGTACTCACGTAACAAAAACATTTGTACCCCCTTAATATTTTGAATTTTTTAAAATGGAAAATATGCAAAAAAAGAATTTTATATTTAAAAAAGATTTTTTTAAACATTTAAGTAAAAATTAGAAAACGAGAACTTCTAGTATTCCTTATAAATATTTATAATTAGTATATTTATAATTTTAGTATATTTTATTTTGAATTATAGAAAATAAGGGAAGGGAGTACTATAATTCTTAGGACCCCATATATCTTAATCTAGCCCTGGCTGAAAACGCCAAGAACAGAATTCATGTTACTTCTCCCCCAGCTCCAGGCCTAGCATGATGTGCTACACATGGTAACTGCTCAATAAGTAGTTACTGAATGACTAGGAGAAGACTTGGAGTCACCCCAGTTGTTCTTGCTCCTTTGGAGATAGAATGACTTTCCCTTTCTCAATGCTCCACCCCCACATCCCACCCTCAGCACATCTCAACAGCGATATGGCCTCAGCCCTCTATGCCTGGCCACCATCAGAGAGCAAAGGGTGGGACATGGACCTTCAGCCACATGCTTGCATATCTGAATTCAAGCCCTTTACCATCCCATGGTCAACACATGGGCTGCTCCATCCTCTGGGCAAAAGTGGCCCATCACATTCGTGGTAACAACCGAAGAGCAATCTCACTTCTCTGGCTATGCTTGCCGCCCACCCCCCAGCACCACTCAGAAGGAATATTCATAAAGACACAGCACAGGTGGCCATGTCCTCTGAGAAGCCTCCTGAGGGCAGGGCCACCAGCACACCCCTTGGGCTTTGGTGACTGCACCAGAACACCAGACACCTCACTATGGCCAAGTGGGTACCAATCAAGTGTCTATGCCGACCACGGGGTGGGAAATTCAACACAAGGGCAGACTCAGCTCCTGCCCTGAGGGAGCAATACAACCAAGTCACAGAGACCACACTGATGGATCTGGGGCACCCACGAATCATACAAGGCAAGTGAGATGAAGGGCTTTGGAAATTCCCACAATACGAAAATCACATTTAACAGCATCCAGACTTTCACCCAGCACTAAAGTGCACAAAGCGTTTTTAACATCTATTATCTTAGTATACTGTCCCAGGGGCCCCATGAGATAGGCAGGTATGAAGCATTAACTATGTAACAGGGCAAAAAAAAAGCTGCCAACCCTGGGTCTTCTCTTTGACAAAGTATTACCGTGTTCTGACCTCTATTCAGGTCACTTCTGCAAACCTTCCATGAGTACAACTCATTTCCAGGCCTTATACCAGGCACTGGGGATACAGAAAGCCCCTTTGAGCACTGACTATGTGTAAGGCATTTATCTATTTAGTAATGCATTTCCTGGATCTGACCCTGGGCTCAGTGCAAGAAATAAAGATGAAAGTGTCTGCCTTTGAGAAGTTCTTGGGCTATTGTGCCACTTTTCACACCATCTTGAGAGACCTGTTGACCCATCTGTCTCTTCTTCTAAGCTGTGATCTTTTTGAGACCAGGCACATCTCTGTGGCCCCAGGGTAAATCTCAGGGCTGGGTACGCTACAACATCATTTGAAGACAGGCTTCTATGACAGGAGACAGTCCCGGAGCACATCCCTGTATAGACGTATACTGAACTCCACCCGCAGGGTGACGAGTTCATCCTTCAGGCTGTAGGACTCCCTGCCCCAGACGACTGCCTGAAGCCTCTGCACGCCTCTCCATAGCTCTGTCGTGAGCTATGGGAAGACACAGCAGGCACCCTGTCCTCTGGTGGGGTGGGGGTGCGGGTATAGCTGGTACTGCCTTCCACTTGACTCCTGACAAAGACACGCACTCTATCAGGTGACATGGAGAGGGCCAGGCTACAGCAGGGGTCTTCTCTCCTGGGAGTTCTGAAAACAGGCTGCCCTCTTCTTACACTGAATGTGGTTTCCCACTGGGAATAACAGCACTGAAGTGTCTGCGGGCAGCATTCAGGAGCCGAGTCCTGGAATCCCAGCCGAGGAATCAGTTGAAGACCAGAGGATCAGCTGTCCAGCTGTACGCAGGGAAGGCTCCTTGAAGCTAACTGCTTCTGCCACCAGGCCCTGGGCTCAAACCTTACAAACTGGGCTGCACAGACCTACAGCCCAAGGTTGCCAGGTCCCCCATAGCCAAGGCTGAAGCACAGCTGAGCCAGCCCCCTACAGCTGACAGAGCATGTTCCCCAGAATAGACCCCACCCAATCCTAGGGAGACTTTGCTAATGCAGTGGTTCTTCACTTCTGAGTCATATCCGCCTCAGAAAATCTGAGAAAAGGGTCGGACTATCTCCCTAGAAAATATATACACATGCACATGAATGTGCACGTGCATACACACACACACACACACACACACACACACATTGTGTTATGAACCAAATGCTTGTGTCCCCCCAACCCCCAAACTGATATGTTGGAATCTAATCCCCAATGCAATGGTATTTGAAGGTAGGGTATTTGGGGGGTGTAAGGTTGGTGGGGGACCGTGCAGCCCCCTCCCCTGCTACAAACCCCTCTGCCCTAAGCAGTGAGTCAGCTCCACTTTTCCACTTAAACAAGCACCTGGCCCCACCCAGCCCAGCCACATCCTGTGACTGGCAGCACACCCAGCCCCGACGCTGTCTACCCCACCCTGGAGACATCCTGTTGCAGCCCCAGGGACATCCTGCTTACTGAGAACTTGGTAATCCACTTGAACAAGCACCTAAAAAGCAAGCCCCCTCCCCTTATGCCCCTCACCGCATATAAAAATCCTTGCCTCAGTCCAGGGCGACTGCGACTTCTCAGGTCCCCCTCTCCCGGGAGCTGTGAACCTCGGCCGGGAGCGCTCAAATAAAACCTCGCTGCTTACCCCTTTCAACTCTGCTCGTCTTTCTTTCTCTGGCACCGACCTTCCAAAAACCTTACAGGGGGTGATTAGGTCATAAGGGTGGAGCCCTCATGAACGGGATTATTGCCCTTATAAGAGGCCAGACAGCTCTCTTGCTCTCTTTCTGCCATGTGAGGATGCAATGAGAAGTCTGCAGTGTGCAGCCCAGAAAGGGACCTTCAGCAGACCTTGACCATGCTGGCACCTTGCTCTTGGACTTCTAGCCTCCGGAACTGTGAGAAATAAATTTCTGTTGTTTATAAGCTACCCAGTCTATGGTAATTTGTTATAGCAGCTCAAACTGACCAACACACATAAGTATGTATATATATACACACATACACATGTCTACATATGTACACACATGCCTACCTATACACATATACATACACAGAATTATTTCCTTAAATTTTTTGTGTTTAGATTCCCTAAAGTCCATCCAGGTTAAAAATTCTTGTTTTTAAATCTTCCCAGAAGCCCAACAATCCTGGGTTCTCAGCAACTTTCCTCATTAAAGTCACCAAAGAAGAAAGCCAATTTTTCCACCTGAAACCTCCTGCCCCCATGGGTTCGGGGCTGAGCCTCAGGGCTGGGCAGGAGTAAAGGGTTAAGTCAGCCCTAGGTGCAAGTGGCAGGTGACCTCACACACTGAGGAGCGCAGTCTGTCTGGAGGCCTGGCACTCCTGACCCTGTCTCACAGCTGTCAGACTCCGCCTGACCCAGATCTGCCAGGAGGACAGACTATTTTTCTCTGTGGAAGTAGTTCATGGTGTTTTGTCATTCATAGACGTTCTCTCTGGATTCCACCCAGAGACAGAGGGAAGCGTCCAGTCCTGTGGAAGCTCCTCATTCTGAGTGGGGCAAGGAATGAGGGACAAGATGTGGAGGGGAGTCTGCTGTGTACTCCCACATATGTGGAGGCACACACATGCTCACACACACGCAAAGACATACGCAGTTTCCTTCTGAGCCCAGTGCTGTGATGGTAAACCAGCCATATCCTCAGGATAGCTCTGCCCCACTCAGACCTCATCCAACTAATTTAAGTGACAGATTCTTTATCCAAATTGGCAGTTTGTGCAGGGACTGTGTCTAGAAGGTGCTATGGAGGGTTTGGCAGCACCTGAGGTCTAGGCTCATTATGTGCCTTAACACAGTAGAGTTACCCGTGCTCTGGCTGCTCTCTTAACCCATCTATCAAATGGACACCAGAACACACGGGTGCTGGCTGGGAAAGGATGACACTAACTCCTCTCATCACTCCAGTGACCCATGTGTGAGTGTGCGTGTGTGTGTGTGTGTGTGTGTGTGTGGTGTGCCTGTGCACAGTGCGTGCAGTGTTTACACATCCCAGGCATGAAAACAGAAAAGGCAATGGATACTGAGTATATACGGAACTGCATGTAGATTTCCCAACAGACAGAGGCAGAGCAATAGGCACGCCTCCCCTCTAAACCTCAGATATACATGTGGGGACCACAGGGAGGCATGTGCTTGATGGAGAGCACATGTCTGCAGAGTCACAGACCTTTGGACCTGGCTCAAGTCCAAACTCTAGTGCTCAGTTCCTCTGTGACCTTAGGGAAGGCACTTCACGTCTCTAGCTTCACTTTTCTCTTCTGTAATGTGGGAATCGTGAACCTCTCTCCCAGGGCTGGGACTGACTTGCAGAAAACAAATCAGCACGTTGCAGAGCATTGATACACAGCAGTTGATTTTCTGTCCCTTGCTCTATTCTGAGCAAATCCTGATTGAATCATGCAAGTGAAAATCTGACTCTGGCTTTTGCAACCCTTCCTTGGGCACAGGATCTGCCTCTTTCAAAGACGGGGTTTGTCCTCCCACACCCTATGAGAGCCCGTGATTGGCACATCTCAAAGACGACTTCGGCGACGAGACTAACAACGTTGTGTGAACGTAATGGAAGCCTTGTCCCACACCTCTGCATCATGAATGAGCTTTGTCTTCTCTGCCCAGCTTCCAGCTCCTGCTTTTCAAATAATCCAATCTGCTTCGTTCAAGACAAGGGACAAGAGGATTTTATGGAATGAGAAGTCAGTTTATTTCCTGGGACGTTTACATAGGTCACAGTAAAACAGTTTTATGTCTCCAATGACATTTCTTCTGGGACTGCTCAAGGGGAACATAATTTATTTTTTGTTAAGCCTTAAAGGTTGTTGTTCTTTTGTTGTAAGGGGAACTGGAATGTGTTTCTAGGCAGTTACAGGGTCCTGTCTGACCATCTCTGATGGGACTTCTAGAAAACAGGCACCAGGCTCAAATGGGCCTGAGATGGGAAATGGGGCAAACGGCTGGTGAGCGATCAGACCCCGAGCGCTGGACCCACTGTGGGCTGCTGGGAGCCACTGAGAGTGAGGGGACCCTTTCCCTGTGGGATGCCTTGGGGTCGCAGAGGAGGGGGTGGGACCAGGGAAGGAGCTTTCTAAATCACTCTCACTTAACAAGAACCTGGGACACATCACAGAGAGGAAACTGAGACTCAGAGAAGTCACACAGGAGTAAGTGCTGGAGCCTGTGTTTGAACCAGATCTAGGCCCAGGAGCCCCACAGCCCGATCCTGCTCCTGCCCCGGGCCGGCCCTTCAGGGGAACCATCTCTGATTTGCAGGCAGAGGCCCCCACTGGCAATGGCGAGACACATTCCCTTACACAGCAGCCTTCCTGAAGCCATCCCCCAGGAGGCAGCTTCCCTGAGCACTGCTTTGCAGTGACAACGGATGGCAGGCCTCCCTGTGGCCAGGGTTCACCAGTCCTGGCATTACCAGGTGTGGATAAGAAGAATAACGCAGAAGAATCACTTTTCCAAATGTGAAATTTCACATTTCCCATTGCTTGCTACTAATCTGATTGTGGCCACAAGCCCCTGGTCCTATGTCCCCTTCTTACTCTTGCCCTATAAATTGCAAACTCAGGGAAGCCATTAGTGGTTCTAATAGACTTCTACCCTGGGCCTGAGCTCCGACCCATGGTCCCAGCTGCTCCACCTGATGGCTGGTAGCGGGGACCAGAGGTCATAGAAGAGGCCGACAGCACCATGACTGTCAGGATTGAGTGGCAGCCGAGGTAGAAGCAACCAGACCAGGCAAGTAGGAGCCCAGAGCCCCAGAAAACCCCCAGAGTGAGAGCAAGCCAAGCTTGTGGACCAGGAAGTAATAGAGGTTTGGTGGTTCATGGGAAGATAAAGGACCAGGAACCCCAAACCAGATCTCAAACCAGCAGGTAATGCCACCATGGGAAAGGAGAGATTATACTAAGGAGAACAGTTATCATTTATTGAGGGCCTACTATGCACCAAGCACATGCTGTCGAAATGAGAGGCATTACAGAGTCTAGATCCAGAGCCTGTGTTCCAGTTCTGAATCTGCCACTTTCTAGCTGTGGGTCTTTGGGCAAGTCGCTTCACCTTTCTGTGCCTCAGCTGTCCCCTCTGTAAAGCAAGAATAGTAATGGCACCCCTCCTAGGACATCCTGAAGATGAAATGAGGTCACCCTGCAAAGGGCTTGGTACAGGGCACGCAGCACATGCTCTGCTCTTGGTAAATATTAGCTAGTATCATGAATCTTCACAACAGCCCAGGAAGTAGGAATTAATATTCCCATTTTACAGATAAATAACTTAATATTCCTCTTTTACAGACAAATATACCCGAGGTCACACACCTGTGAGTGGCAGAGACAAATTGGATCCTCAGTCTCTGTGTACCCCGAGCCCTCTGCTCTCTGCATATGGTACCTACCTGTCAGCCTCTGTGAACAAAACCAACACAGCCGCTGCCCTCAGCAGGCTCTCCAGAAGGAAGAGCATCCCAGGTGCAGGAACGGCAAGTGCAGAGACCCCGTGGGAGCAGAGTGCTGGGCAGGAAGGAAGGACAGAGAAAGGCCCCAGGTGGTGGTGGCACCACAAGGGAGGGAGGGACTGGGAGAAGAGCTGGGGGGGGGTCCCTCAGCAGGAAAGAAGGGCCATTGGCAAGGAGCCCAAACAGGGCAGGGGGCTAGGGTTCCTTTGGGGCCACAGGATAAGGGAGGCAGAGGCCCCAGAAGCTGGGGCAGACAGCGGGGAATCAGGTCCCGGTACCTGGGGCTGGGCCTGAGTCTGGCCCTCACCACAGCCTCCTTCTAGCCTCCACGCAGGCCAGGGGGCTCAGAGCTGCTAACAGAGGCCAGCTGGGAGGGAAGAAAGTAGAGGGACAAGGAACCAGGGCATTCATTACAATGTAAAACACTGAAAAGCAAATACCCTTAGACACCCCAAAAAGTCAAAAGAATTTCCTCCAAACAGCCCATCCCCGGAATGTTGGAGCAAAGGAGGCCTGGACTTAAATTCTCAGTTCTGCACTAAGTGGCCTTAGCAAAGTCATCTGACGCCTCCGAGTCTCCATCTCTGTCATTGCTAAGATCTACCACGTAGGAGTATCGCAAGGGCTAGACATGACTGAGCACCCACACATGCTGACACACAGTAGGTCCTCCATCAATGGTAGCAGTCGCTGCTGCTGCTACAGCATGTGGATGTGCTATAGCTGAGGGCTGAACCAAGGCCATGGCTGCTGTTGGCTGACTGAGCAGCAACATGCCCGGCGCAATGGACTGACTGTTTGTGTCCCCCAAACTCATACATTGAAATCCTAACCCCCCAAGCTGATGGTATTAGGAGGTGGGTGGTGTGATTAGGTCATGAGGGCAGAGCCCAGAGCGCTCTCTTGCCCCTTCCGCCATGTGAGGACACAGTGAGAAGATGCCCATCTATGAACCAGGAAGCAGCAGTTCCTCACCAGACACCCACCCTGCCAATGCCTTGTTCTCAGACTTTCCAACTCCAGAGCTGTGGGAAACAGATTCCTTTTGTTTAGAAGCCACTAGTCTACAGTATTTTGCTTCGGCAGTCTGAACGGACTGAGACACCCACACAAGGTCAGCTCTGTAAGACAGGGATGTGGACGCCGTCATTGGCCAAGGGCAATTAGGCAGCCCAAGGGAGACCTGATATTCGGCCTCCTCCCACCCACACCTACCGGGATTCTCAACCCTGTGAGGACAGAATACTTTTTCATTACTATATGTAAGATTATTTCCAGGAGGAAAGAAATAAAGAGGGAAAAAGAGGGCTTATAGGAATATTTATGTTTATACATGCAACATGAACTATGAATATTTGTGGTGTTTCAATTATCCTCATACAACTAAAGGCCAAAGGGACCCTCACATATATCCTTGGCACCTCTGGTCTGGGGCTGTGTAGATCCTGCCTGTCCTAAACAATATTTCAGAACAAGCAGTTACTTCCTTCTCTATCCCCACTTGAGGCTGTGGAAACAGGGCTCTGCCACAACTCTTGGTCCCAGGGGCCTGTCCTCGCTAAGTCACCCAGGGCCACCTCTTTTCACCCCTGGGGCCCCTTTTCCAGGCCTAGGGCTTCAAAACCTAGTCAGAAGAAGGCTTGACAAACCATCCTAACCAGGGTGAGAACACTGACAACCCTCCAAAATGATCTAAGAAAAGGAGTCTGTAATTTCCCAGCATGACAGCTTCGGCTAAAGGGATGAGGCAGGGATGGCGGGATGTAAGGCGTCCCGGGAGGAGCTTCCTCTAGACCCCAGTGCCTGCTCTGGCCTGGTTCAATGGCTCTGCCCTGAACAAAGGGCTGGCCCCCTCCAGCAATCTCTAAGGTGGCAGAGCCACAGGATGCCAGCAGAAGGGTGTCACCCTCAGACACAAAGCCAGGTCACAGAGAACTTCTCAGGACACCAGGTTGACTTTGGGCTTGCTTGCACAAGACCTGCCTATCCCCAGGCTAACATCCCTCTCACCAGCCCATCAGAATCTCTCTTTCTCACAGCAGAAAAAGCCCTTTCTCTGCTGTGAGCCCAATACAGACACCAACTGCATTTCATGGCTGAAAAAGCCAGTGACGGGATAAGTAGTGTTTGTTATCTATCTAAATTGTAGAGGAAATGATGTGTGAATGAGAAAATTCTAACACAACCGTGCATCACTTCTGACAACTTCGATTATGGTTTTGTTTAGTTAAGCACTTGTGCATTCTAATGAACTGTCTTGTGGAATTATTAATTGGATCTGGGATTTCCGGGGCTTTTCCACCACTCAGAATCCTTCCTAGTAGAGAGATGATGTATCTGGGCGTCTAAGTTACAAGGTTTGGTTTTCCATTCAGAAATCTTTGGGCTAAAGTGCAGCGCACATGAGATCTAGGCATCTAAACCAAAATGGTAAGAGTCACTGTTGGTCCTCCCACAAAGTTGAAAAGACACAGAAGCATATTCTCGAAAACACAGGGACTTAGAGGAAGGCAGATCTGGGGCCTCTGTGGTCTGTGGCTTTTCATTAGGAAAGGATTCCAGTTGAGAAATAAGGCAGAACCAGTAGATCAATTGTCCAAGAGCACAGTGTTAGTCACTGGAGATCGGGACAGAGCACGGGCCCACCGGCTTCTCTAAACACAGAGCAGGAAAATCCTACAGACCCGTGGCCCTCAGCTTGGGCTACACCAGCACTGCCAGGCTTCTTCTCTGCCCTTCCCACTCTACGGACGATGCCGCAGCAGCCAAAAGATCCTGCCAGCTTCCCCGATGGAACCAAACCCAGATCTTCTGCTCTGCCAACGGAGGAGATAAGCCAGATGGGGAACGAAGATACCTGAGCACACCCAGCAGGGCCAGCTGCGATTGTACAGATCCTGCCCTGCACGTGGGCAGCTGGGGCTGGCGGGAGGCTACAATCCAGCCATGGGCCAGGGGGTGCCAGCCCAGAGGGGTGTGTACCGCTCAGGGCCCCAGCAGGAAATTAGCCAAGAGAGTTGAATGAAAGCACTGTTTACAAAGGCCGGCAGGGTCAAGGGAAGTTGACAGGGGTAGCGGCACCCTGGGCTAGCAAGAGGGGGAGGCTATGGCCACCTCAGGTCTGAAGGGGTCAGAGGAAAGTGTCCTTGCAGGAAGCAGCAGGAGCTGCAGCCGGGAGTCTTGTTCATGGAAGAACACAGCCACTGCCAAATGCCACCTACTGGCTAAACCCATCTGGAAGCCAGAGGCCTGGAAGCCTGTTTGACACAGTCCACAGTGATCAGCCTCCTGGGACCCAAAGGTGCATCAAGAAAGGTGAGGAGTAGATGTGAAGGACAAAGGAAACACTCCCAGGCCGGGAAGCTGGTGTCTGATTCTCACAAAGGGGCCATGTGGGCCAGCTGGCCAAGACAGATTCGTGTCTTCCTTTCACCCCCCAATGACTGCCTCCCTCCCCTGTGGGGTCTCTGTGGTCCCCTCTGCCACACCTCCCATCCACGCTCCCATTCCTTGTGCCTCAGCCCCTCCCTCCCTGTCCGCAGGAGCAATGCAGAAAGGAGGGCTGCAGCCCACCCACCAGACAGCCAGCAGGACAATCTGCAGGCCATTCTCCAGGAGCCGCCTGTGGCCTGGGAACCCCTTACCCACTCCCCCTCCTAGTAGGCATAGAAAGCTCTCGGGTACGGTGGGCAAGGTGGGCCGTAACCACAGAGCTGGCAGCCAGTGACTGTTCCCAGTGCCTGTTAAGGCTGGGGCTGCCGGCCAAGGACCCCACAGCAGTCACCAAAGGAGGGATCCGAGAGCAAGAGGCCACAAAGACGGTGGCAGCGGGCTGGGCAAGGGCACACGGCCTTCCTCCCACGCGGGTGTGCCCCGCAGAGTGCCCTGGACCAACACGCCTACAGTGCCCACTGCAGGCCCCACAGGCACTGTTCTAAAGCTCTCAGGTTTTCCCATTTAATCCCCACAAGAATGCGAGGAGGGAGGTACAAGTGTCGTCTCCACATCACAGATGAGGAAATTGAGGCACAGAGGGCTTAAATAACCTCAGATCACCCAGGGAGGAAATGGTAGAGCCAGACTCCAACTCAGGCAGTCCGGCACCTGGGCGTGTTCTCTCGCCTGCTGAGCTAGCGCGGGCATGCCCATGGCGGCCCTGCCAGCCACAGACGCCGGCAGCCCCCAGGGGAGCGGCCTGCTTCCCACTGCCCTGCCCGGACACGTAGGCATCTCTGACAAGGCACGCAGGCAAGCTCTGCGCCACTCGCTGGGCACACCTCAACAGTCCCAGAGACGGCCCAGGGCCTGCGAGGCTTGAAAGGGGCTATCGCAGGCTGGGTTCCCAGGAGGCAGCCCGTGAGATGGAGAAGGGTGACAGGAGGTCCGTTCGGGAGAGGACCGACCCCTCTGGGAGAGGAGGAGCAGGACTGGGCAGAGGGAGAGCCGGGCTGCGACACAGTGCTGACCCCGAGGGGAGTTTTAAAGATGGGTGGCCCCTCAGAGCTGTCATGAGCTGGGGTGAAGGGTCCCACAGCGGTCAGTCACTGCCACAGGTCAGTCTGTGGAGGGTGCATGGCCTGGGCAAGGCAGCCCTCTTAGCCGAAGCACCGCCATAGACGCTGAGGCTTTCCGTAGGCCGTACCCCACCCCCGCCCCCCCCCGCATGTGGGGAAACAGGCCCTTCCTGGAGGGGATCTTGGAAGCACATTGCAGGGTCCATCACAGGGCACATGTCAGAGGCTCTGGCTGCCCATCCACTTCTGTCAGGGAAGGTTCTCCCTGCCCTTGTCCCCTGGTACCTGGTTACATTGTCCAGCATCCAACTCCTCCTCTCACCAGGGCTGCCAGCCAGCCATGGCCTGGGAATTCCTCAGGGAAGGAGGCTTCAGGAATCCTACATTCCCTCACCTTAAGCACCAGGCTCACCACCTCCTGGCTCTTTAGTACCTTATAATGTGCCTGAACTAGTCCATACTCCACCGCACTAGAGAGCTAGCGGGCTGTAAGGGCCTTTAACAATCAGAATTGTTTGGATACAGACAGCGGTAAAACTTAGTAAACATTTAAAAATTATAGGCTAGGAGCAGTGGCTCACGTCTGTAATCCTAGCACTCTGGGAGGTCAAAGCAGGAGGATTGCTTCAACTCAGGAGTTCGAGACCAGCCTGAGCAAGAGCAAGACCCCGTCTCTACTGAAAATAGAAAAATTAGCCAGGCATGGTGGCACACACCTATAGTTCCAGCTACTTGGAAAGCTGAGGCAGGAAGATCACTTGAGCCCAGAGTTGCAGGTTGCAGTGAGCTATGATGACACCACTGCACTCTACTGGGGGCGACAGAGTGAGACTCTGTCTCAAAAAATAAATAAGTAAGTAAAATACAAGAAATATGAAAACTTGGACAGAAAGTCTGCCCTGAGCCCTGGTCACTTGCAGGACCAGCTCCGCCTGCTAGGATTTTCAGTCCACACTCTGGCCACCAGCTGGACTCAAGTCCTCATCCCCTTATTTAATCCAGGTCGGTGGCTCCCGCAATCCTGTCACACTGACTTGCTCTCCAGTTCCCGGGGATGCTGCAGACCTCACCAGGAAAGCAGAGGAGACGTTCCGAGAGGCCGGGGGAGTTCTCGTTACATCTGGGAAGAAGTGCCAGGCAGGACAGCCACTGTCCTGAGTTCCTGCTTTAGCCCTAAACTGTCCAGGCCTCTTATTCACAATCAGGAAACGTCAGCGAAGACTACAATGGAGGGGATCCAAAGACCTGTCAAAGCCACCTTCTTCCTAAACATAATTTACACCACAGTGACAGTGGCTTCTGATAGCAGCTTACAGGAAGGGAACTGAGGTGACCCGGGCAAGCCCGCTCAGAGGACCAGCCAGCACTCCCTTGGCCCTGGAAGCCAACTCCACTTCCCCGTGGAGTCTCAGGGCAGCCAGGGCCAACCCGGTAGCCGTACCTGCTCCTGCAGTGATGATGGCCCTACAGGGACTCTTCACTGCAGCCCCATGACAGAGACACAGGGACCAGTGGACCCCAGAGAGTCCACCATCAAGAACACTTTCCTGAGGCCCAAGAAAAAGCAAGAACCAAATAGCAGGGACCCCAGGTGACTTACAAATGGGGAAGACCCTAGAGCCATGCCAGCCACTCTAGGGAGGGATGGCTGCTACCTGCTGACATGGGAAGGACCCCAGGCCTCTTCTCTCCTAGGAGTCCTCCCTGAAGTGCTCCTCTCCTCCTGCCTCAGCCTGACCTCTCCTTGTTCCCGAAAATAATCACCAGATCGGACACACATCTGTCCCTGCTCCGCAAGCTCTATGGTCCTCTTCCAAGGGAGAGCTACCTGCCCTTGAAGCCGTTAAGCTGACCTGCATTCCATCCCTTTCCATGCAACTTCCAGCAGCCAATAGGGCTTAGAGCTAAGAACAAGGCTGGAGCCAGGCCTTTGCACCAGTGGGGAGTAGGGGTTGAGGGTCTCCCCTCAAGTTTGTAGTTGTTTTTGACTGAAGGCCCCAGCACACAGCACAGGGAAGGAGCAAAGAAGGCATGCCCACAGAACACGTGGCTCTGCCCTGGCCGTCTCACCCTGCTCAGCGCAACAAGCAGGGAGAAGGCTCCAAGTGGTCCATGACACACGCTAAGCTCCTTGGGACTGATGCAGAAGAGCCCAGAGCTTGCTAGAATCCTGAAACAAGCCACTGTGGCTGGATTTTTTCTGGGTGTTGGAAAACAAAAACAAAACAGACAGCCCACTATATCCACAGAGCCCAAGATGTCTAACGGTCTCGGGGTGACAGCTCCTCCTCCACTGACAAGGACACTTGTCATGTAGCTGCCTGTGCACAATCTGTGCCACTTGTCTCAGAATCCTGCAGCCACACAGGCAGCAAGGACTAGACGAACTTCCTATTCAAAGCTGGGTTTCCAACCTCCCCACCCTCACTCTGAAATTCCAATGGAGCATCAAATATCAAATTCTCTCCCCATTCTCAGATCGGGCAGACCGAAGTAAAATAAGAGACAGGCTCAATGCAATTCGCCAGTTCAGGCAGAGGTCTTCCCTTATAAACTGCTTGCCAAAGGAGCAGCAATTTTCATGCTCTTTCTTATCACGAGCCCTTTCGTTATGTCCGCAGATGAATTCCATCTGACTGGAGGTCCACAGCGCTGTTTTTGAGCCAGGAGGCCTGCCTTCTGGACTCGGCTTTGCCACCAGCAGACAGTATAAATTTGAGAAAGTCGTTTAGCCTTCTTGTGGATAACGATAATCATAACAGGTCCTGGACCCCCTCCATGTGTATTATTATCTCTTAATACAACAACTGCATAAGGCAAATCTTACCATCACACTCATTTTACAGAGGAGAAAACTGGGGCTTATAAAAGTTAAGTAGCTTGCCCCAAGTACAGAGGAGCTGCAGGTCTTCAAACTCAGTAAGTCCAGTTTCAAAGCTGTTGCTCTTAAAAATCTTATGCCCTGCCTCCCTGGGGAAGGAGGCACATGAGCCAGGATGCAAGGTGGTAAGCAACAGCCACAGCACTCGCTGGCAGAGGTAGAAAGGAATTCATTAAAGGACATTGGGCAGTTCATGGAATTGCCAGGAGAGGTAGAGAACCAGGTTTTTGTTAAGTTACCAACTATATCACCCCGAGTCTTACTTCAGTAGAGGACCACCCCTCTGAACACTGTCAATACTTCGGACACTGGGCACTGCTACCACACTGCGGCCACCAGGGCCCCAAGAGCTTGAAGGTCCTGGCATCTTGGCCAGTGCTAGGCACAAGCTCTTGATTCAAAGCCTGAAAGGGCACATCTGACTGATGTAGCCCAAGTCATGGCCCTGGCTCTGAATCCAAGGGGGGCTAGAAATCACTTCTATAGTAGGGGGCTGTTCTGATCAGCCTCTGCTCCCACCAAGACTGAAAACGTAGGCAGTTCCCCAAACATAAGACGTGGGCTCAGATGCTGGGTGTTCCCTTATGACAAAAGTCTAACATATGAGGAAATTGGACAAGGAGTTCTTGAAGGTCCTTTTCAGCAGCATGAGTCCATTGAATGCAGCAAACACATTGCAGGAGAGTATATTATAATTCCCATTTATTTGCTCCCCCTTCTCTGTAAAAATATCATACATGGCTATTCATTACCCTTTCTTTGCAGTATCCCATCACCCTATGGGAGAATCCTTCCTCACTGGCATTGGGCTTGAGCACGTAACTTGCTTTGACCAATGGGATGCATATAAACCATGCCCTAGCAGAGGCGTTAGGAGACATTGCATGGGAGCTTCTTGTTTTTTTTCTCTTCCAGGAAAATGGCACATCCCAAATAGGAGCTAGTCCTTCAGCCTGTGCCCCAGAACAGGAAGACATATGGAACAGAACCTAGCAGAGCTGTCATAGCCACAATTGACTCACATAGTCTCCAACATTAATATGAGCATAGAAATAAATGTTTCTCGTTCTAAGTCACTGATTGGGGGCAGGGGGGGGCTGTTTGTTACAACAAAACAGACTGATACATGTATACAGAGAACGACTCCACACCACTGTCTACTAAACAAAGGAAATACATGAACAAATAGGACCAGGCTCTGCCTTCGTGACACTTATCCATGACACTCTTGAATCATAGCTGGCACAGAGCGTGGAAATGCTTTAAGAGAAGCATAAACACAGCCCTGGGGAGCAATAGGAAAGGAGGCAGAGATTCTGTCTGGGGGTTCCAGGAGGCTCCCCAGAGGATGTAAATTCTGAACAGGATCTTAAAGGCTAAGTCCAGTGTCATCAGAGAGAGCTGAAGAGGAGGGAGGGGGGAATTCCATGCAGAGGAAACAACATGCAATTCAGAGAGATGCCAGAAAAATATATATATACATAAATATATTTTGGTGTTGCAGGAATATGGGCAAGGTGGGGAGGAAGAATGGAAGGAAAATAGCTAAATGTAGCAGATTTCAAAAGGCCCAGAATGCCAGGCCAGCAGTTTCAACATCATTCTGAAGGGAATGGGAATGACTGAAAGTTTTTAGTAGATCCTTATTTTAGAAATATCACCCTAGAAGTGGTAGAAAGGAGATGAATGAGAAGCAGAGAGTGCAATGAATAAGACTGTTAGATTAAAACCAGCACCAGACGATAAGGTCCCAAGCTGAAGCAATGATAGTAAGAGCAAAAAAGTTCACAAAGTGTTTCAGTGGTGAAATCCACAAGACTTGGCTAGATGAGAGACGGGACAGGAAGGAGTGAGATGGCAGAGTACTATGTTAGAGATTTAACCTAAATGGATGGTGGAGGCCCTCGTGGCTATGCGGGAAGCTGAAAGGGGAACGGGCTTGGGAGGAGCCGGTGATTTGGTGTTGAACACATCACATTTGAGATGTCCCTGGGCCATGTGACGGAGGTGTTCAGCTGTAACTGGAAGCCAGGGAAGGAGCTCCCATCGGCCTGGAGTGGGGTAGGGTGTGGCAAGGGCTCTGGAGGCAGTGCTGACATTTGCACTAAGTCTGCTAGGCACCCACTAGTGGGACAAGGTGTTGGAAGAAAAGAGAACAATGGCAATCCAGGCAGGGATCAAGGATGTACAAAGTCATACAGGCAAGATGTAATCAGGGAAGAGCAAGCTATTGGATGTGGTCGGAGGTTCCCACATGCCACGGAACTGGCCATGGATCAGTCATTTCTGCGGGTGAAGGAGTGTTCATGTGACAGTGATGTATGACTTTGTGAATAAATTTGTAGACTCTAATGAGTAGACTCCTGGCGTCTTTGGTGTTCCTCTACAAACTCAGCTGTAGGTCCCTTTCTGGTATGTATGGGCACTTCTCTCACTGTTCTTCTGCTATAAAAATCAGAACATGTCTAGTTATCCATGGAAGTAATAAATGCCCACTTCATTCTTCCTTTTAAAAACATAGTGAGTGTATTTGTCAGGGAACACAGGGTTATACTGCAGTAACAAAAACGCCCCAAGTAAAGAACAAAGCTTTACTTCTCACTCATACTACATATCCATCCAGGGTCACCCAGGAGCCCTACTCCTGTGTCCGCATTGTCATCCTTTCTCTGGGATACAGGCTGCAGGAACACCTGTACCATTGACCGTTGAGCACATATTACCTCTTAAAAGCTTCCACCTGGAAGTGACATATGTCATTTCTGCTTACATTTCCTTGGCCAAAATAAGTCACATGGCCAAGGCTGAAATCCAGGGGCAGTGGGGAATATAACCCTCCAACAGGAGCATAGCAGATCCCAGTGAACAGCAATGTGGTCCATTACATACCACACCCTGAGATGGCTAGCTTCTTCAACACCTGTGACAGTATTTCACCTAGAGTGTGGCAATTCTCATTTGATGTAGACACCTCCTCAGATGCAGTTCAACACAGGGATTGTATTTTCCCCTTTATAAATGCATTTCTTCAGGCCTTGACACCAGATTGCCAATGACCTTGGTATTCCCCGCCCAGAATGTTTTGTGTCTAGGCCTATACTCCTTGCATTGTGAACCTTTGAAAAGTCTTCATTATCTTGAAGGCGCCTGACCCAACTCTGGACTAAGGATGTCACTGAAGAGAAAAACACAATCTGGCACAGAACCAATATTTTACTATCTCTAAGACATTTTGGGGTCAAATATCTCTATCGGTCTGCTGCTGGTGGGGCGTTTCTTTTTACCCCTGTAGATACTTGTTTGCCTTTCAATCTCTGGTCTGATGCAGCCCACTCATTCCAGTACCAGAAAAGGGACAATCATTATTATTCCTATGCGGTTCTGCAATTAAGAGCTTTTTCCTAAGTAAATTTCCACATGCGCTTCACTCAACAGAATTGTAAGCAGATGCCACAAAACACTGCCTCTGACACCAAAGTTCACCAATTAGAGGTACCAGGCCATGAGTAATGGTCCATGAAATATTTAAACTTCTTTGAGATTAAATATATATATATATGTGTGTGTGTATATACATATATTTACATTTTTAAAGCCCCAAGTCTACATGTATTTATAAAACCATATTTCAGTTTCCATGTTCTGCTTTCTGGAACAGAGTTTTCTGAGCATAACAAATTCCTCCCCCCAGTCGTGCACAACGCCATCAAAGCCAGGCATCTGCAATGAGCCGTTTCCTCCTCATTGCCTGCTGGACACCAATTATTCTCTATTTCTGTTAACTGTGAATGGTAAGAGCTTGTCAAATTCAGGCAACCTGGCCAGAGACAGATAGCAGAGGTCCTGCCACTTCCCAAACCGTCAGCATCTCCAGTTGCCAGCCAAGCAGGCGGCAGGACACTTATTGGGCACTTCCAAAAAGTTTATGAATGTATATGAGTGTGTGTGAGAGAGAGAAGGACTGTATATGTGTGTATGAGTGTGCATGTGTGTGAGCATGTGTATGTGACTGTGTATGTCTTTACCCAGGTTTTGCTCGCCTTGGTTTTCACATTCAATATAAATTCTTCTACAGAAATATCCCTGCATCTTCCAGAAGTTCTTCAGAGTCCAGCCTTCAACACTGAAGGATGCTTGAGTAGGGAAGCTGGGAGCTGGCTCAGGGACCACAGATAAACCCAAACTCTGTGTGAGCAGCTTTTCTTGAAGCCAAGGCCTTACTTATGCCCCAGGGCCAGGCCCCCTAGCCCTCCCCCGACACCGGCTTGCCATGCCCTTCCCAGGAAGCCAGGCCAGCCAGAGAGGGGGGAGACTGGAAAGGGCAAATTCCAGCCCCAAAGTGACTTAAACAGAGGGGGAGGGCTGGCTCCCTGCCATCTTTAACATGCATTCAGTAACTTAAGGCAATTTTTTGAAAGTGGACAAATGCCCTCTGTCACAGCAAACAGGAAGGCAGTCCTCTTCCCTGGGCTCTGACCAGGCCCTGCCTCCAGGAGAGGCCTTCAAGCTGTGGGCTCTGTCAACAGTACCAGGGCAATGTCAACTGGACCCAAATCTAGACACCACTCTGGGCAGACACTGTTCAACATGCCAATGGGCAAGACAGGCTTGTGAGCTTTGTCATCTGGGGTGCATCTGGCAGCCAAGGTGCTGCAGGCATCCTCCTGAGGAAAAGGAGAGGTGGACAGCTGACCAGGAGTTGTCCAGGTCTCTTAGGTGGTGAGAAGCCAGGACCTGAGACCAAGCTCCCAACCACCATTCTATCCTGCCTGCACTTGGACAAAGTCACCTGTTGGGCCCTTGAGAGTTCCTAACCTATGGCCACTCTGGCCGGCAGCACAGCTAGGTGGGGAGCACAGGGTTCTCTTGCAAACCAGCACCACAGACCTACTGTCCACTGGGTGCTCGACGGAAGCTCAGCCTGGAGCCACCAGCTCCTGTTTCCTGGCAAAAGCCCTAGCAAGACTAGCAGTGTTAGGGAGGGGCAGGGGCAGGGAGGTGCAGTCAAGAGAGAGCCCACGAGAGCCTCTGGGGACCAATCGCAGGGAGAGGAGGGTGGGGACAAGTCACTCACTGGGAACCACACTGGGACTCCATGCCCACACCCCAGGCTGGGCCCTGCTCTGAGGACAGGCCTCCTGCCAGCTACAAGCCTTTGCCTGGAGCCTTCACTGGATCTCTCATCCCTCCTGAGCATGGTGCTGGGGTAGAACGAGAAAGATGCTATACAAGGACTTATTGTGAATTTATGTAAACCCACAGTGGCCTTCAGCAAAGACCAGGGAGGCTGGGAGCCAATCATGGTTTCTCACAAGCAACTGAGGCATCACAGTGTACAGGCCTTGAGAAAACCCAGCAGGAAGCCTTGTCCATGGGGCTAGGAGAGCCAGGCCCAGCATTGCAGACGTGTGGGAGGGGCTTGGAAGTCATGCCAGCTGCACCACCCCTGCCTCAACCCCTCATCCCTCCCCGACCCCGAGGGCCCTGGAGGAAGAGGCTCAGCCAGTTGTGCTGGCCCATACCTGAGTGTGGGCATGCACATACGGCTGCTCCTCTCCCGGCTCTGTGACCAGGAATGAAGCCCCTGACTATGAGCACCCAGCCTCCCTGGTGAGGCTCGATCAATGGAAGCCATCCACAGAGGACCAGAGGGTAGGAGAGGGGTTGGGACATTTCTTCCCCTCTTCAGGCACACATTTCTGACAATAGCCACATACCACCACCACCACCCCGATGCCCCGTGACTGTCTCTCCCACCAGGCAGCATCTCTTCCAAGGCTCTGCTTCCTACCCTACCCTAGTAACACTATTCTCCCCTTGTCCGGCCAGTCCTCCCTGTGGCAAGAGCTTCCTCCTGTGTGAGTCTCTGGGTCCCTCACTCTCCCTTGTTGGTCCCCTTGACTCTGCTCAACCTCCCCATTGTGATCTCTTTATGTGAACCACTGGGGTAAATTCTGCTGGAGGCCAGGTCCTTTGTGGTAGGTGTGGATGTGCGTGTGTGAGTGTGGGTGCAGCCAGGCTCTGCACACCTGCAGCTGTGTGCGTGTGTGCATCGTGAACACATGCACGTGACACACCTTTCCCTGAACCTCCAAGGCTGACAGAAGAAAGCCATCTTTGGGCACCCAGCTCTGAATCCAGGGCACCCTGTACCTACTCCCATCCTGACACCATTTCAAAATGGTTAGCTTGGTAGCTACCTGGCCCCACAACTCAATGGTAAGTTCCCTGAGGGCAAGGAAAAAAGAAAGAAAGAAGTAGGAAAAAGTAGGAAAAAGTAGAAAAAGTAGGGAAGAGGGAAGGAGAGGAGAGAGGAGCAACAGAAAAACATGACTGCCATTCATCGAGCACCTGCAATGGGGCAGGGACCTCATGACCATGTTTTCATTCTAAACACCACGTAGGCAATCATTAATCTCTTTTTACAAGTGGGAAACCAGGGCCCCGAGGCTTTAGGTGACTATTCCAAAGGCGCGCAGCAATGAGCAGTGGAGAGGCATCCAGCCCCGGGTGCATCAGAGCCCTGGCCCTTTCCACTCCACTGGGCTGTTTCTCTGTCTCCCTCATTTGGAACATAATCATGGGCACATGCAGGTGCCCAATCAATGCCTGTAAAACTGAACCGAAGCTGGGAAGGAAATCCAATGGTGTGCTTCAATCCAAAGAGAAAGCTCACCAGACATGAAGAGGGCCGCACGGGTCAATGCCTGAGCTCAGGTCATCCTGGACAACATAATGGAATATGTCTGTGGCTACAGTGCTACAGAAAACATGGGGGGCTTCCCACTGAGCTGCTTCAAGGCCACCAGCCCTCAGGCAAAGCCAGGGGTGTTATTAAATCCCAGGACAAGGGCTTTCTGATGATCTGATGCATGGTTGAGAATTGGAACATCAGAAAGCCTGAGTTGCTAACACAACCCTCAGCCCACCCTCTTGGCAAGGCCAGGGCAGGAACTCAACAGACAGCAGACAATTTGCACACAGTCCCTGTTGCTGATGGAAACTGAAATGCCAGGTAATTGACTGGATGGCAAGAAGGGTATGAAATAACTGCAATAATAACAGTAACTAGACTCATCCTTTGGAAGGTCGGATGGCTCAAAGTCTGGGGCCCGTTCAGAGGGCAAAGCTGGGTGTGGGCACACATGCCCCCTCGTGGTGACTAGCACGCTGCCCTGGTCACCCCTCTAGTCCTGTTACTTCCCAGCCCTTAGGTAATCTCCAGACCCTAGAAAATGCCACAGCTGTCTGGCCTCAGAAATACCTGCCTATCTTGCCAAAGCTGGCAATGAACTCCCGTTGAGCCGCCACCAGGAATGAGGTAGTTGCTTTAGCTCGTTCCATCCTACAGCAACCCTGTTAGTGGTGCGTCATCACCTGCAGGACACAGAGAGGAAACTGAAGCCAGACGATGTGCCAACAGCCACACAGCTGGTAAGTGAGGAAGCCAGGATCCAAACCCAGGTCTGCCCTGCTCCAAACCCTGCCATCTTTGCCACATTAGCGATGCCAATGCCCTCGAAGCCCATTCAAATGCTACAGTGCTCTTCATCCTCAAAGCTGAGGCCCTTGGGCCTCCTGGAGGAGCCACCAGGAGCGAGGAGACGTTTGCTCAGAGACAGGCGCATGTAACATCTCCAGGTCAACAGGAGCCGGCCCCCCAACCCCGGCACTGAGTGGGGCTCATCGTGGGGGCCCCATCTCTCCACACTGCTCCCTATGCAACCTCCTTGCCACAACAGCTATTTATAAACCCTATTTGGCTCTTCTCCTGCACTTTAAATAACTAAGTTATGGATGAAGGAAACAGAATGGCAGCATTATCCAATCGTGGGCTCGCCCTGGCGCACATCTGCACATCCGATACTTTCTCCCAGTGCTGTTTCTAATGAGAGCCTCTCCTCTCTGCCTCATTATCTCCTCTCTCCTCTGTGCTCCCAAACAAAGACAACGTGGCAACAAAGGCAACGTGGCGCACGGCCATCGCTTGCTTACTGCTTGCGGGGAGGGACCAGTCACTCTCCCAGGCCCCTCAGGGAATGACAGCACAAAGACCTAACGTGCATTGAGCTGTGTTTCTGGGCAGCATTGTGCATCCTCTCATTCAGTCATCATTCCCCACACTATCACCCTGATTTTACAGACAAGGAAACCGAGGCTCAGAGAAATCAGGTGACTTGCCCAAGGTGACATAGATGGACAGTGATAAAGTCAGGACTTGAACTAGGGCAACCTGACTTTCACATCCAGACTCTTGACCATGGGCAGTTGGTCCAGGCCCCTGGCCACCACTAATCAGAACTAACAAGTTCCAACGGTGACTCCCATCACCAAGCTGATGGCTCCCAAGGGAGGCTGATGTACAAAGAGACAGATGATGATCATGGGATCTCCCAGGGCCCTCTGAAGTAGGACATTTCCACCCATAATAGGCATAATATGAAAGGAAGAAAGAACTACTCACCAGCCATTTGGTCTTACGCTTACCCTGAGTAATGGTTTTCAATCAGTCAGTCAGTCAGTAAGTTAGTCAACAAACATCTGCTGGGTACCTACTCCATGCCAGACCCTGTGCTGGGTGCTGTTGCTGCAACAGTAAAGATGACACAGTCTTGTCCTCAAGATGCTTAGCCAGTCAGGGAGACAGATAAGAAAGTGATGGCCAAACCAAAGCCCTGGACACACCCACTGAGGTACAGGTCTGTGCTGGCCCAAGACATGGGATTACCACGCTTACTGCCATTCTGCGTGACTTGACAACTTACACATTTTCTCTAACCCGTTTTCTTTTCCACTGGCATTTCCCTCATTCTAATTAGCAGACAAATAGAACCTGTGCAATCCCTGCCGGCTTCTTGATGTATTCTCCACGCTGTGTTTACAAATGCAACTGCAGACACAAATTACTCCTGCCACCTGTACCGTGAGATATGCTGGTGGCCTTTAAACACTCGATTCCGTTGATGTTCCTCATGCAGCAGTGGCACATAATGAGTTTGCCCCTATCTTCCGCAGCCCAGGAGGAAAACAGCCTGATGCAGTGGGGACAACATGGAGCGGGCAGCCACAGACCTGGTTCAGGTCCTGGCTCCATTACTGTCTTGCTGGGTGACCCCAGGGGAGGCTGTTAACCTCTCTGAGCTTCTATTTCCTCATCTTTAAGTTGAGGAGATTGGATGAAGAGCCCCATCAGATCCCTCCCAAAGTCCCACGGTGTCTGCATGGCTCTCAGCCCACCGTGCGGTGCTTTCTATATCACACAAGAACGAGCGTGAACAGCTGCTGCTGAGGCCGACCTGGCCCCTGGCCAGCTGCAGAGCCAAGCACTCTGGCACCATGGGGAACAGTGTGCTGGAGTGATTCTGCAACTGGAGCGCTCAGGGGCACTGGGCAGGTCAGTTAACTTAGGTGAGCCTCAGTTTACCCATCAGTAACATGGTGATCATAGCATTTTCTTCAATGGATGCTGTGAAGAATATTTGAAATAGTATGATTTGAGGCACGTAGTAAAGCAATGGATGCAAGCTTTATATTATTTTTTCTGTGCTGCCTTTGTTGTCCATTGGCGTGAAGTTCCAATGTCCTAGGGCTGACTCTCTGTTCTCGTGGGCTCTAGTTTCCAAGGCTGGGCTCCCACATTCATGCCAGCTCCTTCCCTGGGAGCAGAGCCCTGCCCTATCCCCAGCCCACCAGCTGGGCTCAGCTGCCACTGGCCAGACTTTCTGACCCCACACCCAGCGAGGCTTCCACAGCTCCTTCCCATTCCCCCTTGCTAGTCTGCCCACCTGCCTGGCGTCCTGTGACTTCCTCGGGGAAGTGCTGGTGCTGCTGGCTGGTGGCTGTGACCCAGGCCCAGCCTACCCAGTGAGTGCTTTTCCCGCCCGGCCCATGTCTTCCCCTCACCTACCCTCAGGACCACTGCATGCATGCTCTGTCCTGTCCTGCTCCCTGGGGCCTCACGGTGGCCTGCTTGCTCGGACGTGCTTTCTCGCCTGCTCCCTCACTTCCTGCAGCTGCCTCTGGGGCACCCAGAGGAGTCATGCGAATTCACAAGGAGGCCCTTTCCCATGTGGAGAGTGGTCCCTGTCCAGGGAGCTCTAAGTCCCCACCCACTTCCAGTCCAAACACATCCACGGTAGCTCATGGGTTGGTCTAAGCAAGCAGATCTTTCAACCTATGTTCTCTCTCCAGCTATTCTTGACTATACTTCTAAAGAGCCTGTACAGGGAAAGATCTGGAATTATCAAGACCTTGGGGCTACACTGGACACATGAAAAAGCCCACTCAACAGCAATAATAATAAAAGCTTTTATTTATTGAGTTCCAGGCACTTTATACACATTATTGGCTGAAAATCCAACAACTCAGTGACATAGGGCCTATTATCTGTATCTTACAGAGGAGGACGGGACTGGTTAGCTAACAAAGTTCCCAAGATCACACAGCTAATAGGTGCAGGGCCAGGCTGTCCAGCCTAGTCTGTCTGCTCCGAGGCCCACGTGCTGAGCCAGATTGCTGTCTGGCTGCCGAGGGGAGGCAAGGTGGCTCTGGCAGGGGAAGGCGAGAGGGAGGAGGTGGGAGCTTCCCACCCTCATCTCTCATCAAGATCTCATCAGATGCTGCTATTCTGGTTTCTGATAATTCCTCCCTCCATGACATCAGCTGTTCCCTCTACAGCTCTTTAGTCGAGGAAACCAGCCAAGACCTTCAGCAACTCCGTATCTTAGAAATGAAAATTGAGACAAAGAAAAAAGTCCCCTGGTCCCTGCATGCCACTTACATAGATCACAGCTAGAGTGACTCTCTAAAGAGAAGGCCTTAAAGAGCTTATTAATTGGGTTTAGCAAAATGACATTCAGCTTCACATGTGGTAGTCGCACAACGTTATTATGTCTTGTTCATTCCTGCTTTGGAAAAACGATGACCAGAGCATCACAAAGTGGTGCTTCAAGGCAGAATTTGAAGGCAGGAAAGAACAGGGCTTGGCCTAAGCCAGTCAGTGCCATTATCTAAGCTCCTTATGTAATTTCCTCAAATGCGTGTGGTGTTCATGCTTCTGGACTTGTCCAGGTCATCTCATGCAGTTACATTTTTACTCTCTACAAGGAGGACAATCTGTTTTTATTTCTTATATAAAACATGAATGTGCTGCTCTCCATGGGGCAGACACTGTGGCAAGAGCTTTGTCAATATCAACTCTTCTAATCTTCTTAACAACGCTATAGGATAGGCACTGCTGTTAGTCATATTCCAAAGATGAGGAAACTGAGGCACAGAGAGGTTATACAACTTGCCCAAGGTCACATAGCTAATAAGGGAAAGAGTTGTGAATCACAGCCTGCATTTTTAACCACTGTGCAACCTTGCTCTACACTGGCTAGGGATCCATTCAATATATAAATGAAGACAAATATAGTGTTGAATAAGATGAATTCATGTTAGGAAAAAAAAATCCTTTAACCACGTTTCTTAGGAGAATTTAGAAAATGTGGCCACCAGGATACAGGCAATCATGTTTTATATGGAGAAAAGATTTTGTAGGTCTGTAGGGTGTCTAGCCAGGGAGCTGAGAAGAAAGGATTTGTCCGTGTGTCTCCAGGGCTGCCCAGGGAACAGGAGCCCAACTCCAGACAACACTCCTAGTGATTAGACAGAAATAGCCCAGCCGTGGAGAAGAGCCATCCACCAAGCTGCTAGGTCTGCAGGAAAAGGTTGCCAGACAGCTCTTCCCAAAACCCAGGCCTTGGACTTCCCACAGCAGAACCACCCCAGGATGTTACTGAAAATGCTTCGGGACCTCACCCCAGACTCATGAATCAGAATCTGTAAGGTAGAAGGGGGAATAACCCTAAAACTTGAATTTTTTAACAAGCTCCTCAGACAATGAAGTCTGGAGTTGTCTGCCATAAAACGCTGACAGCTCTATCTGCTGTGAGAAGCTGCGTACCGTGCCTCCCTGGGAAATAGGACTCAGCTGCCAGAACAGAGCGTGAGTTACAGCCCAGCCCAGCTCCACAACCAAGTTTAGTCTGATATTACTGAGATATAATAACAACAGTCATGATACCTACCAATTATTGAGCACTTACTCCATGCCGGACCCTTCTGAGTGCTTTAATAATCTTATTTGTGTTAATTCTCATCACATCCCTGTGCTGGAGTTCTCTTTGACCTTGTTTTGCAGACAGGGAAATTCAGGCTTGAGGAGTTTGGGTGACCAGCTCAGGGCCACACAAACAGCAAGCAGCAGAGGCGGAATTCAAACCCGATCTGACACCTTGACCACCCTGGCTCTGAGTCCAAGGTCAGTGCCCCAAGCAGCCCACGCTGCCACCGCCAGCCCCAGGGCCACATCGTGCTGGAAAGGCCACTCAGTGAGGAAGGCCAGGGTGTCCCAATTTACCTGGCAGGCCTGTTCTTTCTGCTGCAGGTTCATTCCGGCTGATCCGCCAGGGGCGTCTGTCCCCAGATTCTGACACCAGCCAACATGCTGGGTTGACACCCCAGGGTCTATAGGGTGACGGAGACCAGCACACTGTAAGCACCTCTGGGTCTCAGCAGCTCATCTTGAAACAACAACCCCGTAACCCTGCAGCCTGCGGCGCTCCTCTCAGGGCCCTCATCAGCAGCAACCTTCTGCAGATGGAGCAGGGTCAGGCTGCCCTGAGAGGGGCCCCTCCCTTCCCAGGGGTGGGCCTGGGGCAAGGTGCTCACCCTAGGGGAGCTCTGGTTACCTCCTCTATGAACAAGGACCATAACGAGGGCCTCACTGGGTCTCTGGGAGGATTAAGCAAGGCGCCATCTTTAAAGCACCCGGCCAGGGCCGACACATTGCAGGCCCACTGGTCTCCCCCCAGCTCCTGCCACGGTCTTCTCTAATCTCACGGCTGTGGCCACCACCTGCACAGCACCACCAGATTCCCATGCCAGCCCTCAGAGGTCCCCGTGGACACTTTGCCGGCAGTGATGGCCCCTGGAGAGACCTGGGGGCCAAGGGATCCTGTCCACTCAGCCCCAGGTCATAGGCCTCCCCAGAGCATGTCCTTAACTGCCCTGTTCTTGGAGACATTGTGGGCCAGAGGGGCACCTGGCAGGGAGTCCACACTCCATACTCGCCGAAGGAATGAATTCAGCCACTCAGCAAATCAGAACTGTGCACTTGCTCTGAATGGGGCCTCTGCTGAGGACAAAGCCCCCTGACCACGTGGCTCTGTCCTCCAATGCTGACATCCAAAGCTCCCTCTCAAGGGCTTGAGACTAAGCAAAGTGCCCTAACCCTCCACTGTCCCAAAGTGTGGCTTAGTCAGCATTGGAGTCACATTCTCTCCTCCCTGCTCCTCCTTTCACCTTTGCCCTGCAGCCAAGCCTCCCAGAGAGATGCTCAGACCACCCTCCCCTTCCGGAACTTTCTGTGTGACCCTAGAGCTGAAGCCAAGCTTGGAGGCCTCCCCTGAGCAGTGGGCAGATAACTGTCCCTCGGCCTGGCTGCCCTTCCGGAGAGCTGTCCTGAGACATTCTCACTGCTCACAACCTCCTGCAGGAAAATCCACAGGCAAGGCAGGTATTGACACAGGCCTGAACCCAGGAGAAGCCTCACACGGACCCTCAGAGGGCCCAGGAGGACCCAATTCAATCAGGAAAGAGCCAACCAGCAGCCACGGTATTGGGTTGCTGGGAACGCAGAGGAAAGCTGTGCAACGGGGAGGCTATAGAAGGTTCCAGGCACCCCTGGTTCCTCACCTGTGAACTAACGGATCCATCTTACCTACTTAAGTTTATTTGCTGACCATTAAAGACGTTGCCCAAAAGCTAGAAGAAAAGCTGCAGTTGGGTCTTAGAAAGCAAAACAAAACAAAAGAAAACCTTAGCACCAAAGAGTTGGAAGGTACTGCCAAGAGAGGATTGATGGGAAATAAAGAAGAAACTGTCTCTTAGACTATAAGGGAAGGAATTCAATGGCAAACCGGAATTGGCCTTACACAAATGTGATAAATGGCTTGGAGACACAGTACTTTGCAGAGGTGACAGCCCCTGTGTTCCCAGTACCAACAGGAGGGAGGGGAGAGGCAACTGTACAGGGGAACGGGATGCCAGTCTGGAACTTGCAGCCCCGCCCCTGGCCAGCTGGGCAACCTTGGACAAGGAGCTTAACCTCTGTGGGCCTCAGCTTCCTTCTCTGAGAACTGAGGAGGTTCAACTAGATCATTGTAACGTATTCTGTGGTTCTAAAAACTGCTTCTCACCTGCAGTACAAGACAGGGATAGTCAGGTCTGTCTCCTTAGCAAGTCATCTGCCTAAGGGCTTGGATTGTGTCCTTGTAATCTGGGCCCCGGAAGGTGCAGGATAATTGTCTTGCTTCCTTGTTGTTATGGAAACTTGTGACTCCTACAGTCCTGGTGCTAGTAGCCTGCCTGGGCCCCTGGGTGGTTTGGGTTTGTTTTGTCCGTAGCGGCATTGTAAAGGCTCACAGAGCTGCAGGTGACAGCTTGCTGGTGGGAGTCACTGCTGTTCCCAGTCCTGAGACCGCACTGAGGGGCTCCCACAATTAGAGCACCCCTTGGCCTTGAAAACTGATCCCTGTTCTTGCCTTCTGCGGACTTCCCTTGGCCTACCCCCCATTTCGGGCTGATGCTTTGTGACTTTCCTGCCACCTCTAATGAGATGGGCTCTTCAGAAAGTTGCCCTCAACAAGTGCTGAATGATACGACATCATTTCTGGGTGACTCTCTCTGATCATGGCCACACGTCAGACTCAGCGGACATGTGTGTCAGACACCAGGTCTTCCAGGGCCCAGGCAGAAACGGGTAATTGGCAGAGAGGCCGATCATGGCGGTGCTGTCTATTCAGACACCGCATCCTCAGAGGGGGAATGAGCTAGAAAATCCTCCCAGTCTGTATTAACCCATAAAGTGCACCTGACTTGCTAAAAGATGTGTGCAGTGTCATGATTCTCTTTTCAATCGTGGTATTTACTTTGGAAAACAGAAAGGGGATCACTTTAAGAGATGCTCCCTTGCTCCTGCTAAAACAGGGGCAAACAATGTACTTCCTTGCTTGTCCCACATCCAGTTCCCGGACCGCAGAGTTCCTCACTGTCTGAGATTAATGGGGATGGCACTGTGGCTGCCGATGTTTCTCTGCGTCTTGCTCTGCACCTACAAGCTCTTTCGCCCTCCCTCACCATACAAGGCAGCCGCTGCCGTCTGAATAATCACCTGCATTTCCATGCATCCTCCAGACCTGCAATCATCCCAACCCTTCCTCCTCCCTGCCTCCTCTCTCCCTCCCACACCCCACTGGCCCCCAAGGCTTCCCCCAACTCCACCCCGACACGACACTGACACCGTTGCCCTGCTGGCCTCCACCTATAGCTCGTCTCTCCTGTGCTCTTCCAGGGCTCTCCCAGCTGGGCTCCCTGCCTTCAGCCTCACCCCTCCTGTCCATCCTCCACTTGGGTCTGGAGTGATCTTTCTAGACCACAAACTTCATCAGGCTACTCCCTACTTAAAATTCTTCCATGGCTCTCCAAGACGTGCAGGATCCAGTCTTAATCCATTAGCTTGACATATGAGGCTTCCCGGGCTGGCACCCTACCCCACCCACCACTGTGGGAAAAGCTCCTCATCCACCTCAGACCCCCTCCTCGGACAGTCTTTCCCTCAGCCTCTCCCCCACCCAGATGGAGCAAGCCCTGGACGCCTCTGTGCTACCATAGCAACCTGGGCCTCCTCTCCAGAGCACTCTACTTCCATGGTGTCTGCATGTTTCTTTGCATAGCTGTCTCTGCAGAGACCATGAGCTTTTTGTGGGCAGGGACTCTGTCCTAGTCATCCCAGCAAAGAGCTCAGTGCTGGCACACATAGTTCTTCAATGAATGAACAAAGACATCAACATATGCTTGTTGCTTTTCATGTGCAAAGAATAAATTCTTACCACATCCTAGTTCCAGAAAACAATCAAGCCAACCTCAAAGAAGAAGGGCTTGGGTGTTGAGAGGAGAAGGGAAAGAGGTTACGAGCATCAATTCTGGAGTTAAGCAGCGTGGGTTCAAACCCTGCCTCTACTACTTTCCAGTTGTGCGACCTTGGTCCACTTTCTCCACCTCTCCAACCATCTGCTTTCCCACTGTAATGTGGAGGGAGAGGAAATAATATGACTTTCCTCATAAGGTTGTCGCAAGCACTAAATGCATCAGTGTGTGTAAAGTACTTGGGAAGGATCTTGTGCGTGGAAAGTGCTCAGTCAATGTTAGTTACTATAATTAAGGAGGTGTCAGCTTTGCGGGCCTTTCTGCCCCTGCCACTTAGAGAACTGAGAGCCCGACCCAAATGGCTACATGTCTTGGATGTTTCTAAAGCCTCCATTTCAGGAAGTCATTGAGTTAATTCCTTCCAGGCTGGTCTGTGGCAACTGTGAGTTGTCCGTGCAGACCCCTCTGAAGGGGTCCTTGTGGGTAAGTGGGATTTGTGGCATAGGCGCCCTCCGCCTTGGCGTCAGTCCTTCACAGAAGGACTCTCCTAGTTGGCCACCTCAGCCGAAGTGATGGGGGGTGTGGTGAGGACAGAGGGGCCCCAGTGGGGACTCTGGGCTTCTCCGCACTCGGGAGCTGGGCAAGCCCTTAGTTTCAGGTCAGGAATGTTCCTTCTCTGCTACCTTGTCCCCACCGTCCTCACCACCCACCAAGGGCCTGGCTTCTGCACAGGGTGACACTCACCAAGTGCTGCTGAAGCCTTTCCCGCTCCGGGGGAGTGGAACTCGCCGTGCCGGGGCTGGGGTTATGGGGAAGGCGGTGTGGAGTGGGGGAAAGGGCCTGGCTGCAGCACCCAGCCCGCTGGTGCCCTGTTCGCCACCAAGCCAGTGACGGACCTGACACAAATCCCACACGTCCCCTAGGACCTGGGCTCTTTCACCTGCAAAGTGAGGGGCCAGCTGAGACCACTGGCTCCTACATCCTATGGCTCCGTCACGCAACTCGGGCCGAACGTGCCGCAGGGGGTGGTGGGTGGGTGCAGCGTTGCTCCCATTTCCTCCCCTGGCGCCCTGGGCCCTGATGGCTTCTGGTAATACCTGTTCTTCCCCAGACAGGAAAGGCCTTTGCTAAATGACTTTTCCTCCCTCCAGGCCCAAGCCAGGAAACCTCAAACAATAAAAAGCCAGCCCGGTCCTCTGTCATGACTGCCTACAAACTTAATAAAAATCGATTCCCTGGCCCTGCCGTGGTGAGCACGAGGCTCCCTTGTCAGCACTGACGGTCCCTGGGCTTTGGTTCTCCCTCCAAAGGCAAGATGTAGATGGCAGATGGGCCCAACCAGGACACCAGAGCCCCATGGAGGCGGGAGGCCTGGTCCCCTCTGACCAAGAGAGCAGGAGTTAGGTCTGGCTCGTGACCGTTGGCCTCGTGAACACCAGGCACGTTGTGATGGAATCTGAGAGGGCCCAGCCTTCAGTACACACAGGCAGGGACAAACGTGCCCTAGGAGCCAGGTGCGTGGGGTCCTGGTGATTTATGTTCGGAGACAAACCTTTCCTGTTATTGATAATGAAACAGATATCTATCTACTAAGGATCTTGTTCTGTGCCAAGGCACTATGCTAAGTGCCTTGGAGGCGTTAAGTCATATAATCATCTGTTTATTCAACCAAATTAGGCAGCACTTCGCACATGCCAGAAGCTGTGCTAGGCACTCAGGTGCGGTGTGAAGCCACACAGACGTGGCTGCTGCCCTCAGGAGCAGTGCAGGATCGTGGTTCTCAAACTTGGGTGTGCACGCCGTGAGAATCACCTGGCGTGTTAACTTGGGGCCTCACCCCCAAACAGGAATCTTCATTTTCCTCAATTACCCCATCCATAATTCACATGCAGAAATGCTGGTCTGGTGCCATGGGAGGAGTCTATTACTACGTTTGTGTTGCATATAAGAAAACTGAGGTTCAGAGGAGCTAAGTAATTTGCACTACGTCACACAGCTCATACGGGGCAAAGCTGGGATAGGATCTCTGCTCTTTCTGATTCTGGAGCCAAAGCTCTTAATTACTATGCTATCTTGCCTTACTAAAACTTACCCAAATAATTGTAAAGGTATTTACAGAGTACCAAATCATCATTCCATTTGTTGTACCTAACCAGATGAAGTAGAAAGTATTACTGTCATCTATTTTACAGATGATAAAAATGAGGCTCAGAGAGTTAAAGCGACTTGCTCAAGTTCACGTGAGCAGCAGGCCCCGCAGCCAAGATTCCAAGTCAGGGCCATCCCACTGCAAGGCTTGTGCTTTCTCCAGTGCCCCAAACTGCTTCTTCTGAAAATTCTTTTTTTTTAAAGGCAAAGAACAATCAGATGGAAAAGCAACAACTAACACCAGCCTTGGCCAGAGGGAAGGACAAAAATGCAGACATTCTGCTACCAGGCCAGGACTTGGCGAAGAAGAGTTCCTCCTTCTGTGGTCTCTGGGGGTGTCACCTGTGTCCCAGGGAGCCAAAACTATTGACTGGGAAACCCAACCTGCGTGTACATGTGCAGCCAGGCGGATATATGCTTGTCACCAATGAGCAGCCCACATTCAGATCAGATGTGCACACAGTGTATCTATGCCACACGCCTTGAAATCCCAGCTCATTAGGGACAGCTTTTGGGAAAAAGTCATCTTGTTGGCATGTGGTCCTCCACTGCCCTAACCGGCAGTTGCCACAGGATTAAATACCCTCTACTAAAAAGGGTTTTCCAATCAAAAGAGGTTTTAGCAGCTAGAGTGAATGTGTAAAGGTCAGTCTTTCACTCAGGGACGGCCAGCCAGGGAAAGGGACAGAGGCTGGGGAGGGGCCTCCTGGGGGATGGCATTTAGAATTGTGCATCTTTCTGAGCTGCCGCAGAGATGCAGTGCCCAAAGGAAGGCTTGGATCCTAGAGCGAGGTGGTCATTTTGTGCACATCAAAATGACAAACACCTCTGTGGGGAGCACCAACTAAGCCTGCAAGGAAAGGGGTGGGGCAGGGAGCACATCACAGCACCCTAGCAAAGCACAGAGCTGACTTCTCCAGGAGCTAGGACACCTTGGGGAAAGCCTCAGAAGCAGAACACTGGCAAACAAAGAGGACTGGGCCCCCTTCTTCCCAGCTCCTCAGCCACGTTGCCAGGGAGGACTCCTTTCCTAGGTGTATGTGGCACAATCTGAGCCCTGACCTCCCTGAGCAGGCTTACAAGCCCAAATGAGCCAGTTGCTTGAGCTACCCCTAAGCCACATCACACTTGGAGGATAGGGTTACACAGGGAGGAGGCCCGGCCTCCCTAGCCTGCTCCACCTCCACACCCCTGTCAACTGAGCCAGATTTCCTTTCACATTCTCCCCGGGCCCCAGGCCCTGCTGCTTCTGCCCCTCTATTCTCTCCACACCTGCCTCTTGCTCCCTGTGCTGACTGGGTCTGCGCATGGGCCAGGGCCCTGCAGCAGCCTCTCTGCCTGCACTCTTGGTGGAGAACCCACCAGTGCTCATCAGCTCACAGCCTGCCATCCCTGCTCTACAGCTCAGCACAAACCAAATCCGGCCACTGCAATGCTTTAAACGGTATGATGGCTCCAATGCTCACTGGATAAACCCAAAATCTTGACTAGGCCTTCAAGGCACTTCACCAGCTAGGCCCAGCCAACCTGCCCGGCATTATCTATTGCCCAAATATTCTCCCCTCCGGCCACACAAACACACCTATTCCCCAACAGGCTGTGGTATCTACTGCAGTAGATACCCTGAATGGTAACCATTTCTTTCCAGGTCCTTATCCCTCCATCTAATAAATTCCTTGGAGGCCTGGCACAGAGCAGGCATTCAGAGAAATTTTAGGTTAGATGGATGATAAATGGATGGGTGGATGGGTAGATGAATGAGTATGTGGGTAGATGGGTGGGTGGGTAGGTGGATGGGTGGGTGGATGGATGGATAGGAGGGTGAATGGATGGATAAGTGGGTGGGAGGATGGATGGGAAGATGGATGGATGGGTAGATGGATGAGTGGGAGGGTGGGTGGGAGGATGGATGGATGGATGGATGGGAAGGTGGGTAGATGGATGGGTAGGTGGATGGGTAGGTGGGTAGATCGGTGGGTAGATGGATGGGTGGGTGGATAGAAAGAGAGGCTCTATTTTTAACCTTTTCATTTTCATCTGATGCCTCCCTAAAAGGCAGACAGCCTGACCAGACATTTTCAAACACAAAGGCAGCTTGGCCTCTACTTTTAAACTGATTAATATGAAAGACTAGAAGAATAATATCTGTGTTGAAGAGCTGTTGTGAGGATTAAATGAGAAATATACAGAAAGTATTTAGCCCTGTGCCTACACAATAGTAGGTGCACAATAAATGACAGCCACCATTGCTGGAATGAGGTCCTAATGTGTGAGTGCCTTTGCCTTCCAATGGGCAGGACCCAGGTCCTCTAGCCTCCCCTAGTTCTGGGTGAGACAGACCTTTCCTGAAGGCTGGAGTGAAGAGTGGGTGTGGAGGCGGCCACAGTAGAGCTCCTGGCCTACTTTGTGCAATTTCAGGCTCAGGCAGGGCCCCTAGACAGTAAGTGATGCAAAGAGCATTCAAAGTCGGCTGCAGATAATGAGACCCACGGGACAGGGCACTGAGGGTGGCTCTCCTCAGTAGAGGCTGCTCAGCCTGAGGCCCAGGGCTCTTCCCAGCCTCTGGCAGTCCCCACAGCTCAGGCCTCTGTGACGTTGCCAGGCATAGCTCCCTCTCCTCAAGCACAGGAGGGCAGCCCCTGACATCCCAGGCTGCAGGGAAGCCCCTCCCCAAAACCTATTGGGAAAAGCCGTAAGAGTTAAGACAAATCTTCCGCATATAGCATAAAGACCTACCATAATTCTTAGGGTCCTAACAGGTCTCCCTAAATCCATACACTCCCTCCTATCCCATCCTCCACACTGCACCAGCATGAACAGCAGAAAGAAACATTGATCTAATCCTACCCCTCCTAAAAATTCTAGATTCCTTAGCATGGTATTCAAGGCAGCCCTTTCAGTGTCTCAACCTGCCCCACATGCTGTGTTCACCATTCCTGGAATATCTCATGCTGGTTCACACGTGCAGGCCTTTGCATATGCTGTTCCCTCTGCCTGGAATGCTCGAGTCACTCAGTGAGAAAGTGACCGAGCCAGGACCAGGACTCCAGGCCCTATTTTCTGACTCTGAATCCCATACTCCTTTAGTGGAAAGAGCAGAAAAGCCCTGCCTCATGGTGCAGAGATACCAGGACAGATCTTTTCTATTTCTCACATCCTGGATTTTCTAAATTTGCCTTCATTTCTAATCAGTGTGTGACACTGTGCGTGGTCAATGGCTGCACAAATAAAGCCAGCACAGGCTGCAATCTGCATCTCTGAAACTTTGAATGGCTCAGCTGCAGAAGAGAGTACAGGCTGACATTTCCAATCAACTTTGTCCTTACCCTCAGTTACTGAGCACTGCATGGCACACCCTAATGGGACCATAGGACACAGGAGGACAGAGAGTCCTCCTGGGCCACAAGGAAGCACCTCTCCCACACCCATTTGGAAGGCGCCACGCACTGAGACAAAACTACTCCATACAACTCAAAGCTGGACTTGCCCTCTGGTCCCTGCCACTCTGCTCACAAGAACCTCTGCACAGCTTTTGCTTCCTCTGACATCTGGACCTTCTGCAGCGACCAAGCCAGCACCACCCCATTTGCCAGGGAAAGGCCTGTGCAAGCCTCCTGCCCATGTGCACAAAATCATCACTCTCCCCCATCAATAAAGACTTTGCACATCTAAACAAGTTTTGAAGTGCGATAAGCTTCAGGCACACAAGCTTAAACACACACACAATGTATCCCTTTTCCCAGCTTGACCAGCTTCCACTTTTCCATGCTAAAAGTTTCCTATCCAAGACTGGACATGTAATTCCATAAACAGATCTCTACACTGATGGCAGAAGATTCAACATAAATATAAATTTCTTTACTGATCATGATTGATGGTTTCCTGGTGGACAATGGATGCTTTGTCTGCACTCTCATTCATACTAATGTACTTCGCATTAGCTGTCGTGGCAGAGACTGCTAGTTAGAACACCCAAATTATGGCTGGACTCATGGCTTCCCAGAAAAATAGACTATAGTTCCCAGCCTCCTTTCAAGCTGTGTGTGCCCATGTGACTTTGTTATGGCCAATAAGATGTAAGAGAAAGTGGTACAAGTAACTTCCCAGAATTGTCCTTAAACAGAAGGGATTGTGTCCTTCTCCTCCATCCTCTTTCCTGCAGGCTAGAATGTACATGCAATGGCTGGAGGTGGAGCAGCCATTGTGGACTATGAAGCAGAAGGCTCATGCTAAAAGGGGCCCAGGCTTGTGACCCTGGGAGAGCCAGACCAGCCCCAGACTGTTTAATTCCAGACTTCTTGCATGTGAGAAAAAAATACACTTCTATCCTGTTTAAAAAGCCTTCCTCTTCTCTCCTCACCACCCACCTCTCTTTCTCTAATTGGCCATAATTTAGAAATAAAGCCCCTCTAAAGTTTCACTAGATGCTCAGATTCCAGGTGCACAGGATACTCAGTGACACAGACAGAGAAGAACCATGGGAGTCCCATGTCACTGGGAATGTACGGTCCAATAGAACTTTCTGTGATAGAAATGTTGTACAGCTGTGCTGTCCCAGATGGTAGCCACCAGCCACATGTGGCTCGTGAGCACTTGAAATGTAGCAAGTGCAACAGAGGAGCTGTTTAATTTTATTTAATTTCACTTAAGTTAAATTTAAATAGCCATACCTGGCTAGTGGCTACCATCTTGAATATTGTAGATCTAGGAGAGTCACACGAATCAGCAAATAGCTGTCCGAATAGAGACTTAGTTGTTTTTGCAATAAGCACCATGGAGTGGAAGAACCATGCACAGCGAGGATGTATAACATATCACTTTTTCAGGGGCAGAGGGACCATTGCTCTGAAGCAGTCACATTTTAGTGGGTGATCCAACCATGGACATAAAACCCAAACTCTGTACAGGACCCCCCCTCAAAAAAAAAAAAAAAGCTTAAAAGGAAACACACCAAAAATATTTTCTAAATACTCTATAATGAGTTCGTTTTATTTATATAAAGAAGAATAAACTTTTTTTAAAGTGGGTCAGCTCAACATTCTATATTTCTCTCAGAGGAAAAGTAAACTAAATAAAGTTGCTGTCTATTTATATGTGAGCCAAACCTGATTTTTTTTTTTTCTTATGCAACAGAGGCCTGTCACAGAACAAAGTGTTCTCCACCCCATCCTGAAGAAAAAAGGGCAAGCTGGCGGCAAGACCACGGTCTTAGCCCGCCCACTCCAAACCCCACCACCTTCTTCCTTCCACCTTTAGAACTTCTAGGGCTTGAGGTCATCTCTGAAGTCAAGGAGCAGAAACAGATGCCCAAAGCCCAGAAATTTCTGAGAACTTCGTCATCTTTGAGCTTCCTTGGAATGAAGGCTGTAGTGGCCTCGACTGCACCACTGTGACCGCTCACTCCCCTGGCGAGGACAAAGCAGGCTCAAGGCTGTGGCAGAGTTGGTGAGAGCCAACTGCGAGAGCCCCCAGGTGACTGCCCACTTCCTGGGCTGGGATAAGAACTGTCAAGAAGGAGAATGACATACTTACGAGTGTATTCACTGAAAAGAAGGAAAAGGAGAAAGCTGCCACAGGCACTCTGGAGGCTCAAATCTTCTCCAGGAGGGAGGGTTTCCAGGCCATGGGCTGGGTCACGTGAGAGTTGTGGTCTCCCACCCTGTTCACCTGCCAGGGCCAGACTACAACCCTGAGAAAGCGAGTGACTCCCCCTTGGGCCCCCACCCCTCTTCATCCAGATGTCCACATTAGCTCTCACCACGTTGGATCGGAGTTACGTTTATGCTTCCATCTTCTCGAGACACCAGAAGCTTCTCAAAGGCAGGCCCCGGTTTGATCCCTCCCCTCGGCCTCAGTGCCCAGAACAGATAGGTGTGATAACTGGCTGTTGCAGGAATGCAAACAGCATTCGGGCATCACAGCGTTCAAACCCCAGCCCGGCCTCCTAATGGCCGTGAGCAAGTCATTTAACTCCAGTGAGCCTCATAGCTGGGATTAAATACAAGAAAGCATTTTGGGGCTCGCCTAGAGCCTGGCTCCCTCTAAGGGTTCAATACACAGCAGCTTATTGTGGACAAAGCTAGAAGGAGATGTGACCCTGCTAAGGACAGAGTTATTCTCACAGACCCTTCACACTTACTTAAAGAACTCGCCTGGGACCAGAGGCTGGACCCAACATTCTAGCTTCTGCACGATTCTGTTGTCCTTTCTAAAGAAAGACAAGAACCTCCTTTATTAAATAACCAGGTACCAGCCTCATCTCATGTCCAAGCCCCTGCCCCACTCCCAGCCCCTGCCGCCCCACCCCCCTTCCCAAGCCATTCCAGAGTGAGAGCGGCAGCATGTCAGGGGCCACAGCCTCCCATCCACAGGTCACGCTCTGTGCTTTGCTCACTCGGATGAGTTTAGTCTATACCAGTGGTTCTCAAGCTGTTGACCCAGGACCAACAGCATTAGTGTGTCCTGGGAACCTGTAAGATATGCAAACTCAGGAGCATGCTGCACCTGCTGAACCAGAACTCAGGGGTGTGGGGCCCAGCAACCTACATTTTAGCAAGCCCTCTGGGTGACTCTGACGTACTCGCAAGTTTGAGAACCACTCTGAAGTTTGGCCTAGTTCCCTTTTCTTTATCACCCCTCTTCCTGTCCCCAGACCAGCAGCTTCCCATGCCCCCAGGGCTGGGCACCGGGATCCTCAGCGGACCTTCCTGCTGGTGTGGGATTCCAGGCCCCCCAACTGTGCACACTTAGCCTTCCTGATTGAGCACCCAGGGCCAACCACCACCTGAACCAAGACACTGCCAGCCAGCAGGGCTGCCCCTCCAAAGAGCACTCCACAGCCGCCCCCTTGTCCCTGTGCACAGACAGGACCCAGGCCTCCATCACTCCCTCCCTGCCTGCCCCTCCCAGAATCCCACAGGCCAGATGGAATCCAAGATCTGGGTCCTGCCTCCATGGAGAGTGGGGACAGACAGCTCAGGGATGGGAAATGCCTTGGAAACCCACTGGAAGGTGAAACGGGAGAGCCCCATGGGAGGCTCTTAGAGGAAAGGAGAAAGGGGGAGAGAGGTGAGGAGCCCCAAGCTCCCCCCAACAACCCAGGGCTCTTCGTCCCACAGGAGGCGCTGCAAACCAGCAGCCCCCACCCAGAACCCTTCCAAACTGTCCTCCTTTTAGGTTTCACTTCCTGCTGAGCCACAGTCACTGGCCGCTGAGTGCCCAGGGCCTGCCACATCCCTGATTGCAAGTCTACAGTGTGGCCCAGAAATCCATTTAAGTCCTAGAAAATGCATGGGCACATTCCCTAAGGCAGCCCTGGAGAATTTGCCACACAAGACACGTGCCGCGCCCAGCCCTGCCTGGCTGATGCTCCGGTAATCAGACATTGATTACTGCTCTCCCCCTATGCTGCTGGCCTGTGCGGCGCCTCCTAACCACCAAAGCACCTGCCAGTTACAGGCCAGGGGATTCAATCTGCTGGGCGAAGTGTCCTTCCAGGTGGTCACCACACCCTCTGTGACACCGCAGCCTCACCCGCCCTCAGCTCAGGTTTATCTCTGCCTGGCTAGTGCCAAGCACCTACGTGCCCACTGTGAGGGCAGTGTCCGGAGAATGGCTTGTGGTCCCCCAGCAGTTCCAGTCCTGCCAACGCCCATCCCTAGATGGCTCCCAGGGGGCTTCCTCCCTTTGGCCCCCACCTACCCTCTCTTCTAGGAGCAGCTATGCTCTGGAGGAAGCATGATCTCTGGAGAGGGGGCCACGAAGAGACATGGGGGGTCACCATGAGTGGGAAGCACAGGTAGCCTCGGGGGCACTTATAATCTGTCTCCAGAGTGTCTCCCAGCACTCGAAAGACATTACCTGTGGTTGTCAGCAGGTGTTATGTGAAAAAAAAAATAAATAAATAAGGGGAGAAGGGTGGGGAGAGAAATTTCTGAGATCAAATTCATTTAGGACACCCTGGGAGTTAACCAGGCTTTCTTGCTATAAAGTGTCTCTAAGCCTTTAGTGTGATTAATGTATTTAGGTCATTTCTGCAACAGATTTTCAAATGTATTTGTCCACAGAACTCTATTCCCTGGAGCCCAGCATGGAACTAGTGTTCCATGGAACACCCTATGGGAACCGGCAATCTCTGGGCAGCTGTGTTGGGGGAAGTGTGGCCGATTCCTTCAAGCGGCTTATTCGCATCCACGTCTCCCTGAGACAGCCTATGCACGGACAGGGTTAAGGGAGAGGCAGGAATAACCAGATGTGAGGCCTGCAGGGCCTGTTCCTGACAATGTTTGCCCCTGTGGCATCCCCCAGCAGGGAGGTGAGGGTTCTAGAAGGAGCAGACAGGGAAGGGTGAGCAACGGGGGCTTGTCCCGAGCAGCCCTCCAGACAGGAAACAGAACCCTCGAACCTACTCTTGCAGGCACTGTCCTAGCACAGTGAAATCATGGTCTCATCCAATCCCACCAACAACCCACTAAAGTGTCTATCATTTTGTCACTCTGTAAATGTGGACACTGACATTCAAAGAGGCTAAGAAACTTGGAGCCATCAAGATTTGAACTAAGGGTTCTGAATGATGAGTTGGGCTCAGGACCCCCGATGGGAGCCCTGGCTGCCCAGGGACAGGCAGAGGACAGAGGTGACTGACTACACCCTGCCTGCCCCACAGCCACCATCCGCGCCAAACAAGTCACCAAGCACCCCGCCCCTCTCTGGCAGCCAGCATGCTGCAAGGACCTCTTTGTTCAGGAGATCTAACTCCAGAGCATTTTCCTGACACAGTGTAAACATTTGCCAGGAACAGGCTTCTTATCTTCCCCCAGCCCAGCTTAATCCACGCTCCAGTGCTTACAGGCGTCAGACCGCGACAGCATCAGCCCAGGAGTGGGCACGTGTCAGCAGGCTGGAAATGTGAGTCTAGCAGGAGTCTCCTGTGTCAAAACTCTCATGGGCTCTGGCTACTGACTTTAACCCGACTTTGAACCCCCTGGTTTTGGACTTCTGACTCCCAGAACTATGAGCGAATAAATTCCTGTTGTTTTAAGCCACCCACTCTGTGGTACTTTATTACAGCAGCCTAGGAAACCAACACGCCCACCAAAGACACGTCCTGCCAGACTTACCTCACTTCCTTAACAGGACTGCCAGAGCAGCAAGCCAGAGGTCCAGCCTTCCCGCAGGGGTATACCTCCCCCGGCCAGAGCCCCGCAGACCCGGAGCCTCCTCAGACAGGCCCCACAGTCAGAGGGGACAGCCTGGCCAGGAAGGCACATCTGCTGAACCAAGCAGACTCCTTCTCAAACAGATGGACTCTTCTCCAAAGAATTCCAGCATATAATAGGAAAGGGGCTAAGGTCTGGGAGCACACAGAGCAGGATCACCTGGGCATTAATCCGGTTTGCTTTCCCTTATTTCCTCGCAGCCCTATAGCCTAGACCAGAAATCAACAGACCATCAGTGCCAAGTTCACGGATAAAGCAAAACAATCACTTGGAGTTGGTGGGATCTTCTATAAACACTTCAGGTTTAAAAGAGGAAACTGGGACCCAGAGAAGAAAGTGGCATGAGTTGCCCACGTACATGCAGTGGGCAGAGGCAGAAGTGGGCCCAGGGCTTCCACTGTGTGCATCTGGGGTAAATGTAAGGAGTGAAGGTCAAACCTCATGGCTTGATTAAGGAGTCAGCCATGACGGTTGTGCAGGTTGGAAAACTCTAGGCACCATTTGCATTGTAGTGTACCCCTACAATTGTGCAGTACACACCCTGAACCCCATACCTGGCAGCCCTGATGGCCTAGAGTGCCACCTACAGGGATTGCAAAAGTGTCACTGGAGTAAATCACCACCTTGCCACCAGTTAACTCAGGTTTCCGTGGGCAATTATGGAATAGACATAACTGACAAAAAGTGAGTCAGTCTCACTTCTATGCAAGATAGTACCCTTGAGTAAAAAAGTTTAAATATAAAAATCAGGTTTCTCACTGGCTCCAGCTTACTACTCCTGCTGAGTATTTTTGTAATTTCATGTGGAAGTTGTGCCGTGCAAGTGCAGACCACACCACCAACCTTGCATGATGCCAGCTGCCAGCAGCTTGAACTTGGCAGCCTCAGCCAGCTGAAATTCTGCAAAGAGTAAAGCAGAGCATAGTGCTATTTGCAGGGAATAAACATTTTATGATGTGTCAGTGTAAGCTACCATTATCTTTAGCTAATATGAGTGGCTAATGCTATCCAGTTACAGGTGACAGAAAAATGTGCGGTAAACCGTAATCCCAAATAAGTTCAAATGTTATATTCAGTTCATGTTGCAGCCTAAAGAACATAATGAAAGAGGTATACAATTTTATTACTAGAAAATCTATTTCTCCCTGTCCTCAACAAATAAATGTTGAACAAATATTTCAAGAACATGAGCTGGAAGAGGTGCCACATCATTAATCTGCCCGGGAGGCCCACGGGTCTCAGGGAGGCCCCGACGCCAGACCTTATGTCCTTCACAGACAGTCCTATCGTCACCCACACTGCCACCGGATGGCCCTTGGAGATGGCCCAGCCCAGCTATTTCCATATTTGTTTCAGGGAACACCAGGATGCCACAGGGGTGCCTCCAAGTCACTGCAAACGGGAGAGCCTCATTCCTGTGTAACAGAAAGACTGCCATTTTATCTGTTTTATTTTTGGAGCTCTTTGTTAGATTTCATTTTTAAAACAGTTAATTATTTTAATGCAATCATTATTGCTCTAATGTAGTATCCTCATTCTTACAACACAGATCCTACAACCAGAGAGCCTGGATTCAACTCTTGTCTCAGCCACTTACTAGCTGTGTGACTTTGGGAAAATGTCTTAGCTGCCCTGTGCCTATTTCCTCATTTGAAAAATGGAGATAACAGTATCCACCTCACAGAATTATTGTGAGGAATTAAATGAGTTAGTACTTGTAAGACACACAGAACACTGTTTGGCACATACTAAGCACTCAGTAACTGTTAGCGTTTTTTTTTTTTTAGTGTGTTGCATCCACACTCTACAGAAGGGTAATCTGGGACCCAGAGAGGCAGACCGAGGTTGCTGGGATTACATCCAGGTCCCCTGACTCTGAGGGCAGGGTGCTCTCACGCTACACGGCTGGCACTAATTACTACCCAGCCATCATGAAGATGCTCCAAAGTACCTGGTGATCACAGATGGTCCTTGTGTATCACTGAGTTGACATTTCCCCAGCTTGAAGTGGAAGCTGATTATTTGTCAAATTCAATTGAAGAATGAATTCAGCTGTGAGTGTTTTTGAGCTACTTGAAATGTCCCCAAAATGGAATTATATGATTGAAACTGAAGACAGCAAGGCAGGGGTGGAGGAAAGTGGACCGCCACTACCCTGCCCGTCCCCGTGTCAGCCAGTGCCAACCTTCCTGGGGAAGATCACACAGGTAGCCTCCTTCTGCTGCAAACTGCTTAGAAATACCATCTCCTCTGGAGTCTAAGACGCTCGTTTACTTTTTACATTGCAATGCTGTTGAAATGGTGATTGGCGATGAAGCTTACAATCAATATATTCTTTTAATGGAATGGTATTTCTTTTTTCTACTCTGAAAAACTATTATTATATCAATGACAGGTCTCACAATTGGTGACATGTTAAAATAAAGAAAAGGCAGTACCTTGTAACAAATGCAATGGGACCCTCAATTTTCTCTAGAAAAAGACAAGTGGGGAAAAAATGGCTAAAGTCCTACTGTTGAATACTTGTAAATGTCCCAGCTCATTTGCTGCATGTGTGTGCCAGGTGCCACGCAGGGTGAGGCCAGGCTCTGCGGAGGGCGTGGCACTTGTCCCCGTAGGTGGAGCCCGGATTTGCCGCAGGCCTGGGCGAGCAGCACAGGAACGGGTCGGCATCACGCTTGGAGCCACGCAGCATTTACCAGCCCTCTCCAGAAACACCAGGGATGGAAAGTCCAGCCTAGGCTCAGAGTTTCCTGGCCTGGAGCTCTCTTCTTCTGACAAGCTTCCCTGGCCAGGAGACGCACTGGAGGTGGGGGAAGGTGGCAACAGTTCCTGCTTCTCCACCACGTCAGAGGGAGGGAGCTTGGCTCAAGGGGACTTAGCTCACAGAGAAAACACTACCTGCACTCCAGCAGGAGTGGTTACTGGAGCCCCCACTCACCGCCCCAATGATCAAGAAGGGCACCAGTTCTCACCTTGAGCCTGGAATGTGTCCCCACCTTGCCAGAGAGGCCAGGGGCGTGGGGATGAAGCCCCGCTCACCTGGGTTTGCACCCCAGCTCCACCCCTACCTAAACTGTATCACTTGTGCTCTGCTTCCTCATTTGCAAAATGGAGGTGATAAAAAGAACACCTCCCTCCCAGGCCTTATGGGGAGGGTGGTGAAATGAGTTAATATATGTAAAATGCTAGGAATGTGGCCCAGCATCTAGCAAGTTCTATTAAGTGCTGGTGTAGAGATTTGCTGTTTGCCTAGTAAACTACCATCCGCCCTTTGAAAATTCAACTCAATAATCACCTCCAAGAAGCCTCCCCTGACAGCCCCCACTCTCGCTTTGTTCCCTGGTATATATGTGGGGTGAGCCTGGGGTGGCGGGGAGCGGGCACCTGGTCTCTCCGTCTGTCTCTTGCACCACACCACACTGTCTGCTCATTTCCCTCCTTAGAGGGGGAGCTTCCCAACACCAGGGCCTGAGTCCTGGGTCTCTGTGCCCCTGGTACTTAGAGCAGGACCTGGGTTGAGATGGGATGGAACAGAAGAGTTGTGACAAGATCTTTTCAAATCACCACAGAGACACTTGCTTGAGGCAAACTGAAGAGGAAAAGATAACCTTAACCTGGAAGGCAATTCACCAATTGGTGCTCAGTGTCTTTCAAGGCCCGGAACAAGCAGGTCTCCCTGGGGACATCAGATCAGAGCAACCTCTCTAGGTCCCTTCAGAGCTGGCAGGGAGCTTAGCTCGAAGGGTCCCCCCCACACACATACAGCTCCCAATCTGTCCCCCCTGGCTGCAGGCTCCCTGGCAGGTGTGGCCGTGAAGGGTGAGGCCAGCTCACCACACAGGGGACCCACCCCAGCCCAGCAGCCATCAGCAGCTCTGAGTCCCTGCCCACCAGGACTATTTTCTTGGGCCCTCACACCCCACCAGGCGGCCTCAGAGAAGAATTACTGATATTCCTGCCAGAGCTTTTTTGGGAATGCCTCGTCTAGCCCTCTTGCTGGGACAACGGTATTGTTGGCATAACAGGTCACAGCTCTGCCACTGAGGAGGTAGCAATGCCTACAGCTGGGCTCCCCGAGGGTCTTGTCCTGCAGAGGCCCCTTGGTTGACACTTCTGCCATGGAAAACTCATTTTATTTAACCTTTCTTTCTGTGATGGCATTTTAACGAAAAAGTCACTTAAGACCTGCAGTGAAAAACATATTTTACTAGAACAATGCATACCCCAAATATCATTTGCCTTTTCTTATCAATTCTTGATTCATTCATCATCTTTATTAAAAATCCATGAGAAACAGCAGTCTCAGAAACTGCTGGATGCCTTTTTCAGGGAGGAGAGAGGGGAGGGGAAGAAAAGGAAGGAGAACTCTCTGAGAGCACAGCCACCCTGTGTTCACAGCGGCCAGAGGGGACCCATCTCCCCTTCCACCCACAACCCCCCCCCCCAGGCAAAACATATTCTGGGACCAAAAACCAACACGTCTCCAATGAGGCACTATGTTGTAGGGAAAGGAAGGGATCTGAAATCATACAATTTTGGATTGAAATATCTGAATTGCCATTTATCAGCCAGGTGACCGGGGGCAAGTTAGTTAAGCTTTCTGACACTCAGTTTCCCAGTCGGCAAAATGGGTATAATAATACCTACTTCACAGGATTGTGGTAAGGAGCAAATGAGAAAGCAAATGTGAAAATGCCTAGCAGAGTTGGGCAAAAAACAGATGTCCAGAAAAGTGTGGTTCTGTCATTGATATATCCCCAAAGTAAGTACACAGCCGAGGGAAACATTTCTGGTCCAGTTCTAATTCGGAACTGTGCCCAAGGGTCTCCCCACAGCCCTGGAGGGGTCATGGGTGTGGTTTCTCAGTGAAACGGGCACTGTCTCCAGAAATCCTGGCTTCCCAGGCAGCGAGGGCGGGAGTGGCCGCTGGGCAGAGCCAACAAGGGGAGCAGCCTACTTGGAAAGGGGAGACGGAACAGGACAGGGGATGGATAACAGCGGTCACCACCCACCCTCCCATGTCACCTCTCCACAGATCTACAGGAGGGACGGTATGGTCACTACCTCTGGGTCCTGACAGGGAAGCCGTGGCTCACAGGGGTGACAGGACCTGCCCACAGGCACACCGCGAATAAGTGAGGGCAGGGCTCTAGCCAGGCCACCCGAGCACCTGTGTAGACCACACTCTAAACCCTTCTCTTTTGTAAAGCTGCCGGATCACTACCTGTGTTCATTTGCCAGGGCTGTGCTGACAAAGTACCACAGACTGGGTGCCTTAAACAACAGAGATTTGTTCCCTCACAGTTCCGGTGCTAGAAATCAAGGTGCCAGCAAGACTGTTCCTTCTGAGGGCTGTGAGGGACGGATGTGCCCAGGCCTCTCTCCTCAGCTTATACATGAGTGTCTTCTCCCTGTGGCTCTTCACCTTCCCGCCATGTCTGTCTGTCTCTGTGTCCACACTTCCCCTTTGTGTATCCACTCCAGTCATATTGGAGTAGAGCCCACCCTAATGACCTCATTTTAACTTGCTTAGTTCTACAAAGTATCTCCAAACAAGATCACATTCTGAGCTATTGGAAGTGGGGACCCCAAAATATCTTTCTTGGGGAGATGCAATTCAACCCATAGTACCACCCTAGACACTGGGCCTTCAAGTACACAGAACCGGGGTTCAGGTGCTGTTCTGGAAACACCCTCCAATGCTATCACCACCAAACTGTCCTCCACTGCCATCAAACTCGTGGCACACAGCACGGGTCCAAGGCTCTGGGGACGGCCCCATAAGGATTTCTGCAAATAGCAAAGCAAGTCAGGAGACACACAAACAATGTAATACTTATCAAATTCCATGGGAAAAGCCTCCATTGCTTGCTAACTTCACCCAAATACTAAGTGCCCTGCCTTCAATCCCCTTCTTAACGATGGGCACCTCATGGCTAAGAGAGGCTATTTAACCTGGGCCACGTGGAGGAAAGTGGCAAAACAAACGTGAACTCAGGTCTGCCTCGCTTGGGGCCTCAGCTTGCGCTTCCCACCACCCTGTGACAGGCTTCACTCAGGAGCCCCCGCCGTCCTCAAGTTCACAGATGGAGGGAGATTCGCAGGAACCACCTGTGTTTCCTACACGTGCTTGTTCTAACTCTGTGCCTTCTACAGTTCACCAACTTTTGTCCTGATGTTTCCTGCTTCATCCCCCTCCCTGCAAACAAGACTCCCCCAGCATGGGAGCTGACCCAACACCACACCCTGGAAAGTGCCCTTGGGGAGCGGAGGAGGGGCACTTGGCAGGGGACCCAGCCAGCTGAGTCCTAATCCACCCTCCTCAAGCCAGTTTGTGGCTGTTCACCTTGTGCCTCCTCAGGTCAGGGTACTTGGCTCTTCCTGACTTTGCTCCCACAGGGCAACTTGAGCTCAGCGTGCAGCCTGTTCTTTCCGGAAGCTTTGCTCCAGTAGTCTAAATAAGGCCCCCCGGTAGAGGAACAGCAGAGAGCAGGGAAGACAAGGTCTGCTGCCTTTAACTGAGTGACCCTGGAGACCTGCTGCGAGCCCCACCATGAAGGACCCCAAGTAGTTTCCAACTTACAAGTTTGAACATTTAAGCTGAAAAGGGATTGAAATGCTCAGATTTAACTGACATTTACAGAGTGCCTTCTATGTGCAGGCAGTGGGCTGTGTCACCTTGTTTATCACTCCATCCTCATGTCACAAGTGAGGAAACTGAGGCCCAGGGTGTGAGGCCAGCTTGCGTCTGGGGGCAGGGCATGCGGGATTCAAACCCAGGCCTTCCGATGCCAAGTCTGACACTCTCTCCACCCAGCGCTGCCTCTCCAACACCACGCTTTTGTGGAAACTATTCTGAGAAATCAAAGCAGCTCTTTTCTACCCAGAGCTATAAATATCCAGACACAGGGGGATGAGATGAGAAAACAGACATCCTTTCCCAGGATTTGGGAGCAAATTTTTGCAAAGCTCCCAAAAGCATTTTGAGTTTTGAAAGCAAGAAACTGTCGATAGGAAAAAAAGAAAAAGGCAGCTAGCAGAAGATAAAGGGACATGCTCATCTGAGGTCATGGCTTGATCAAACACTAAAAACCAACAGCGATCTACCGGTTGCTGATTACCAGTGAAGCACCCTGCTAAATGCATGTTAGCTTATTTAACTCTTACAACAGCCCCATGAGTTAGGTACTGATAGTAACCTCATTTTACAGTTGGAGAAACTTGAACATAGAAAGGTGAAATAACTTGCCCAAGGCCACAGAGCTCATAAACTTCAACCCCAGAATGGGGGGCACCAACTTCCAGGTCTGTACCCTCTACGCTATACTGTCTCCAGCTAATCATCCTGGCTTAAGACACAGCACACCTGACTCTCTGAGGGGACCTCACTCCGTCCTGGGAGGGCAGCCATATTCCTGGGCATCCACACTCTGCTAGCAAGTCCAGCTGGGAACCATAATCCAGCCTTGCATTCCCAAATCCCCAGAAGGATCCCAGGCTCATGCTCAGAAGAGCAGAACTAGGGTGCATATGTTAATATAACAGCTCCACCACTTGTGGTCCCTTGGGGCTTCTCTTCCACACCTCCCTTCTTTTCCTCCTCAGGGCCTCATGCATTTCCTCTCCCTTGTTTGAGGGTTGGAACAGGCATTTGCCTCAAATGCAAACCTGAAAACTGTCAGTGCTTATCAGCATGGTGGCAATGCAGGCAGTTCCCTGATTCCAGAACAAATTGGTAGCTAATCAGGTTGTTCATAATTTAATGCCAGTTTTTCTATAAAAACCATGCTAACGCAAGAAGTCTCCAGCCAGCCAACCCACGCAGCACATTTCCCCAGAATGTACTTGGCCTGCAGTTACCCTAGTCTACACTGTTGGTAGGCATAAGCACAGGTGGCTATGTAAATATGTTAATTACAATTAAATAAGTCGCACTAGCCACATTTCAAGTGTTCATAGTGGCATATGGCTACTGGAAACCATATTGAATACAGTGGATCTAGAACATCTCCCTCATCACAAAACACCCACTCTATTGGACAGCCCTGATCTAGGCCCTAACCCCAAATTCCAATACTACATGGGACAATAAATTCCATCAAAGGTTAAACTTGGGGTGCTAGGGACACACCACCCCTCCCAAGGGAAATTATGGAACCCTGCAGGGGATGTGGAGGGGGCTTTGGAACTGCACAGCTCCTAGTCTGTACACTAGCTCTGACACTTCCTAACCATACGACCATCAGTATGTGCCTCAGTTTCCTCATCTGGAGCATGGGGACGATGCCCTCTTCCCAGGCATCTATGAGGATCACGTGAGCTGATGCTCAGCACACTCATTGTTCCCTCTGTCACCTGCTAATGCCAGGTGCCACACAGTGCTGGCCAGGATGCCCGATGCTAAGCAGTCACCAGTGATGGCCAGTCTGGGGCAGAGTGGTGAAGAGTTGACACCCTTGCTCTCCTCCCTCTGTCTCTCATTTTGGTCCCTGCATTAGATTGATCTAAGGCCACTTCCAAATCAGCCACCATGAGGGTAAATGTCCCATTTTTCAGGCCCTGGGAAGAGAAGAGGCAGGAGGAAGAAGGGGACAGAAATCCCCCAGGGTGGCCTTGGGAATAGGAGAGGAGCCCCTGAGACACTGACAAATCCATTCATTTATTCAATAAAAAATTCTGAGCACTTTCGGGCCTTATATTAGGAACCAAGGAGACACAGATGAATAAGACATTGTCCCTGCCCTCAAGGCCTCCACAAACCAGTGGGTGAGACCAAAAGAAAATAAATCAATGCACTAGTGTGGTCAGGGCTACAACATCAGAAAAATCTAGCCAGTCTCAGGAGCTTAGACAACTAGATTGTGGGTAAAGGGGTCTTGGGAATGGAAAGGGAGAGAGGTTTGGGAGGTTTCCAAGAGGTGATGCATGCAATAAATCTTCAAGACAGTGTGTAGAAGCTTTTCAGGCAAAGGAAACTGCAGGAACAAAAAACAAAAATATGGGGCATGAATACTTCATGTCACTACATTAAGCAGTTCCATAGAGCTGGGGGCTTATGGGGATGGATGAGAGACGTGGAAGGTGCAAGCAGAACGTGAAGTCTTAAGGCCTCAGGCCAGGGAGCCTGCTGTCACTTACATGTAAAGAATGTTCATAAGTTAGAGATCATTTACATATTTTTAAAAAATTAAAAACATATGCAAAGTATGAGCCTTGATTAGATACTGGATTATACAAATGTTAATATATGGGTTAGGAAACTTTTTCTTAAAGGGTCAGAGAGCAAAATATTTTAGGTTTTGCAGAATATACACTCTCTCTTCCAACTACTCAACTCTGCAGTTATAGTGCAAAAGCAGCCAGAGACAATATGTAAATGAATGAGCACGGCTGTGTTTCAATAAAACTTTATTTATGAAAACAGGCAACAAGCAGGATTTGGCCCCTTTAGCTGACCCCTGCTGTGAAGAACATCTTGGGACCAGCAGGCAAACATAAGTAAGGATTGTAGATAATAGTATCATATTGACATTAATTTTCCTGCATGTGATAAATAGATTGTGGTTCTGCAGGAGAATGTCTGTTCTTAGGAAATGTCTTTGTTCTGCAGAAGTATTAGAGGGCATAAGGGCCATAACTAATTCCCAGATGTCCAGGGAGATAACAAATACATACAGAAAGTGAGAGAAGACAATGTGGCAAAATATTAATGCTGGTGAGTCTGGGTGAAGGATATATGGATGTTCCTTGCATTACTCCAGCAACATTTTTGTAAGTTTGAAATCCTTCAAAACAAAAACATTTGGAGGAAAAATAGAAACTTGAGCAAGTTCAGAAGAACAAAAGGTCTTGATGGACATACCACTCTGAACTCCCTCCATCCTTCAGCGCTCTCTGACCTGACCTAGCACAAGCTTGTCTTTCTGCAGAGTAGATATGGGTATACTTTTGATTACATGTATTGGTTAGCTTTGCAATACCAGAGAAGGCCATTTGAAGGCAAAAACGGGTGCAGTTTCCTGGCTCCTCCTTAGGCCTCTTTTTGTCTGAATTCCTGCTCTGCTCACCCAAAGGCCTGGAGAAGTTTCCTTTGACACTTGCCTCAGAGGCTGTAGAAGAAAAAGCAGCCATCAGAGTCATTAGCACCCTCCCATGTGGAATTTCCTGCAGAAGATGACCCAGGAGCAGCCACCAGGGGAAGAGGTCTGTAGTGACATTTGTCTGATCAACGGCCATCTGGAAGCCTACAGGTGATGAAGCTTTCTGCCGAGCCAGGAGCCACTGACACTGTTAGAAAAGTTGGCAGCAGCACTTTTCCAAGTAACCCGGATCCAAATTTCCAATGATCCCACCGCAGCGTGATTTCCTAATTCTTGACTTATTAGCAATCAATACCATGAAGAGTACTAACACCTCCATTAAAGTAGGCACCCATTGATTTCCACTGGGAAGGTGGAGTTGTTTGGAGGCCTAGTGTCTCAGAGAGCTTCAGTTTTGATTTTAGGTCTGTCAGTGCAATACCATAAAGCACAAAACACACGATTCCTAGAAAGGGGTGAGGGGAGAGTAATGGGAACGATTATTCAGCCCTCGTGCCCTCCCACTTCCCTGCAAAGCATGGCCGTAGAGCAGTGCTGGCCGGCCTCTCTGGGCCCCACACCCAGCTGGCCCCACTGGGGGGTGCCCACTGCTGCCTCTGCGGGCCAGCACAGGCACAGGTGTATGTCCTCTCCTGGGAGAGAAAAAACGGAAGCAGAAGTCCCCCACAAGGGACATATGACATTGTTTGGGAATCAGGGCTCTGAGAGACTTGGCATAGACTTTCTTAAAGTCTTCAAGAGCTAGGATCCAGAGCTCTTAAAAAGCCTTTTTATCTCCAAAGACTATGCTGGTCTTTGAAGGAACCATACAACCTCCCTCCCCTTGCCCCACTGCCAGGCGTTGCCACATGACTTTTTCTGGCCAGTGTGGTGCGAGCAGACAGGGAGGATGCCAAGTCTGAACAGAAGTTGTAAATGTGACCGTGCAGTTTGGCCCAGCCTCTTGCTCTTCTCAGCCACAATAAAACAGGCAGGTCACGAAATGAGAAAGTATATGGAGCAGAACCACAGCCAATGCACAGCCCAGGTGTATCGTAAGGAAGAAATAAACTTTTGCTTTGTAAGCCACTGAGAGTTGGGGTTGTTTGTTATGCAGCCAAATATAGCAACAATTGACTAATCACCCTCCGATACAGGAGCAGCAAGTAGTTATGGGGATTCTACAGCTCTTATGGCTCCTATGCCCCCACCCCCAACAAAGTCCAGGCCCGGTTCTAACTTCGCCATGACCCATTTTCCATCCACTTATACCTGAGGCTCCTTAAGGAGTGAGTCTTCCCAGCTGCACCTTAAGTTCATGACCTATCCTTGCCGGAGCCTCTAGTTGGGGGAAGGAAACGTAGGTTTAATGCTTCGGCAACAGCACTGGGGATCTCAGAATGCCAATCCCTTTCCTTTTCCTGGGGAGGCTCTACACCAAGGGCTCAGGGACACTCACTGTCTAAGACAGAGTGCAAGATGTACAGGAGAGAGCACTAGGCGAGGAGTCTAGAGTTCTGAGTTTGGACTCAGGCTAAGATGTGACTCCCTTAAACCATGAGTCTCTAAGGGCCTGGTTGACCTTGGGAAAGTCACTCTGCCTGTCTGGACTGATCAGTGGTTTTCAAACCCAGCTCTGGGCTCCCTGGAGAGGGCTCAGCAGACTGCTGAGGTAGGATGAAGCCTGCAGCCCACATGTCCTCACCCCTGCTTCACGTCAGACAGGCTGCTTTGATCTACTCAGCAGATTACGTTTCTAGGTAAGATTTCTCTTGGCCGAGAATTGTAAGGCTAAATGCATTTTGTAATCACTGATTAGGTGATCTCTGAGGGCCTTTCTAGGTCTGACACATGGGGAACTCCCCCATGCCTGACTTCTGGTTTGTTCTGTGGCCACCTGCTTCCTTGTCACTGTAGTCAAGGATTTACTAACACCCAGAGAGCAGCCAGTGGTGGATATTGAGGAACAAGAATGTAACAAGGTAGATTCAAAAAAACTCAAGTTATAAAACAGCTGCCTCTATTTCTCCAAGGTGATTGGACTTTGGAAGGCTCAAACAAACAAACAAACAAAAACCAGTTTGGAGACATCACCATGGAACCTCAAAGTTTTAGCTTTCTACTCGAGGCTTATCTTCAGCCTAGAGCATCTGGGTAAGGCTGCCACCTGACCCCACCCTCACGACCCAAGCTGGAAAAGGGTTCACTGGAATGAGATTCATACTTTTAGATCACATTACACAGCCAATGTGCCCCATTCCCTGAGATGTGGAAACCATCACAGGCGCTGGCCCTGAGACACAGGGGCAGCACCAGGGGTGACTGTGGCCTGCACTGGGGTTGCTGATGGTAGGCAAGCAGGGCAGGATGAGAAGTGGGGGCCAGATGACAGCGCATGAGGCTGCTGGAGCAGCCAGAGGAGGCGATTAATTGAAACAGAGAGAAGCTAGTCCGTGGAGACAGGGCATGCTCGTGAAAGGCAGGAACTCTGGTTTGGGGACATTGATAAGAGGGACAGGAGCAGAGCAGGCACTCGGGAAGTGAGGAGCTGCGTGAGGGGAAATGCAGCTTGGACTTTCCCTGGCTGGGGAAACACAAGGAAAGGGCCTGTTTCCTCTGCAGCAGAGCAGATGTGAGTGAGCTCAGCCAGGCTGGGAGTCTAAGGAAGGCGAGCCCCGAGCCCCATCTCATGGCCCCTGATTTGCCCCAAGAGCTCACACTGGGCTATGCACGCAGTATGTGATTCAGTATGTAAACGGAGTTGACCATGCACCACCCCCGCGTAGCCTCCCAATTTGTCTCCTGCTTCCTCTCCTGCCCCTCCTGTCTGTTCTCCACCCTGGGGCCAGCACAGCCTCTCACGCTGCAGATCTGTCTCTTCCCTCTCAGTCGCCCTGGCTGGGCTTGCATTGCCCGTGCCCGCTTCCCTCTTCTCACAGCGCAGTCCCCGGGGCCTCACGTGACCTGGCCCCTGCCCACCACCCAAGCCACATCCGGCCACCTGCCCCTTACTCTCTAGGTTTCTCGAACACACCAGAACACACTAGCTTTTTTTTTTTCCTCCTTGGGGACTTTGCCCCCTGCCTAGACAGCTTTTTTCTGTGACTCACCTAGCCAGCTCCCTCTTTTGCTTGTCCTCTTTGAGGACAGCCTCAAAGCTTGCCCTGACCACCTAAGCTCAGGGAGGATCTCCCTCCCACATAGCGTTCTTCTCCCCATGTTCTGCTTTGACCTGGGTTGCATTTCTCCCAGCGTGTGCTGACCTGATGAACGCCAGGCTCCAGCCTGAGATAAGTGCCGTGAGGACGGGATGACCTCAGGTCTCCATTGCATCCCTAGCCCCGTGCCTGGCACATTCTGGGCTCAGTGTGTTGGTGTTGAATGCTGAATGAATGGGTCACTGACTTGCCTTTGAAGGGTTACTCTCCACATTGTCCCCATGTTTTCCCTCTGACCAGCCACTTACACCCAAGCCATACTGAAGATACCAAGTAATAGTGACAGGAAACAGTCATTGAGTGCTTTACCTAGGACCCAGCTTTTCCTGGGTCATCACACTTAACCCTCCCAGCAACCTAATGAGGTAAGTCTTATTATTTCCATCTTACAGATGAGAAAATCGAGGCTTAAGACTAATTTAGTAGTTTCTCAAGAACTCATGGCTGGTGGGTGTCAAGGCTGGATTCGAATCCAGGCAGACTGATCCTTGGCCTATGTGTTTGGCCACTTTCAGACACAAAAGGAAAAGGTCCCAAGGGCCCTTTTCAACCCCTGACTCTGTGTGGTGGAAGCAGGAAACCAATGAGTCTGCAATGAGCTTGCACAGCATGCTGGGAAACGAGGTTATTGGGTGATAAATCTCATTCTTCAAAATTAGCACTGCTCTCTGAGTCTGGGTCCCTGTCTTTCCAGAAGCTCCCCAAGGTTCCAGTCTTCTAAATGACAAGGTCGGACCAAAGTTAAAGGAGCTCCTGGTGAACGCCAGGTTCCTCTGTCAGAGGCACCTCTCCCCTGGCAGTGAAGCCACCGTGCAGATCAACCGTGTGCCCAGGAGCCCTTTGCAATGGGCCGAGCTGGCTTTGGCAACCTTTTGTCAATTAGCCGTGTCCAGGCCAAACAGAATATCTTGACAAAGAATGTTTCAATCCTGTTTAAATAGACTTTCTCCACAAAGACCATAATACGTAATGAGGTTATTTAATTTAGAAAGAAATCCAATGACCTGGAAAAAAATTGGTGTGTGTTAAAGTGACCATTTTCTTTGCCTGCATTTCCACAAGCTCCTATTTGACCTACTGACAATGGTGTCTGCCTGGCTGCAGGCTGTGACAGTGTCTGTTCATTCCAGAGTCCCTTCCCTTTCCCTCTGCCCTGGGAAGACACAGTGAGCTGTGTGCCCAGCCATGCAGACCACAGACCCCACACTAAGTGGGCATCAGAATTCCCTGGAAAGCATTTTACAAACACAGATTTCCAGACTCCAACCTGGAGATTTTGATTCAGCAAATCTTAGGTGGGGCCGAAAAATCTGCATGTTCCTGGCTCTCCCCGTGCAAGCAGGCCTGTGGAGCAGTGTTTGGACACCACTGCATAGCGGTGTAGACACTTGTCATGCACCAACATCTTGCAGGGATCCGACCCAGCCACTCCCTCCACGGGATCCTTGACTATGTAACTGCTCAGCCTCAATTTCCTTATCTAGAAAAGGGCCTGCATGCCCCTTGGATGGCGTCTAGGAATCCAGGGAGGTGATCTGAGTAAAATAATAAAAATAACTAACATGTATTGACTGTTGGCCATGTGCCAGGCCGCAGATGAAGCACTTTGCCTGCATGACTCAGTCTTCATAAAAACCACAGGAGTGAGTTACTATTGCTATCTCTGTTTTAAAGATAAGTAAACTGAGGCACAGAGAGGTTAGGCGGCTTCTTCACATGCCCAGTTTGGGATGTGAACTTGGGTATGAGCCTGGGGCCTGGGCTCCCCTGTGGTTCCACCTGGCCAGTGCTGTCTGTGCGAGACAGTCTTGGATTCAGGTTCCCGGCCCCATGCCTCACCGACAGCATCGGGCTGTGAAGGCCTAAGCCAAGCAATGGCACAGAGGAGCCCTGAACATTAAGCCTGGCTGTCCGCTGCCCCTCCCAGGAGGATGAGGAACCGATGACACTCACGTGACCCTCACCTTCCTGCCGGCCATCAGGGGTGGGACACACACACCAGCTTCTGCCGACAGGAAAGAGGGCGAACACAATGGCAGTAACAACTGCACCTGAGGCACGGTGACCAGTTTGAATTGCCAAAGCTGGAAGCCAAAAATACTGAGAATTCTTAAAACAACAGCCCCTTACTTTTGTACATTTGACAAAGAGGAGAGGGTGCCACCATTTACTGAGTACCTGCTCTGTGCAAAACCCTGTCCAGCTGTCATGTCTTTTAACCCTCACAGTTAGCCCCTGAAAGAGGGTGTTATCTTAGCCCATTTTACAGGCGAGAAACTTGGGTCTCAGAGGTACTAATGAAGGTGTCCCAGGGCCAGCAAGCAGGGGACACTGGATGCGGATTCACATCTAACCAGCCCCAAAGCCCTGCCCTTCCGGAGCCACAGCGCCCCTCCACAGAGCATGTTCATGTCCACTGTGGCGGGCGGCTTTGACCAGGCTGATGCCCCGAGGCAGAAGTCCGTCCTTGACATGCACGTCCCAGGAATTCCCTACACACAGCCTTGAATACTGAAGATGGCGCTTCGTTCCCTGCCCCACCGTGGGGCCACGGCCTCCCCGTGCGTGTGGGCAGGCTGGGCGGGCTGAGTTACAAGGGCTTCCGGCCTCCTCCTTCTCTATGCTGAGGAAGGGGCGGCCACCTCAAGCATCAGCCAAGCCGAGGTGAAAAGTCACAAAGCACCTGCTTGGTACCAGGAACTTGCTTGCAGAAGATAATATTAAAATTTCCCACACCCAGGCCAGACTGGGTCTCGTTACACCTGTCTTGCACGTGCAGAACCTGAAGCTCAGCAAAGGGGAAAGGAGAGAGGGGAGCTGGGCTGCCCAGGAGGGGGTGCCAGCTGGGTCAGAGAGAGGCTGTCGGAGACCAAGGAGCTCCTACAAATGAACCTGTACCCTCTGAGGGGAAACCGTGATGACCTGCGAGGACAGGCCAATGGCTTTGTGTGACTGAAGGCGATGTCCCACTCCCTATCTTGTACCTTCATCATTGTCTCCATAAGCCCACTGGAAGACGCCCTTGTGTGAGTGTAGACAGCAACTCCCCAAGGCTGACCTCCACCCTGCACACGCCAGGAGGCCGGCGTGTGACCCACTGTGCTTCCCATACACAGTTTTCATTTGGTGCTCACGACAGTGTTAAGGGTTCACTCGCTCTATCCACATTCTCATTTTAGAAGGGAGAGCTTGGAGAAATTAGGTTGGCTGCCCAAGGTCTCCCAGCTACTCCCAGCTGGAGCTGGGATTCACACTCAGGCCCTGGAGCCTGAGTTTTCCACATGGCACTGCAGTGTCTTTCGACAAGCAGAGGGAAACCCAAGCAAGTCCGTTATTGTGGGTGAGTGGCTCCCCACTCATGATGGCTCCCCATTCATGATCTTAAAAATATCAAAACGCAAGATCCTTCCTCAATTCCTAACCACACCCAAATTCTCACTATGCCATGTGATCTCATATCCTCAGACCTGGCTTCTAGCTTGGTCTTTCATCCACTTAAAAGACTCCACAGCTCTGTGGCCATCATGATGTCACATGAGGTATATGTAGGCTCAAGGTCTCTCTTGAGTCACAAAAGTCCACCCACCAGCACCTACCGCTTTCCAAGGTGGCTAAAAGGAAGCCACTCTGGGTGTAGGCAGGAGCTGATGTGGAGGGAATCCCTTCTGCAGGACGACCAGGAGATCCACACAAAACAGATGGAGCCAATTTAATATTTCTCCCAGCAAAGGAATCGTGTTAGGAAAGCAAGGACAGAGGACAAGCATTAGTATAAATTACTCTGAGTGTTCATAAAGGCTTGCCGCTCCACACTCCCAGGAGGCTAAAGAATTGTTTGCTCCAGCCTGGCAGACCCAAAGCATGCAAATTAATAGCTATGATTTATCATGAGGTGTTTTTCACTGGCATTCTTGGACCAGGTTTCTTTAAGTATCTGGGTTCATATATCTAGCATGTGCCTGGTCGAGGTGCTGTTACTACTATGCAAAATGCATCATAAATCCAACATTTAAGAGAGGTTTATTTAAGCCAGCCTGGTGTCCAGGGTCCAAGCTCATTACCATTCATACGATTAATTCCTGGCAGAGTATCAGATGGTGGAAGCCAGCCTACTGCATCTGTGAGCCACAGGAGGGGGCACAGTCTCTGCAGGGGGCCTCCCAAGGCACCTTTCTCCCACTCCAGAGCCAGGTGCCATCCCTGTCTCAGCCCCCACTTTGAGGCCGCTGCACCTTTGCTCAGGCTGTTCCTTCCTCCCAGAACGCCCGTCCCAACCCACATCTCTGTCTTCCAAAACCAAACCACCTCCAAGGTGCAGCTCAAGGTCTCACGCTATTAAAGCTTTTCCTGATCATCCAAGGTAAGACCCCGCCTCACGCCCAGCTGTGAACCGGCAGGGCCTGGGCCTGGTCCCTTCTCCTTCCAGAACCTCAGTTTCCCCATTTGGATAAAAGGACTTCAGAATTCCTTCTAGGCAGAAGTGGAATTTGGTTTTCATGCCTTGCAATTCACACCCTATGTTATCTTTTATGTAAGGCCATGAGTTCCCCAAGGGCACAAACTGCTTCAGCCACCCTCACATCCTCCCCAGCACCGGGCACGTGGCTCTGGCAGAGAGCACATGCTGGGAAAAGAAGGGAGGGAGGAGGAGGAGGGAAAGGGACCGAAGACAAGAAGGGAAGGAGAGAGGACAAGACACTCAGCTAAGCAAGGGCCCTCAGTTGTAAGTCATCAAACCATTCTACAGGAATCAAATTATCATTATGGTCAGTCCTTTGAGGAAGAAATGTGATATCTGCCTTAAATATTGAAAATAATAACCACATGTATGGAGAATTTACCATGGTTACAGCCACACTGGGAGGGGGGTGACCTGACCCCCATTTCACAGAAGAGGAAACTGGTTCAGAGAGGTATAGCAATAAACCCAAGGTTACACGGAAAGAGACAGAGCCAGGGTTTCAGGCTCTTCTGTTGAACTACCTGGCTACCTATTTTCCATTTGCTTCTGGAAGGCAGAGGCAGCCTGGCACGTACAAAAACCCCGAGGCAGGTGAGAGCACAGGCTGCCTCCCCAGCCAGCGTGATCCTCCCGCAGCAACTGCAGCTGAACAGGTTCCGGGGCACTGACTGCAGGGTGAGGTCTTGGGTTGGACCCATCTCTGCTCACCAGGCTGCGGTTCCATGGGGAGCCATACTAACTTCGCAGCCTGGGTTTGGACGAATCAAAAGAAAAATCTAAATGACAGAACTTCATATCATTCCAACTCTAGCCATTTCCCCAAAGAGATCAACCACAAGATGCTGCTTTCACCAGACGCAGACAGAAGAGAGGGCAGCGGGGTTGGAGCAGGGGCAAGGAGAACATTAAGGAGAACAAACTGACATTTGTTTAAATGTTCACCTACTACGTGCAGACACATATGCTAGGTGATCCCAGCCACTCCACAACGTGTGACCTTCATTTAAGTTTCACGATGACTATATGAGGAGATATTATTATCCCATTTTACAGATCAAGAAACTGGGGCTCAGAGAAGTTAAATATTTTGCCTAAGGTCACACAGCCGCAAGGAAGTAGAGCTAGGATTCAACCCCAGACCCACGCACCCACGTAGTTCAGGCTGGGGCTGGGGCTGTTTTCTTAGCTGGGTCAGTGCATGGCCACAACAAGGTCAGTGCTCTGTGTGGGGGCCACATTATCTGAGAATGAGAATGTGCTTTATAAACTGAAACCCAAACAATCAGTTAAAATATATATATATATTTTTTTCTTGCACACAGCAAATCTCTCTCCTTTGGCCACAGCCTGAGCAGCGGTGTCACAGTGTGAACGCACACCATTAGTGCCACAGAGACAGAGCAGGCAGGGTGGCTGGCTGAAGGCAGGGCTTCACCACTCCCCTAGGGAAAGCTCCTGGCCCCAGGGCTTTCTGCCTTACACAGACGGAGGCCAAAACTCAGACTTCAGCGGTTGTCAAAATGTTTCACTGCCTTTCCAACCATCAGACTATCACCCCAACACAAAATCACACAGCCCTGAGCTCAGTTTCTGCATCTCTAAAATGGGGATGATGATACCTCACAGGCCTGTGGTGGGGATTAAACATAATGTATGTTTTGCACTCAGCAATGCTTCACCCTTACCCAGAGCTCAATAATCTTAAGCTATCGTTGTGATTACTGCCATCATTTTTCAACTGCACACCCCCCACACCCTTCTGGACTCAGAAGATGAGCAGAGAAGAGCACCGTGGGAGCCACTGAATTGTCCCAGGCCCCAGAATGGAGCCTGTCCCCAGCGGGGGCAGCCCTGCCATCCTGCCCTGCACCTGCACAGGTCGCCTCTGAACCTTCTCTGTCCACCGTCTGAAAACTGTCCAGCGTATCGGGAGCAGAGAGACCCCTGTGTGCCAGAAAGGAAGGCAGACATTCATACATCCCAAAAGGGCGAAGAGACCCCGCCTCTCCCGGCTTCTGCCTCATTAGAGATAGTGCCACCGGTGAGGGCTGTGCCCACACGCTCTTGCCCCCAAGGGAGGAGCCCTAACTGAAGCCCACAAAAGCCAGGACTGGTGCTTCGGAAGCAGCACAGGATCCCGGGCTCGACAGTCAGAAGCTGGCAGGGCCGGAGGGCTTGGGGACAGGCCTAGGGAAGATGGAAGCTTTTATCTTAGTGCAAAGGGGAGGCAGACAAGTGCTGGGCTGGCACCCCAGAGGGACGGAGTATCTTCATCAGGAAGATTCTTGGTTTGGGAAGTGATGAAATAGAAGTGAGAAGACAGGCCCTGGGTGGGGTAGGTGTGGCCAAGGGGAAGGGGCAAACTGCCCTGTACAATAAGAGGGAAGAACACGATCTTCAGGGACACTGGGAGGAAAGGGGCAGGGGCAATCTGGACAGAGTAGGAAGCCTCACCCTCAAGAAGTAACCTTGCCTGTGATCCTCCCAGTCTTCCCAGTGAAGCAGCTTCCGATGCTCCGTGGGAGACTGCTCGAGGGAATGGTTTTCTTGGCAGCGCTGACTTGGGGCACAGCAGAGACCACAGGTGCACAGGCCTCAGCCAGACACAGAGGAGACAATGAGACGTGGCCCAGAGTGTGCCAGGGCACCAGGGCAGGGAGGAGGTGAGCAGGGAGAGCCCCGCAGCCACCAGGCTTGCACAGGGACCCAGGGTCGGCGCTCCTGCAGGCCGCTGGCTAGGAAAAGACAGATAACCAAGAGGAGAAACTGAAAAACATAAACAGGACCAAAAAAAAAAAAAGTCAAACTCAGTAAGCCAAGCGTTCTCCTCTCTTTCTCCTTGTAACTGCTCCCCAAAACACCCGTTTCAAGTGCGAGAACACTGGCCCAATGTTCAGCTTTCCTATGGGTAGAAAGAACTTTAATTAAAAAGTAAATTGCAGTTTGAGTGCACCTGGTAATGTGTGCAATGGCCTCGAGCCAATTAAGAAGAGGTTTCCCTTTTATCCTTTCCTTCACCGGGATGAATTTACTGCTTGGCTTTTAAAGAAAGAAGAAAGAGAAAGCAAAAAGCAGCCAGCTCCGTAAGAGAGCCCACCTCCGGGTCAGGTGAGGCAGAATGTCAAGGCTGCGTGTGGCAGGGGGGCCGGCCTCCCGTGTGCAGGGCGAATGGGCACTGTGGTCCCCTTGCAGGCTGCTTCCTTCGGGACTCCTGCTGCACAAGCAAAGGCGATGACGGAGAGAAGAAAGGGCAGCACAGTCCCAATCAACCCTTTCCTAACAGCTGCTTCCTAAAAACTCCCTTCTCGTGCTTTGCGCCTTATTAGGAATTGAAAGGCCATGTCAGCAGCAAAGAACTGGAGGCTTGGACCAACTGGAAATCCAAAAGACATGGGGTGACCTCTTTGGCCCCCAGCTTCAGGAAGGAAGGAAGGAAGGAAGCGAGAGCAGTGCCATGGGACAGCCAGGAGAAGGACAAAGCCAGCCAGGAGGGCAGCTTGAATTTCCTGGCCAGCAGCATCCCGGCAGGCATGCAGGTCTGGCCGGGAACTGGCTGTGGGCAAACACCATCCCAGAGGGGAAAAACGGGAGTCAGGGGTATTTGTTGAGCTGAGTCATGATTATGGCAGAGGGAACATCTTGCCCTGTGGCCGTGGCAAGAGGCCACCCCTCAGGAGCCTACTGGGCCACCCTGGTCTACCCATAGCTGGATCTGGGGAGTGGTAAGCCACGGGCCACCTGTCCCCATCTCTCCAGGGGTGACCAGGGCTTAGAGGTGACAGACAACAGGCTACTTAGCCAAGCTATATGGCTAGCTCACTGGCTTGCTCACTTCAAACAGTGATTTTTCAATTTGGTTTAGTCATACAATGTGTGCCCAAATAAACTCCTAAGTGAACCTCGATATATAACACAGAGCAGAGCTGCTCTGGTTGGAGTGGGGGTCTCCATCCCTACCCCACCCCTCAGGCCCCAGCCTCTGGAGCCTGCCCCTCAAACAGGATGGGGCGTCCTCAGGAACCACTTAGATCAGACCTGGGCTTCGGGCCTGACTCCCAGGGCTCTGTGAGGGAGGGGCAGTGCAAGAGCAGGTACGACCAAGATTCATTGACAACCTGTCTCTTTCTGAATAAACTATTCAGCCCATTCCGGCGTGCTCTGAGGCCACGCCAACAGACAATTTTATGAATCAATGTGCTAAGCCCTAGAATGCTCAGGAGCTAATTTCCACATTGTAGCTCTGTGTCAGTGAGGAGAGAGTCCTGGGAGCGTGGGGGTGAGGGTGGTGGAGAATGTGGCTTGAACACCTGGTCTGCACCAGTCAGCATCTGGGCTGAGACTCCGCATGTCACATTCTATGTTAGGGTCCAGGTTTTCCAGTCTGTTCCCAGGAGGCACACCCCTTCCTGAAAGTGCCTCAGCAGGCCCAGTGCCAACCTCATCTGTCCCTGATCCCAAAGTTGAGGAAGGCACTCTCTCGTTCCTTCTCCCTCCTGCCACCCCCAAGGCCTAATCCTGGGTTCCCCTCCTCAATGGCTTTCATAAAACCATCCCCAAGATGTAGCTCCTGAATAGTCCAGGTTTTCTCAAGCCTCCATGCCTTTGCCCGGGCTGTTCCCTCCACTTGGACTCTCTCCCTTCAACATTCTGCTACTGGAGTTCTTATTCCAGTGAATAAGAACTGGAATATTGGCATTTGCCAATTCAAATGCCTTCAGTTCTCAGGCCAGGCAGTTTGGCCACTGGGGTTACAGATTAATGAGACCTCCACACAGAATTTTCAAAATACTTAACAACTGGACAGATGGGCACTGCCCAAGCAGAACCCCCAACCAATCCGAACAGATGCTGCTCAGGACAGCCCATATGGCCCTATCGGCACGTGCCAGTGGCCATCAGCCCTGCCCCCACCGAGGGTCACCCCTGCCACGGCAGGGCTTTCTCTCCTCCTGGCCTAATGTGGCCCTAACTCACCCCGGGCTCAGCAGGGATTGGGGCGCAGGGTGGAGGGCTCTTTACCTGCTCATAAGCAGGTCCAAGGGCAGCTCTGCAGCCACAGACTCAGGGGGTATTTCTGCCAACCCTGGACTGGGCAGCCACACTGAGACTTCTGCGACCTCCGCCCTCCGCCAGCACAAGGGCACCCCAGTGGAAGGACACTGAGGACTGTGTCATCCTTCGTGATGCCACCCTGAAAGCTGTTTCACAGCTCCCTGCGGCCCTGGAAGAGAGGGAGACAGTGTGTGTTGATGAGGACAATTTATGTGCTGCGTGTGTTTTGTCTCTTTGCTGGTGTCCCAAGAGAACAGGTTTGCTGAGTCCCAGCTGCAGCAGCTGGAGAGACCTCATCTTTCTACGTTGTTCAAACACGCAGGATGAAAGTGCCCTGAGGCCTGAGGGTGGGCAGGGCTGGACTGGTGTTGGTGAGTATAAGCACGGAACGAGGGGGAGGCCAGTGCAGGTGGCAGGACTCAGAGAAGCTCACGTGGCACTGGCTCTGGCTGATGTGACAGATTCATTTTCGCCCAGGTACAAACAGATCCCAGACGAGCCAGGTGCTGGCCATGTGCAATTCCTGCCTTCCGGGGATGGCTGCCAGAATTTTCCGCTTTCCTCGCCCACCTACAAAGCTGCTGACCTCCCTGCTATTTTGGGGCCAAACACTGATCCGAGCAGGAACAGAGCAGTGAAACCCCAGCTGACCTCCCAACCCAGCCCCCAGCCCTCCGCAGGCCTCGATCACTTGCTGCACTCACACAGAGCGGGGCTGCCAAGGGGTGCAGCTCATTATTAATTCAACAGGAAGGTGCCAGTCGGGTACCTGATCTCGCCTGGCTCCCGCTACCCATCCTGGCTAGGCTCGCAGACAAAGGGGGAAGTCTCCATCCAGGGGCCTAAAAAGAGCGCATGCGGCTGTTTCATGTTTAGCAGAACAGATCCAGGCTGGGGGAGGCTGTGCTTATTCCTAAAGGGGCTGGCCCTCTCCATGTGTTGGGGGCTTCTCTTCTTTGGGGCCCACAGGTGAGCAGCCATTCATTCTGTCTGCTTACTGAAAGCCCACCAAATGCCAGGCATCCAGGTATAAGAGATAGGGACAGGACAAAGTCCCTGCCGCCTGTTTATAGTCCCCTGCAGGAGAAAGACAAGAAATGAACAGCTAGATCACAGTCTCCGGTGGTTCCATGTATACTGAGAAAAACAAAGCACAAGCAATGGGAAAGAGCAGAAGGGGTCGTCAGGGAAAGCTTCTCTGGGGAGGTGACATCTGGGCGGAGGCTGAACAAAGCAAGGAGCAGCCGTGCAAAGCACTGGGCGTTCCAGGCAGAGAAGACAGCGGGCAAAAGCACTGAGGCAGGAGCCAAGCTGCTGTGCTTGAGGAACAGCACAGGCAGGCAGGGCCAGAGCAGGATGAGAGGCCTGAGAGAGCGGAGGGAGAGGAAGGCAGGGAGATGGGCAGGGGCTTGGTGGCCTTGTGTTGCTGTTCCCAGTTACTCGCTGCCTCCCTGTGAGAGGAGCACGCACGCCCATCCTTTGCCCTGTGGCTGCAGTGCTAGCCAGTGGGGGACTCTACATCCCACCCCACAGTGCGTGACTGTATCACTTGCTTGGGCCAGTGGAATGTGAGCAGAAATGACATATTAACACACGCACCACTTTGAGGCGAAGCTCTAAGAGCCATCATGATCCACGTTCAGCCATTGTTCTCCTTCTTCTGCCACAAGACTGAAACAAAAGCGCTCCCTCAGCCCAGATCCCGGACTGAAGGAGTAGTGTGAAGCGGGGCTGGTAGTCCATGGTGCCAGAAATACACTTTTGGGGTTGAAGCCTTTGTGATGTAGCTACAGCATAACCCAGCCGGAACTGACCGGTGCTGCCTTGCAGGCCTCGTCAAAGAGATGGAAGTTATTCTTCCAACAAGGAATGACCATTCCAGGGCTCTAAGAAGCATGCCCTGATTGGACAGCATTTGTAAAAGATGACTCTAGTTGCTGAATGGAGAACGAGATCCCCATCAGCTGCACCCTCATCACCTTCCCTGACCCATCACCCCAGCCATGAGCGCACCCCTCCCCGACACACACACCCTGAGATGTGGCCACCACGGGCCTGCACAGGGGAAGGGGCTGAGATCCCCCAGCCATCGTATTAGCCCCCATGTTACTTTATATTGCAAACCAGGAGGCACAGGCTTCTATTTAAGTCCTGCCCATACTCAGGAAGGATGTTCGTGTGCTCTTCCATGGAAGCTGTGAGGGCCGGTAAAAACCTGGTGCTTTCAGCTCTTTCCTGAGAAGCTGCACTCAGTTTGGCACCATGATGAGGAGGTTTCTCCACAGCAGCACAGAACCACTTTTCCCCTGAGTTACCGGTCAGGGAAGTTAAGGCCAACTCTACTCTCATCTCCCATTTCTGGCAAGACCATCTTGAGGGTCCTCTCTCAGGGCAGCTGGACCTCCTAGAGGCTAATCTTCTGTGTGCACATCTCACATCTCATAACTGATGGGGACCTACTTGATGCCTTCGTGTCCTCCAGAGCAGCTCACACAATGCCTAGTATATAGTGGGTGCTTAATTAGCATATTTGATTTTGAATGAATGAATACATGCCACCAGAATCCACAGATGAAAATAAAATTCTGAATGCAAAAAGGTTTCTAGCTCTGTTTCTAGGTGAAAATGCATGAAAGTGGAGTTTAATCAACAAATAAGGGTTGTAGCTACTAAATTCCTCTCCACCTGGCACCAGCAAAGGACACATTTATATCTCATTCCACAAGGGTAGAACATCAAAAGAACTGAGGTCCTATGAGATGTCACTTGTTCAAACGCAGACCCCTCCAAAGAGTGCACACCAAGATATTTCCAAAGCCCTGAACACATAAGTGTTCAGGGAAAATGCTGAAATCTTTAGCTCCTTTAGGAAAGCAAAAACCAACCTGGAGATTTCCAGCACTAGCAGCCAGTGATGGCTGAATTTGCACAATGTACAAGGCATTTTCTGGGCTGGAAGAGAGAAATAAAGAAACAGCCCTGCCTGCAAAAAGCTTATGATCTTGGTATCAACATAAGACAGAAATGAGTGAATTATGGTCGTAGGCAAGTCCACAGCTCCCCACAAGATGAAAGCACAAGGTCACACTGGAAACACAGGGATGAAGCCAGTTCTTGTAAGGACAGAGGAGTTCACAGAGGACTGGCATCATCACCTGGGCTGGTGAGAGACAGAGTGAAGCTTTGAAGAGTGTGTCCAGGCAGAGAAGAGATAAGAGGACACACAGAAGCAAAGAGAAGTGGGAGAAGTGGCCGCTAAGAGTCTGGGACTTGGTTCCAAACAGGAGGACAAGTGGGCCACAGGCAATAAAATTGAAGCAAACTGTCCTGCCAGCAGCTGGAGACAGGAAGCTGGAGGATAGACTCTGAGCTGTGCCAGGAAAGGGCTGGAAGTTATGTCCAGGAAAGAAGAATAAAACACACACACACACACACACACACAATCACAAGGGGACAGCTTGTATTTGAGAGTCTTCGGAAAGTAAATCAAAGTAAACAGGAACCTTGGAACCATCAGGTTGCAGATGGAAAGCTGATGGGAGATGCCACAAGAGAAGCCGGTGCCTGTGCTCCAGTGCATTTCTATGGGCCGCATTCCCAGCAGTGAATGATGTGGGCAGAGCCCAGTGGAACACGTCTGAACACGCAAGTTCAGAGAGGCGAGCCTTCAGTAAAACACCCACAGACAGCCGTTTGCCCCTTGAGATTCCTGGCGGGTGTGGAGTGCAAACAAGTAAAACCAACGAGCCGCGGTGTAAGTTATTCCTATTAGTCGGCACTGGCTGTGAGCACATGCAGACCGAAGTATGATGCCTGTCTCCAGAAAGAGCCCATGTATGATTGAGCTGGGAGCTGAACTAGCTGCTTTTTTTTTTCATGCAACACTATTTTTACTCAAAAGAACAACTGATGGACAGACCATAATTATTCATACTTGGGAATTTGGCAGATTTTTCTCAAAGTCTTATCACTTTAAGGAAAATCACAGAGTATTTTTCCCAATGATAAAATTCAAGCTCTTAAGCAAAAATTAGAATTTTGGAAAACTTGCATCTACCACCATGAGCTTGATAGCTTCCCAATACTTAAAAGACTTCTGATGATATCAGTGGTAATATTGATGAAAGGGATACTATATAATAAAATGTGTCCACATTTTGCAACACTATGACTTGTTCATTTGGAAAAGATAACCTATCTTTTCCAAATGAACAAGTCATAGTGTTGCAAAATCATGGTTGGATAAAAGATACAAGCCTCAAAATATAAGGCCAACCAGTGCATTTTAATGTAACAGAATATAAAACATTTATTAAAATGGCTTCAGATGCCACATTGCTACTAACTTCTAGAAACCTGCTACTTGTCCACTTTGAGTGTAGTATCACAGAAGAATATCCACAATTATTTGGAAATGCTATTAAAATACTCCTTCTTTTTCTATCTACATATATATGTGAAGAAAAATGTTTTTCATACTTTAACCAAAACAATATACCCAGCGTAGAACAATGGACTGAATGCAGAAGCAGATATGAGACTGCAAATTTCTTCTCTCAAGCCAGGCATTAAAAAGATCTGTGAAAATATAAAACAGGGCCACTCTTCTCAATAAAGTATTTTTTTTGTCTTGGAACCTGCTATAAACCAAATGTTTGTACCAACCCCCCACCCCAAATTCATATGTTGAAATCCTCACCCACAATGTGACGGTACTAGAAGGTGGGGTCTTGGAGAAGTGATTAGGTCATGAGGGTGGAGCCCTGATGCATACAATTCGTGCCCCCATAACAGAGGAGCCTGAGAACCGCTCTCCTTTGCACCATGAGAGGACGGAACGAGAAGACAGCTGGCGATGAAGCAGGCAGTGGGCCCTCACCAAACACTGACTCCGCCAGCAGCTTTATTTATCTTGGACTTCCCAGCCTCCAGAACTGTGGGAAATAAATTTCTGTTGTTTATAAGCCACGCCATTTATGGTATTTTGTTATAGCAGCCCGAATGGACTAAAACAGAAATTGGTACCAGGAGTCTATTTTCATAAAAAATATGTTACTTATGTTGATTTATGTAATTAGGTTTATTGTTGACATTGTTAAATAAAATAAATAACTATTTTGAAATTTTCTCAGTTTAAATTTCTATCATGATAAATATTGATTGATGCAACGTATAGAAACAAAAGCTCTTTGGAGTCTTCAATAATTTTTAAGACCATAAAAATTCTATGACCAAAAAGTTTTAGAGCTCCTGGTTTAAACTGTAGTTGAAAAAATAGGAAATTCCACTTGCTCAGGGCCCAGCATTCATAACCAGGCCCAATTTTGCCCTTCACCAAGTCCCAGAAATGAGATCTTCTCTGTTGACAAGCAGAAGCCATCAGGAACCTTTTGCTTGGGTTGTAAAAAATCAAGAAAATAGTTGATCTTTAGAAAAATTGTTTCAGGGTTGATATTTAGCTCGCATGCACTGATCCCACTGTACCAGTCTTTAAAATATTGAAATAATTTCTTATCATTTGGTAAAAGCCACTGTTCCAAGTCACTTAAGAGATGCCCCACCACCCCCCACTGTCCTGGCCCCTCCCCCAGGACCCCCACTTTCCCCAAGAGCCAGCAAGTAAACAGTTACTGCCCGGCACAGGCAGCACTCTAGCACCCTGCTCTAGCACTGCGTGACCTGTTCTGAGTAGACCCTGCAAAATGCCACATCTGTTGTTCCTAGTTTTGAATATCAACCTTCATTGGCTCAGTCTCTCAAAGATGAGAAAACTTGGACACAATTTAAGACTTGAAGGGGGCAGCATTCCAGAGGGATGTATGATGCCCAAGTCGATATACCATGTAGTGGCATCAGCAAAGCAGGCTTGCCTGTGAGGAATGAGTTACACACCAAATCAGTGAGCACTGCAAGAGGCAGCTGTGGGACTCCCAGCTTTTCTGCAAGATGGTAATGAGCAGTGACCATATTCAAAGCCCGGATCTAGAAAGAAGCTCCCTGGGGCTCAGCCTAGTCTTTGAATGTAGGAGTTCCAGACCAAGCTTTGTAGGACCAGCCACGGTCAGGCAGGGAAAACACCCTAAGATGGGAAAAGCTGAGGTCGATGCTTAAAATCTAATGCCCTCACCAATGCTGTTTCAGAAGTTGTATCCCAGTGGAGTAAGACCAGTCATCAACATAAAAACCAACCTGTAACAAGGAAAATGAATGGGCAGTATTTCCCCTTGACTCTTCCTGGTTGGTGCTCAAAAAGTAAAAGAAGAGGGACAGTGGCTGGCGATGCTCCACCCATCTCTAGCCCCCCACGCTGCCATTTTGTAGACCTCTTCCATGTTCCCCAAGAATAATAAGAACCCAAAATACAGAAATCTGAGAGGAAAGAGGGATAAAGAAAGCCTTTCCACTAATTCACTAAGAATGGCATGTCTCCACCAATTAATTACAAAATAGGTGTTTCATAAATCTACGTGGTGTTTTCCAACTTCCACACCTTTATACACACAGGTCCTTCTGCTTAAGGCTACTAACACTTTCCCCAACATTCTGCAGCTGAGATCTACCCCATTTTTCAATGCTCAGTTGGAATACTTCTCTCTCCATGAAAACTCCCCCAAACCTACACACCTGTCTGCTCAGCTGGAAGTGAGCCCCCCTCTGCCAGCCTCCCATCACACTTGCCTGTTGTCCCTCTCTCACAGCACTCACCACTTTCCACCTTAGTGACGATTGCATCTGCCCACGTCTTCACTCCCATGTTGGACTGAGAGCCTCATGTAGGCACGAACTACATCTCCCCCTTTGCATCTCTCTGTTCACCCAGCAAAGAATCTGGCATTTAGTGGGTACCATCCAAATGTCTGTTGACTAAATCAATGGATGCATGAATGAACAGAATGAAGGAAGGAAGGAAAGAAAGGAGGGAGGAAGGAAAGAATAATGTTTGATTCCTTGATTCCTATGAGGTGAGTCAATTCTTGTTCCTGTCTACTGGTTATAAATTCTCTCCCTGGATAAGACAGATGCTGGGGTTGGCAATGCCCTTTTTTCCTTATCATTCAGTATCCTGACCAACACCATCCTCTTCCCCCAAATCTAGTAGATGAAGACTCAGGGATGCCATTAAGCAAGAAGAGCTTCACCCAGGGTCAGCTCTAGGCTGAGAAAATGTTTAGCTCTGTTTTCCGTATTCATAGAGAAATACTGCAAACACCCTATGCACACAGGTTAAGAGAGCTTCACTTTGGATCTCAAATGCCAGCTCCAAGATTTATTGAGAGTGTCTTGTGATTTGTACTTTGCCACTCTACCATTTGATGAGAACAGATGCTATTTGTTTCTAACTCCCAGACATCTGGAATTGGGAAAACTCCCAGTGCCCATTTAATTACCACAGAACAAGCAGTGCCCATTAGAACTCTACTTACAAGGCCTATTTCTGCTGAAGCCTGAAGAAGCAGGATCAGTTACACCAGCAAGCACAGTGACTGCGTTCAAAACTGGCAAGGTACATCAAGCCTTTATCTTGGGGAAGATGGCACGCTCGGAATCCCTACGCATGAAATCATCTTCCCAATTGACAGAAGAAAATGAACTGACCCTGAAACCCTGAATAAAGGGTTTGGACCTTACTGGTTAGCTATCTGCCCCTCCTCCTGGGGACTCTCATAGGAGTGGAGGGAGATGATGCTTAGAAGGAAAAGGGACTATTAGTTACTCTGCAGCCTGAGTCTCCTGCCATGAACCAATGAGGAAGCAGGGGAAGAGATGGTTAACTCCAGCATTTTTTCCAAGGAGAGAAGTACATTTATGAAACCAGTAGATCCTTCTTGCTCCTTGAAATAAACAAGGTCAGGAGCTCTAAAACAAAAACAAAAACAAACAAACAAAAAAAAAAAACCAAGCAATGTCCTTTGCTAAAGATGGCAAATGCCCACATTCCTAGAGCATCTTCACATTTAGCCTCATTGCTAAAAATGACTCCCAAATATTCACCAAAAGGAAAATACTACACTATGTTTCCCCCTTTGCTGTTCAACAGGTGTGGGAAACTGTTAGCTCCACACTGAAAGGCATTTCAACCAAGAGAGGCATTCAGCAGTTTTAGTTTTAAAGCCTTAAACAACTGATTTCTACAAGACCCAAAGCATTGCTGAATGCTAATAACAGTCTAGCCCCGCTGGGTAGAGTGACGTGGTTTGTCTCTCATCCATCACTCCCAGGAGAGATGCTGAACACCACATAAACCAGGAGCTTCAAAGATCTGGTCCTGAGTCAGTGGCTCACAAAAGTCCCCAACAACCTACTCTCAATCCATAGCCCAAGTAGTCCATGGCAGGGCACAGGGAGAGCAGCCACATGTTTCATAAAACTGTTGTGGCCCAGGAATACAGAGTCCACACAGTCACATGGAGCATCCCTGTGTCCAGAGGCAGAAAACTTGATCCAGACATCAGAGGAGTATGAGAGGCAGTGCAAAGAATCCGGATCTGGAGTTACGCAGACCTGGGTCCTACTCCTGGCTCTGCCACTTGCTGGCTTTATGACTTAACCTAGGGGTAACATCCAAGTATATATTAACAATAACCAGTACAGCATGGGCATGTGGCAGAGACTACTATGTATTCACTAAAACCCATTTACTTTTCCTCCTGGGAAACCAGCTAGACTACATTTCCCAGCTTCTCTTGCAGCTAGAGGTGGCTATATGACTGGTTCTGCCAATAAAATATGCCATAAATTGTGTGCGCCATGTCCAGCCCCGGCCCACAGGAACCTCCCATGGGATCCTCCATGTTCTCTCTCTTCCCTTGTCTGACAGTGACATGCAGAGGGTCCAGCAGAAGGCTGCAGGGCCTCAGCCTGTGTCCTTGGAGGGAAGGCAGACTGTCAGCTCACCAAGAACTTCCACACTGTTTGTTGGGTAAGTGAGAAATATATTTTCATCATACTGGTTAAAGCCACTGAGGTGTGGAAGTTGGTACTGCAGTTAACTTTCCTTACTCTAGCTAAACTGGCACCAAGCCACCAGAAGGCCCCTGGCTGTCATGCTGCATCAGTGTGAGAGGGATCGACCAGTGGGACAGTCACCCTGATTTGCTTTTGAGTCTGTTTCCTCATTGGTAAAACAGGCGTGTTACTGTCTTCTCAACAAGGTTATTGTGAGGATTGACTGGGATCCTGTATGGTCATCTACCGCATAACTGTACGGTCAAGGATGGACCATGGACCACATGTACAACGGGGGTCTCATAAGATTACAACGAAGCTGAAAAATTCCTATCACCTGTGACGTCAGAGCACAGCACCTGACTCACATGTCCGTGGTGATGCTGGTGTAAATGAAGCTACGCCATGGCCAGCCATGTAAGTCCAGCGCATACACTTATGTACAGCACACGATACTTGATAATGACAATAAGTGACTGTTACTGGCTTATGTATTTACTATACTTTCTATCATTATTTTAGAGTGCACGCCTTCTACTTATTAAAAAAAGTTAACTGTAAAACAGCCTCAGGCAGGTCCTTCGGGAGGTATTCCAGAAGAAGGCATTGTTATTACAGGAGATGATAACTCCGTGTGTGTTAGTGCCCTGATGACCTTCCAGTGGGACAAGATGTGGAGGTGAATGACAGTGATATTGATGATCCTGACCCTGTGTATACCTAGCCTAATGTGTGTGTTTGTGTCTTAGTTTTTAACAAAAAAGTCTAAAAAGTAAAAAACAATAATAATAGAAAAAATCTTATAAAATAAAGATATAAAGAAAAAAGTACTTTTGTACAGCTGTACAATGTGTTTGTGTTTTAAGCCAAGTTCTATTAAAAAAGAAACAAAAAGTTAAAAAAATTAAAAAGCTTACAAAGTAAAAAAGTTACAGTAAGCTAAGGTTAATTTATTACTAAAGAAAGAAAAAATATTTCTTTATAAACTTAGTGTAGCCTAAGTGTACAGTGTTTACAAAGTCTACAGTAGTGTACAGTAATGTCCTGGCCCTTCACGTTCACTCACTCACTGACTCACCCAGAGCAACTTCCAGTCCGGCAAGCTCCATTCCTGGCAAGTGCCCTAAACAAGTGTACCATTTTTTATCTTTTATGCCATATCTTAATTGTACCTTTCCTAGGTTTAGACATGTTCAGATACACAAATACCTACCACTGAGTTATAGTAGCCTACAGTATTCAGGGCAGTAACATGCTGTGCAGGTTTGTAGCCTAGGAGCAATAGGCTGGACCACAGAGCCTGTATGTGTGTAGAAGGTTTATGTAAGTCCACTCTATGATAGTCACATGATGACAAGATCGCCTAACGACACGTTTTTCTCAGAATGTCTCCCCATCGTTACGTGACACGTGACTGTACCTAAAGGATCTAGCACCATACCTGGCCCATGGTTGACTGAATTGGATTTAACCTCATGGATGTCCTTCTCCTCTGTTTCTCAGATTCCTCACTTGTGCAACGAAAATTATTCCAAACGCTCCCTTCCAATTTTATAGGCAAGTGCGGAGGGAGACCTTGACAGTCCAAATTTCTCTTCCTCCAGTACCTGTTCAACCATAGTCATTCTGCCCCCAGGGAAAGCAGCCCCCCGGTGAGAATGAAGTCATTTTAAAACAACTTTTTGGAAATGCTCCCTTCTGGGTGAATGTGTGTGGCCCAGGGAGGCTAAGACAGTAGCGGCCGTGCATTCTCTAGTGCCAGACAGAAATGCAATGAGCCCAGCCACATGGGAGGGCCCTGTACTCTTTGAAGGGACCAAAAAAAATACACATGTTACCAGGTTTGAGGTCCTAAGAACACACCTATAATCCTAAAAGCCAACACTCAGCTGTGATTAGATGCTACAGGAATTTAAGGGTTCTGAGTTTGGTGTAACAGAGTTGCCAAGGTCAGACCACAGAGAGTCAATTCCTGTCCCACCACATGCTGACTGAGTGACCCTGGATACACTATTTAATGTTCGTGTGCCTCAATCTTATATAAGAAAAAGGGAATAATATTAATAATAGTGCCTATCTGAGACTGTCGCTGTGAAGATAAACTGAGATAATTTGTGTATAGTATTTAGCATGGTAACCGGCATATAGTAAAACTCAATAAGCATTTGCTGTTAATGTCTATTTGGCACAAACCAGAACAAACTTTTCAGCACGTTAAGGAGATTCATTTATCTCTAAGCGATTCCCTAGAAGCACCGTCAATCTGTCTCCAGCAGACACTTTTCTATTTAATGACTCTAAAGAGACAGAAAAGCTTTAATCAATGCCCGGAAGTGAAATGCTAAGAAATTATAAGCATAGTTTTGAAAAAAAAAAAAATCAAAGATGTTTCCCACACATTGTCCAGCAGACAAAAACATATTGACGTGCCGCTCCTGCAAGGAAATGGACTGAGTTCTCCAGATAATGCCGGAGCCATTCACCCTCCCTCCCCTGTCCTCCACTTTCCAGGGCCAAAAGGCACCCGCAGCCAAACAAGGGGCTCAATCCCTCAAGTTCCTGCCGTGCTTCCCCCACCTTCCATGCACACAACACACATCCTAAGTCTGGCACAAGCTCAAAACAACTTTAAGTTGAGAAAAAACCACAGTTCCTTCTTAGAAAACCAGGAAGATGGTGAGAAACAGTAGGAACATCCTTCATGTAAAAATCCTACCACTCCCCAAAACACATTTGGGAGTTAAAACTCTTCCAAATGACAAAAACTGGAAAGGGGCTGATTTACTAGGGAGTCTGGGGCCCGTTCTGAAAATCTTTTAACATAGCTCCAAAGTGTAAAGAGAAGACAAGGTACTCGATGAACTTAAGTCACTTCCTTCTTAAGGCCTCTGCTTGCCTTTCTTGTAGATAAAGCACTGCGCACCAGACAAGAACAGGGACACCCAAGTTTGCTTTAAGTCTGTCCACTGCAGCTCCCTTTGGGCAAGACACAGGCTCTACTTCTCTATATGTTACCATATAACTGTGCTCTGTTCTATTATAACAAGCCCATATCACCCATTTAAGCTGCCTGCCTGGCATTTGAGTTTGTGGCCGCAGGACTAGAGAGAAGGCCTCCAGGGATCCTTCCTACCTTGTTAGTTCATGAGTCTAAAATATCTATGACATGAAAAGTCCAGACCAAACTCCTTCCTCAGGTTTTCCAAATGTCTGAAAGGCACCATGAAGCGTGGCCTTCCTTCTCTGTAAACAAACTGAGGTTAACAAAAGGGTTGTAAGGTTTGCAAGGGGTTTTGTTCCCTTTTGTTCACATATATCCCAAAATATTGGTGGGAATATATCATTCCATAGATATACCGTATTTTGTTTCTCCATTCATCAGTGGATAGACACTTGGATTTTTTTCACGTCTTGCCTATTACGAATACTATTGCTATAAACCTTTGTGCACAAGTTTTTGTGTAGGTATGTGTTTTCAATTATCTTGGGTAAATACCTAGAAGCGAAATTACTGGGTCCCATGGAAATTCTATGTTTCAAATTTTGAGGAACTTCCAAACTGTTTTCCAAAGTAATTGCAACATTTTACATTCTGCTATGGTCTAAATGTTTGTTTTGCCCCAAAATTCATCTGTTGAAATCTAATCACCAAGGTAATAGTTCTAGAAGGTAAAGCCTTAGGGAGGTGAATAGGTAAGAGGGCTCCAGCCTCATGAATGAGATTAGAGCCCTTTTATATAAAAGAGACCCCATAGAGCTAGTTATCCCTTTCCACCATGTGAGGACACAGCAAGAAGTCAGCAGTCTGCAACCCAGGAAAGGGCCCTCACCAGAACCCCACCATGCCGGCCACCTGATCTTCGGCTTCCCAGCCTCCAGAACTGTGAGAAAGTTCTATTGTTTGAAAGATACCCAGTTTACTGTATTGTGTTATAGCAGCCCAAATGAAGTGAGACACATTCCCACCAGCAGTGGATGAGGACTCCAATTTGTCCACATCCTCACCTACACTCACTATCCTAGTGGGCATGAAGTCATGGCTCATTGTGGTTTTTATTCACATTTCCCAAGTGGCTAATGATGTTGAGCATCTTTTCATGTATTTATTGAACACTTGTATATCTCGTTTGGAGAAATGTCTGTCTATTCAGATATTTTGCCCATTTTTAATTGGGTTATTTATCACCTTTATTACTGAGTTATATGTTTTTATATATTCTGGATGTTAATCCCTTACCAGATACATGATTTCCAAGTATTTTCCCAATTCTGTGGGTTATCATTTCACTCTATTCATAATGTCCTTTGATGCACACAACTTTCAAATTTTTGATCAAGTCCTATTTATCTGGGTTTTTTTTTCTTTCTTTCTTTCCTTTTTTTTTTTCTTGTGGTCACTGCATTTTTGATGTCATGTCTAAGAAGCCTTTGCCTAACCTAAAGTCACAAAGATTTATGTTTGTTTGCTTCTAAGAGCTTTATGGTTTTAACTCTTACATTTTGGTGTATGATCCATTCTGAGTTAGTTTTTGTGCATAGAATGAGATAAGGGTGCAACTTCATTCTTTGTCAGGCTGATATCTAATTGTTCCAGCACCATGTTTTAAAAAGATTATTCTTTTCCTCCTTTGAATTGTCTTAGCATCTTTATCAAAATAAAATTGACCATAAACATAAGGATTTCATTCTGGACTCTCAATTCTATTCCATTGAGCTCTGTGTCTATCTTTATGCCTGTATCACACTGCCTTAATTACTATAGCTTTGTAGTAAATTTTGAAATCAAAAAGTGTGAGTCCTCCATTTGTTCCTGTTTTTCAAGATTGTTTGATTATTCTGCATTCCTTAAATTTCCATATGATGTTAAGGTAAGCTTGCCAATTTATTCATTAAAAGCCAGGTGGTATTTTGATAAGGATTTCTGAAGTTTGCCATCTTAACAATATTAAGTCTTGTAGCCCATGGACATGAGATGTCTCTTCCCATTTTTTAGGTCTTCTTCAACTTTTTCAACAATGTTTTACGGTTTTTAGAGTACAAGTTCTGTACATCTTTTCTTAAATTTATTCCTAAGTATTTTATTCTTTTTGATGCTATTATACATAAATTTTTCCTTAGTTTGTTTTTAGAGTATTCATTGTTAGTACATAGAAATACAATTAATTTTTGTATATATTGGTCTTGTATCCTGCAATCTTTCTGAACTCATTTATTTGTTCAAATAGTTTTTTAGTGGATTCCCTAGGGTTTTCTACATACATGATTATGTCATCTGCAAACAGATAGCTTTACTTCCTTTCCAATTTGGATGCTTTTTTTTTTTTTCTCTTACCTAGAACTTCTGGTATAATTTTGATTAGGAGTGGTGAGAGAATATATCCTTGTATTGTTCTTGACTTAGAAAAAGAACATTCGGTCTTTAACCATTAAGTATGATATTAGCTGTGGGATTTCTATAGATGCCCTTTATTGAGTTGTTGAAGTTGTCTTCTGTTCCTGATTTACTGAGTGTTTTTATCATGAAAGGATAGATTTTTGTCCAATGCTTTTTCTACATCAATTGAGATAATCATGTGGTTTTTATCCTTTATTTTATCAATATTATATTATATTAATTAATTTTTAGATGTTAAACCAACCTTGTATTCTTGGAATAAATCTCACTTGGTATGGTGTATGGTCCTATTTGTATGTTGCTGAATTCAGTTTAATACTGCTTTGTTGAAGATTCTTGTCTACATTCATAAGAGATATTGATCTGGGGTTTTCTTTACGATGTTTTTGTCTGGCTTTGATATCAGGGTAACTGGCTTCATAAAATGAGTTGGGAAGTGTTCCCTTCTCTTCTATCTCTTGGAAGAGTTTATGAAGAAGTGGTATTGATTCTTTTTAAATGTTTGGTAGAAGTCACCAGTGAAGCCATCTGGGCTTGGGATTGTTTCAGGGGGAAGCTGTTATATTACTAATCAGTCCCTTTACTTATTATAGTTCTATTTATATTTTCTATTTCTTTTTTTGTTAGTTTTGGTAGTTTATGTCATTCTAGGAATTGGTCCGTTTCATCTAAATTATCTAATTTTTTGATGTAGCATTTCATTATCATCCTTTTTATTTCTAAGGTTAGTAGTAATGTTCCCTGTTTCATTCTTGATCTTAATAATTTGAGTCTTCTTTTTTTAATTTGTCAGTCTATCTGTAGGTTTGTCAATTTTATTGATCTTTTCAAAGAACCAACTTTCAGTTTTGTTGATTTTCTCTATTGTTCTTCCATTCTCTATTTTGTTTATTTCAGTGTTAATCTTTACTTTGCCTCCCTTCTGCTTACTTTAGGTTTAGTTTGCTATTCTTTTTGCAATTTCTTAAGATTGAACGTGAACATATTAGCCTCCTAAAATTTGTACCAAATTACTACAAACCTGATGTCTTAAAACAACAGAAATGTATTCTCTAACAACTCTGGAAGCCAAAGTCCAAAATCAGTATTACTTGGGCCCAGATCAAGGTGTCAGCAGGGCTACATTCTGTCAGAGGCTCTAGAGGAGAATCTGTTCCTTGCTTCTTCCAGCTTCTGGCAGCTGCCAGAGTTCCTTGATTTGTGTGTCTGCATCACTCCCAAACCAGCCTCCATCATCGTGTGTGTGTGACCTTCCTCTGCCTCCCTCTTAGAAGGTCACTGATGATAACATTTAGGGCCCAGCTGGGTAATCCAGGATCCCCGATCTCAAAATTCTCAGCTAATTCACATCTGCAAAGACTCTTTGTCCTAATAAGGTAACATTTACAAGTTCTAGGGATTAGAACGTGGTTATCTTTTAGAGAGCCTTTTGTCAGCCTATCACAGTTTGGTTATTGATTTAAGATCTTTTTTCTTTTCTGATACAGACATTTATAGTCATACATCTCCCTCAAAGCACTACTCTGGGCTGCATAAGTTTATGTATGTTGTGTTTTTAGTTGCCGTCACCTCAAAATAGTTTGTAATTTCCCTCTTTAATTTCTTCTTTGATCCATTGGTTATTTAGGAGTGCGTTGCCTAATTTCCACATATCTTTTAATCTTCCAGATTTCCTTCTATTATTGAGTCTAATGGCATTCCATGTGGCCAGAGAATGTACTTTGTATGAGTTCAATCCTTTGAAATTTATTGAGGCTTGTTTTATGGCCTAGCATATGGTCTATTCTGGAGAATGTTCCATGTGTGCTTGAAAAAATGTGTACTCTGCTGTTATTAAATGGAGTAAATTATAGATGACTGTTAGGTCTAGTTGGTTTATAGTTTTGTTGAAATCTTCTATATCCCCATTGTACATCTGCCTAATTGTTCTAACCATTATTTAACAAAAGGATTGAAGTCTGCAACTATTAATGTTGAATTGTCTATTTCTCCATTCAATTCTTTCAGTTTTTACTTCACATATTTTAGGGCTCTGCTGTTAAGATGCATATGTGTTTATAATTGCTATATCCTCCTAATAAATTGGCCCTTTTATCATTATAAAATGTCTCTCTTTATCTCTAGTAAAAATTTTGTTTTACTGTCAATTTTGTCTGATATTAATATGGGCACTCCAGCTTTCTTATAATTGCTGTCTGCATGGTGTATTTTTTTCCATCCTTTCCCTTTCTTTTTTTTTTTTTTTTTTTGAGACAGAGTCTCGCTCGGTTGCCCAGGCTAGAGTGAGTGCCGTGGCGTCAGCCTAGCTCACAGCAACCTCAAACTCCTGAGCTCAAGGGATCCTCCTGTCTCAGCCTCCCGAGTAGCTGGGACTACAGGCATGCACCACCATGCCCGGCTAATTTTTTCTATATATATTTTTAGCTGTCCATATAATTTCTTTCTATTTTTAGTAGAGATGGGGTCTCGCTCTTGCTCAGGCTGGTCTCGAACTCCTGAGCTGAAACGATCCGCCCACCTCGGCCTCCCAGAGAGCTAGGATTACAGGCGTGAGCCACCGCGCCCGGCCCATCCTTTCCCTTTCAAACTACTTGTATCTTTGAATCAAAAGTATGTCTTGTGTTTTCATTCAATCTGACAACCTGCATTTTGATTGGACAGTTTAATCCATTCACATTTAATGTTATTATGGATATAGTTCAATTTATTATACATCTGCAATTTTACTTTTTTTCCTATGTCTCTTGTATTTTTTGTTCCTCTATTCCTCCTTTATTGCTTTCTTGTTCATTAATTGAATATTTTCTTATAGACAATATTTAAATTTCATTAATAATTTTTAATTATGTGGTTTCCCAGCTTTATCAAGGTATAATTAACAAGTAAAAATTGTACATATTTACAGTGTAAAACATGATGTTTTGCTATGTGTATACACTGTGAAGTGACTAAATCAAGCTACTTAATATATCCATCACCCCACATACTATCGTTTTTTGTGATGAGAATATTTAAGATATATTTGACTATATTTCTTATTTCCTTAGTGGTTGGTCTGCAGCTTTCAATATAAATCTTAATGCATACAAATCTATTAACTTAATTCTAGTGAAATATAGAAATGCTACTTCTACAAAGCTCTGTTCCTTTCTCGCCATTTTTGTGTCTCTTTTGTGCTATTATTGTATATTACATTTCTATATGTTATAGGCCGAGCAATACAATTATTTGCATATTGTTGTATGCAATTCCTTTTTAAATCAATTAAAAGAAGAAAGGAGAAGAAATGTACAATTACATTGTCTTTTATAATTGCCTATACAATTACTTTTAGCTCTTTGTTTTTTGTGTGAATTTGAATTATTGTCCTTTGTCACTCACATTTAGCCTGAAGAACATTCCGTAGCATTTCCTATAAAGTGGGTCTGATAACAACAAATTCCCTCAGTTTTTGTTTATCTGGTAATGTCATTATTTTGTCTTCATTTTTTAAGGATAGTTTTGCTATATATAAGATTCCTGATTGACTTTTTTTCTCTCTCAGCACTTTGAAATATACTATCCCACTGCCCTCTGGAGTCCTTTGTTTCTGATGAGAAGTCGACTTAATCTACTGGTATTCTCTTGTAGGTGACGAGCATTTCTCTGTTACTACTTTCAAGATTTTCTCTTCATCTTTAGCTTTTAAAATTTTGACTGTGATGTATGCAGATGTGGATCTCTTTCTGTTTATCCTACATGGAGCTTGTTGAGCTTCTTGGATGTAAAAATTAATATTTTTTTTCAAATTTGAGAAGTTTTTAGCTATTATTTCTTCACATATTTTTTGGATTCTTTCTTTCTCTTCTCATTTGGGTATTCCCATTAAACATGGCATTGGTGCACTTAACGGTATCCCATACTTCTCTAAAGTTTTGCTCATTTTCCTTCATTCTTTTTTTTTCTCTTTTCTTCAGATTTTGTAATCTCTATTCATATACTTTGAAGTTTGCTGAAATATATTTTCCAAGAACGTATCAATGGTGGTAAGTGAGAACTTACTGTACTAGAAGGTCTAACTGGCCTATTGTTTCTTTTGTTGCTATGATGAAACTACCAGTCTCCTCTTAAATGCTCACCCATTGATTTTAGGCTTGGATTTCCTCACACTCCATTCCAAATAAAGTCAGTCCCTTTAGGGAAAGCTACATATCTCTGTGTTCTTACAGGCTGCCTCTACCCCTGAGCAGAATTTCTGCACCACTGTTTTGGAGTTGGGGTAGGAACAGCAGTCCAGTTCTCTCAGAGTGACATCCCTGCTCTATGAGTGGGGTGCTGGGTGGGAATGAGAGTCACAGGTCTTCTTGGATCCCTTCTCCTGGCATAGAAACTCCACCGTACACATGAGCCAGGGTGGGGGCAATCGGGGCCCAGTATTCCCAGCCCTGAGTAGAGCTTCCATCCTACAAGTAGGGGCCAGGTGGCAGAAGGCAGCTCCAGACCTCTCACTATGCTTGCATGGAATGGAGCTTCTGCAACACGGAGCTGGGAAATATGAAAAATCCCAGTGGCCCATTCCTCCTGGGGAGAAAATATAGCCATAGAGCGGAAGCTGGTGGGGAAGAGAACCCCGTCTTCTTGTCCATATCTTCCCAGACGAGAGCTTCTGTCTCACTGAGCTGGGGTGGAGAGAGGAAGTGGGTCATGGCTCAAATGCCACAGATGCTTGCTGTTCTTACTAAAATTTAGTAGATTTTCTCAAATAAGTGTTTCTTCACTTGATGTTACACCTTTAGGAAAAACTCCAGAGACTTTAGGTGGTTGGTTGTTAATAATTTCCATCAGTTATGCTGTTTCACTGGGGAGAGGAGTCACAGAGCTCCTCACACTGCCATTCCAGTTCTTTGCCTACCCCCATGTGATTTGTGCTGCAGAAAAGGAGTCATTTAGAGAACAGCTGGCTCTATTTACCAGTGCTATGTTTACTTCATTTTGACCATATTTTCTAAATGAAAAATAAGGGGCATGTTGTCTGGCAAGGGCTTTGTGCTGCTTCCAGGTACAGGAGTCAAAACAGGTGCTAAACTTTGGAAATACTGGAATTTACAATTCATTTGTATGGTTTCTGGGGACAACAGATGAGGATATTTGAAATTGGGTTGTCCCATATAACCTGGGAATATACAACTGCTAAAACTCTGGTTCTCCTGCAAAGTTAAAAGGGACTGCTGGCTGATACAAAGTCTTAATTCAGCAGGGACAGTTCTAAGTTGTATCTTCTCATCAGCCACCTCAATTTGTGTTTGGTGCTTCTTCAAAGACACTCAATTAATTCTAGCAAGGATTCAACATGGAGAGAACTGGGCTGTAAATAAGGAACACCCAATAGCCATGACTAAGACTTGTCACACAAGAACCATTCTCCAGGCTGGAAACAGGCTGCTTTGCTTCAGTGCTGAATCAGTCACCATCTCAGCATTCAGAATTTAGGGAGTTTTTTTCTCTCCCGAGACCTAGGGATTTCTCAGCTAAAGCCTAGGTGTACGGATGTGGCCAAGTGGAGTGTGCTCTGAGAAAGGTGGGAGAAGGAAATAGGATTGTTCTCTGAGACTTCATTCCCAAATTTTCCTAAAGTCAGACTCTGAAGTCTCCAGGGAAATCTGGTTTGGAAATGATAAGACAGCCCCCATCCCCTCAGCCACCAGGGCAACACACCCTGCCTGGAAATATGCATCTGCCTAATTGCTTGAGATTACATACAAACTGAATATTCATGATGTTCATGTTGTCACAAAGGCTATATTTTTAAATGCTTCTGCTCAATATTTAAAACCCACATTCTTTCCTTAAAAAGAACCATGGATTTTTTGGATCCACTGTTTGGAGACATCAGACTGACTGTGGGCCACAGATCTGCAAGGGAGGATAGGAGAACAGGAAGCGTTGAAGTCAGAGTTATTGCAAAGGATAACAAGTTTGTTATCTACATATTCAGTACATATGACTTACTTTTATATGTGTAACCACTTGCTGTGGTCTGAATGTTTGTGTTTCCCCAAATCCATATGTTGGAAGTCATAACCCCCAAGGCGATGGTATTAGGCGCTAAGACCATGAGGTGGTTAGGTCATGAGGGTGAAGTCTCATGAATGGGGTTAGTGCCTTTAAAAGCGAACCTAGGAAGCTGCCTTTTCTCTTCTGCCATGTGAAACATAAAGGTGCCATCTATGAACAAGAAAGAGGGCCCTCACCAAACACCAGATCTGCTAGCTCCTTGATCTTGGACTTCTCAGCCTCCAGAACTGTGAGAAATAAATTTCTGTTGTTTATAAGCCGCCTAGTTTATGGTAGTTTGTCATAGCATCCCAAATGGACTAAGATATCATTTTTCAAAGATTCATATTTGTTTTATTAGTAAGTTAAAAATCCATTTAAAAGCATTACTGAATGTCTGATTCTGCCTTCGTCCTGTGTGGTCTCCGTTGGTGACACCATGCTGACCATGCCATGTGCCTAGCCGGGTCTCGGTTTCAGCATCAGGAAAGTGAGGCAGGCATACTATTATTACTAATATTTTGGGGGCCCATTCTTGATCCCACACTACTGGGGAGTGGGAGGACACGGTGGACAAGCAATCTGCTTCCAGTCCCCGATACCCAGAGCAGCCTCTGGCAGCATCACACCAGTGAGCGGCAGCGCCAGGTCTGAGCCAAGTCCACCTGACTCCAAGCCCAGCCCCCTCTGTGACAGCACCAAGTCTGGGCGGGAGGGAAGCTGTTGTGCAGCCCAATGCCACATTAGCAACCAGAATCCAGAGCACCATTTCAGAGCTTTGAGGACCTTTCTGGACTTTGCTCCTGTATTCTCAAACTGGCAAAACCCAAAAGGCTTCAGCTCCCAAGGCAAAGAGAAAGAGATAAGGAATTTGGGAAGCTTTTCTGCCCCAGGGGAGAATCAGCCTCAATGACAGTTTGGTATTAACCAGCTCAGCCATGCAGGGAGGCATAATTAGTTTCCCAGCCCGTAGCTCCATTCCACTGGTCCCCCACACCCCAAGGGCTGCACAATCTGTTTGAAATGAAAAGGAAAATAAAATCACTGCTCTCCTCCGCTGACCCACCGGCTATTGCTCCTGGCCGTGAGCAAAAGGTGAGACAGCCATCTGTCTGCTGAGGTGAAAAAAAGAATGGAATAGTCATTTTTAAATGACATTTTCAATTTTTCCCCTATGTCTACTATGCCCTCTTCCAACCTACGGCTTAGATGGCTCTTTTCAAATGGAAAATATCAGATAATAATAGGAAAAGAAAAATCAGAGTAATCTGTGGCTCCTGCTAATGGCTGTTCTGTCCCAATGGGCAGAGGCTGAGGAGAAACTTCTTCCTGTGTCCCTTCCTGTATGTGCCGCCTGGAGAGGGCGAGGAGGGGCCCAGGAAGGGCCTGCAGGTCCACACTCAGGCCATTCCCCCCATGGCCACCAGAGAATCAGGATCCTGGTCCAGGCTGCCCGACTTTCATCTCAAGGAATTCCCACAGGGCAGGCTCCGGAGCTGTCCTCTCAGTCCTTCCTCCTCACTGACACCTCTCCTAAGTGAGAAACGCAAGTCCTGACTCGCCATCACCACCCTGAACACACCCTTCTGAGTTCTCACAGGCGGAGTAGTTTTCACTTCAGAGGCAAAGCCACAGGCCAACGGCCCCTTAGCTCCTGGGCCCTGAAGATATCTCTATCCTTCCTCGAAAATTAAGTTATGCTCCTTTCTATTGACCCTTCAGATATCAATTATTCCTAAAATGACCTCAACTCTGTCCCTGCTCTTGAAGCAGAAATGCCCTGTTCAGCTGCATCTTTTCTGGGGTTATTTTTTGTTTGGGGAGCAGGTTTATTTTTCCCCTTCCATACCCACAAGATTGCTTTAGTTTGAAAGTGACCACAAGTGACAGCTTTATTGAAATGAAGACATAGAGGGTCCCCTGAAGGCTTCAGGATTCTCTCACCAGCTGATCCCTGGGGGATCTCAGTGCAGGAAAGCACATTCTAGACACACACACACACACACACACACACACGCACACACACTCACTCACCACTGAGCTTCAGCTTCCCTTTCATTAAACCTGGAAGCAGCACTATGAGCTATGAGATGCTATGAGAGACCCAAGAGTGCATGCTTTCCTGTCCCTGACCCAGAAGACAGACATAGCAAGAGACAGAGCCTTGTGGAAGTCACTCCAAGCCTGGCAGGGTGAGAACCAGCTCTTCTGTCCTCTGGCTTCCCTTCCAGACAGCTTTAAAGCCAGAGACTTAGATGTGAATTGTGGCATCATCTTTATTAACTGAGAAGTTTTAGGCAGGCCTGTTTATTTATTCATGTATTTGCTCAACAAACTCCTACATAGCCCCAACTATGTACCTGGCACTCTGTGAAACACCAGAAAATGGAAAAAACAGGATCCAGTCTCCGCCTTCAAGTAACCCATACTGTAATGGGAAAAGCAAGTTAATACTTACAGTATAGGATGTTTTTATCATCTGTAAAATGGGGCTAATGACCTCACAGTCTTATTTTAAAGATTAAATAATATGAAGCAGATTAAACAGTGCTAAACACCCAGCAGGTGGTGGCTGATACATGTCAATTTTCTCTCTTTTTTTCTCTCCTTGACATAAAATCTCTGCCCCTCCTCTATGTGTGTCACTGCGCTGATCTGAAAGGCTGGGAAGAAGCTCTGTTCCCAGGTACGGAGGCTGCGTCACCGGGAGCTGTCACAAACTGCTTAGACCCAAAATCAGGTCCCAGTCAACAGTGCTACGTCCCCAATCCTGAAGCTGATCCCAAGTGGGAGGGGTACAAGCCCCAAAGATCCACACAGGCCAGGGAGAGGGGATCCCATCCAAGGGAGACTCTGAAAATCTGTCCACCCCTTTGTCACTTAGGCGCCTGGCTTATCTGAGTACATACAACAAAGGATTGGCCTTCCCACTGCAGAAGTTTCTCCTGAGGTTGAAGGAAGTAACTGGATGTAGAGAGAAATGTCCAGACTTGGATTCATGATCCTTGGATTCCCATTCTAGGGCCTCCAAGGTCCAGTGGAGGGTCCTTGGCGTAGTCACCAAGTTGCATCGGTCTTGGATCCCTCAGCTAACAGTTTGAGGGTGAGGATGCTGATGTCACTCCCAGCTTTGGCATGCTCTGATTCTAGCTAAAGATCCTTCAGACTGGAGGCTTCACAATTGGAATGTGACTTGAGAATTGCAGAAGTAGGAAGGTTCACCCTTCATTGCTGATATATGAAGAAAGAGGGACCGACTACATTGAGCTGCACAACACAATGCTGAAAATCTCTAATATTTACCAGAGTGAAATAAGACATTTAATTTTCAATTTACAAAAATCAATGCACACTCTCTATTTCTAAAGTAATTACAGACTCAAAAATACTTATGCCTATTTTGCAAAAAAACAACTGGCATGCAAAATTCACAACTGTTCAGTTTTAGGTAAATAAAATAATTATTTTATTGTTTTGTAAAAGCAATTGTCTTCCTAGAAACAAGTAACCAAAATAACCCCGGCTAATTAAGAAACAGCTTATTGCCTGGGAAGTTTCATAAGGATTTACTACAATTGTCTCTAGTAAAAAGCAAAATCATCCCTCCGTTTTCTGCTGTCACTAGAAAGAAATCTTTTTTAAAAGCACTTTAAATAGATAAGTGCTTAAAAAAAAAAAAAAATGTAGAGTGTACCTTCCCAATGTGAAACTACATCTATCTCTGAGTTGTAAAGAATGTATATCAAAATTATATCATGCAACAAAATGCACAATTTGTAGAGAGGGATGAAAGAAAAGATTAAATTGAATCTTCCTGACAATTGTCTTAAATCACACCTTCCTGCCTGCAATTGAAATTATAAGTCGCATTGCTTTGAGTTAAATCAAATTCACCCTGGCAGGAAGAGAGGCTGATGTGGCTTCAATTCAGTTTGGAAGTCAAGATGGGAGAAAAGACAAGTCCTTCCTCAAGAACATTCTCCCTCCACCAAGGAGGCGGGAAAGGAGGCTCATCCACCAGGTAGCTGGACACCTTGCATGACTCTCCCGCCAGCCAACGTTTCAACCAACACAGCACATTCCTGGCATTGTCCGCTGACCATCACAAGACCAAGTGGGTTTTGCAAAACAAATATTTCTCCACAAACAAGGGCAAGTCCCCTGCCTGGCAGGCTCAGAACTTCAGAGCAGCGGTCAGCAACACCAAGACACCCTGGAACAGATCTTCCAACACATCTCAGCTGAGAAGATGTGACCAGCATTAGTTGGAGCTCTCCTCAACTCTAACTATGACCATCTCAGACTTGACTTCACTATAGTTAAGTCCTAAGTAATCGCACTGAAATGGGACTCACATCTGATATTCTAGGTGCTACAATCAGAAAATATATTCTTGATCATATGTTCTACGTGAGTTCCAAGAAGGAAAGATAGTGGGAATGAAGGGAAGAGGGACTAAGGAAAGAAGGAAGTCTGAAGGAAAGAACACGTTGCCCCCCAGGGCTCCCACCTGATAGGCACAGTGGGGGGACCTCCTTGCTGGTCGCCTCATTTAATCAGCACAGCAATCCCACAACAGTTCAGGAGTGACTGTCTTCATTTCTACAGCTGGGGAAACAGAGGCACTGGATGTTAAGAGACTTGCCCAAGGTCACCCAGGCTGTAAAGGGAAGCTCTGATTCCCATTACTGTCTGCCTGCACACTCTTTTTCACCATGCTAAGTGAAAGGCTCCGGTTTCCCTCTTCAAGGTAACTGTTGGTTTTATTTAATAACTGAACTTGCCCTCTCCAAATCTTTCCTACTCCACTCCCTTAAATCCTCCTCATTCTTCAAAGATGCGTCATAAGTCCCAATTCCTCTGTGAAGTCTGTTCTGACAACTTGCTCTTCTAGAATTCAATTTTAACCCTCATTATATTAGTTAGCTTGTGAAAGATCCTTAACTGTTTCTTGTTTTGTCTTCTCGGCCTGATTATGAGCTCTTCAAAGAAAGGACCGTGTCCTATGCATTTTGTTATCTCCTGCCATGCCTGGCACAGGGCCGAGCCCATGAGAGGGGCTCAGGAAGCGGCCACAGAACAGCCTGGATTGATGCCTCTCTGCTCACCCCCTCCAGTAGCCCCAAGTCCTTCCAGAGCATTCCTTCCACAGTGGCCTTTAAGGCTACAATCAGCCCCCCAGTCAGCCCCTCTCTGGCCTCACCCCCACACCCGCCACCTCCTTCTCCCACCATCACTCTGCTCTAGCTACACTGGCCACCTCACCGTTCCTCAAACACACCAAGCACATCCCTGCCTCAGAGGCTTTGCACTGGCTTTGCACATCCCTGCCTCCACCTGGCACTCTCTTCCCTAGACATACACATTGTTCACACCTCACCTTCTTCAAGCCTTTACCTAAAGGAGAGCCCCTGACCATCTTGTTTAATTGCAACCCCTTCATATTTTTGCCTTTGTTCCGCTGATATATCCCCAGCACTTACTAGATGCTCAATAAATGCTTGTTGAATGAAGAGAAGAATCTGAGCACGTGACCAAAAGAAGGCAGGGGCACATCCCAGACCACTATCAAACTTCCAGCAATACAGGGGAGAATGGGAACCTGGAAGCACATCTTCACTTTCTCCCAGTCACCCGTGGGTGGTTTCACTTCCTCCTGTCCCCAACCTCCAATATACAATGGCAGCCTTGGGGTCTATCTCCTACGTCTGCCCACTCAGCCGGGGCCCACCATTTTATACATTTTACTCCAAATATTCCATTCTCTCAATTAAATGGGAAGTTCCTGGCAGGCCTGGCCATGTCTGCTGCTTCCTTTGTGTAAACCAGTCCCCTCTTATGTCCCCTCTTATGGTCCCCTAGCCTATCCCATGCCCTGAGCGTGGAGGATCCCCAAAATAAAGTTATGGTCTGAGCGAGTGAGGGAGATGGTCTGTTCATGCTAAGTCCTCTCCTGGAAAAAGGGATACGGCTGGCCACAGAAAGCCCCACCTGGAGCCTCTCTCAGCCTTCCAGAGGTCTGAGTCCAGGTCGGCTCCTGGCACAGGCATCCTCCTTTGTCTCCAGATGAGGAGGCTGCCAAAACAATCGCTTGGTAACCAGCTCAGGGCTTCACTACTCCCAAGAAGCCTTCTTCCAGTCTCATCAGCAAAATTTCTGCTAAGAGAGAGGCATGAGCCTGTTTTCTCTTGATCAATATCACTGGAGCAGAAAAACAAGAGGGCCCTTAGCCCTTATTAAAGAGCTTAATAGAGGTAATAGGGTTTTGTCTCTTGGACAAACCCTGGACAAATTAATTACAGTTGCTGAGCCTTGATTTCCTCATCTGTAAAATGGGGGCAATAACATCATCCCACAGGGCTTCTTATGAAGTTAAAATGAGATGATGCATGTAAAGCATTTAGCGCATAATAGGTGCTCAACAAATATACTCCCTTTCCTCTTCCCATTTCTGCTCCAGATGAGTTCAGACCTACTCCTACAGCCCTTCCTCACTGGCTCCTTTTTCCAATTCTTGAGTCCTTGATAAAAGTTTCTTCTACCCACTTTTCATTGGATTCCCCTTCTAATATAAATCCCCAGGTTCCACTAAAATAAAATTAAAAGCCTGGCGCAAACACAGAGTTGGAGGGTTTACATCATAATTCCTACATGTTATACTTTTCTCCATTCACTCTAAGAAACTAAAGCAAATCAGAGGATCAGTATATTATTAAAATGAGATTTGGAAATGGAAGAAACCAAAATATTAAAAGACTCGCTTCCCCAAGCCAGTGAACTGACAGACGGGTCTGGAGCCTCCTCGCGCCCCTCCCATCCTCCATAGCGTCTTCTCCCCCCGTCAGGGAAACATGATGATTAATTAGACAAAGCCTGTCCCGCTTGTTGAAATCCTTTGAGGCAGGAACCACAGAAACACTAAGCATTATAACTGCAATAAAGAGAAACCAGAAAACCCCTCTGCTTTGGGATGCCAAGCAAGGCCCAGCTAAATAAATCTGTAACGGAAGATCAAAAAGGATCTTCCACACAGATAATAGAAAATGTCACCAGCATAAACAGGAAGAGAGATTAGTTCAATAAAGGAATAAAGTCACATCTGCGGGTCTTGAGTAAGATTTTTGCTTACTTTTAACTTCCCAGCATATAACTCACAAGGTTATTAATACGGACTCTACTGTTTTGGGCAAATAAACAGCTGCTGATGTTCTGTGCCCAAACCACTTTATTAGAGCTTTCCTTTACAGCGATTGTTTCTTCCTTTCCAAATCCTGAGAGGCCCAGACAGCTGAAAAACAGAGAATGCCAAGGCGGAAAGAACAACAAAGAAGAGAGAGAAGGCAGCTGTGTGGACAGGGAAGAAAGGGGCAGGGGCTGCTGGACAACCACCGTCTTCTTTCTTCTTTCTCCCTCTTCAAGAAAGGCAATGTCTGAGGGCAGAAGACACAGATGCAGCACAATGAGAAGGACTAACTTTGCCCTGGTGCTAGGAGTTACCACCAAACAGTTGGCCACTGTGAGAAGACTAAGACGACCAACCATACAGAATTGCCCAGGGCTGAGGGGCTTCCTGGGACCAGGGACTTTCAGTTTAACACAGGGAAGTGTGGGGCAAACTGGGACGAGTTGGTCACCCTAAAAGACACATGACTAGGCTAGTGCACAGGAAAGCCCTCGGCCCTGTGCCTGGCACACCATGGGTACTCCAGAGTCACAGGTGGGATCCGAATGGGCCCTGGCCCTCAGCTGGAATGCTCTGCTTTTCCCACAAGGACAAGTTCCTGGGGGCCCACAGTGACCCACAGTGACCCAAGAGAAAAGGCTCTCCACAGCCTCTGCGGTGGCACCTCGCTCAGCCATGCAGAGCAAGACCTTCTCCCTAACCCTAACCTCGAGGTCCCCTGCTGACACACACCACGCCCCTGCCCCGCTCCCTCTCTCCCCAGCCTCCTACTTGACCTGAGGCCTCTGAGCGCACACTGGAGCACTGTCTTTGGTAAGAAATTCCATCTTCTTTTCTATTCTGTAGAGAGCACTGACTTAGGAGACAGTTTCCCTTCTTGGCTGCACCACCCATCAGCCCTTGAGCAAACTCTCTAAGAAGCCTCTAAGTCTTTATTTTCTTACCTCTAAAACCCAAAGTCACCATGTTGTATAGATAAAAATGAATCATTAATTTTTAAAAATACAAGTTGCATTTGTCCATTAACATAAATAAATGATTCAAGTAATCGTGGCTGGACAGTACCTTGCCTAGTCCCTGACGTACAGGAGTACAGTAGTTCTCTTCCTCCATCCCTTTGACACAGTCAATCTTCAATGCTCTACATGCTGTTGCTCTTAAAATAAATCAAGGGTTTGGCCTGGATTCTCATTTGTCACTTCAAATCTCTCCTTAGTTTTCTTACTCCCATATTCACTGGCCCAAGCAATTCTGGTACTGTTCTCCTAAATCTCCAGATGCCATTAGCATGACACTTAGTATTTTTTTTTTTGAGACAGAGTCTCACTCTGTTGCCCAGGCTAGAGTGAGTGCCGTGGCGTCAGCCTAGCTCACAGCAACCTCAAACTCCTGAGCTCAAGCGATCCTCCTGTCTCAGCCTCCCAAGTAGCTGGGACTACAGGCATGCACCACCATGCCCGGCTAATTTTTTCTATATATATTTTTAGCTGTCCATATCATTTCTTTCTATTTTTAGTAGAGATGGGGTCTCGCTCTTGCTCAGGCTGGTCTCGAACTCCTGAGCTCAAACAATCCGCCCACCTCGGCCTCCCAGAGTGCTAGGATTACAGGCATGAGCCACCGCGCCCGGCCGACACTTAGTATTAAGCCAAAGTTTTAAATCTTGTCCCACCAGGGTCCCTGAATTACCTTCCTGCTCCCCCGGGATCTCAATGGCCTTTAACTGTAAGCTCCTAATGGACAGAGATGGATGGAGAAGTCAGACTGGTGAAGCCCAACAAGGCACCAGAGGTTGTTAAAACGCAGCACTCAGCAATCTTCATCAGAGTGCTCCCCTCTGAGACTTAAGCTCAGCACACGGGTAGAATGAATCCATTCATGCCAAAGAGTTGGCCCCAAGCCTCCTCTGCAGGCGTGAAGGGTGCAGATGCCACTTCTCTGGATATTCCCAAACACTGTGCTTTTGTGAGCTCTCCAAGGACAGTGGCAACAGAACATATCCCAGTGAAGTGTGCCTGTCTGCTCCAATACTATCTGAGAGTGGCTGTGTACAGGAAACCTCTCAATGCCTCACTGGGGCTGGATACTGAGTGGTTTTGACTAGCATCATTAAGGACAGCCTCATCTCCCAAAAACAAACCTTCATAAAACTGAAATGGAATGTCAGGCCGTGACAGAGAACTACATCTCAGAACTGCATGCCCCCTGGGATGATCTGTCTAGCAACATATTTTAATCCATAATTGTGCAATCAGAAAAACTACCAAAGCATTAGCGTTCATATAACCAGGAATCCTTTTGCTTAAAGTTCCAGTTGGCTCACTCAGCAGGGTCCATGAAAGGTACACAGACCCACAAAGAAGATTCCAGAACAGCAGTCATTACCAATCACCACCACAACACACTGTATCTTGGAACAGTTGTGAGGTAATTAGTTATTAACAATAATTTAAATACCAAAGCTTATGAATGATTAACTTTAACTCTAATAAATTAAACAGATTTCAAGGTTGTCACATTCCTTTGCATACTAATATGCTTTCTTGACTGGGAAAGAAAGGGGCAGAGTGAGAATGAATGCTGTATGTTGGGAGGTGCATCCTCCTGGCCCTGCCCCAGGGCACATGCCGTAAGATCGAGGAGCCCTGTGCTCAAGCATTGCATTGCAGAATGGAGCTGACTGTCACCCCAAAGGCAAAGTGGGATTTGCTAAAATAGCAATTGTGGGAGTTGTAAAATAATCAAATCCCTGCCAGATTCAAGGCAGAACCCCTAGTCTTGGAGAAATACTCAAGGCCAGCATAAGCAGCAAGCCCACCATCCACTGAATGTGGAGCATCAGTCAGCAGACCTCAGCCACTCCCAACTTCAGTGCCCGTCCAACATTTATGGACTTCCGCCCTCCAGCTTCATGCATAATCCTGTCTCTCCCCAGATCCCACCATGCTGCCTTCGGGCTATATTCATCACTCATATTCAGCCACGTGTTTCCCCAAAGGATGTTCTGCACACCATCACCTTCAACTGGATTGCTCTGCAATATGCTTCTCCAAAGGATGGCCTGTCTGTTTCAGTCTCCTGGATAGAGAACTCAAGTGATCAAAAAAGGGCAACAAACCTCAAGAGACACTCAAGCCCCACATCAAAGTAATAGAGCATTTAGCTTTTCAAGTGAGATCAGGTCAGAAATTCTACAGGATGGTAATGATGATGTTCCAGTAACCTTGTATGTGGCTCTGCATCCCATAGACACCTTTGGGAAAACACAGACCAGCCTAACCCAGGGGACTGACACTGACCTTCAAGGCCCTCACAAACCAGAAAACCAGACTGGCTCTCCACCATTCTTCATTCTGAATTCTCCTTGAGATTCTACACCAACCTACTTATCAAGGGCAAATAACAATTTATGTCAAGTGAGTGGGAAAGAATGTGGAATTCATTTATTTTACAGCCTACACACTTCTGGCTAAAAATTAAGACTCTTTGGCCACGGGAAAAAAGTTGTATTCTTTGGCAAGGTTTTTCTAATCATGAAGCTATGGTCCTGGGCCATTAACAAAGGTAATTAGGCTCAACTCCTAAATCCTGCCATTGAACTCTCTCAAAATATCAATCACTGTTGCTAATATAATTTCACATGCCACAGCTCATTCCAAAGGACACATAGCTTTACTATTTAAATGACACCCTTTCCTCAAATAAACTCCGAGCACTCAGCAAACATCGCATCCTCTTCTTCGCAAACCTTGCCAAATCAAAGATCAGATGAGGAGGACACCAGCCAATTCTAAGTGACATCTAAAAGCTATCGGGGGCAGAAAAACATCCAAGCCTAAGACATTTGACGATTCTTAGGGACCATTTATAGTTTGTAGTCATGGTGAACAACCTGCTGTTACTGACCTAATGTGCATTAATATGCACATAATATGACTAATAAACTTCCAGGAAACAAAATGCAGTTAATAACCCATTTCTCCCATTGTTGGGATGATCTTGACTCAATGAAGTGAGATAATGGATTTAGAAATTAGTCATATAATGTAATACATTATTAATCATGGTATTCAGAAGGGTAAATAGATGTTATAAGAACACCACCCAGGAACTCAATTTCTTTTTAGATTTATTTACTCTCTTGAATTCTTTATGCTACCATCATCCCTCACCAAAATGTAACAGTCTGATCTTTTTTTTCCTCCCAAAACATTTATTTTCAGCCTTTTTTTTTTTTCTTTTTTAAGAAGCAGAGCGTTTTTACAAATGAAATATCTTACAGAACGCCAAGCAGAAACAGATGACAGAGGAGCTGCCTGGGTTGCAGGGAGGGGAAGGGAGGACGTGCAGGCCGAGTCTGGGAGACCACACTTGGTCCTTTTACTTCTTGGGCCACAAATCAAACCTTCTAGAAGTTTGGGGCTCCTGGGGACACAGTTTAAAAACCACTGCCCCAAGGCATCTATGTGAAACAAAAATTACGTATATAACATATAATACAGGCATAATGTATTTTATTTATTTATTTAAGATATCTATCAAAAAAACAAATATGAAAAATACACAAATCACAAACACTGATAGTCCAAGAGAAAAATGGGTAAAGGACATAAATAGTCCCACAAGATAAAAACTAACATGGGGGTGGGAGGAAGATATTAACTTCTATAGTAATCAAAGGAGGACAAATCAAAAGAATAGAGCACTTGACAAGGATTATATTTGCCCAGGAAAGTTTGAATGATGACACCCAGTGCTGGCCAGGCTCTGTGACACTGGCACAATAATACGTTGTTGGTGGCTGTGAAGAACAGCTTTACTTCTGAAAAAACAATCTTTCCTAAAAATGTTCATACTCTTTGAGTCATTAGTAATCCCATTTCTGGGAATACATCCTTAAAAATAATTAAAAAGAAAAATCCAATGAGGTGAAGATGTTCATTTCCGCTTATGTTGTAATAACAAAACAAATGTCCCATAAGAGGGAAGTGGTTGAATCAATAGTGATTTATTGATGACAGAATACTATGCAGTCATTAAAAATACTATTTTTAAAGTTCTCTTTAAAAACTCTCCACTCCATCAGCTCTCCAGATTAACCACGCTTCCCTTTCCCTCTGGAAAACAGACCCCATGATGCCTTTGTCCCTCTAGGGGGGCTCGTCTCCAGTACCACTGCCCACAGCTCCTGCCAACAATCGAGTGGGATGCTTACCACCTGGCTACTGGGCTTGTTCCCAAATATGTTTACACTATTTGTACTTGTCACTGGAACCACATAATCTAATTACGTATTATATAAGCCAATGAAATATAACTGCTAAAAAGATGAAAGTTGTTGTTTCTAAGAAAATTAATTTAAATGTTTTGCAAAGGCTTTATAAAGGGTAGTCACTTGAAGAATAGCAGTCAAATTACATGTAAGCAAAATCATTGCAAAAGATCGAATAAAAATCATAAAAATTTAGGCTACTATACTGAGATTGCTTCAGAGGCACTTTTAAATTCCCGGTGAATTTTAAAGAAAACAGAACTAGAAGTCAGACTTTGTAAACAGGACACTATCGGAATGGTTTATGCAAAGATGATGAGCAGAATGCCAATTGGCAGACGCATCCCAAAGACAAAGCTTTGGCCTGACATCAAAAGACTGACAAATGGATGCACATTTGGGATAACATTAAAATAAAAATATTTAATGCATGGATGTAATATTTTGTTTTACTCTCCTCTTTAACCAATTTTTCAATTCACTCACACCCTGAACATGTAGAGTAAGAGGGATTCTGTTGTCCTTTGAAAAGAAGTCCACTATGACAGGGACAAGAGTGTCCCAGCTCACCACTGTCATCCCCAATCTCTTCCCCAGTATAGTCAGTGCCTGACACACATTAGGTCCCCAACAGATGAATGTTGAACCAATAAACTAGGTAGCAAATATGAAATAAATGCTTGTAACAAAAAGCAAAGTGAAAAAGGAATATAAAATCACATGTAACTCATGACCACATCTTCATTTTTAAATATGGAGACAAATGAACAACGCTAGAAGGAAATGCTCAAAATGCAAAATAATTTGGGGGATAGAATGAATTATGGGCAATTTTATACATTTTTAAATATTTTCTTAAACATTGGCACACTCTCATACATTGAATAAAAGATACCAAACAAGAAAAGAAAAAAGCCATTTTTGTTTTTACTGAACTTCTAAAATAAAAAGTGAATCAACATTTCCATTTCCTAAGTTCTCCAATACTAAGGGCTCCTTTAGCAAACACTCTACTTCATCCACCGCACCATTTCAAGCCATGCAAACTTTCTCCTCCTAAGACCAAACTTATACTAACACTTATTTTGTGTCTCTAAACCATCAGGATGCTTTTATAAAAATCTGAAGTTATCCACCCTCCCGTTTAACATTTATTTGGTTAAAAAAAAATTCTCACAACTGCAATTTACATTCCCAAGAGATTCCCAAACACCATCTAATTAAATCATTCAATCAGAAAGCAAATTAAAATGAAATATCACTGCAACCCACAAGAGGAAAATAAACTTTTCAGTCATGACTAGAACAGACCTCTGGGGTGACGCTCCAAAGCCTCTTCTAATTGCAAGTCCTATGGAACATCCTGAAGAACATTTTGTGACATTTTCAGCTTCCAGGACAACTTTCCTTCCAAGGAAAAGAGAAGCCTGAGCAAGCAAAACATATTCTTTGGAGAATGGTAATGTTCCCACTAATGACTACTCGGTGCACTGGGACATCAGCACTCATTCATTGATCCACTCTTCTGTCCAACACCTACCCTCTGTAGAATGCGCCAGGAACTGGCCTGGGTGTTCAACAAACATTAGTGAAGGGAATGCAACCTCTGCCTCTTGCACAAAACAAAACAAAACCCAGAGTTTCCTGAGTTTATCTACAGATTGAGCCTCCAAGTGGGAAGGCTACTGTCCCCATCACCCCTCAGCCATCCTCTGATGCCCACTTCCACATCTACTGACTCCAGGGCAGCACTGTTCCCCTGTGATGCTCTGGCCCAGAACTTAGACTCTAAAGCTACACTAGCTGAGTTTAAATCCCCGTACTACCGCGTACTAGCGGTGTGACCCTGGGCAAGTCACATATCCTCACCATTCCTTCATTTTCACAAATATAAAATGGAGCAAAGTATTACTTACCTCATAAGGTTGTGAGAGTTAAATAAGTCAATATATGTAAAGCATTTAGAATAAGGCCTGCACACAATATGTGCTGTATAATTTTTAGCTCTCATTATTGTTGTCCCTTATTCCCATCAGCTCGGCAAAGTAAACTGGATTTTTCCAAAGGCTCTACTGACGAGAGGGAATCTGACAGTAGAATACATATAAATACGTATAAACCATCTGCATCGTCAAGTGCACGAGTCTAATCTTCTTGTCCTTTCCCATCCTCTGCCTTCAGACAGCTGCACCTGATCAGTTCCAAACCTTGCGGGCCCCTTACCTGAGTTCCTGAAATCCCAGCTGGGATATGGCTCCAGCACCACAGGAAGAGCTTGTCGGTCCTCACAGCACAACCAGCCAAGCAACCTGTGCCCTCTGCCTGCCTCGATTTTAGTCTTTCCCCAGTCACTGACTCTTCCCCCCCCACACACACTACAGGTTGTGGCTTTGGCCTTTGTGTCCTGAGAGTGGCTATTTCTGAATATCCACAGGGGTCATCGCACATATAGAAGAGAAGTGGACCAACACGTGTTTTAAAGATCCTGCTTTTTTTTTTTTTATAACCCACCTCCCCCAATTTTCTCAGATATATATTTGAAAGTTCTGAACAACACATATTTATAAAGTTTCCGGGGAGAAAATCACAAAGGTTCCTTTTAACTTCCACATTGCACTCGTTTTCGTGTAGAGCCTTACAAGTCATGTGATGTGGTCTACATTCCACATGGTAGGAGCCCACTTTGTGGGCTCAGAGGTTAATAACATCCCATCAATGCTTCTCAAAGCAGTACCTTGCTCACTTCCTGCCTGGCCAGACAGAAAGGCACAAGAGAATCATTTTCCAGGAACATACACACACACACACACACACACATACACAATCTGTGAAAGAAAATCTTTCAAAATCTGTGGGCAGACTGGAGATGTCAAAGTAAGCATGGCTTGTGTCTGCCAGAGAACATTCTGAATCACCCCAGGGGCAAACGATTGTCAATCCAAATGCATGGGATAGGAAAAGGCAAGAAATAGCATCAGAAGGATAAACTGGTCTCCAATCCCAATGCCAGGCTGAGAGGCAGAGGCAGGGCTGAAGTAGAATCTTCGTGGTCTCCATGGTCCCCGTGGTCCCCTTTTCTGGAGAGGTGTCAAAGCCATGGGCTCGTTTGTAAGTCATTAGTCAGGAAGCACAATGGATATGGCCACCTCTTCTGCACTCACCTGAGCCTCCCCGAATTGCCGCCTGGGAGGAACTATTCTGGGCACTGGGGAAACACACCAAATTCAGAGGAGCGATCCCTACCCTGGCAAGGGCAGCAGGTGCAAGGGGTGGAATCCAGACACCCACGTGTAAACAAAAGGGAGTGCTCCTGGGGGAGAACGCCTTCAATTCAACTCCATTTTGCCAAGGTCTGTCATGTGCTGGCCCCAGAGGCTCGTGCGCCTGCTGGGTTTATAGGTGAACTAGGCTTGGCCCTGCCCTTAAGAAGCTCACACGCCTGGCAGAAAGCAGGGGATGCGGGGCGGCGAAGAAAAAGTGTGAACGTGAGAGGCGCCTGTGTGCACACTCGGCATCAGTGCCCCTGGCGCCTGGAACTCCATCCCCTCCCTCAGACAGCTCATGCACTGGGTCGCCTCGGGACAGCGCCCGCACCCCCCAGGCTCCCTTTCTCTTACGACCCCCACCCTGGCCTGGAGCACACCCATCCGGCAGCCTTAGACTTCAGACCCTCACCGCGTGGGTCTGTCTGCTCCGCCCCAGCCACTCCCAGGGCCTGGGCGTGGAGCTACCGGTGGGATCGGCCTTCACCAGGTCCCGGGAGGCTCCACCGGCAAAGCGCAGCCCAGGGCGTGTTCTCCGGTCTTGGGCGGAGGCGCCACCGCAGTGGACAGAGCGCAGACTACAGCGCTTCTTCCCGGCGTTGACACCTGCTTCTGGAGAGGGTTCTGGACCCGCGGTCTGTTGTGGGAGTAAGGACCGCTATAGGTTTAAGCAACCTTCCAGCCACGATGGTCCCCTGCATCCCCAATCGCCTACGGACGGAGCCACAGCCAGGCTGGGGCTGGGGTTGGGGCGGTGCAATCCTCCTAGCCCCGGCTTGTCCAGCAGCCTGCGGGTCTTAAATGCCAACAGCCAGGGCCGCCGCGCGGAAATCTCGCCTGTCCCTTACAGTGGCCAAATGAGCTCGTTTTTCCGCGTGCTCTCTCTTGGACACACACAAACACTCATACGCGCACACACTCTCAGCCGGACTTGTGTGCGATCCCCAGAGCCCACAAGCAAGGAGCTCGGAGTCACACGCACATTTGGACACGTGCGCAGCGCGCCCCCATACCGCCAGCTAGCTGTTCACACCCGCGCGTGCAGCCCCGCGCACACACGTGTGCCCTGGGATCCCGCACGCAGCCAAGAGAGTACACGCAGACCCCCGTCCCGCGTCTGCGGCCCCAGAGCTCCACGGTCGCTGGGTTGATGCGCAACAGCTCCGGCGCACCCCGCAACGCGGTGGGCACTCCCGGGCCTTGTGGGAGACCCAAGTTTCCGGGGCTCCTGTACCTTGGATGTGCTGCTTGATGACATTCTCCAGGTGGTCCAGTCGCTCAATAATCTTCAGAGTGTCCCCTTTGTCTTCCTCCAGCTTCTTGTCAGGCGCCGGCTCCTGCCCCCGCACATACACGCTGGCGATGTAGTTGGTGACCCAGCCCACGTAGAGCAGGCATATGATGTTAGTCATACCGCTCAGGATCACGCAAGTGGACACCAAAGTTTTGGTCTTCCTGGTGCACACCATTCTGGGCTCCCTCCTCCATATAGAGCTCCCCGGGGCTCCTCCTCGCTGCGCGCCCCGCACTCCCCCGCGCTCACACTCTGTAGCACGCCCGGAGCCGCTGGGCGCCCAGCACCTGAGTCCTGAGCTTCTCCAAAGCCTTGTTCGCTGGCTGTGGAGCCGCTGCGCCCAAGTTTGCAGCTCCTGCCGGTGGCCACCCGGACAGAGAGGTTGACAAAGGAAACGAGGTGGATTTTTTTCCAAATTAAAAATTCCTGAGCCCTTCCCACAGAGGTCACGGGTGGCCGGCAGCCGCGCACCCCAATACGCACGTCTGGGAAACTTTGCCACTGCCTGGGTCGGCGGCCGCGCGGCTTCCCATCGCCAGGCGCCGGCTGCCTTGGCGGTCCGACCGGCCCGCGCAGCTGAGAGGACGGCGGCGGCAGCAGCGGCGCGGGCACAGTGGCGGAGCAGAGCGGCCCGGCCCCCTCCGAGCGACAAGCGCCGCCACCAATCGGGCTCCGGCTCGGGAGAGGGGCCGGTGCTGAGGGGGCGTGGGGGGCGGAGTCCGGCCCCCGGGCCCCACCTGCTGGCCGCCCCTGGCTCCCGCCCCCCAGGGACGCGCCTGAGTCTCCATTCGCGCCCGCGCAGGCTGCCCCAGACCCGAAGCTCCCGGAGAGGGCGCGCTGCCAATCCCAGCTCCTAGGTCGGCAGATTCCTCCTCTAGGGGAATTCCATCTCCTGCTCTTGCTCTTGCTCCTGTGCAGGAATCTCCCGCCTTTGGGTCGGGGAGCAGGTGGGGAGCGGGGAGAGTGGTCGCAGGACTCAGCTCCCTTCGTCTGCCGGGGCTTCTTGCGTTGGCACCAGCTGACTCCTGGACCCTTTTCTTGATTGCCAGGACGCAGAGAGGCCAGGCCCTATGGACGTCCACTCCTTCCTGGCCTCACTTGGGCCTCCACCCTGCCGCCAGCCTTCAATCACCGGCCTCCTGGGTGTCCCCAGACCTATCTCCAAACCTGGCTCAAAGGAGCCAGCATTCCTGGGAATCTGCTAGAAGAAGCACTGGTGATCTATTAGATGTCTCTGGACTTTACCTCCCCCTGTCCCCGACTCCGCCCACCCCCGCCCCCGGTTCTTGCCTGTATCTAGGGTTTTCTGTTAAAGTCCGTGCAGTTCCCAGGACAAGGCTGTGTCCCGTAAGCCAAGCTGTCATTCATGAGGGACGAGGGCATAGGGCATAGGGAAACCATAGGGAAATGCCCCTGGGGGAAAGAAGGTCTCCGTGAACTGTCAAGTCCCTATACACGGTGTTTTTGGTTGCTCTTGGGGAGGGCAGCAGGAGAGAACCGTGACTGAGAGCAGAGGGGCAGGCCAGACGCTGAGGGTGATGCTGTTGTTTGTTCTTAGTGCAAATGTTTATTCATATTATCCCCTTCTGCTGAGCACCCTCTTCTCAGCACCTGCACAGAATTCCTTTAAACAAAGACATTTTAAAACACAGATTTCCCTCCTCTTCTCTACCTCTGGGTTGCATTGTCCTGGCCTGAAGAGTCAGGGAGCATGCCACCTTGTATGCCAGCACTCCAGCCAGCCGTGGGAATACTCAGCATGGCTCCCTTGAGTGATGTCTTCTGGATTCAAAGAACTGGTCCCACAAAAGGGAGAGGGCACAAAACCAAACAAGGGGCACTTTATGGGCCCATCAGCCAAGGGGTCTTCAACTGGTGCTTTGCTTACAAAAACTCCCAAAAGATGCTGTGAAAAAAGACATCAACTAGGGACCCTAGCAGATTTCTCTTGACCCATGGCTGGAGGACAGAACAGTGGGTGTGGGTTGAGGGTACCTGAGGGGCGTGAGAATAGTGTGTATGTATGAGACACATGAATGAGAGGAGAGAGCATGCACAATTTTTGAAAAAAATCAAGGTAGGGAAATCTGGTGCCTCCAAGAGGGAGTAAAACGTGTCTCTCCCTTTCTTCTCTTCTGGAACCATAATTCAGCTCACCAATGAAGGGTCTGGACTTTCTTCTGGTTGGACAGACTTACAAGTAATGGTCTGGAGTACAGCTAATGGCAAAGATGTGATCTTTCCTTCTCTTCTGCACCTTCTCCCAGAAGGAGCTCTGAAAGTTCAGCTCTTCTCAGGATCTTCTTAAACCACCACAGGGCTACACAGAGAGGAGACAATACTCATTTTTCACGTTCTTAATGGGGGGCAGGGAAGCTACAAATTAAATACAAAGTAAGGTTCAAGAAGAATACAAAATAGATTTTGTGACCTGAAATTTTGTACCAGCTGATCCTCTAAGATAATGTGTAACTATGGAGGAGATGAATACAACCAAGGAAGAATGCGGAACAGGCTCTCCTCTCTGAAAAGTCACAGGGTTGAGTTGCCCAGTTCAAAGAATATTCACTGGAGATGCAGCCAGATTCTAGGATTCTAATCCCAAATCCACTGTTTATTATGTGAGCTTGGACAAGTTTCAAAATACCCGTGGGGCTGTACTTCCCCTATGTACCAAATGTAAACAATACCTTACTGAAGTACTGGTCGTGAAGATTAACTGAGAGAATGCACTAGAAAGAGTTTAAATCAGCACAGGACACATAGTAGGTGCTCAGGAGCATGTAACTTTCCTTCCAGGATATGGCCCTTCCCTTTCCAGGCCTGAGCTCAGCTCCATGAACTCCATCCTGCAGTTTAGCAATACTTAGATTCTGTTATCAACCAATATCAGTCCTCTCTCTAATGGAAGCTAACAGGAAGTAAAGCTATAGGCAGCAAGGGGCTCATCTCATCTTGGCTAGCTGGGCTCCAGCACGTTGGCTTTCTATTCTTCACTATCAGTAGTGCAGTGATAAGATATTGAAAGCAGAAGGCTGCTTTCCTCCATGTATGGGTTACCCCTAGTACCCTCAACTTCCCACTCAACACCTTCAACCCCTTGGCTACAAACAAAGGAAGTTGAAGGAGGCACAAAGGCTTTGCCCAAAAAGATTTTGCAGAGTCACAGGTCAGCAAGGAGTTAGCCCCCCCTGCAAACTCCCTTGTGAACAATACCTGGGTAGAGATTCACATCTTTGGGGTCCTCAATTCAATTACTGTTCATTTCAATCCAACAATTACTGAGCTCCTGAGGTTTTTTATGAATGGCCAGTTGCCCTGGACCCTGCCCACTGACTCTAGACACATGGATGTCCTCGGAGTTTCATAGTCTCCATAGGGGCCTCTTTTCTGAGCCTGGGAAAGCTGCTAAAAATCATCCTCAGACTGTAAGGATGTTTCTGATTCTCAAGTTAGGTCACTTATCGAACTCTTAAGTGTTTCCTTACCTTTACTCTAAATAAACCCTGCCTCCTGCAGGGGCTCGTTGTGAAGAGTTCATCAGATAATGGATGTGAGCAGGCATCGCAGAGACTACAGGAGAAAGTAGTTCTTCAAACTTACCCTGAGAACTGGAATCTGGGGTCTCCTTCCCCTCCTGCACAAGAGGAAAGTGAGAACCTCAAGGAGTATACAGAAGGGGCTGGAGATCCTTGGCGGCGTCTGCCCAGTGTGCCCTTTGGATTTTACCCTGGGTAAGCAGCTGTTCTCTTCATGTCACTTGAGGGCAAGCTAAGTAGAACTTCTTACCCAAAAGTACAGCCACACTGTCATCCCACCAACAGTAAGCCTTCGTTCGAAATACCTTTGATACTAGAGTTGGAAAAAGCCAGTCACTGATAGAGTTCAGCCATCAACCAATTACATTCTGCATGGGGTTTGCTGGCCTGAAGGTTAAAGAGGAACAGTGAACCAATCTTGGCCAATGGTAGTTTGCTCTTCAGAGAGCCTTGTCAGTGGTCATCTATACCCACCAGATGGCAGCACCATGCAAAGCCTTGGGGACAGAGGTGCCATTTAGGACTGGGGGAACTAACGGGGAAAAATCGGCCGTGATAATGGAAAGCTTCAGTCCCTGGACTGGTTGCATGGGCAGCGGGTCTGCCAGCTTCCTAGGAGAACAGGGATTGTTGGGGCTTCCAGCAAGGATGGAGGCATGGCTCAGAGACAAATGCTGTGGAGGAACAATAGGTCCAAGATTGGATTGTGCCAAGCTACAGGTCTGAGATGTCATTGACAGAAAAGGCACGTTTCAGGGGGAGGGATGGTAAAAGAAGAGAAGAACACTTGTTTAGTACCTACTTTGTGCCGGCCTAATGTTTTTCATATGTTGCCTTTTGAGAACAGACTAGCGAGCCAAACAGCTGGGTTCATATCCCAGCTCTGCCCACTAGCTGTATGACTGTGGACAAATTACTTAACCACTCTGTGCCTCAGTTCTTTCATCTGTAAAATGGAGACAATAATGATAATACCTACCTCATGGAGATGTTGTGAAAATTAGATGAATTAATGTATACAAAGTACATTAAAGATACTATGTAAGTATTGGCTATTATTATTGCTATCTCTGAACACCAGAGTATCTAATAGGTAAATTAAAGGAGAGAAGACAAGCCACCCAGAGGGCACTGCCCTCTAACTGGGAGCAAAGGGTCCTCTTGTTCCTCTTATTTCACCCTATTCAAGGACCCAAAGCAACTCCTCCCTGAATCTCAGGGCAGACCCTTACAGGAATTCTGCAACTAGACCCATCTAACGTTCTGTCCATTTATTCATACACTAAACATTTGCTGAGTGCCTACCCTGTGTTAGACCCAATGCTGGGTACCAGTGATACAGAAATGACTCACAGACCCGCAACCCTCCCCTCAAAGAGATCATTGTTTAATGGAAGAGGCCAGCGAATAAACTGTAATACAGCAAGATTAGCTCTTACCTGACATATTAATGTGAAATTAAATGGTACAAGCAGTGGATGGAGGCGCCACATTCCATCCCAACAAGTGTCTGTGCAACTTCTGAACAGCTCCATTTCCATGCAATCACTGTACACCGCTGCTGGGTAGATATTTCTTCTTTAGACCTGGCGGAAACTATTTGCAAGATATTTAACAGACCAAGGATTGAAATCCAGAATATATAAATAATTTATATAAGCCAATAAAATAGGCAAAACTATCCAAATGGAAAAATGGGTCAAGAATATGAACAATTGAGTAAAGAGAAAGTATAAATGGCCAGTAAACATATAAAAGGATGCTTACTCTTGTTAAAAATCAAAAATACATTTTTTAAAATGTAGATAACATAGTTCACCCATCAGATGGACATACAAAATTTAATGCATAAATTTTCAAATATTAGAGAGAACATATGGGAAATATTAATAAGCACTACTCCCATATTCTGCTAGTGGGAATAGAACTGGTACAGTCATTTTAGAAGATTGTAATTTGGCAGTAACAATGAAATTAAAAATGCATATTACCTTATGACCTAGTACTCAAAGTATGGTCCACGGACCCGTGGCATTGGCATCACTTGAGTGTTTATTAGAAATGTAGACTATGAGGCCCATCCTACATCTATGGAATAAGAAATTTCATTTTAACAAAATTCCCCAGATGATTCAAATATACATTAAAATCTGAGAAGCAATACACATGAAACTTAACGATGGGCTTTCCTTGGAAGAAGAACCAGGATTAGGGCCAGTGGCCAACTTCTGAACTTTTTACCAGCTTCATCTGTAATTTCGATTTTTTACAACACATATTTCTTAATGTAGTACTTTTGAAATTAGAATTAACTTTTAATTTCAAAAATGATTCCTCTGGTTGTGCCAAAATCTGCTTTGCATTGGTTGCCATCCTGCTTTTTGACTTGTGCTAGTCTTTAAACTAACCTGCTTCCTCATCTGTAAAATAAAGATGATAATCACACCTGGCAAACAAATGGCCAATCCAGCCTTACACACTAGTGGCTTTGAGCACATCACACCAAGCACAACTCAACCTTTGGTATTCACAATGATGATTCTCATTGTCAGGGAATGGCCATTCTTTATGGTTTATAGCCAGAGAGAAGAGAGCAATATTGTGGGAGGAAGATTTTCACCTAAGGGAACAGATACACATGCATGCATGTATTCCTGAGTGACTTATACTGCCCAGAGGGGTGTTTCCCATTGGAAAACAAAAGGCACCACCAAGGTACATAACCACTTTCACCATGTAGTGAGAGCAGGGATGTTATCAATACCATTCTTTTGCTCACTCAGAGCCATTTCTTAGTTTTGTGTATTTCTACATAACATTTTTATATAGTTGTCTGCTCATACAGATGCAGTGAAAGATTTTATAAGAGTTTTGGCTTCCTTTTCTTTACAAGGATGCTCTGTAGGAGGCAAGATATGTTGATCCGGAAAGCAGTAGAGCACTGTGGTTGCACACATGTAACCAAATAGACTTGGGTTTGAATTCTGGATCTGCCATTTACTAATTCTGTGAATCTGGGAAAGTTACTTAAGTTCTTATATCTCAATTTGCTCATCTGTCAGATGTAATCTCTATCTCATAGGGTTGCTGTGAAGATTATGAAATCATACTTGCAAATCCTGGCACTCAGTTGTGGTAAGCATTCAACAAATGTTAGTTTTAACAGTACTTCACACTTTTATTTAAATAATAAATCATGGTATTTCATTCCCAATCCATAATTATAATATTATGTAGCATGTATATGCAGCCTAGGGGCTAAATACATATTTTAAATGTTTTATTTAAAGGGATAAGTATCCATTTTCCATACAATTTATGTAAGTAGAAACAAGTAGAACTACACAGAATCATGATGTGTCATGTTAGGCCACCTAGACCTCTAGTGCAGGCAGACCATGTCAGTACTGTTCAATCCACGATGCACTGTTCACACGTCTTGATCTTCACAACAACCTCACAAGGTCGGTTATTATTATACCCATTTGACAGGTGAGCAAACTGTATCTAACGCCAAGCATTAATGAGTAAAAATGGTACATGGCTTCTCGCTGCAAGTCCAGTGCACTTTCCAGATGCCACCTCCCTCCTGAGTAACTGTTAAGGGTCATCTGTCTTCAATGAAGGAATTACTGGCTGATTAAGACTCAAAAATGAGAGACTTCTTAGAAGTATTTGCACCTGCAAAGGAGATTGCTGAAAACAGAAGCGCTTTTAAGCCCTAATTGGATGTAGTCCCCTGAACAAGGAAAAGAGCTATTAAATTCCTCCTTTGCAAAAGAGGGAATCTGGTTGGTGAAGTGGAGGCCAGGGAATGGCACACTTCTTGAGCCCCTACTGATAGCAGAAACAGAGTCACAGATTTCCTCAGACCCAAGCAAGGTGCTTCCTTGAGATTCATGTTCAGGGAGGCAGGAGAAGATGAGCCGAACGGTGAAATAATCTCTTCTTAGGAAAACACTGGAGGCCGCCTTGATGCCTGGGTCCAAAGGGCAGAAAGTGCCCTCGCTGCTTTCCAGCACATGTACCTCATTCTCAGAGCCTCAAAGAAATAACAAAGGCCCTGTGTGAGGGACGGCTGGTGCCTGCCAGGCACGAGGAGAAGCAAGTGACCTTTTCAGGATTGGTGTATGACGGTCTGGGGCATTGCTGGCCCGTAAGCATGTTCCATGCTTTGCCACCAGCCAGCTGGTAGATAAAATATTCAGCAGATACACAAACCTCTCACAACAGCGAGGTGACTGGCTTGTTCCGAACACAGTGATTTCTGTAGAAAGCACAAATTGCAAGTGGCAAGAAGCAGCTGGGAGACAGTCAACAATCTGCTTCCTCTGATAGAGCCAGAGGCCAGCGCTTGGGACAGCTCGCATTTGCAGCCAGGCCCAGAGCTCCTCTTCACAGAGCGCTGGAATTCGTCATCAAAGGACTTGTACAAACTTGGTTCCAAGACCAATGGCAGATGCACAAAAGTACAAAGTGCTCAAATGAATGACTCCAGATAAAACAGCTTCAGTAGGTGCCAATGGATAGGCCGATGTGGCAGGATGTATTCACAGACACCAACATAGTCACTTTCCTGACAGCCCAAATCTGGAGTGCCTAGGTATTTTCTAATAACACTCCACTGTGCATAGGCTCCCTCATCCAGGCATTCACAAGCATGATAGAGGAGCTGACAGACTCCAGAATAGAGTGTTTAAGACCCCCTGGCCCCAAGTAGTTTGACAGATATGGCAAATTCTTTGCCATCCCACCCTAACTTCATTGCAGGGTCTCTGCAACTGCTGAATAGGTAGATCCAGCATTTTAAGGTTGTGCTCATTAATAAAGCCTATTTCTATAAGCCTTAGTAACAATCTTATTTATGATGATGTATTCTAAGACCAAAGTACCACAATACAGACTCATTTACTTTCCAATAAATTATCAAAAAATTCTCACTTTCCACTCATTCTTCAACCATGATAATCATCTCCAAAATAACTCTTAATAACACTGCCAATTATCACAATGTAGTTGAATCCAATGACATTTCTCAATCCTCATCTTATTCAACCTTCCAGGAGCTTTGAACATTGTTAACTTGCTTTTATTAAAACATGCAATTCTCTTACCTTCTAGGATAACCTGCTCTCATGAATGTCCTCTTTCCTTTCCCTACTGCCAACCTAGCCTCTTTTGCCTGGCCATTAAATTTTGTAGCTCCTGAATATTACATCCAACTCTCTCTTCTCTTCTCATTCTGTTCTCCCCACCACTAGCCAATTGCATCTATAGCCAAACTATCAATTACTCTGTACAGATAGATAATTCCAGCCAGGGCTCTCCTCCAGGGTCAGAACAACCATATCCAGTTGCCTCCCTCCTTACATGACTCAAACGCATCTCAAAATCAAAATGGCAAAACCAAACTCATGAGCACCCTGTCCTCCCTACCCTCCCAAATCTGATCCTTGTTCAGTGTTCCTCATGTCAGTGAATAACATCCATTCAGTTATGCAAACCAGAATCCCAGAAGTTGTCTTTGACAGTTCCTTCTCCTTTGCTCCTCATTTCCAACCCATGACCAAGTTGTACTGGTTTTAACTACTAATTATGTCACAAATCTATCCATATTTTCTCCACGGATAGTCCAAATCTACCTCTCCATGTTGTGTACGACAACCCTGCCTTCCTCTCTCACCTGGATTAACTGCTAGACAGCCTCAGACAGCCCTGGCCGTAGGAGGGCAGGGATGGGTCTCAGTTTTACTCACAATAATAACCTCATCACCTATTATGGTACTCAATAAATATTTTGAAAATTAATGAAGAATATTTTTACTTAATTATGTATTATTTGATAGTGTCAGAGAACACTAAATCCCACGTATAGGAAGAATCTCAATAATGGAAACTCAATTTCTTTATGTGCTCCCTTTTATTTCAATCAGTTTGGATAACGATCTTCCTTAAACATACTTTTTAAAAATAAATAAATGAAATCAAACTGTCATTCTCAGATGATACGATTATATACATAGAGAACTCCAAATACGTGTCAATCTATTATAATTAATAAGGTAGTTTAACAATTTGTTGGACATGTGATTAATAAACAAAAACCAATTATTTTTATATTCCAAAAACAATTTGAAAACAATGAAAAAAATTATATTTATCATAGCAACAAAAATATATTTAAAATTCAAGCTAGCAAAAGTTGTGCAAGAAATATCATAGCTCCAGTGGTCACACTTCCGAAGGTCGTAATTCCCAAGTGGAATGTCATGACTGGGTAGAAAGGTGGAGGACAGGCCTGGCTTCTCAGATCTACTCAACTGTCTTCAACTGAAGAGTTTTTTCCCTGAGCTTCTCCTGGGTGGAATCTGAATGTCGGGGATGAATCAGTGGAGGCCAATCATCCAGGACGGCTCAAGGAGGCAATAGTAGGTCTAAATCCTCACAGAATCCAGGCCCAAGGGGCCTCCCCCATTCTTCAGATGGTATTTTTTTCCTACTTCAGCCTCCTAGATCTCAACCAAATAATAGAAAAACTTTTTAGTCTGTTCATTATGCTAAAAACAACAAAATAAGTCACCTGAAATAGGAAGCGTTGTGCGGGGTCTTCCCTTGACCTACTCTCTGGTCATACTTCTAACCGCCCTAACAAGGTAGGTGGGGCAGACAGATGTGGTCGAGGGCCTCGGCTTAGGGAGGATGGATCATGGCCGCACTTCTGAGTACGTGGGCACTGAGGGTGTGAGCCCAACATGCAGAGAAGAGCCGATACAAACCCTCAAGGAGTAGGGTGCGCCCAGGCTGCTACCCACAATGGCAGAGCAACAGGTGCAGTGAGGGGACCCGGCCATGCCCATGCTGCCAAATTCCCAGAGTCGGGGAGCAGAGGGCTCCGTCATACCCAGTGCTTCCCTGAGGAAGGTCTCCGGCAGCAGAAACCTTTCTAAAACCCTAAAAGGCTACAGCCGTCTACAAAACGTTCCCGTCCAGCTTCTGCGGGAGGCCCGTAGCCGCCATGGCCGCTGTGCCGTCTCACCTCAGCTCATGTTCTGGACTCACTGACGAGCTGCCAGAGGCCTTGACTGAGCTCCAGTCCCTCCACTTTAGCAACCCTAGCACGGCCACTCACACGGGAGGTGACACGGCTGGCTTGGGAGACTGGGAGGGAACACTGGGCCCCAGGGCTTCACTGCCATTTTGGGATTGTTTCCACCAACATCTCTGAAGTGCTGCTGGGAATGAAGTCATTCCTTTTTCTTTCCTGTCTTTCTAAACAGAGGTTAACATCACACTTTGTTGTTGTTGACTTATTTAATTGTTGCTGTTTTCTCAAATTAATTTTATTGTTGTCTCTTCAACTCAATCGCTAGAGATATCAAGTACTAGCCTGAAATGGGAGAATGACACTGGGGTAGGGCTATTTGCCTTTCCTTTGAATAGTCCCATCCTGCTGAGCAATTTGTTTTAATATTTTAATGTGTTTCTTGTGTGTGTGTGTCTTTCTTTACAATCAAGCTGTAACTTTTCACAATTGCCACTGTTTTTCCCCCCATTGACTACTCACTGCACTCCCAAATTCCTTTCTAAATCATTACTCTTAATATACTATAAATCGGGAAAACAAACAGCTGAATTATTAGAATTGGATGCAAATGAAGAAAAAAGGCTTTGAGCAAGGGGCTGAGGGACCCTCGTACGAATAAAGTATTCAAGGGGTTGACAAATTTATTGGTTCGCTTATTTCTTGCTTCTCAACTTCCTCACTGTTCTAGCTGCCTGCACTCTGGCCCCACCAATCAATTCTCCACAAAGCGGCCAGAGTGATCTTTTAAAAATGCAAAATCGACCCTGTCACATATGCTCTCTCCATCCCTCCCCTCTCAGAACCCTTCGTTGGCTTCTTACTGCCCTCAGGATGAAATCTGGGCCCTTTGACACGCCGTCAAAGATCTGCCAGATCTGCCTCTCCTCCCTCCCTCCCTCTCACCACTCCCAGGCCCTCGCACAGGCCACTCTTACCCCACCACGTCACCCCAGCTCATCAGGTTTCACCTTAACTCCTTTGTCTAGAAAGTCCTCCTGGGCTGCTGAACAGAGCCAGGTGTCCCACACTGGCCCATGGCCCCATATACTTCCCCACATAAACATTCAGCCCCAAATCATAACTGCAAAATCACATGATAGAGCTGCAGCTCCACCATTTACTAGCTGGGTTGCCTTGGACAAATTACTGAACCTCTCTAAGCCTCAGTTTCTTTATCTGTAAAATGGAGATAATTATTTCACCCACCTCTTGACCTCATGGCAAAAATTGAGATGGTGCATATAGAACACTTAGGACAACAAATGTGACGACTGTGTTTTGGTTATCTGTCTCCCTCACTAGAATGTAAGTCCGGTGAGGCCGCGGACCCGTGCTCAGTACAAGCACAGAATCTAGGACTTAGCTACTCAAGTATGTGCTGTATATTTGCTGAATGAATGAATGAATGGATATCAACGTCCCGTCAAAGAATCTGCAGGGGTTCCCATTTTGAACTTCAACAAGTTCTCATTCTTCTACATGGCATTCTTGAACCTGCACCCAACACCAGCCTCTTCAGCCTCTCTCCTGCGATACCTTAACAGCTCATCTAATGAGAGTCCCCTCACCTCTCTCAATCAAATCCTCCCTTCCAGGCCTGGGTCCTCTCTCCTCCAGGAAGCTTTTCTGGGCCCACTGGTCAAGTCTTCTTGGGATGCCTCCTTAGCATTGCTCATTTTGTTCTCAACTGTTTCCCAACTCCCTTCTGGCCTCTCCTCTCCTCCAGCTACGACGGAGCAGCCTCCAAGGCCAGCTCTGCTCTGCTTCACCTTTAACACCCCACCCCACTGCCACCCCCAGTCAGGCTCAGCCCACCCTCAGGCGGGATCTCTCTGCCTCCTGCTCCTTCCAAAGAGCTATTGCTTTTGGTAATGTTCTCTAAAAAATTACATCCTCACAATGTTTACCTCCAAGTTCTCGAGCTTCACCATGCCTCACTTAAGGTATTGACTTTTCAATTCATGATCAATTATTCAGCAGCTCATTTTCAGCCAAACTCCTTTTTCTTCAGGGCCCGTTCTCCTGCAGCCATCATCTCAGGGCAGCCTTTAAGTGTAATGATGTGTTTACAATTCATGCTCTGCCAGACATTAAAGCAGCGCAGTGCACTCGGCGATGATAAAGCGTTGCTTGGAATTCTCAGCTGAGGGATGGGCCCAACAAGGTGCCACTCTGTTTTTTGTCTCCACTACAAAGGATCCATGGGCGGATGGTGGCAGAGGGGCTCTGGTTCAAAGGCAGGGCTTTTGCTGGAACTTTCCAAGCCTCACTGAAGAGCAGTACAGCAGCTGATGGGCACAGTCAGCCCTGATCAATCCTACGCAGGGTGAGAGATGTGAAGATTTTTAGCCTCTGTGGCATCAGGTTGAACGTTGAAGAAGAAAAAAGGCAAAAAAAAAAAAAAATAAGAAAATAAAAAAGAAAGCAGAAATCCTTTGTGAGGGGGGCATCTGAGAGAGTGAGCAAGTGAGAAGCACACAGAATGCTGACCCTGAGCACTGGGATTTTAAGATGTCTTGTCCTGCTCAAGGGACTACTCCAAGCCCCTGTCCCAGCCCTTCCTCGCTAATGAACCTGCAGCCCAGGACAGCTTCCTCTTCCTTCTCGATGTTCCTGCTCCAGGACTCGGGCTCCTCTCCTCCTCCACGTCAACCCCGGGCTTCCCAGGCCCCCAGTTGGAGATCCTGTTTCCACTACAGCTTCCTACCGCCTGTGTCAGATCTGACTGTTGATTTAAGGATAGCAGACACCTTGAGGTGTAATTTACGGGATCAGTAATGGGGGAAGAGCAGACAGAGGGTTCCACCATGAGAGTCACAGAAAGGGAATAGACTCTCCCTTGCTGTAAATGTTACTGCCATCTACAACTCCACTTTCTTCAATATCCGATCAGTTAAGCCCCAGCTTTAAGGTTTATTCCAATGACCTCCCTCGTGGGATTGACCCTGAGAAGTCCAAATTGAGGGGTTGTGCGCAATGGGACAAGTGACAGGACTTCCTCAGATCCCATCAAAACTGAAATGGTGTTTCTCAGAAGGGATTCAAAACAAATGAAACAATGACAAAACAAAAATATGGAAGGCAGCAGTGCCTTAGCCAGAGGAAACAATGAAGTGAGTCGGCATGACGGCCACTTTTGCTCTGCCAGCAAGTCCCATCTTTCTCTCCTTGCTCGTCTTTCCCTGAACGCTGAAAGGATACAAAGCCTGAGGGGACAGGACACTGTCCCAGAGACACCTGCTATTTCCTTCCCATCCACACTCTCTTCTTAGAGAAACCCTCTGCCCAGGCAGGAGCAGCGCAAGGCATTTTGCTGCCTATGATACTTCCTCCGCCACCCTAAGCCCCACTCTGGCAAACCTCACTGAACAGGAGATGGGCACCTCCTGGCTGGAAGGTAGCCCAGTGGGATTCTCTCTCCCAAGGGTGTGTGCTTGAGACACAAAAGACTGAATCTGTTAGCAATGGGGATTAAAGGAGGAGAGCGGTGCAGAGCAGGGAGGTGAGGCCACCGTTGTAGGGCAGCATGGTGGGCCATGTGCAAGCAGATGAGTAAGCAGGGAAGCCAGATGAACAGAGAGGAATGGAGGAGAAATGCCAAGGGACAGCAGAAACAGAAAGCCGTGGCAAGGGAAAGAAAGAGAGGTAGAGACAGAGAGACAGAGAGAGGAAGAACATCTATAATTGTATTTCATGAGATTCTCCTGATCCTAGGTGAGTTTCCATGAATGGGTGTTCTTGTCACCTGGAGATCCCTGATTTCCATAGACCTTGAATCCCCAACTCCACGTTGCTCACAAGCTGAGCATTGTTTCCTCTGGCTAAGGCACTGCTGCCTTCCTTGTTTTTGTTTTGTCATTGTTTTGTTTGTTTTGAATCCCTTCTGAGAAACACCATTTCAGTTTTGATGGGATCTGAGGAAGTCCTGTCACTTGTCCCATTGCACACAACCCCTCAATTCTAGACTTCTCAGGGTCAATCCCATGAGGGAGGTCATTGGAATAAACCTTAAAGCTGGAGCTTAACTGATCAGATATTGAAGAAAGTGGAGTTGTAGATGGCAGTAACATTTACAGCAAGGGAGAGTCTATTCTCTTTCAGTGATTCTCATGGTGGAACCCTCTGTCTGCTCTTCCCCCATTACTGATCCTGTAAATTACACCTTAAGGTGTCTGCTATCCTTAAATCAATAGTCAGATCTGGCATAGGCGGTAGGAAGCTGTGGTGGAAACAGGGTCTCCAACTGGGGGCCTGGGAAGCCCGGGGTTGATGTGGAGGAGAAGAGGAGCCCGAGTGCCGGAGCAGGAACATCGAGAAGGAAGAGGAGGCTGTACTGGGTGGTGCAAGCCTGTAGTCCCAGCTCCTCAGGAGGCTGAGGCAGGAGGATTGCTTGAACCCAGGAGTTTGAGGTTGCTGTGAGCTAGGCTGATGCTAAGGCACTCTAGCCCAGGCAACAGAGTGAGATTCTGTCTCAAAAATAAATAAATAAATAAATAAATAAAGTAAAATAAAGTAAAAAATAAATATTGAAGCAGACCAAATTCATATAATCTATCTAGAAGCTGAGCAATTAGTGCTTCAATATATGGTTTCCTCCAAGTAAACAAATAATTGCAAGCAGTATGATCAGGACGAATGAAAGTCAGATACCATCCACTGTGGCAGCACGAGGAAAGAGTGATCAGATGAGCAGGCGCAGGATTCTGCCAGCTGGACGGGGGGACAGTCCAGACGAAGAGACGAGCATATGCAAAGGCACAGAGGTGGGAAACTGCATGAGGCGCCAAGAGAGCTGCATGTACTTGGAGCATCTCATGTACTTGGAGCGTTTCATGTACTTGGAGCGTAGGTGTGGGTAAATGAAAGACAGGGAGAAAGTAGAGAGAAATGATGGTAGAAATACAGGAAGGGCCCAGATTTAGGGAAACCTCATAGGAAGCCTCACTTTTACAGAGGAAATTGGGAGGCAATGAAGGAGTCAGGTAGGGGGAAGATAGAATATTGTTTGTGTTTTTAGAGAGAGAAAGATAATTCAGGCTGCACTGTGGCGGGGGAGAGGGAAGAGTTAGTGCTTCTCAAAGGGAGGGGTGCAGGGAAGGAGGGGATGCTGCCCCTCCAGGGACATACGGAGATGGTTTGTCTGTGTTTTGTGGGGAGAGGTGGCCACAGTGAAGGCCTGAGCATGGAGCACACGAGTGCAGAAATGTTACACATCCTGCTCTGTATGAGACAGACCTGCCCAGTGGATTGTCCTGCCCCAAATGCCCGTTCTCTTCTAGAAGAAGAGAAACCTAGGAGTCATTCTAGAAGCTCCTTTTCTTTATCGCTGCCCCTCCCCCAATGCTCATATTAATAGTCTCAGAGTCCTGGGGCTTCCTCCCTCGCCCTCAGTCCAGGTCTCGCCCTTTCTTCTCTCAGCTGTGTGTGGTTTTTCTGTGGATTCCTGACACCGAAGGCTGTGCTTGAGCAGAGTGGGTGGTTGGTAATGTTTATTGAACCCAGTGGAGCTGCTTAATCCTGTGGGATAAACGCTCCCTGTACAATGCCCCTGACTCAAATGAAATCAGCTGATGCCCTCCTCACACGTGGTCTTGGCACGGGTATTTCTGCCAGGTCCCGGCAAACTTGGCGATTTCTGCTTGGCTTCCTCACCCCATTAGGAACACCACGTTTCATCACCAGTTGCTGCTCCCTTCAAAAACTCTTTATATGGCCCGGCATCCCTCGGGTAATCAGAACAAATTTAATGTCTTCACCACATCTATCTGTCACTTGGAATGCATGGCAAGCCTCCACGGAACATTTCCTCATGGTCACGTTTCCTTTCAGAATGAGTCTGCTCTCGATCTGCATTTAACTCTTGAGTCACCATTTTCTCTCTCTCTCTCTCTCTCACACACACACACACACACACACACGCACACACACACACCATATTCTGAGATAAAATGGGAGGAGCCCTCAACTGAGAGCTGAGAAAGCTCCATTCTGGCCTAGGTTTTGATATTATTTGACCTTAAATAAGCAACTTGACCTCAGTTTCCTCAGTTATAAAATAAGGGTGTTGACTCAGTAGTTTTCAAACCAGTTTTCATGGAGTCTAGGAGTTCCTTGGAGGTACCTAGGGATAACATTGGGGGTGAGTGAAAGCTCGTACACACATACACACACACACACACACACACACACAGAGTGGTAGCTAACAGTGGTGCCCACCAAATATTTTCTGTGGGAAGTGCCTTCTGGGCATAGGGTAGGATTGTACTTCTTGGTCTCTTTGTGGTTGGGCAGGGTCTTGTGACTGGTTTTGACCAGTGTAACCTGGGTAGAAGTACTCTGGGTCACTTGTACACTGGAGCATTTAATTGCCAATGCAATCTTCTTCAGAGTTGCTTGCTTTCTTCTGTCATGGTAACCAGCAATGTTCAATACGGTGGCTGCTCCATCAGCTTGGGTCTTGGATTGAGGAGCTGTAGAGTTGCGCCCAACCCATTCGTGACAGACATGCAGATGAGCAAGGAAAGCCTTTGTTGTTATAATAGCTGATAAAACTTTTGGATTATTACTGCATATAACCTAGCCTGTCCTAATATAGTCTCTCTCTCTCTCTTCAACTAGAGCACAGACTAGCCTTCTGCATAAGATTTTGTTTGATGGAAGAGTCCAAGAGCTAAAAGAAAAAAAATCTGAGAACCACTAGTGAGTATGATTTTGAAGGGCCCTTCCAATCAGAACTTTATGGTTCTACACAGATCCTTCCGACACTCCAGCTATCTTCCCTACTGTCTTTACATATTTTCACTTTACCTCATCTGCATAAGCTTCTCTTAATTTGATAAGCATCTCTCATGGAGATTTACTTTCACATAAAATTTTACATCAATTCTTGAATCTCAAGTTGATGACCCACTTTTTCTTCCCCACACATACTTTCACTTACCACAGCTATCAGAACAGACTCACCTGCCCGAGCTGACAGCTCCACTCTGACAAGGCGAGACTTGTTGCAAGCTGTCCCCACGCTATTTCCCTGAGACATAAATGAAAATGTGTCCTTACTTTAGCGCTATAGCTCGTCTGAGTGTTTTACTCAACTAGTATCCCCTACTGTGCCTAGTCAGAGTTCTATGTTAGGAAGGTTTCAGATAAACTTATTTATTATTTCTTTGGATATAGTGGATACAGGTAATGTTAATGTTTCTATGATAGTCTGGTGATTTCTGCACTCTTCTTTTTCAAGGACCACCAAGACCAGAGGGGGCTATTGACTGCTATAAATAGCTTAAATGAAATACCAACTACAACCTGGGAGAGAGAGTATATCAGTAGTCATCAAATTTTGTTGTGTCTAATAATCAGTCTAATAATTTCCCCCTAAGATTCTAATTCAGTTGGTCTGAGTGACACCCTGGAATCTATATTTTTAATAATGATTCCAATGCAGACAGTCACAAAACCACAATTGAGAAATGCTAGGTGTGATCTTTCAGCTGTTTTTAACTCTAGAAGTCTGTGGTTAATTTCAAAATCCAGAGTATACAAGAGACTGCAAACATTCAGCTAAAAGTACCATGAGAAAAACACTGGTCGTTTCTAACTATTCCTCCCTTGGCGGTGGGACCAAGACACGGGAATGGAGGAGCTGAGATTTCACCTGTCTGTACAAGACACTAGGGGAGGCTCTTACCTGATGGCACCAGTGATGCCACGTGAGAGCCCAGAGCTGGGGAGGTGCTGCGGTGGGAGAACCAAGGTGAGGACGACATCTGAAGCAGGTTCTGAAAGCGAAGCATAAGGACAGGGAAATGAGGAGGTTGCCATGCAAGTGGCAGATGCAGGTAGTTAGCTGGAGGAGAGACCTTAGTGAGTTCTAGAGAGAGACACAGTGGCTGGGATGTAGGGAACTAAGGCAAGCCAACAGGGGTAAGCCAGACAGAGTAATTCACTCCTGGAGTAAAGACAAGGAGTTTCTGGGGACTAGATCCAGAAAATTGGGTTAGGTTTTAACCCAAAATGAGTTTAACCCCAAGGAGTGGGAAGAGCCAAAGGCTGGGTGTAGCCCATCACTTAGGGGAGGTTCAAGAGTTGAACCAAATAAAACTGATTGTTGAGTTAAAGGATTGACTCAATGGAGCTGGAAATAAGAGACAAAGCTAAACATTTGGAGAGCTGGTAGAAACCAAGATGCAGTGGAGAGTAAAATAGCAGAGCTGGAGTCAGAGAGAGACCAAAGGCAATTGTCCCGCTTGAGCTGTGAGACTGGTCTCTCATTTTGGCCCCATGTGGTGTGGGGTGGGTTGGCCTGGTTGTAAAGACAAATAAGGCAGAGAATGACCTGTCCCCACTGGATCACAGAGAGGGTGGGGCTTGTACCCAAGGTCTCTTTTCACAGCCAGAACTTAGCTGAGATCTATTTGCCCAGATTGGCAATGAAGCTGAGCTATCGGCTGCCAAATGCAGCACTGAGGAAGTAAGGTAGGTAGTTGGGATTATTTGGGGTATGGGATTCACCAGGCTCATGTTTGGCAAATACAGCTTAACAGGGAGACAAAGCGTTTTGAGAATGAGGAAAGACTGCATTCTCTCCTTCCTCATCTTTTTTTCCTTCCATTATAGAATTGCCTTTGCTGAAACAATGGGCTATGGCCCAGTAATTCCACTGAGGCTGTGTTAATTGTTTCTCATCACAAATTTGGGCACATCCTTCCTCAATTAAAAATTCTTTGTGCTCAAGGAGAAAATAATTTAGGGCTCATTACAGTTTGGTTTTCAAATCAGTTAATAGAATATGGTAGATAATGGAGGGAGAAGGCGGAACTGGGCTGGAAAACTTGAAAATTGACTCTAGTCCCAGTTCTGACATTCCCAGTTCAGCCATGTGATCTTAGGCAAATCATTTCATCTATTTAGGCCTCCTTGTTTGTAAAAACAAGGCTATCGAACTTCATGGTTTCTAAATGTCCTTCCAACTCAGACATTCTCTTACATCCACGATTCGAGAAGCCTGGATTGCACTTCCTCCCCACCTCACAAGAAGGCTCAGGAAGATGGAACTGGCTCACCTTGCACAAGTAGATGCTTAATCAGTGGATGAATGGATGGGTGGATCACTGAATGAGTGACATCGATGGCACACCCTCTGTGGCATCTCCACGAAAGGGTTGTCAGACCAAGGTGAGGAAGAGACCCAAAGCAGATAATAGACAGTAAAAGTGAAGCATGAAGTCAGGGAAGTGGGGAGGTGGACATTTGAGTGGTAGATCCAGATCCACCTTTGATCTCCACAAGTGGGAGCTCCACTGACGCTGAGTCCTGGAATCATGAATACAGATGCTCAGAACTCAAAGGCCCCTAAAGACCACTGGTATGTCAAGTCAACCCATTTGACAGGTGGAGAAACTAAGACTAGGAAAAGGAACTTCCTTACAGTGCCAGAGCAGGCTAGCGACACAAAGCTAGACACCAGCTCTTCTGCTTCTCCTCCCTGTGCTTTTCCTCTGCACTGGGGGGGGGGGGGGGGGGGGGCTCACATTTCCTAAAAGAGCAGCAAAAAATGGAGTTGAAGCTTTAGACAAGGGCCCAGAGTTGATAGCCCAATGTGACTTGAATGACAATCTAATACTGGAGCAAAAGACTTCCCAAAATGTTTCAAGAAAAGCTCTATCACCCCATCCCAACCTGCGTTCCAGTACTCTTTCCCCCACCCCTCAATTACCACTGCAAAGGGGCATGAGCAGAGGGCTCTGAAAAATGCATATCTTTTCAGAGAACATGACCAGGAGCAAAGACAGAAAGAACTAATCTTAGTGATTTTTCTGGGAAAAATTCCAAACAGATTTTGGTTTATCGAGAACAGTCATAAGCAGTGGCAAAAGTTAGAGCTTCCTTCTCTCTCCAGAAGCGTGAAAAACCCCCTTACCATCTGGCCAGTGGCTTCGCCAGCTGACTTTCTATCAGGCATTCATATTCCCTGGACTTCAGTTTCTCTTCTATGAAATAGACAAGGACAAAGCCCGGGCTAATCAAACAAGGTTGGTGGATAACCAAGCACCAGAGCCATCCACTCACCATTGTCTTCATCAGGTTCCCTCTGCTCAAGAACCTCTCATGGCTCCCAAGGGCCGCGTTCATTCTTACCCCCAAAACTTTGCTTATTCAGTTTCCTTGCTGTCTTAGTCCACTCTCTGTTGCTCTAACAGAATACGAGATTGAGTACTTACAAAGAAAAGAAATTTCTTACAGTCCTGGAGACTGAGAGGTGTGAGGGACTGCATCTGGTTGGCTTCTGGTGAGGCTCCCATGCTGTCAGAGCATGACAGAGGCATCACAGGGTGAGAGGGGGGCACTGAGAGCCAGACTGGCTTTTATAACAGCCCCACTCCCATGATAGCCCATTCATCCATTCGCTCATTAATCCATTAACCCAGGAATGGATTAATCCACTCACGAGAGCAGAGCCCTCATGATCCAATCATCCTTTAAAGGCCCCACGTCTTAATACTGTTACATCGGGGGTTAAGTTTCAACACGAGTTTCAGAGAGGACAAACATTCAAACCATAGAAATTGCCTAACACGAAGCGTTCCTTGATCACTCAGAAGGCAGCTTTTCTCCTTGTTTTCTGCATTTATGGTCTATAATACTCATTTGGCACCAGGTACACAATGCCTGGAATTACAATGCTATTGTTATTCCAGGGCAAGATCTCTTACTATCTGTGGTAGGCAGAATAATTGTTCCCCAAATATGTCTGCATTCTAATCCCCAGAACATGTAAATATGTTATGTTACCTGGCAAGGGGGAGTTACGGTTGTGATGTAATTAGGGCTGCTACCCAGCTGACTTTAAGATGAGGAGATTATTCTGGGTGATCTAAATGAGCTTAATGGAATTAGAAGGCTCTTAAACAAGGAAGGAGGAGGCAGAAGAGCCAGAACTAGAGACAGGGCATCGTGACAATGACTCAAGCAGCCATTGCTCGCTATAAAGACGAAAGAGACCACAAGCCAAGGAAAGCAGGAGGCCTCTAGAAGCTGGGAAAGGGGAGGAAACAGATTCTCTTCTAGAGCCTCCAGAAAGAACACGGCCCTGTCAATACTTTGATTTTAGCCCAATGAGATATTTCAAATTTCTGACCTCCAGAAGATAGTAAAGATAATAAATTTGTGTTGTTTTAAGCCACAAAGATAATATTTGTGGTAATATGTTACAGTAGCAATAGGAAATTCATATACTACCTCTTACAGCTTTTATGCTAAACTGTTGTATGTCATGGACTACAGTCAATATTTTTCTTCTAACTTCCAAATAGTGCTAACATAAAGTAAGCAACCAATAGGTGTCTTTCTAAGTGAATCAATGAACCAATTGAAGTAAAATCAATTTGGAAATCAGTTAATCAATCAAATAATAGATAGAACCCAAATTATAAAAATCCTTGAGAGCAGTCTCAAGTGTCTAGATTTAATATGATTTCATGGATATTTTTTGTGTGGGTGACTCCCAAGTCTTGTGTTGTTGTTATTATTTTTCTAAAACCACATAATAGATTGGAAATAATTTTGATCTTGAAGTCAGAAGACCTGGGACAGAGTCCTACATATTAGCTGTATGATCTTGAACAAACCATGTCATTTACCTAGGCCTCAGTTACCCCACCTGTAAAGGAAAGATAATATTCACTATCCGGAGAACCTCACAGGGTTGTGCTAACAACAGATGAGACAGATGAGACAATGAACAAAAAAGGGCTAGGAAAACTGTAAAGTGCTGTGCAAATGGGAAGAGCTATCATTTACCACCCTCCTCTTTGAACTAGTTTTCAGCTATAATAATAAGCACTTTGTCAGTGTCTCTTCTGTGCTCACATTGTAATATGAGGCCTTGTGGGGAAAGTGTAAGAAAAAAAAAGTTTTAGAAGAATTCATGGTCCAAATGAGGAACTAGAATGAAGTAAGTCAATCCATTCAGTTCTTACTCTGGTCTGTGAGCCCAGGGCCCTGGGTAGCTCACTGCCGATGGGATGTGGAAGAAGCAGAGGCCTTGGGCACACCCAGGCACGATCCCTGGAAGATATCTGGCCCTCGGGACTAATGCCTGGAGCTTCTCAATGGAGATTTATTTCTTGGGGAAGTTAAGTCTTCCAGGCTGACAGCAGGGCCTGCCTCAGGCAAAGAACTAGAGGTTGCAGAAACAACTCTTGTATAACACCTTACTTCTCAAAGGAAAGTTCTCTAGACAGGCCCCCTTTACTTGTTTAAAGAATCCAAAACATTTACAATCCTGTCACTCTACAAATAACCTCATTTTTTAAAAAAATAAAAACATGCGACATAAAGCTCTTCATCTCCCTTCCCATTATCCTCACATTCTCACCACAACTCTTCTCAGCTTCAGAAAGGTGGGATAAAGTCTCCCTCTAACTATTTAAGTCTAATTTCTTACTTGTGCTTTTGATCCAATACTATTCCATAAATGCAAAAGGAGGGAAAAATGCTACAGGCACAAAAAAAGTGTTCATTATAGCAATATCAGTAAAAGTTCTATCACCTGGAACTTGAGTAAAGATGCCAGTTTGCTAGCATGTGTTTATTGCCTCTTCATTCCTTTGCTCTTGCCAATATGATAAAAAGAATAATTTTTAAGAACACACACACACATAGAGAATGGGAAAGGGGACATCAGCATATGACAGATTTGAACAAATTTTTAGAGGACTAGAAGTTGTTAGAAGAATAGTTACTGGCTTGACAAGATGGAGGAAGCCAGAGGAGGGACATGAAAAAGAAGCAATTTGCTACATAAAACCTTGGAAAGGGTAAGAACTCAGAGCAGTCATAACACCAGAATCAAAAGGCATCTGGGCCCAGGTGTAGTGGCTCACACCTGTAATCCCAGCACTTTGGGAGGTCAAGGTGGGAGAATTGCTTGAGGCCAGGAGTTTGAGACCAGCCTGGGCAACACAGTGAGACTCCATCTCTACAAAAAATAAAATAATTAGCTGAGCATGGTGGCGTGTATCTGTAGTCCTGGCTATTTGGGAGACTGAAGTAAGAAGAAGCTTGCACCCAGGAGTTCAAGGCTGTAGTGAGCTACAATCATACAACTGCACTCCAGTCTGGGTGACATGAGATCTGAATTATCTTCTCTGGCAAAATTAATAGGAGAAGCTCAGGGTTCAGAAGCAACAAAAGAAGTGGAGGGCAGGGGTAATGACAGAGAGATTAATTCAAAGTCTGAAATTAAGTGATGAGTCCAAGTCCCACTTTGTCCCCACCTTCCAGACCCCTGCAGGCAGAATGCTTGTGGCCGCATCCTTTCCTGGATGGCTATGGGAGGTCTCTTCTCTGGCATTTGGGGAAGCACCAGTAAAATGACCAACTACTTTTTCAGTTTTCTAGGAGTGAAGCCCATCAGTTGAAAAGCACCACCACCCATACCCACACACATTCCTACCCAGACACATACACACACTCACACTCACATTTTAGTGTCTTAAATATGAACAGACAACCAAGATTTAAAAAATAATTGAGAAAACCAAGCCAGCACCTGTCGAGGCTGCCGTGTGCTTGTGCCGTGCCAACCGATGCAGGAGCCCAGCGTTCTGCGGCATCTGCCCCGTCATGCTGCCCATGGGTGGTGGTGATGGTGTTTTTGTCCAGAAGACGGAATGTCAGCCTGTGGGTCACCCAGAGCATATCCCTCCCTCACCACCTGTGTGACCAAGGTTGGCTTCTGTGCTGAGCTTTCAAAAGAAACCCCTAAATCAAGTTGCTGTAATTAGATACTTGCTTCTGTCTTGCCTTTTGTCTGCAGCTGTGAATAATCGTTTGACAGCCAGATGCGCCTGTAAACCAAAGCTTTGTGCACACCTGTCCCCCTAGAGGCCGGGGAGCCTCACTGTGGCTCACTGGTCCCCTGGCACTGTGTCCTCCTCTGTCCACCAAGTGTGGGTGCCAGTTGTGTGCAGTCCTGCTGTGAGGTTGGCGGGCAGGGGGGCCTGTACGGATGCCCCTGGGCACTGGGCCGTGGCTGGAAGGCGAGCCTCTATGTCTGAACGCATAAAGCAAACTGTCGAAAAGGGAAAAAAAAAAAAAAAAAAAGCCAGGCACAGTGGCTCACGCCTCTAATCCCAGCACTTTGGGAGGCTGAGGTGGGAGGATTGGGAGTTCAAGAGAATATCTCTAACATGAAAGTGAGAAATCAAAACAAACAAACAGGAAAAAAAAACTTATTTATCAGAGATAATGCAAGACAAAGAAAAATAGTCCCCTCTAATTATTATCCTCAGTTATATATAAAAAATGCATACATTAAACAGTAGGAAACTAAGAAAGAAGGCACTCAGAGACTAAGAAGGAATTCTTGGAAATTGACATACTTGTCTATGATTGCCAAAACTAAAAACTTGGACAGGATGCTGGAAAATGAAGTCAAGAAAATTTGAAGGAAGGTAGAACAAAAAGAGAAAGAGAAGACCAATAAGAAGGGGAAAAAAACATTTAAATAGAAGATATATCTGAGGAATCTATCATATAAATTACAGTGGCCATGGAAAGAAAGAACAGAGAAAACTGGGGGGAGAGTCTAGGAGGAGGGTATTATTATTTTCTCAAAGATAAGTCTTCATAGTGAAAGGTCCCACGGGGTGTGCAGCACAACAAATGAGAAAGAGCCACATTAAAAGTTCATGAACATAAAATGTCAGGGAACATGAGATAAAGAAAGGATTATAAGATGTTCTAAAATCAAAAAAAGTTGCACAGAAGGATTAAGAATTAAAATGACTTCAGACCTTTTCTTAGTAACACTGGACGCTAGAAGCCTATGGACCAAGGTCTTCAAAATTCTATTAGAAAACTTTTTTAACTTAAAATGTTACACATTATCAAGCTATCCATCAAGTTTAACCAAAGAACAGAGATATTTCAGGCATTTTGTGACTCAAAAAATTACCTCCATTTATTAGGAAGCTGCTTGAGTATATACTCCAGCAAAACAGAGAGAGTAAACCAAGAAAGGTGACGTGGGAAACAGGAGGTAGTAGATACATCTTAGGAATGTGGTGTTGAGAGACTCCAGGGTGACAAATGCGCAACTTCCCAGCATCACAGAGGACCCCAGGACAGTCATCTCCAACAGGGGAAAAAAAAAAAAAGGGAGGACTCACTATAATATTTTTAAAAATGGAGTATTTGGAAAAGATTAAGGACATGTGAATGGCAAAGTATGCACTTTTTAAAATTGTGCAATTATAAATTCCAAGAATAATAAAAACCTGAACTGGAAATGAAATGAAATCATAGTATTATATTAAGCTCTGAAATAAACAGTATTTACATAGTCATAATGTTAAAAAAAACCACTTATTATATAAAAATTGTGATACAATTACATTAGCAGGATGAAAGGTGGGAAATTGGGAAGTGGTGTAAAAGAACGAAATCCTCTTCCACCATAACAGGAAGTCAGTAGATAACAGTGAACATCAATACATGAGAAATATCAGCAAAGGCATATTACAGCTGGCCCTTGAACAACAGGGGTTTGAACTGTGGGGGGCCATTTACACACAGATTATTTACAATAAAAGTGAGGCCAACGCAGCCAGCCGAGTGCGCCTGCCTCTCCTGCCTCCCCTTCCACCTCCTTCACTTCCTCCACCTCTGCCACCCCGAGACAGCAAGATCAACTCCTCTTCCTCCTCCTCCTCAGCCTAGTCAGCTGAAGACAATGCTGAAGACCTTTATGATGATCCACTTCCATTAATGAATAGTAAATATATATTGTCTTCCTAGGATTCTCTTAATAACATTTTCTATTCTCTAGCTTACTTTATTGTAAGGATACAGTATTTAATATAATATAACATAAAAAACGTGTGTTAATCAACTGTTTCTGTTATTGGTAAGGCTTCCAGTCAATAGCAGGCTCTTAGTAGTTAAGTTTTGAGGGAGTCCAAAGTTATATGCAGATTTTTGACTGCACAGGCAGCTGGCACCCCTAACCCCCATGTAGTCTGAGGGGCAGCTGTATTTAAAAATATGGAATTAGCTATAAAAAGCAAAGCTTATTAATTAAAAAGGGGTTATTTCTACATAGTGAGGTTGAGGTAAAGAGGCATGAGATAATGGAATGTTGTTTTTTATTTTAAATCTCTTAGATATTTAATATTTCAAATCATACCCATATATTACTAGTTAGGCATTTTTTAATTAAAAAATAATTCATTTCTAGGCATGATTGAATCCCAGGGATTGGATTTACCATCTCACCTTGAACAACTAGAAAATCAGACAAGATACATGAAATAGCAATTTTCAGGCGTTGGACAAAAGGCAGCACAGGCCCACGACCTCCGTGAGAAGAGGAACCAATGTGCCGAGCCCTACAATTACCCTAGCACACCGCCTGAAGGCAGTTTCCAGGCTGCAGCGCAAGGACAAGCCACCCAAACAGAGCCTGGTGATCTCAATTAGTGGAGAAGACAGAAAGGCCACTGTGGCTGGAATTTGCAGGAGTCAGTACCATAGAGACGGGAGCTGCTCATATCTGCAGTAAAGGTCCCTTGTGTCTTTGGCTGAGCTCTCATCTGCCCATCCATAAGATGAAACTGCCTGAGGCTGGTGAAAAAAACACCAGAAAGCCGTAGGCTGAAGAACTCGCCAAGTTCACCCATGGCTGAGAATAGTTCATGTTGCTACCAGCCATAGTAGAAAGACCTCGTAATACAGAAGACATCAGTTAGAGTCTTCAGAAGGGCATTGCTCCTATACTGAAGGCTGCCTTGGATCTGCCCTAACAGAGCTTAATATCAGGCCTGAAAAGGATTTAATTCCAAGAAATATAATTGCATGCCAGATAAAAAGGAAGCCCAACACCATTTAAAAACAAAAACAAAAACAAAAAAAAACAGTGAAATCCAGTACCCAATGATGTGAAAGTCGCAATGGCTGACATCAAAATAACTATATGTGAAGAGAAGCAGTAAAATATGACCCACACAAGAGAAAAATCAATCAATGTCAACAGACCTAGGAATGACTGATACAAGAAACATAGCAAGCAAGGATATTCGAATGGCTACTCAGAACTGCTTATATCTTCAGGAAGGTAGAAGAAAACATGACCATGATAGAGAGAGAACTACCAAATATATAAAAGATCCAAGTGGAACTTCTACAAATTTTCCAAAAAAAAAAAGAAAACCTACAAGGTTTAATTTTTTTTTTAAAACAGGCATTGGATGGGATTAAGAATAGATTAGTGCAGAAGAAAAAAGCATAGCAATAGAAACTATCCACATGATGCCCAGAGAGTAAAAATATTGAAGAAAATGAGCTGTGTCTCAGGGTCCTGTGGGACCAGATCAAGTGGCTTAACTAATGTGTAATTGGAATTCTGGAAAGCAAGGAAAGCACAGAAAAATATTTAAAGAAATAATGGCTGAAAACTTTCCAAATTCAGAAACTATAAACAGATCCAAAAAACTCAATGACACCAAGGAGGATAAACTTTCAAAAATGCAACAGGCCACTTCATAATCAAATTGCTAAAAACAACTGATAAAAAAATTCTTACAAGCAGTAAGAGAAAAAAGACACATTGTGTTCAGAGAAACATGTAAGAATGAAAGAAGATTCTATGTCAGAAAGTATGTATGCCAGAAGACAACAAAATTTTCAACTAAATTTTTCTGCCCAGCAAAAGTATGTTTTCAAAACGAAAGCCAAATAAACACTTTTTCCAACTAACAACATCTGAAAAAAGTTTCTTACCAGTAGAGCTGCACTATAAAAAAGTATAAGGAAAGTTCTTCAGGAAGAAGAAACATGATACCAAATATAAATTTGGATCTAAATTTGGAATCAAGAGTGCCAGCAATGAAAAATATGTGGGCTAATATAAAAAGTATTTCTCTATTGTTTAATCTCTTTAAAAGAAAATTGGCTATTTAGAACAAAGTAATACCAGTATGTCATGGGATTTATATCATATATAGAAGTGAAACATGACAATAGTATAAAAGATGGGAGAAGGTTCTCATACCATACATGAGGTGGTATAATATTATTTGAAGGTAGACTGTGATAAGTTAAAGATGAATATTGTAAATTTTAATGCAACCAGCAACAAAATAAAGTAGAAGTATAACTAATAAGTCAACAAAAAAAATCAAATGGAATCATAAAAATAAAGTAGGAAAAGAGAAATAGAAATAATAAAAAATAAATAGGAAACAGAAAATAAATAGTAACATGGTAGATTTAAACCCAGCCATATCAATACTTACATTAAATGTAAATGATCTAAACAATGCAATTAAAAGTAGAGATTGTCAGATTGGATATAAAAGCAAGATATATTAGTCAGGGCTCTTTGGTTGCAAGAGACAGAAACCTTACTCAAACAAGCATTGATACTCACACAGTTGAGAAGTCCAGTCCCAAGTAAATACTCAACCAATGTAGTTATATTCTTTCTCTATCCCTTGGGTCTACTTTTATTTATTTTTTGAGGGGAGGGCAGCACTTCATTCTCTCAGAATAAAGAGCATTTCTCTAGGCACTGGGGTCAGTGGCCACAAGTGGGTCTGGTTTATACTATTATTACAGCTCCCAATCCCCAGGCAAGAGAAAGAAACTTTCATTAACAAGACGTTTGTATCAAAACTTAGAGAAGACTCTATTTGGCCCACTTGCTCATCTCTGATCCAATCACGACCTTGGTGGGTATAGTAAACTAGCCAGCCTGGGTCAGGGGAACAGGATACCATATGAACATTCTGGGCATGGTAAGCACCAGAGGTAAAAATGCCATAAATTGCAAGTCAAAAAAAGAGAGTATGTTTGACTAGCAAATGCAATAGACGCTCACCACACCTTCCCTCTGTTCTCTTACCTTATCAAGCTTCCGTCCCATCTCTCCCCTTCTGCTCTCTGCTAAGCGTCTCCCAAAGCACAGATGCAATAAATAGGGCTGTCTCTACTTCAACATCAGGTGTGCATCTTCAATTCACTGTAATTATATGCTGTAAAGGAAATGTTTCTTAGAGCCTGCCGCACTGACAGCTTCATATACATACCCACGTCTGACCAACCCGCACCCCCAAAAACTGAGCACACACACCGAGGTAGGGATGAATTGAACTAGTGATGACCACCTGACCCAAAAGTAGCCAGTATGTTAGTTGACCAGAAATCTGACTTTGTGTGACCTTACACCAAGAGATGAGAGGGGCTGAACAGATTCTTATCTTGAGAACTTGATATAAGACACGAGATTGCTGACAGCTGGTGGTGAGAAGGTCCCGTAAATCTAAAGTAATGGCAGCCATTTTCAAACTGATGAGTAAAGGGAGGAAGCTGCTCTGCAGAGAAAGGAAAATGGAGCCGACAATAAGTAAAGAGGAGAGACAAGCCTGCGACCCCAGAGAGGGAAACGGAGGTAGTAGCAGCTGCTTCTGTTCCTCCCATCTCCCCTGGTGCCCAGCTGCCCTGATTTCTTGTCCTTTGATTCTGTGAGAGCTCTGTACCCTTGCAATAAACACGCTTCTTCACTTGAATAACTTTGAATGAATTCTCTTTTCCTGCAACCAAAGGAGCTATATAACTTGAATCATTTCATGTATCTTTTTAATTGTCTCTCAACATTGTGCAGTAACTTCTTTAAGGGAAAGCAGTGTGTTTTATTTCATCTGTATAACCGGGCTCCTGGTAACATGACTGAATTCTATACATGTTGATAAGGTTAATAATTAATTAATTAATCTGGTTACAGATACCTCTAGCACTACCTGAATAGTAAATAGCTTGCTTTGTCTGCCCTACATTAATTCTTTTGTGAAATGGCTTTTTCACTGCTCCCTATGGCTCTGGTGGGACTGAGAATCCCAGGATCCCACCCCCAGCCCAATGAAGTAGGAATATGACCCATGCTAGGTCAGTTCTCCCATGCAGGAATTTTTAATCCAAGTCATTAGATGGTAGTTCCCTGCAGAAAGTGTGCTGAGTTTCTGCAGCTGAGAACCTTATATTTCCCCTGGTTCCTGGCCTTCCAGGGGTCTGATTTCTAGCTCTTTCTTCAATAGTAGGGTTGTTCACTATTCCTCCAATAACTCTTCTTTTCTTGTTTAAGTAGTCAGAATCCATTTCTATTGCTTTCAGACTAAGAATTCTCTGATATAGTTTAATTCCCAGGGAGGCCAGTTTCTCCCCTGTGCATTTGGAATAACTAAAATTCCTTCTTTTTGGAAAGAACAGAAGCACACTATCTTTGGAACAAATAAAACATTCCTTTATTGACCAGTTGTTCCACTCCTGATCCAATCTTGCAGGCTGCCTTTTATGCAAGAGGCATCATTGATTCTACCTTGTTTTTATATTCAACATTATCCTCACCTTCTTAGTCTAGCTCTGAGGGAAAGAGTCATGAACATGATTCTTTAAAGGAGTTATATACATTTGGAAACCAGGCAACGGAAGCTAACTTCACTTAGCCAAATTAACACTTTTTCTACAGCAATATAACACAGATTTTAACCCTTGGGTATGAAAGGTATGTATTCAACCTAACAAGTCATCTCCCAGTCTTGGGTCTGATGTCCCAGTTTCCAGTGATGTACCAGGTCTATCCCTACGGATCAGCATCCCTCCTTATGGAGCAGCCACGCTGAGGGTGTTGGCCTGATTCTCCCAAGACCTTGAGTTCCAAGGCAGTTTGTCTCCTCTCAATACTCTGACTCATTATTCTATCTTACTGAAGTACTTAGAATGAGAGCTTTTGGGAAGTTCTCTGTGCAATTACATAAATAAATAGGCACATTTATTTGAAATGTTTTCAGATTTCCTAGAATGAAGTCTTATGTTCATTCTTTGGCACTAATTTCATAAAGTGGATAACAGTCCAGGGAGATATTCTTGCCCAATCTAGGGGCATTTACAAGGCAATCTAAAGCCCAATCAATAGATATTCATTCATTTTGCAAATAGTTGTTGAGCTCCTACTACATGCTGGGCACTGTATTGAGAGCTGGGTATACAGTGGTGAAGAAAATAGACACATATCTGCCTTCCAGGAAGGCACAATATAGTAGAAAATGGAGAAAAAATAAGTAAATAAACAACAATAGTCATAAATGAATGATTAGTGCTATGAAAGAAATGAACAGAAAATGGTGATGGACAATAATAGCAAGGGACCTTCTTACATGAGAGAAGGCAGAAGAGGCTCCCTGAGCATGAGGAGTGAGGGACACAGGAACCAGACCGATGGAATAGCAAACATGATGCCCAGAGCTGTGTCTGAAGAACTAAGGTGGGAAAGGAAGAGAGTTTGGGCCACGTAAGGAGTTTGGATTTTGTGTTAAATGTAATGAAAGTACAGTCACTTTGGAAAACAGTCTGGCAGTTTCTTTAAAAGTTAAATGTAAATTTACTGTATGACCCAGTAATTCCACTACTAAGTATTTTCCCAAAAGAAATGAATACATGTGTTTACACAAACTTGCTCATTGCAGCATTGTTCATAATAGCCCAAGACTGGAAAAACTTTAATTTTCTATCAATAAAAGCACATATAATAAATTGTATGTCCATGTAACGGAATATCACTAGGCAAGTAAAAAGCAAAAACTACTGATACAAGATCAAACTATGTTGGTTGGTGGCTACTTGGGTGTGTATAAATATGAAACCTCATTTAAGTGACCAAATGAGATTTGCACACTTTTTTGTACGTAAATTACACTTCACTATAAAAAATGTAATGAAAAGATGCCGAATGATTTTCAAAGCAGGGGGGAAATGTGTCTTGATTTGGTTTTTTACAGATTCCTCTGATCACTTTGTGAAGATAGATTTGAAGGGAGCTAAAGGACAAGTGGGCTGACCAGTAAAGGGGTTATTGTGGTAGCCCAGGAAAAAGATTCTAGAGACTTAGACTAGTAAGGAAAAGGGAAGCCAATAGATAGACTTAAGATATACTTAGGAGGTAGAAATGGCAGGATTTAGTGATTCTTTAAAAAAGATAAAGAAATAAAGAATGACACCTACATTTTTGGCTTGAGCAAATGGGTGGATGTTCTTACCATTTATTGAAATGAATTAGACTATGAGAGGAACTGGTTTGGCTGAAGGTATAGGGGAGAAAGAACCAAGAGTTCTGCTTTGGACATATTTAGGCTGAGATGCCTATGACCTATCCAAGCAGAAAACTCAAGTAGGAAGTTGGATATGTATGTTTGAAGCTCAAAGGAGAGATTGATACGGAGATATAAATTTGGACATCATCAACGTGTAGAAGGTCTCTTGGGCTATGACAATAAATTATTTAGGAAGAGAGTGTAGAAAGAGAACAAACACTGTGAAAAATCAATATGTAGACACTGGTACAGGAAGAGGGCCTGTAAAAGGGACTGAGACAAAATTGTCAGATATACGAGATAGGAAGAAAACCAAGGGTGTAATGTCAAATAAAGCAGTGGTCATCTGGGTCTAATTCAACCAAGAGACTGAGTAAAATGAGAATGTAAATTGTCAAGTGGACTTGACTACCTGGAGATTGTTGACATAGATGTTTTGGTGAAATGATAATGGAAGAGACTCAATCTGAGAATTTTTAAGACTAATCAAAGTTTGAAACCATGGAACAAATATGTAAACAGCTATTTTGAGACATTAAACTGTGAAGAGATACAGAGAAATGGGAGTAGCTGAAGAAGGATGAGAGCATCAGATAACTTTTAGGCATAAAGAAGTCATTCACGTCAGTGAACTATAGCCCTATAGAAAAGGGGAGGGTTGACGATAGGAGGAACAGGAGGTAACCAGGAAGGTGAGAGACAACAGGATCTAGAGCCCATGGAGGTCAGCACATTTCCTCCTTTACACCAGGAGGGCAGAAGGGAGAACACTCAAATTCAGATGTAGGCTGGGGAGCTCATGTCTGATGGTTCTAATTTTTAATTAAATACAATTGATACTGGATAATTAGATTACAGTGAAGGGTGCAGGAATGGAGTAGATTTTAGAAGACATGAAAAGGTATAAAATATCTTTCTAAAGGATGAAAAATCAAGTTTATTAGATACATCTTGAATATGCTGAGCAGTGGATTGAGATTATGAACTTAAAAGGAAGCTCCTCAGCTAGTGTGATTTTTCTCCAGCAACTTACAGTTGCTCCAGTTCATGCAGGTAGATGAATGAGTACCTCTAGGCTTGGAGTTTTGCCAAGTGAGTATGACAACTGTCAAGAGATACACAAGGATTAAACAAGTGATGAAAACTATGGACCATCCAGTGGATGTTCAACAAAAGGGACACATTAACAAAAGGTCGGGTTCTCTCTCAATTCCCAGTCCATGAATCTGTGCATCCCTCCCCTACCATCTCCCCACGACCACCACACACTGCATTTGGACCAATCCATGTATCTATTCTCACCGGAGGCTAGAGGATAGATTTAACCAGCTCCCAGCTCACCTTCTGGAGCTCAGCCTTGCTCCGCTCTGAGTTCCAGATGCAGGTTCAGCGTGCACACACTGAGCACCTCTGTACCCATCCCTGTGCCCAGATTGAATCCTCATGTGGTACCCCAGTTCAAAGAACGGGTCTATCACCTCCTGGGGCCCCTTTCTCAGACCCATGCTCCAGAAAAATGGAGACCCTCAGACTAGTGGCCAGAGTTCTTCTGCCTCCCACCAACCATCTCACACCAATCCTTCCCTCCACAGGCCTTTCTCTTCCTCTCACATCACTAGCTCTCTCTAAGGGAGGAGACACTGTAACTTTAACACTCAGAACCCAGACAGTCAATGGACCATATTTTACTAAAGGGCTTGACCAGTTTTTGAGGGTGGTGTTTTGTTTCACATTTGGTCATTGTTCCTGGTGAGTACCTGCCCTAGATCAGGATCTAGTGGGAAGAAGGACCAGCATCCAAGCATGTCTGTGTCCTTGGCTTTAATGTCATCATAATAGAATCCAAGCCTCACTTGGACCCCTAAACCATCCAGCAAGCTACCAGGACTCCTGATAAAATTCATCCTGACCTCCCCACGCATTAGCCACATCCACATAACAACATCTGCAAACCTTCATTTTGACACCCACTACATCACTCTGATAGATTGAATTGCATCCCCCCAAAAGATAAGCCGAAGTCCTCACGCCCAATACCTCAGGATGTGACCTTATTTGGAAACAGGGTCATTGCAGATGTAATTCCTTAAGATGAGGCCCTGCTGGAGTAGGGTGGGCCTTTCATCCAATATGGCTGGCATCTTTGTAAGAGAAGAAGAGACGCAGACACAGACACAGAAGGGAAGAATGCCGTGTGACAACAGAGGCAGAGATCGAAGCCGGTAGCCGCAAGCCAAGGAACGCCAAGGATGGCTGGCAAACTACAGAAGCTTGGAAGGGACAAAGAAAGATATTCCCTTACAAGTTTCTGAAGGAGTATGGCCCTGCTGATGCCTCAGTTTTGGACTTCTGGCCTCCAGAACTGTGAGACAATAAATTTCTGTTGCTTTAAGTCACCCGGTTTGTTTTGTTCTAGAAAGGGTCTGTTTGACATGTGGGCATGGCAGCTGTCCAGCAGAGGAGGCAGTGAGTGGTCCAGCTAGCACGGGAGGAAAGTGCCTCTTCCCCTCCAGCAGTACAAGAATTCTGAAAGGGACCGGAAGAGCTCACGCTGAGCATCTGCACAGTGACCCAGGAAGCTGGGGCCCCCGTGTGCCGCGGTGGCCTTTGCAGCCTGGAATGGAAGCCTCATCCCTCGGGCCACCAGCACGTCAGGATCTGCGAGGGGAGGACACCCGGACCCTAGAGGGACTAGAGTAGTCTGTTGGCAAAATAAAAGAAAGTCTAGTTTAACTTCCTCTCAAGAAAAAAAAAAAAGAAAGAAAGAAAAAGAAAAAAAAAAGAGAAAGAAAAAGAAAAAAAAGAAAGAAAAAGAAAAAAAAGAAAGAAAAAGAAAAAAAAAGAAAGAAAGAAAAAGAAAAAAAAAAAAGAACGACCAACCAAAAAGTCCAGTATGAAGCATAATAAAGAAAAAAACAAGTCATATCTTTGAAAAATTATTTACCACAAAAGACAGAATACACTTTTGGAAACCTGCTTGATGTTTGAATATCATGAAAGATTCTCGGTCTCTGTAGTTAGACAAAAAGAATCCCAAATAAAGACCTGGCTGACTTAAAATTTGGATTGCAAAGGGAACTGGATGAAATTTAAAAGTAATAATAGAATAAAAATAAAGTAGCAAAAAATTCTAAATCCCCCTAAATTGTCATGATTAGTAAAATTATCCCTCCAAGAAAAATTTAATCTGTGATATAGAGAACAAATTTGGGGAAATCTCTAAGATTAGAGATACAAGGAAAAAGGAGATGAGAATGATGAGAAAAGAGGTGATAACCATGGAAACAAGGATGAAACGTCAAATCACAAGATGGTTGGTACTCAGAGCGAGAAGTTAAGCCTGATCTAGAACCTATGGGATTAGTCCAACATACTTGTAGGCAACAGAGGACCCTGCCCTGGTCCCCACACCTTAGAGAGTCCAGCTTTGGCCCTCCTGGGCCATGCCCCTACCCGTGAAGCAGAGTCACAGGGACAAGAGGATGAGCCCTCCCTTAGCCGTCCCCTCCCTCACACCCTTCACCCAGACCACATTCTTTTTTTTTTTTTTTTAGATAGGGGGTCTGTATATAAGACCACACTCTTGGTATCCTGAATTAAACTCTTTGTCCAAACAGCCTGAGTCTGCTTCCAAGACTCATCATGGGCCTCTTCTCTAGACACATCCTCCCCAAATTAGACCACTTCAACAGTGTGCACATTCTCAGGCTCGAGATGGGCAAGAGGTAGCTGCTTGCAGGGCTCACAGACAGAGCTTTGACATGCAAGCTGGGGTGTCTACCTGTGTGCATGCAATGCCCCTTGCAGCGTGGGTTGGAGCCAGGAGCTGGCGGGTAGAAAGAGAGGCAGTCTGGAGGCCGGGGCCATGCGTCTGCTCTCCCTACAGTGCTATATTCTCAGAAGTCAGAGGAGGATGAGGATTCTAAATTCAAACCAGCCTTCCAGGTGCTTATGCAGGTGTATTTGTTCAGGTAGGAGGACAGAACATACTTTATTTAACAGGATGTTGGCATGATTTATAACATTTAAATATTTAAGCATATGGTATGTGGTCCTCCTTTTGTGCTCTTCCCGTGGGCCCTACAATTATGGGGGACGGGCAGGGCTTGCCAGTTATATTATCATTCTTGACAGTCAGCTCCTCCAGGTCACCTATATAAAGAAATGTGACCTTTCAGCACTGCATGTACGGAGAGCAGCAGCCAGCTTCTTTCACTGAAGAAGGGAGAAAAAACTTTCTGGAAGGGCATCTTGCTACAATTAGAATGAGGAGCTGGAGCATCAAAACCCAGCAGCGCTCTCTCTTTCCCTTTGGGGTCGAGCCCATGAGGGCAGGGCCCACAGCTGAACACCACGCCATGAATTGTCTCCTGAGATGGCAGCCAGGATAGTGGCCCTCACTGCCACTGCCACACGCTGGGCATCACCTTCAGGGTAACTGACCTGCTTTCTGCTGGCGAGACTCAATTGCTTAACTTCTGAAGGTCACGGTGCCCAGCCAGTGACATTTTGCTTCTGGTTGCAAGGTCTGCCATAGCAAAACCCACCAGCTCCTGCCTGGGAATGTTCAGATTCTTAATCCAGACAGCCCTGATCAGTTTGACTGGGTGCCCTCCCTGAGCATAACGCTGGGGAGATAATGGCACCTGTGTGTGGCCGCTCGAGGAGCTTCTATGCCAGGCCACCCCTGACGGGTCACAAGGAGCTTTGGTGGGGATAGACTGGACTTCTGGACCTGCTGCTGTTAGTCACAGACCGGTACTTGTGACGGTTAATTCCATGTGTCGGCATGACTAGACTGCGGTGCCTAGTTGTTTGGTCAAACACCAGTCTAGATGTTGCAGTGAAGGTTTTTTGTAAGATGTGATTAATACTAAAGTCAGTAGACTTCGAATAAAGCAGATTAACCTCCGCAATACGGGTGGGTCTCATCTAATCAGGGGAAGCTCTCAAGAGCAAAGACTGAGGTTTCTCAAAGAAGGACTGCCCCTCAAGACCCCAATGTAGGAATCCTGTCTGCGTTTCCAGCCTGCTGCCCTGTGGAACTCTAGCCCATGACTGCGACCTCTACTCTTACCTGACCCTCCCGCCTGCCGCCTGCCGCCGGCCCTGCAGATCCACAGATCTCAGACTTGCCACCCCCACGGTCACATGAGCCGGTTCTTCCACATAAATCTCTCTCTTGCAGGACCCATCTCCAGGCCCGCTGAGCCCTCGTGATGTAGGGACTGGATTGCAAACTGGCGTCCTGGCACAAGGCCAGGCAGGGGGAGGGAGGTTGTGTCTCAATGCTCCCGCAGCCACCTCCAGCTCAGCCTGCTCTCTGAGCAGCCCGGTCACAGGGCACTGGGCAGCAGGCCAGCTCCAGACGCCACTCTCTGATGGGGAGGGAATTCACACTGTGCCCGACCAGGCTTCCACGGGCTGAGGGCCTGGGCAGGGCCGAGCCTGACAGTGGCTGGGTCTGAAAGCCGTCAGCTGGGGAGGCCTGGAGACGACGAGGCAGCACGACTGGAGGGGCAGCTTGCGGGTTCCACTGACAGCCACACGTCGGGGGCAGAGCCCAGGGTCCGCTAACTTAGACTGGCTGCTCTGGGGTGACAACAAGCAGGAGAACTGTGGCCAGAGTAATGACGTGACTTCTGACAATTTTCTCTCTGAGACTTGGTGACCTCATCTGGAAAGTGGGGCTAATCAGTGAGAATTAGAAAGGGTCACATTTGGTGTGGAACCAACGGGCCAATAAATGTCCGTGTCCTTCTTCTTCTCTTAGGAAGGAGTGAGAGAGCTTTCACTAAGTGTGCCGTGAGCAGGCTCTGGAGCACGTTAACTCTGCAACCCCAAGGTCGTGCGTTACTTCACCGCTCCACTCCTACACCTTCATCGGTGAACTGAGATAGCCTCCACCCCGTAGGATGACCGTGCAGACTGGTTGAGACTGCCCATGTGGGTGGAGCACTTAGCAGAGTAGAGATGTTTGGGAAAGAGGCTGCGTGTGACCCCTGCTTTTCAGGAAGAAACAGCAACAGTGGAGCAGGTTTAATCAGCTCTGGTGATATGGCAGGACAACAAAGAAACAAATGGCAGTGGTATGACTTCAGCGTGGTGCCACCTTCCCCCTGGCTGGGTCAGCACGACTGTTGGCCTCCAGCTGAAGCCTTCAGCCCAGAATATTGCACTTGCCACCTGCCGCCCGGGCTCATTAGTCCGACGCGGTGAGTGGACGTGCCTAGCGACAGACGCAGCCCTGCGTGCAGACCATGAAGGCCCGAGGCTGGTTCCAAACACATGGTCCACTCGGAGGATGGAGCCAGCCCAGACGGTGCACTCGCCAGGCTGCAAAGGGAGGCCTGGGGCTCTGCACAGATGGCCCTGACCTCTTTTGTCTTGCTCAGCTTGGAAGGAAGCACCTTCCCGTGCGTGGAGCACATTTCCTTGCCCTTCTTCAACAAACAGGTTAAGAAATCCTCCTGGTTTTGCAAATGGGGTGGGGAGGGGAGCTGCAATTTATAATCACGTCTGCCTCCTAAGGGGGTGGGTCCTGTTCAATGGCAGTCCCTTATAGGTAGGCAAAAGTGCACAAAGGTGGCCAGGAGCTCAGCTGGAAGGGGGGAACTGGTCACTAGAGAAAGCAAATAGGGAGGAAAAATTGGGAAGCAATACTCCCGTTGAGGAAAGAACTAATGAACAATCTAGGATCACTGCATCTAATATTCAATTTTAAGTTTTGTACTTTTTATTTATCCAAATCTGCGGTAGAGTCTGCCACACGCACGAATCCATGTGTGAGTCTGTGTAGGTGTCAATGTGGAACACGGATGAGCTCCACTTCCAAGTAAACATGGTGTGGACATCAGGCCACAGGGGGCTGCAGAGACCTTAGAGAGGAACTGGGCTTTCCACAATCATGGGATGGAGACCCAAGTCCCTCTCGTCTAGAGCATAAGGGACAGGGAGATCCCAGCTGACATCAGACACATTCCAGGTTTAGTCTGATGATCACCTGACAGAGCCCAGGTCTTGCAAAATCTGCTCCATCTGTCAGAGGGATGAGGATCTTAGCAGCACTCCCTCTGCTCAGCCTTGCCTCCCTGCTCTTGCTTTCCAAGGCAAACAGCCATGTATGTCTAGAAATGAAGCCATTTGTGGAGGTGGAAATCAGATTCGTCCCCTGCAATGCTCCCAGGATTCCAAGGACTGCATGCCTGGAGTGGGTCCCACTTAGCCTTCCTGTACCCTCTAGCTGCCTTCCTCCTGCCGCAAGAAGCATCATTTGGAATTGATCTAGAGATGTCTATCGCCTTGCAGAGTAACTTGCAGCCCTTTGCATTATCTCTGCCCCTCCCTTGCCTCTCCACTCATCCTGCCACCCCGACACCTAACACCCCCTGCCTGAGGTGGTGTGCGGGGCTGAACCACGAGAACTTCCTTGGCGGGTAGTCATTTTTCACTTTCAGTTTTCAAATTAACCACATTGTGAAGATCCCAAAGCCTGCAAAGTTGATAATAACAACAACAACAGTGAACAGGTATTGAATACCCAGTCTATGACAGGCACTTTGCCAGGCTCTGTGCACAAATTGTTGTACTTCATACTAACAGCAGCCCTATGCGATAGGTGCCATTATTATTATTCCCATTTTTCAGATGAAGAAACTGATGAAATTCAGATTACACTAATATATTTTGACCACCTACTTGACATCAGGCTGCTATATGCTTTCACTTTAATCGTTCTTTTTTTTTTTTCAAAAAAAAAAAAAAAGAATACCTACTATGTGCCAACATGGTGAATATTATTATTCCTATGATGCAACTGAGCTGGAAGTGGTGAATTGAAATCACCCAAGATTACTCAGCCAGTCCATGGCAGAGTCTCGTGATTGTGCCTAAGGACCAGATCCACAAGGAACTCTGAGTTATAAACTGGTCAGTGGTCCATCTCTGTTAGAATTTCAGCCCTAGAATAGACTTCTGGAATGTGCTACAAACAACATAGGCAGGAAAAGAGGGGTAGAAATAGACCAAGCAGCAAGAAATCCAGGGGCCTCCCAAGTCCAACATGTTCAGTTCAAGAGAATAAAGAGAATCATTCAATTTCAAGGTATAATTAAGTTTCTTTTTTTGGAGGATCATTACCACTGTATCAAACCCCAGGCCAGATTCACTCTTCCTATCACCAATCACCCTGGATGCCCACTCCTTAATGACTGGAAACATGGTTGCCCTGTGTTTGCATTTGATCTTTCCCCCATGACAGAAGATCAAGGGCTCAGTGGGGTCATGCAACACCTCAGCAGGCCACCTGGGCCAGACTGAACCAGGAATCTCACTGGGCCCCTGAGGCTGACCAAAAAACAAGGAGGCAGAAGGAGCTGGAACAGTATCTCCATGAGTGTGGCTATCTGAGCCTCCGCCGTGCTTTCCAGATGCAAGAGGCAGCCATTTCTGGGGCAACGCACGGCCATCAGTTTGACCATCACAAGGTCTGGCTTCCATGACAGGTGCAGAGGGGCAGCCACACGCTCACACTTCAGGACCACTGGGAAGTGCTGGAGGATTTGTGGTGTGGTAAAACCAGGTGCTGCAGAGCTGGTGGTTTTACTGTGGTCTCCCTCGTCTGGGTGCCAGTGACCAGAAATCTGAGCGCAAAAGTCCTACCAACAGCACTGATGGCTGAGCTCGTGCCACACACCAGGCCCTGTGCCACGTGCCTCACACATGTGCTCTCATTAACACCCCACCACGGCCCAAAGAGGATGGTATTACAGCCCCCTACTCCCCTACCCTCGTTGTCAGTGAGAAAATAGGAATTCAAAGTGCAGAGCTTCATGGACAAGGTCACAGGCCTCAAAAGTGGCAGGGCCAGGACCGGAAGCAGGGCCTGTCTGTCTGCCTGCAACTATTTACTGGTAAGTGGTTTAGCCTCCTCTGGTCTCTGTTTCCACCCTGTCTCCTTCCAAGTCACCCTACACATTGGCATGCACCCCTTCCCTTAGCACCTTCATTTTTGTGCTGGGAGTGTCTCCTTTGCAACTCTTCCCAGCATCTTTGAGCTGTATTCCTCCTGGCTCGGTCCTGCCACACTCGGAGACCAGCTTTCCCGCTTGTACCAAGGAAACTATAGCTTACTCGCCTTTTTGCGTGTTTCTCAGCATCAAACCACTGTGTCTAATATCTGGTTTCACATGCAACTTCAGGTGCCCTCCGTGGCTGGATCATGAGGGAAACAAGATGATTTTTTCATATGGGGGCCCAGGAGGTAGGGCCTGTCTCCATCACAGCTTTCTCTGCTTTACAGACCCATTGGTCCCCAAGGTCTGGCAAAATAAGTCCTACTGGAGGAAGGCTCTGTCCTTCGCCTCTAGCCAGGATCTGACTCCGTGCGAGACCCCTGGGGTGAAGAGACACCTGGAAAATGTTCCTCCAAACCTTTCCCTGGAGGAGAACTGGGTGCACCTCCAATGTGAGCCCCTGAGTAGTGAATTCATACCAAGGGGATGGGGAAAATTTTCTAGGTATGGAAATGAAAAAAGAAGTCTGGGGCTGGAGGGAGGCAGTGATGGAAGCTCCCAGAATGCTGTCTTCACTGGGTATAGTTTTACTTTAAATGCTCCTTCAGTATGAATGAATTTAGTATTCATTGTCAGAGAATTGGTAGTAATAAGGTCCTTCCCCTAGCAAGAAGGCTACTGTCACATTGTCATGGTTCGGCATTTCCATTAAAATGTAGCATCCATTAACAAACACTTCCCAAAATATGTCACTTGCAACCTATGAGCTCAGGGCAGAGAGCTCAGAAACCTGGGGCCTTAGAGAGGCCTTAGTACAGCCACCTCAGCTATCAGCCCAGAACCAGACCCAAGTCCCTCAGAGTGGCTGGGAGAAATTCAAGGGCAAAGGATCATAAAAAATTCTGAGATCTTTTTGGAGAAACTGCTCTTCAGGATATAAGACTATCCAAAGCTGAATAAAGGAGGAAAATGAAGGAAGTTCCATTGTTGAGACAAAAAGGAAGTCTTTGTGATACACAAATAATGCTGCTGACATTTTTGTCCTAAACAATTGGAGAGCAACATTTTTATTGCTGGCACAGTCTAATATGGGGGAGGGGGGATAAATGTTTATGAATAGCATTTTTTCACATTCAAAATGAAAATACCTCTCTTGCATCCCAAAGGGGAAGAATATATATATTCTCACTATTGTCCAGAAATACATTCATATGAGAACTGAGCTTTTAACCATTTGAAAAATGTAATACCTGGGCAGATTTGAAAGGAACAACAGAAACAGCCTTCAAGATTTTCCTGCCTTAGAATTGTTTAGGGCTCTAGAGTTCACATGATGCATGCACTGCATTTTCTCCTCTAGCAGACTCTGACAGGTGGCTGCTGCTTTATCCCTATTTGGAAGACTGGGGAACCAGCTCAAAGAGGCAACATGGCTTAGCTAAGGCCACCCAGAGAATAGACAGCAGAGATGGAGCTACGATCAGGTATTCCGTTGCATCTACTCCAGAACTGTAGCTCTTCTGCAGGTGCCCTGCGCTGTACCAGGGCGCAGTAGGAATTGAGATGGGTAAAGCGGTACCCATCCTCTCCTGCCTCTTCCCTCCCACCTCCACCTCCAAAGCTGGGAACTCTCCTCCATGCTTAAAAAGCCTCCTCTTCCATGCTTGCACCTGGGAGGAACAGGGATGGGAGAGGAGCATAAAACCCAGAATTCCACCAAAATGAATGATTTCTAAGGAGGTCCAGTTGCAGGGCCCTCGGATCCCTCCATTCACACTTTGCCCCTCTGGCGGCTCCAGGCTCAGCTCAAACCCAGGAGATCTTGACCCGCCTACCCCACCAGGCAATGTCCTCCCTCCCTCCGTCTTTGGGCTTTCTTTCTCTTCTGCAAGTTCCCCATAATGCCACTGTTTTAGGAAATAATAACTAGTAATAATAACAGCAGCATTTATTGAGCAGTAGGAGTAGTAGAAAGGATGAGAAAAACATTTTGAAAAGCAATCAGAGCCCATGAAGAAAAGCAGACGAGAGGCTGACTGAACTGTTCCTCTCTCCCTTTCCTTTCTCTCTCCCTCCCTCTCGTCAGCTGGAGTTTCTGCATCATTAAAGTTCTGAATCACATTGGATTAGAAAGGCCTTTCAGACAGAAATCAAAGCCGGAGGTTGGATGGGTCCAGCCCCAGAAGAATCAACCACACGTCCTCAGCACACCTTGGGTGATCAGTTCTCTCCATGGCATAATTAAAGCTTGGACGTTGTATTTAAGCTCTGAGAAGCCCGTCTCTACCCAGGGCCATGCTGAGCTGTGCATGACCAGGAAGCCCGCCGGAGACCCTGGCTTGTGGGGATTAAGAGCTGGCACGCTACAGTTATCTAGAACTAGGTTTTCACCCAGACTCTATTTATTAGCTGTGACTCTGAGTGCAAGCTACTCAACTTTCCTGTGCCTCAGTTTCTTCACCTGAATGATGGGGAAAGACAGTATCGTTAAATCAGAGACCGTGAAGGCTCTGAGATTTCACACTGCTCACTAGCTAGTGAGTCACCCACTGTGCATGTACTTAGAGAACCATCCACACTCCCATTTGCCCCTACTCTTTAGCCACACTGGCCTCCTTTTCATTCTAAAACATGTCAGCTGTTTTCCTGCCTCAAACCATTTGCTCACATTGTTTTCTCTGCCTGGAATAATCTGGGTATTTAGCATAAAGGTCACCTCCTCAGAAGGCCTTTCTGACCACCCCGCTTTTCATTGTTCTGTGTCTTTATTTCTTTTCTAGAATTTCAGGGCTCTGTGGAGTGGCTGGTTCTCCGGGACACGCAGATCCTGGGGAAGGCACAAGATTAAAGATTGCACTTTTCAGAGGTGGAGGCAGGGACTCTTCTTAAAATGCAAGCACCTGTGAGAAGGAACAAATTATCCAGCTCAACAAGTTCTTCTACCTAATAGAAGCTTCTGGCCTTACGTGCCTTGAGCAAGGAGGGATGGGGATGGGAAGTGTGAGGGAATGGTAGCAATGCCTACCTAAAACAGTGGACTTGAATTTTGAGCTACATTTGAGCTAAATTCCTACTCCTACCCTACCTCTAGGCATTGAATTGTAAATAAGGGATCCATGCATTTTTAAATGGTGATCCCCTTTAACCTGTGAATGTGTATTGGTGATGCCCAGGTATTTGTCTTCTTGTGGCCACTGTAATAAATCATCACAGACTTGATGGCCTAAAAGAACAGAAATTTATTCCCTCACAGTTCTGGAGGTCAGAAGTTCAAAATCAGCATCATTGGGCAAAATCAGGGTGTTGGCAGGGCTGGGCTCCCTCCAGAGGTTCTAGGAGGGAATCTACTTGCTTCTTCCAGTTTCTGGTGGCTGCTGGCATTCCTTGGCTGGTGGCCACATCACTCCAACCTTCAAGGCCAGTGTGTTCAGATCTCTCTCTGCTCGGTCCTCACATCTCCTTCTCCTCCTTCTGCCTTTGACACTAGAGGGTGTGTCTCTTATAAGGACACATGGGATTGCATTTCAGGCCCACCCAAATGATCCAGGATAACCCCCATCGCAAAATCCTTAACATAATCCGCATCTGCAAAGAAATTTCCCCCTCCTTTTCGTGGCCATATAATGGAACACTTGTAGGTCCCAGAGACTAGGACATGGGATATGTTTTGGGGGAGCTATTGTTCAGCCAATTGGTTGTGGTGGAAAACAGTATTATGAAAAGGGAGTTAAGATGCCTTTTCTCCCCACGTCCTGGAGCAGTGGAGGGGAGAGGGAAACTGGGGAGCAGGAGTGTGCTGGCGGCCAGTTAGAGGCCAGGCCCTGTGCATAGGAGAGCAGGAGCGCCGGGTCCAGGGAGGACGGAGAATCGCACCTTCCACAGGTGTGCCCATGCAGGAACCACAAGTAGATGGGAGGGGTGTGGGTGCTTAGGGCTGGAGCACTTAGGGCGAGCACTTTTGGAGAGGAGGTTAGTGCCTTCCAGTTAGTCAAGAAACAGGCCCAAGACACAGACAGAAAATGGGTCCAATGGGGACAGCTTCTCTGGGGCGTGGGTGGAAGACAAATAAGGAAGATTATATTTGACCTTTCTGAGCACTTGGCATGGGTCATCCTCCCCCTGGAATCATTCCCTTCTGGCTCTCCTCCCACCTTTCTGGCTGTCCCCTCTGAGTCTGTGTTCAGCTCCGGCTGTCCACAGCAGTAACCTGCTCCTAATGTACCCACCATGGGACAATCGGGTGGTTTGAGGCGCTAGCAAGACAAAGCGCGCAGTTAGCTGGCAGCTAGCGGACCACGTTCCCTGCCGTTGCTGCCGTGCCTGTGTGCTTGCTGGCTTGTTTCAGCTCCCAGCTTGTCTTCTCCGCACGTCCGAGCCAGCGGAGGGTGCAGGGTGGCCGCAGGCAGCGTGGGGAGGGGCAGAGCCGGACGCAGGAGGGCGGGCAGGAAAGCTGGCGCCAAGGCTGTCCCTGGTGGAAAAGCAGCTTTCTTCTCACCCGTGGCAGATGCAGCAAGGAGAAAAGCCGAAGCTGTGCCCAGTGTTGCCCAGGGGTGAGGAAAAGCATCATAGACAGCCCCAGGGGCACCCCTTTGCCCTGACCCCGCAGCTGGCAGTGCCTCGAAGACTGGCCAGCCCCTGGGCTTCCAGGTCCCTCGTCCCACGGGGAGAGTGAGGGGCTCCAACCCTGCTATGCAGAGCGGAAAAGCCAGACCCGTGGAGAAAGGCAGAAGGAGCAGGAGTTATTTAGTGGGAGAAGAGGCAGCTGAGGAGAGATTTAATAACAGTTTTCAAGGCTCTGAAGGGTTATTATACAGAAATCGGTGACCAGCGGGCCCCTCCCTGCTCAGAGCACGGGGCCAAAGGAAATGAGTCTACATTCTGGAGGAGGAGATGCTCAGGTTAGATAAAAAGAAAAAGATCTGCCGTCAAGGAGGCAGTGGGCTGTTAAAGGAACTGCAGGGAACACCTGAGGTGGATGCAGCCTGACGCGACAGGCCCCGAGATCCGCCTCTGTCCAGGCAGGACGCCGGTGGCAGGCTCCCGTGTCCCCAGACACCAGATGCTCCGGCCCATGCAGGGATGTCCCCCTCCCCCGACCCCATCCCACCTCCTGCCCCAGGAAGAAAATCCTAGGAATGGAGTTGAGAGAGAGAGGTTGTCCCACTGGGAGTGGGATGGATGAGAGCACAGGTGTCCCCTTTTGTTATGATAAAAAGCACAAAGTCCCCAAACACCACACAGGTGCACCAGAGGCTCGGAGGAGCCCTGTGTCTCTCCGAGGAGCTTTCTCTGCTTAGGAGAAAATGAGCTTTCTGTCCTAGAATACGGAAGGACAAAGCCAGCATGGCTCATTCATTCAGCAGACACTTCTGGAATGCCCGGCTTGTGCTGGGCTCTGCTCTAGCACTGGCTCAACCTGCGGCGGAAGGTAGCAGGAAGGGCGGCTTCCTGAGAAAAAGCAGCTACGTGCAGCGGCAGACGTGCAGAGGAGACGAAGGAGGATGTTGGCAGAGAAGGATGTTGGCCTTGTGCATTTTTCCCAGAGCTGGAGTCGCCCACGTTACCCAGAATTCAGCTCCTACTCTGTGCCAGGCCAGCGCTTACAGAAATAGCATCTCATTTAATCTTCATGAGATCATATTGAGGTCACTGTTATTAACTCTCTAGCCAAATAATAGCATCAACCCCATAGTGTTGTTGCAAGTTAAACAAGTTAATATAGGTAAAGCTTGCCTGGCTCCCAGCAAGTCCCATGTAAGTATTAGTTAGTATTATTACTGTTGCTGCTGCTATTATTAAGAGACTAAATGGTCTGTTCAAGTTTAAGCAGCTTCTAAGCCAGAATCAGGCCCTGAACCCAGGCTTATTTGACAACTAAGTCTATGACTTTAGGCAGAATGTTCATCCACCGCCCATGGAGGCACCATACACAGTGGGCGCAAGCACAGGTGCTGGGCATCAGACAGACTGATCTAGGTTTGAAGCAACTCTGCCATTTACTAGCTGTGTGACTTCAGGAAAGTCACTTTGCCTCTCTGAACTTCAGTTCATGAATCTGCAAATAAGAATAATAATACTATACCTTTTAGGTTAGTTTGAGGATTAAGTTATATAAGACATGAAAACTTTCTGTCAGTGCTTAATGCATTTAATTATTATTACTATTATCAGCAAAGGGGGTGGGCTGCTTGGGCTCCAGGCTGTCTACAGACCCTCTCCTAACACATGTTGATATACTTACGAAGGGACAGCTTTTTTGGTCATCGAGGGTTTTACCAAAGAGTGCGTGTTTCTCTCTCCCTAAATCCACAGACGCTGGCCAGAAGCCCCTAAGTGTCCTGGACACTCTAAGAACTCCAGGTAGATCAACAACCATTTCAGAGGCTTCGGCTGGAACGTGGCTGGGCAGCCAGCACAGCTCTGCGGGGCAGCGTTTCTATTTCTGAAGGCCAGAGCGGGCTTTAATGCTGCAGCCTGCACACGGAGAGCAGAGGGAACTGCCTGGTGCTTCTGAGAGAGGCCCTTGCACGCGGTCTGTGCTTGCCCCGTGCCTGCACCGAGGGGAGACGAGGTCCAGAGTCAGGAATGCGGGGGTGGGAGGGGAGGGTCATGGGGGTGGGTTCGAAGGCTTTGGTTGCTACTGCCAGAAATAAACTGGTGCCCATGTCTTTCAGCTAAGTTGCTCTCCTAAGACCCCTTCTTTGAGCAAGATGTTATTTTTTTAATTTCAAGTTGTTTTGGAGGTAAATACCAATGACCCACTCATTGAGTGCCTTGCAATAAATATCATCTTCTATTGGAAATGGAAGACCCCTTGCTCAAAGCACAGGTAAGAGGCAAAGTGCAAAGCAGAGGCCCCTTTAGAGCAGAGTGGCTTGGCCCTGGCCAGAAACCCAGTAACCACCCAGAACCTTCTAATAGCAAATGCTTACATAGCATTTACCATGCTCTGGCACTATTTTAAGTGCTTTACATATACTAACTCACTGAATTCTCACAGCAACTCTCTGAGGTTGTTAATGTTATCATCTTCATTCTCTATATGGGGAAACTGAGGCACAGAGCACTAATAAGGTCCAAGGTCAAACAGCCAGTAATCTGCTGAGCCAGGATTTAAGCCCAAGCATCCTGGCCCCAGAGTCTCTACTCCTGGCCTATGAGCTCTCCTCAGACCTCCCCGTCTCGACCCGAGACTCCAGATCCGCTGAGGAAACTGAAGCAGCACTCGGGTGGGAGGGTGAGAGACGATGGGCGTCGCGTTGACTGGGAACCGGGTGCTAGAATCGGCTTTTTTCCTTTTCTTTCTTGTTCTTTTCTTAGTGATGGTGGTGGAGGTGTTGGTTGGTTGGTTATCACTTACCAGTTTCATCCCTCAAAAAGGGTACTTATTTCTGGATGCGAGTCTGCGTGTGGAGCTCGGGGCCGTGTTTCCAGCCAGCCGGCAACGCAGCCAGCAAGAATCCCACCGGCCTGGGGGCAGCGACAGCCGTGGCAGGACAGTCCCTTGCTACACTTGGGGTGTGTGAAGGCTCAGGAACTATGACATGAGGGTCCGGGTGGCCCCATCAGGGGTGAGAGGCTGTGTCCAGCCACAGGTGACCCACACCAAGCTCCAGTTAGGGTAGAGCCTCACGGCAACTCCCCTCAGGGTGGCCATGGCGGCCCAGGGCTCAGACCGATGCTGTGCTCCAGAGAAGGATTTAAAAAGCCGACGGAGAAATGAGCAGGCAGGGAAAAGGGGACTGAAGGGAAAGGCTCACTCCAGGTGTGTGTGGACTGGGGGCATTCCTGGGGGAGACCCCAGACCACACTGACAGACATCCCCAGGGCTGTGGTCTTGGCTCTGTCCATCTAGAGTCCTGGCTGCCTTGGCCTCCAAAGGTCCAAGTTCAATTCCAAGACCACCTTGGGCATCTGTGGAAGTCCCTAAAAGTTCCACTTAGACCTCTGGAAACAATGTTAACTACAGCCTAAGGCATCTGCCTTCCATTCTTTGGTGACCTCCTTCCCACCACCGAAGGAACCAAGCACCTGCTCTCCATCTCTCTGACCTCGGCCCTGCTCAGTCGAGCTCACTTAGCTCTCACCTGGCCTTTGCTATTCCCAGGTGGAGCCCACAGCAGGCTCTGCCGCAGGACCATCTCCAGGCTCACCACTGAGTCAGGGAGGTCTAGGGACGGAGAGCATCTGCTCCCCACACAGGTGCGAAGGTGACTGGGGCTGTGGCTGGCAGGTGCAGAGCCCAGAGAGTAAGGGAAAGGAGTCGTCAGCCTTCGTACTGGGCCTGGGGGTGGTGCCACGTGCGCACTGGCCGGTCAGATCAGACCTTGACCACAAACAGGCCGGTTGTGCCGGCACATACCAGCCCAGGCCTGGAGCAGGGAACCTTGGCAGTCAAACCGTTTCCAGTATAATTTTCTGATTGTTCCGTACATGCGTATTATCTTCCCCTCCCACCCCCAACACATCCTTGAGCTTTTAGAGAACCTTGTCATAGGAGATGATATTTTAAACATTTATCTCCAAAAGTAACAATTAGTCACGTTGACTGATGGCTTGGTTAATGAATTGGGAGAACTAGCTTGAGGGTGTTAGTGAACTCTCTGACTCATCACCTCCCATCAGCTACCCCAATCCAAAGCAAGAGAGTCTGCGAGGGAGGAGAAGAAGATTAGACTTCCAGGCACCAACTCCGAGCTAGGCCCGCTGCCCACGTCACCTCGTCTGATCTCCATGACACTCTCGAGAGGGAGCCATTGCTTCAGAAAGGAGCAGGCGTGTTCAGAGCTTCCATGTTCCTGGGGAGGCCTCCTGGGGGGACAGGGTCACCTTGGCGAATGCCCCGTGCCTCAGAGCCTGGCATCCTCAGTCCTGCAGGCTCAGAAAACTCCACAACAGAACAAAGAGCAGGCCTGTTGCCCGGGGATAGGCTCACATGAAGCCTAGCTCAAGTTCAGATCCTGCCACCATGGCAGTGAAAAGTGCACCCATCACACAGACCTGAACAGCACAGCCTCTCTCTGTGGATACTGGAAACCAAGTGATCACAAACGGCTGCTGGTGACTGTGGCATCAGAGGGGGCCATGAACATGGGGGACCCACAGTAGAGCTCAGGGGATTCTGTGATTCCAGTCTGAGTCTCAGCTCAGGAGTCACCTTCTACAGGAATTCTCCCTGACCCCCTCTGTCTCTGCCCCCAAGACTGTGCCTGGCACACCCTCCATGCCCCCAACACACAGTCCCATCATGGCCTCAGCAGTGCACAATGCTCTTTGAAGTCTGGGTGCATTGTTCCCACCACAGCCCCATGCCCACCGTACAGAGAGTGCTCAGACAATGTTAGTGCAGATGTCAAAAACATAAATTGCCGGGCCAGGACTCCTCACTAGGCAGTGCTGGAGTGGGCCTGCCAAGGCGCGTTCTTTCTTTTTCAGGCTGTGTGCTGACATCAGCCTCCTGATTATTCTTTAAACAGCACAGATACTGCTGTGAGTTTGTTTCCTGCTAGCAAAATAATCACACACCAGGGTCACCTTCCTGAGATTATACCCAGTCACCTTGACTGAAGGTTCGTGTATTCCCAGCCACACGGCCCCACGGGATCTCTGGGGTCCCTCCAGCCATGACTTCTACTGTGCGTGCGGAGTTTAGTATTTAGCTGTCAGAAGGCAACCAAAATGTCTAACGATCGGGACCAGTGAAATAACCTATGCCTCCCTACGCTGGAATATCATGCAGCCAACACCATGATGTGCACAGGGAAGATGTGAGACACCAGAGGAATGCTCATACTATGATGTTATGGGGAAAGAAGTCAGTTAAAAATTTGTGTCTATCAAATTTCTTGTCCACTTGGAATGTGAAACGATGGGAATTACACAGGCTGCTTCCGTTGAAGGGCTTGGCAGTCGCTGACACGGCTTCAAATCCTTTACAACTATATGACGTTTTAAACAAATCCCTTCTATGTAGCATTTTTAAATTTGGTCTCATTTTTTGCAGTGAGACTCATATAACATAAGATTAGCCATTTTAAAATGAACAGTTCAGCAGCATTTAGTGTCTTCACAATGTTATGCAACAATAACCTCTACCTAGTTCCACAATATTTTCATTACCCCAAAAGAAAACCTGAATCCAGAAAGCAGTTGCTCCCCATCCCTCCTCCCACAAGCCCCTGGCAACCATCAGGCTACATTCTGTCTCTGTGGATTTACTTATTCTGGATATTTTGTTGGAATCATACAATATGTGGCTTTTGATTCTGGCCTCTTGCACTTAGCAGAATGTTTTCGAGGTTCATCCATGTTGCAGTGTGTGTCAGTACATCATTTCTATTTATGATGAATAATATTCACGGTATGTATATACTGCAATGTGTTCATCCATACGTCCATGGGTGGACATTCGAGTGGTTTCCACCTTTTTGCTATTGTGAATAGTGTTGCTATGATTATGTGTGTCTGTGTGTTTGACTCTTATGTAATATGAACGAGCTTGTGTTTCAGGGTAAATAGTTGTGCTCGCCCTCTCAAGGTTTCCGTCTGAGGATCTCCACGTTCAGGAGCCAACTTTCCATGCTTCCAACCAGGGCAACGTCTCAGCAAGTCAGCGAGAAGAAATGGTTGCAGATTCAGAAATAGCCGGCCATGACAGGCCTTGGAATGTAGGTGGATTCCAGGAGCAAATTGGCAGGAGAAAAGGGGCTCTTGACAGAGAAGCAATAATTACTGTTGCACATCCTTGGGAGTTTCATTTAATTAAGCAAAATGTTAGCAGTAGAATTAGCCACATCCTATCTTCTCATGCTATTCGTTATTTTTGCCTAAGAATAAGTTTCATTTGTGTCTCTCTAGCTCCTTGCATGGTGCAGCTCTGGCCAGGTCCCCAGATGTCTGCAGAGACAGAGCACCACACAGCTCAGCTGACCACTGGCTGCCAGGTGCTCCAGAGCTCCAAACTCTCAAAGAACTGCTTTGTCTGAGCAAAGACGGTGAGTGAAACAGCATCCCACGTATAACAATCCACCCCTGCTTGTGTTCCGGTCCACACTGGCCAGACAGGTTCACATTAGGGAAAATAGGTCAGAGAGGAAGTTAAATGTAATGGTTAGGAGCCCAGACTCTGGAACCCGAGAGCTGCCAGCCTGGGGTTGAACTCTGGCTCCACCTATTACTAGATGTGTGACCTGTGCATGTCACTTAACCACTCTGAGCCTCAATTTCTCAAATGTCAAAGCAGGGATAGTAAAAAGTACCAAGCTCATACAATTGCTGTGAAAATTAAAAAGGGAAGGTAGGGCTCTTTGGTGTAAGAGCTCAATAAATGTTGGTGAGGTTGGTAAGAGCCCCAGGACTGCTGGCAGAAGTGCAAGAGCCCCAGGCCTGACCCCTATCCCTCCTGTTTGTCCAGGAAATCACCGAGGAAGCAGATTTAAGTCTCCCTGTCTCCCCAAGGAAACACTCTCCCAGCCCTGGTCACACACAGCCCAAAGCCCCCTGCTTAGCTTAGGCCGATGCCACCAAAACATGGAGCCCTCCCTTCTGCAGGCGCATGGACTGTCTCAGGCACCACCAGGTCACCTGCAGCGTCTGCACTGCAGCCCAGCACAGCAAGCCGGGCCTGGCGGCCAACGTCAGCATAACTGGGGGTAGAGGACAATACCTGTGTAATTTTTTGGCTTTTTTTTTTCTTTTTAAGTTATGTATGTCCATTTTTTAAACAAAAGATGAGTTGGCTTCGATATTGAGCTAATAACAGGTAATACATGAACATGGCAAAGATGAATGAATACAGAAATGAATAAACTCTGGGAAACACAGAGTCTGGGGTAGCTTTTAGGCCTATGACCGTGTGATGTACACAACAATCCCTCCAGGACATTCGATTGCTTTGGCTCCATCCCATATCCACCAAACCGCCCTTTTCTCCTCTCTACTCACTCGGAGCCAGGCTCTACCGTACGTGCGGAGAGATACAAAGGCGAAGTGGCTCCCTGTGCTCACTCCAGAGGAGGAGCAGGTGTGACTACCAACCAACGGCACCAGGGAGGAAGCTACCAGAGGGAAATCCTTTAGATGTTTATGTCGGTGGAGTTTCTGGGCTGAGCTTAAATGTCCCTGAAACATCTGGACTCTGAGCTGATGAGACAGCGGAGGAATTTGGCCAAAACAGATGCTGTGGGCTGAGGACTTTGCAATAGGCTGGCATAGGGTCAGCACATTGCAATGTGATGATATACATGTGACGACATCATGGGTGTGGTGGGGATATTGCAGCGTCACGTTATAATCTCACTGTTACGGAGTGGTGGTGTTCAGCGGCGTGGTCTTTTGTAGAGACAGGTTATAACCCACAGTGTGGAGCTGGGTTGGTGTCAAGTCCCATTTTGTGGTGGTGCGAGGTACTGGTCATGTGCTGTTGCAGGGCTCTGGTTTCTCGGTCTTGCCACTGGGTCCCGGTATTATGGGGCTAGCTTGCAGGATGTCACAGGGTCATGGTGGCTTTGCTGTGTTCTGGCTTCATGGTCTTGCAATGTGATTTGGCGGTGAGGTGTGTACGTCACTGCCTTTCTTGGGACGCTATGACTTTACCCTAATCCTTTTCCTCCTAAAACCCCAGCAAGGGCTCCAAACACATTGCACACATTTCTCCTGAGGTATAAAAGCACATAGTGACAGTTATCTGGGAGGCCAGATAACTATAATCTCAGCTTTGTCCCAGGTACCTCCTGAAGCTTGCCCCCTGCAAGACAGCTGTCAGTCCTCCCCAGAGGAGGCAGGCGGGGAGTAGAAGTGCAGCTCGGGCCCTCACCAGGACTAACCTTTGCCTGGCACCAGCAGAAAGGGCTGGGCCTAAACCCACCATGGACAGCAGTCACCTGGCCACCTTCTGCCCCTATGCATAGGGGCCCATGACCTGCCCCACCGCTCGAAAGACACACTCGACTCCCAGGTGGAGATTTCTTGAAGCACCTGTGTTCTTCCCCCATTTTGTCAAGAAAGGCATGGAACCCCACAAAGCTGTGGTTCAGAGCTTAAAACACACTTGCTCAAGCCCATATAAAGAAGAATTTTGCTCATTTCCATAAGTCTCACTTCTCCAGGCCACACAGGCTGGAGGAATTTGGCTAAGAACACACAGTAGATTCCCATTATGCACAATGGTTATGTTCTCCAAAGTCATAGTGATACTGGACCATCGCCCCTGGGGAAAATTCAAGGTTAGGCTTCTGTGAGCCTCTGGTCGTGACATTTTCATCAGCCAATCAATACATAACCTTGTTTTATGTGTGTCTCTGTTTAAAAACACCTTATTTAATACATATTGTTGATTCATGAGCATTGAACTTACAGCCCACAGCACTATAACTCATGCCTGAATGAAGCTCATCTAGCACACATATTTTCCCCATAAGGCATTGCAACAGCCCTCTTGCACTTAGGAACTCCAGACAGCGTGTCAGTACTATGCTTGGAGGCTATTTTAAACAGCAAAATCATCAACAAAAAGTACAAACATGCAAAAAAAAGTGGCACTAAATAGCCTGTGAAAATAATACTTGTTTGCAGTATGAGATCTGGAACAAGATAGAGAGTTGCCTTGTTCAACCTCATCTGGGAATGTGTGTATCAGGCAACTCAAATTCTTCACCACTTTAAGTCCAAGAATGACCATGAAAGCACCATGATGATTCATCTGGGGGTTACAAATATTAATACATTTCAGCAAGTAGGGAAATTCACAAATACAAAATCTACAAATAATATGGATTAACTGTAATTGGAAGGAACATTTACAGAGACTTATAGGGCACCAGAAACCATTCTGAGTGCTTTACATGTATCGGCTCATTTAATCCTGCCAGAAACACAAAACTAGACATTACTCTTATCCCATTGCACAGCTGAGGGAATGCAGGCAAAAAGAAGCAAAGTAACTTGCTATGGGTCTCACGGCCAGAAGGTGACAAGGCCAAGGTGTAAACCCAGGTAGTCTTGGTCTAGAACCTCCATGCTTGATCCACATTGCCTCTGGGCAGCAATCACAGTCAATGGCCTTAGTTTCTCGAGAGAACCACTTGGAAGCCCAAGACCTGCCCCCCTCCTCTTCCTCCAGCATGGGAGGCTGACTCACACCTCTCATGCAGAGCCCTGGAAGCCTCCCTGTGCTTCCCCTGGGCTGGTCTCCCCTCTGCCAGATGGTGGCACATACACCTGGGCTGCTCTGCCTGGTCAGGGACGACCCTCTCCTCCTGCACTGGATTACTGGGCTGCGCTCTTACTAGACTCTTTCAGAGGTTTTTCTTTTTTAGGGGGTAGAGTGTTGATTGTGTCCCCAGAACAAGTCATTAAGACTAGGTACATGGTGTTGTCCCCACTACTCAGGAACGTCCAGGTACTTGGACAGTCTCCTACATGAGTGTCCCTGTCCCACTGAGGCCCCTTTCCCCACCAGTGCACATGCTATGGTAGCGTGGCTACCAGCCCCAGCTTTGTATTCTCAGATATCTCTGTGGTTGCAGAAAAGCAACAAACCTTCCAAGCCCAGGGAGGGGTGACAATAGTGCCACCTGATAGGGGGTTGAGGCTTAATTGAGAAAATTTGCGTAAAACACTTCACACAGCACCTGGTATCAGAAAGAATGCAATAAGAAGCAGAAAAGTTTTCTACCCACTTTTATTTCACAAGTATTCATTTCAGTGTTCTGGGCCCACCACCACCAATTCTAAAGGTTCTTTGTAGTTTCTCGCAGGAGTCCTAACACTTTCAGATTCAAATAGGACTCTTGGTGGTTTGTACGTATTGCCTAAGCAACTAAAGCAGGCATATAATTTGACATCTTCCCCCCTACTTCCACCATAAAATTTCCAAGGACATTCAGTGATTCTAGGAAGGTGGCAGCAATAGTGATGTAATTTTTAAACTTTTTGAACACCCCACAAAACAGACAGAAACTCAGATAGCAAAACCAAAATTCTGCAGACAATATCTACAGCAAAAAAAGAAATTGACACCATCCCCAAAATAGGAACAGATGAGCAAAAATATCACCATAAATACCATCAAGACCACATGCCACCACAAGTGTGCAGGGGAAAGCAAAAAGAGAAAACGGATTTATGATGCTTGAGAGCCAGTGACCCCCAAATTGCCAACAGATGCTCCCAAGGTAGGGGGAACACAAACGAGGGAAAACAGCCATAATTGGCAGGGGTCTTGCAGACTTCAGTTCATGAATACAAGCTCAGAGAATGCTGGAGCAGTCTAGGTTCTATGAACTCTTAGAACTAAGGAGAACTTTCTTCCAGGACAAAGTCCTGGGCTGAATAGGAATTACTGGAAGTAGAATCTAATTTAAGCAGGACAGGACATTAAGGGCATAGGAAAGAAAGTTCCTGATAAAAATGGGGAAAGATAAACCAGGCAGCAGATCTTAGAATACATAGGCCATGTTTTTGAACACTTCGTAGTAACAACAGTAGTGAATTTGAGGGCTGTGAAGCTCGGGAAACAAGCCTCGCCCACCTTTCCCTATGCCTCATGTGCATTAGGCATATGCAACAAAAAAGGATTGTGATGGAATCCTACGTGGTTATTTTAAGAAAAAAGAGAATAGTGAGCAGATTAATGTTCCCACAGACAATAAAGTATGCTAGATATAAAGAATAAAAATGCAGAGAAGAAAACGAAGAAAACTCTAGGCCCAAGTGGTTTCCTAGGTGAATCCTATCAAAAAAATTAAAATAAATAATGCCAAGCTTTCAAAAACTCTTTGAGAAAATAGAAGAGAAGGAACACTTTCAAACTCATTTTATAACAGAATAACCTTGGTACCAAAACCCTACAAAGGCATCCATTACGGATCATTATCTTCCCTGAATATAGATACAAAACCTTTTAAAATATTAGCAAATAGCATACAAAAATATATTAAAAGGATAAAGCATCATGACCAAATAGAGTTTACCTCAGGAAGGCAAGGTTAGCCTAACTTTTGAAAAGCAATCCATGTAACCATATTAACAGAAAAAAGGAGAAAAACCATATGATCATTTCAGTAAATGCAGAAAAATCCTTTCACAAAATTCAATACCTAGTCAATGTTTTTTTAAAAAATACACTGCTCAACAAACAGGAATTCTCAATCTCTGTGTTAAAATAGCTCCTCTGAAAAGCAGACACCAAGACAGATTAGACTTGCAAGAGATTTATTAGAGAAAATGCTTATGCGAAAAAATGAGGAGAAGGCATGGGGGAAGATAAGTTGTCAGATAATACTACAGATCTGCCCCCAGGTGAAGGAGAGAGGGGAAGAAGGCAGTTGGTATGGAAGCATCTGAAACTCCAGTGTAGCTCTTACAGAGTTAGTCTAGAACGTCAGGGTGTCCTCAAGCCAAAGCCACCCACCAGAGGATTCCCATGTCCCCTAGGCCGGGAGGAGTCTTTGGGAAGTGTGGCTGCTGCACACACACAGTGATGGATGTCAGAATGCAGCTGCTGGGGCTGTCTTCATTCTGCCCCCCACAGCTGGATTCACAGCCACCAAGCTTTGTTAAAGGGTATCCATGAAAAACCTAGAACTAAACTCATCCTTAATGGTGAAACAGGGAACACATTTCCTCTAACTAAGATCAGGAATAATTCAAGTATGTCTACTCTTACTACTTTTGCATTGTACCGAAGGTCCCAGTCAATACAGTAAAGAAAGAAAAAGGCATAAAGATTGGAAAGGAGGAAGTCAATGATTTTGTATATAAGGCATCTACCAAAAAGTCTACTAGTTAGACAGGGAACTTAACAAGATTTCAGTAGACAAGGTCAATATACAAAAAGCAATTGCATTTCTATATACTGGCCATGAACAACTAGAAAATAAATTGGAAAAAAATACCATTTACGACAGCATCAAGAAACAGAAAATATTTAGGGATACATTTAAAGAAATATGCATAAGCCTCTACACTAGAAACTATAAAATATCTCTGGGAAACTGAAAAAGATTTAAATATGTGAAGAGAAGTACCATGCTCTTGGATTGGAAGGTTTGTTAGTGTTAAGATGTCCATTATCTCAAAATCAATATGTGGATCCAATACAATGCTGTTATGGTTTGAATTGTGTCCCAGTAAGATGCATATATTAAAGCACTAACCTCCGGTATCTCAGAAAGTGACTGTCTCTCTAATGTAGGGCTTTTAAAGAGGTGATTAAATTAAAATGAAGCCATTAAGGTGGGTCCTAATCCAATCTGACTGGTATACTTACAAGAAGAAGAAATTTAAACACACAGACACCAGGGATGGGCACTTACAGAGGAAAGACCATGAATGACACAGTGACACGGTGGCTGTCTGCAAGCCTAGGAGAGACACCTCAGAAGAAACTGAACCCGCTAACACCTGGGTCTTGGACTTTAGCTTTCAGAACTGTGAGAATATACATTTCCATTGTTTAAGCCACTCAATTTGTGGTATTATATTTTGTTATGGCAGCCTTAGCAAATTAACACAAATCACAATCAAAATCCTAGAAGGCTTTTTTTATAGAAGTTGACAACCTGATTCTAAAATTTAAATCAAAAGACACAAAGTTTCCAAGAACACACAATGAGGAAAGAATAGTCTCTTCAATTACTGAGTGGGCAAGTTGGATATCCACATGCAGAAGAATGAAATCAGATCCTTATCTTATACCATATACAAAATCAACTCAAAATGAATGAAAGATTTAAATGTAAGACCTGAAACTGTGAAACTCCTAGAAGAAAATATAGAAGAAAAGCTCCAAGACATTACATTGGTTGGGGAAATGATTTTTTTGACTATGACCCCAAAAGCACAGGTAACAAAACCAAATATAGACAAATGTGATTACATCAAACTAAAAACCTTCTGCACCACAAAGGAAACAATCAATAGACTAAAGAGACAATCTACAGAATGGGAGAAAATATTTGTAAACCATACATTTGTTCAGTAGCTAATATCCAAAATATATAAAGAACTCAAACAACTCAATAGCAAGAAAACAAATAACCTGATTTTAAAAATGGACAAAGGATCTGAATAGGTATTTCTCAAATGAGGACATACATATGGCCAACAGGCATATGAAAAATTACTCAACATCACTTATTATCAAGGAAATGCAATTAAAGCCAAAATGAGATATCACCTTATACTTGTTAGAATGGCTATTATGAAAAAGATGAAAGATAACAAGTGTTAGAAAGAATATGGAGAAAAGGGAACTCGTACACTGTTGGTGGGAAAGCAAATTAGTACAGTCATTACTACATGCTACAGTATGGAGTTTCCTCAAAAAACTAAAAGTAGAACTACCATATGACCCAGAATCCCACTATTGGGCGTACACTCAAAGAAAATGAAATCAGTATGTTGACAAGTTATCTGCCCTCCCATGTTCAGTGCAGCATTATTCACAATAGCTAATATAGGAATCAACCTATGTGTCCATCAACAGATGAACAAATAATGTGGTATAAATACACAATGGAACATAATTCAGCCTTAAAAAAGAATGAAATCTTGACATTTGTGATAACATGGATCAACCTGGAAAATGTTATGACAAGTGAAATAAGTCTGGCACAGAAAGATAAACACCACATGATCACATTTATCTGTGGAATCCAAAAAAGTCAACCTCATAAAAGCAGAAAGTAGAATGGTGGTTACCAGAGGCTTGCAGGTAGGGAGACTAGGGAGATGTTGGTCAAAGGACACAAAATTGGCGTTAGATGAGAGGATTAAGTTAAAGAAATCTATTGTACATCATGGTGACTATAGTTAATAACAATTATATTGTATACTGAAAAATTGCTAAGAGAGTAGATTTTAAGTGTCCCCATCACAAAAAAATAAGTATACATGGTAATACATGTTAATTAGCTCAATTTAGCCATTCCACATGTATAGTACACCAAAACATCATGTTGTACACAATAAATATAAATAATTTTATCAAATAAATAAGTTAAAAAAATAAAAATGAAAAGGCAAAAAGGCTGGAATAGCCATAATAACTTTATTAAAATTTTTTCAAAATCATTGACTTACATTACCTGATTTGAAGACTTATTATAAAATTACAGTGATCAAGGCAGTATGGTACCAATGCAAAAACAGACAAATAGATCAATGGAACAGTCTAGAAAAATAGAAACAGACTCACATGCATAAAGTTGATTGATTTTCAACAAAGGTACTCAGCAATCCAATGGGGAAGAAAAGCCTTTTCACCAAATAAAACAACTGGTAATCCATATTTTTTAAAAAAAACATACCATATACAACAACTAATTCAAGATAGAAACTAGACTTAAATGTGAAATCTAAAACAAAACTTCTAGAAGAAAACATGAGAGAATATCCTTATGAATTTGGGATAAGCAAAATTTTCCTAGAGAGAACACAAAATGTATTATATATTAAAAGTGACAAAGTAGACTTTACCAAAATTATTATCTTCTGTTCATCATATATATGTAACCTAAACTTTTGTACCCCCGTAATATGCTGAAATTAAAAAAAAAAAAGACATCATTAAATAAAAGGCAAGTCATAGACTGAGAGAAAATATTTGTAAAACATACCTGGCAAAGAACTTATATCCACAATATATAAAGAACTTCTACAAGTCAATAATAAAACTCAATAACAACGGATAAAGTACTTCAAACAAACTTCTCAAAAGAAGATAAATAATTGGCTAGTAAGCACATAAAAGGACGCTCACATCATTAGTCATAAGAGAAATTAAAATTAAAACCGTAATGAGATATCACTTCACATCCATTAGAAAAACTAAAATTAAAAAGACTGACCAATTGTCAGTGAGGATATAGAGCAAGTGGATAGAATTATAGAGCAACTAATATATTGTTGGTGGATTCTTAATGGTACACCACTTTGGGAAAACAGTTGCCAGTTTCTTATATTATGAGCCAACTATTCTAATTCTAGGTATTCACCAAAGTAAAATGAAACCATGTATCTATAAAAGACTTGTACAAGAATGTTTATAGCAGCTTTGCTCTTTACAGCCCCAAACTGGAACAAACCAAATCCAGCAACAGATGAATGCATAAACTATGGCATATTTGTTATGGAATACTACTTAGAAATTAAAAGGAACATATTACTGAGTCACTGAAGAACATGTATACATCTCAAAACATATGTCAAATATAAGAAATTGTACACAAAAGACATATATTGTATGATCTCATTTACGTGGTGTTTGAAAACTGGCAAAACGAGACCATGGTGATAGATAGATATTAGAACACTGTTACCTCCCAGGTGGGGTAAGGGGTTGTATGGAAAGGAGGATAAAGGAAGCTTCTAGAATAATGGAATTGTTTTCTAATCCTGATTAGTGTTTTGTTGCATAGGTGTATAAATTTGACAAAAATCTTCAAACTGTACATGCAATATAGTTTAGAGTAAGTAAATTATACCTCAAAAATATTGCATTAGAAACAAAAAAATAAAACTATAAATAAATTTAAAAGTTAGTTACTTGAAAAAAATGAACATAATAAACAGTCTATTGTCTAACATAATTGAGGGAAAACGGGGGAAAACCATGCACATAAAATTAGAAATAACAAGGAGGAGATAACCATCAAAGCTGAGCAATTTTTTGAAAATCCTAAGTTTACTTTGTAAAATTCTTTGCATATAAATTTGAAAAAGTAGGTGAAGTGGACAGTTTTCTAGAAAAATACAACTTATCAAATTCAACCCCAGAGAGACAGACAGTCTAAAATGTAAGAAATAGAGGAAGTAGAAAAAGAACTTTCCCACAAAAATGCACACGGCCCAGATTGTTTCTTGGGAAAATTCTATTTCTATAAATCATTTTATGAAAGGAGTATAACATCAACCTTAACCTGAAAGTGATTGTAGCAACAAAAGAAAACTACAGGTCAATCTCACTTATAAATATCAATGATAACACTAAATAATTATTACCAAACAGAACCCAATGGTACATCAGAAGATTTATCATGAGCAAGTAGTGTTTATTCCAAAAAAGGAAGAGTGAGCCAAAATTCTAAAATCCATTGACATCAGCTAAGAATTATATAAGTATGTATCTAGAAAACCCAAAGAAATCAATGGAAAACCACTACAAACAAAAGAATTTAGTAAAGTAGTTTATAAAATCAACATATAAAATCAGGAGTTTTCATATATACAAACAAAAATCAGTTTATATTGGAAGGGAAGACTCCCTTTGTGAAAGTCAAATAAAATGAATTTAACAAGAACATAAATTTAACAAGAAATTTCCAAAACCTATATAAAGAAAAACTATAAAACAATTCAAAAACACACAAAAATAGACTTGCATAAATGGAAAAATATCTTCCTATTCTTGGGCAGGAAGACTCAGTATCAAAGATTTCAGGTCTCCCTAAGTTAATTCATAAAATTTAATTTAATAAAATTTGATGTCATTAATAAATGTAATACAATTCAATAAAAATATGACTAAGTTTCTTTCTGAAGTTAGATAAGTTTATTGTAAAATTTGTTTGTAAGAACAGATAAACAAGAACAATTGAGGGGAGCCTGAAAAATAATATCTTGGAGCTATGGATATGTTAATTAGCTTGATATAATGATTCCACAATGTGTATATTGTCAAAACATCACATTGTACCCCATAAAAACATGAAATTATTATATGTTGATAGCCTGGGAAAAAAAAGAGAGAGCAATGAGAAAGAGAAAACCTTGTTAGATATTAAAACAAATGATAAGGTCTCTGTAATTAAGAATGTGGTATTGGTACATGTAGAGAAATGAAACAAAATTAAAAGCCCAAAAATAGATTTCATTTGGAAATTTACTATATTATAAAAGCAGACTCTCTAATTAGTGGAGTAAATGGTGATCTTTTTAATCAAAAGCATGGGGATAACTGAATAGCCATATATAAAAAGATATTAATAAAATTATGTTCATTCCCCACACTATACATCAAAATAAATTCCAAGTGAATGAGAAAGTTAAATGTATTAAATGAGTCCACACAAACATAGAAAACAAGTCTGAATTATGCCATAATACAGGAGTGGGGGAAACTTTCCTAACTGTGTCTGATTCAACATCCAGAAGTCACAGGGGAAAGACTGCTGAATTTGACTACATAAAAATAAGAAAATAAAAATAAACTTTTATGTAGCAAAAAGATCATAAGGAAAGTAAAGAGACAGGTGTCAAACTGAGGGAAATATTGCAACTTTTCTCATAAAGAGTTAATATTTCTAACATATAAAGAATTTTTTTTTAAAAATGAACGATCAATCTAGAAGAAGATAAAGACTAGGCATGTGCACAATTTGCAAAAAGTGAAATACAAATGGCCCTTATCTACATGAAAAGATCTCAACTCTGCACATAATAAAAAAAAGGCAAATTAAAAATACACTGATATATCATTTTTCACATATTAGTGGCAAAAATCCAAAAGACTGACAATATACTTTTTTGGCAGGCTTTGAGAAAACAGGCTCTCCCATTGTTAGTGGAAGCAATGCAAAAAGGTACAAATAGAATACCATGGAGGAGAATTCGGCAATATCTAGCAAAATAACATATGCACTCTGACTCTTCGACCCAGGAAGTTCACTTCTATGAATCTGTCCTAAAGAAATATTGATAGAAATACAAAAACATGAACACAGTACTATGAGTGATGGCAAAAACCCAAATGTCCATCAACAGGGACAGTTGAATAAATTATGGTACATTCAAATAATGAAGTACTATGCAAATACCATAAAGGAAGGAATATGAAATATCTTTATATGTTGCTATGGCATGATCTCCAGAATATAGTGTTAAGTGAGAAAACAAGGTGGACTAAATTATGTATAATAAGCTATCATTCATCTAAGAGTAGGCGTGTGTGTATATGTGTGTGTGTGTGTATCATGTATGGTTTTGCAATGGAAGGATAAACCATAAAATAAATACAATTGTTTGCTAATGGAAATGGAGGAAAAGGAAAGCAAGTTTGGAATAGAAGTTGGACTTCCCTGACTAATACCTTGTTTTTTGGATTTGACTTTAGAACCGTAGAAATGTTTTAGGTGACTATAAATAACATTAAGTCAGAATGAAAAAGATAATTCCTAAAATCAAGACAAAATAAAATAAATTAACCTAACTGTGTTTTGAGTTGACGGCTTAATGATGCAGAAGCATATTATTTTAAAAACTTTGAAAATATAATAACTTGATTGTATATCTCTAGCGTGATATAGCTAAGAACTGTAAATATTAATGATAGCAATTATTTTTACTAATCATAGTTTGGGTATTGATTTTTAATACATATATAAAATAGAATAAAGCAAATAAATAATTATGCTATTGTGTGTTTTTTTTTTTTTTTGAGACAGAGTCTCGCTTTGTTGCCCGGGCTAGAGTGAGTGCCGTGGCATCAGCCTCGCTCACAGCAACCTCAAACTCTTGGGCTCAAGCGATCCTACCGCCTCAGCCTGCCGAGTAGCTGGGACTACAGGCATGCGCCACCATGCCCGGCTAATTTTTTCTATATATATTTTAGTTGGCCAGATAATTTCTTTCTATTTTTAGTAGAGACGGGGTCTCGCTCTTGCTCAGGCTGGTCTCAAACTCCTGACCTTGAGTGATCCACCCGCCTCGGCCTCCCAGAGTGCTAGGATTACAGGCATGAGCCACCGCGCCCCGCCAATTATGCTATTGTTATTAAGAACCAACATTTTGAGCATAAGAAGAAAAGATTCAAAATCAAATCAAAGTTAAGCAAAGGCCTGTAATCCTAAATTTGAATTAAAAATTAAAATATCTGGGGGATGGACACACTTGAAGCTAGGACTCGGGGTGTGAGGCAAGGGCAATATACACAACATAAACATTTGTACCCCCATAATATGCTGAAATTAAAAAAAAATTAAAATATCTGTATTAATTAATAATATATTTTCTCTGTAAAAAATATTTCTATTTCCAAGCTTTAACATCTTTTCTTTCCAGAAAACAAGGAACCTATCAATGACTATGGAGATCCTGGTCACCTTTGGGACTTGGGAAGCAACTCAGGAAAGAGGTTCCTACTGCAGGATCCCAGATGTAGGAATATCTGAGCACCAAAGAGAATGATATTAAATAACTGCAATAGATTGAAACACATCCAATATGTTTACATTCATGAGCTCCTAATGATGCTATGAAATGAATAGTCTCCTTGGTCCTCAACCAACCCACTACTCTGAACACTGGTAAATACAGGGAAGGAATCAAGCCTTTAACCTGTTTCTCCTGATTAAATTACATCAGGAGGTAACCAAATAGTTGATGGGGAAATAATTCTCTCTATAGAATTATTCCATATAATAAGCAAGGAAGGAATGATAGAATTAGAATGTCCCCATATTGCAAGCCCCTAAATGAACTGATGGATCTGGGCAAGGATTGTCAGTGGCTGCTCTACAACAAATGACAACCAGTCATTCTGTGGCTGATGGAAGCACACGACAATACCTACAGTGTACCTAAATGAATAAATTGCACATAAATAAATAAATGTGAACCTGACCAAGTCACTAGATCTAGCTGCCACCTTACAGGAAGTATAGGGGACAAAGAAACAAGGTAGATGACACCACGGGATGTAATCCTGTCCTACCTAGAAAATGGGAAACAATCCCCTCTCTTCAACAAATGAGTTATAAGGAGATAAAAAGAAGGCTGGGGAACCCATAAATAGAAGAGACTGAGAAATAGACAATTGCAATGTGTGATTCTTACTTAAATCCTGATTCAAACAAATCAACTGGAAAAAATGTGAGATAATTGTGGAAATTTGAACACTGGATATTTAATGATATTAATAAATTATTGTTCATTTATTCATTGTGATAATGGTATTATATTATGATGTTTTCAAGTCCTTACCTTTTAGAAATGCATACATAAATATTTACAAGTGACATGATACGACATTGAGGATGTGTTTCAAATAATCTGGCAGGGGGTATAGATGAAACAGAAGTGGCTGTGAGTTTATTGTTTTAGCAGGGTAATGGGTACCTGGGGATTCATTGTACTATTTTCTAAAAATTTTGTGAATTTTTGAATTTATTGTAAAAATTGTTTAATACAAGAAGTTCATAGAGTGGGTAATCATTATACCTCAGGTATAATAGTAGGCCTTTGAAAGGAGATAACTGAGCGGGAAAATCCACTAAATGCCGGTTAATTATCCCAAAAGATACCTTTGCGTCTTGTCACTTTAGGCAGCCTCAGTTTTGCTGGGACTGGATTAGCTGTGAAACACACGCTGCACTGGGAGGGTGGCACATCAGCAGGCCCCCCTTCTGGAGAGGACACTAAACCCTGACGCTGAACGCTGACAGCCCAGGTCAAAACAGCTTTTCCTAAAAGCGGGTCTAAGGCATTCTGCTGACCCACAGTCACATGGCTCGGCTGAAGGGGGAGGGCACCCTGCCGACATGTTCAGTAACATGCCTCAAACCTCAATCACCTCTCCTGTGACGGATCCCCTCTGACCTGTCCTGTCCAGCCCACGGGGCACTCCCCTGTTCTAGGTGATAATAATTATTTTTTCACTGAAAATTCCCTGCCTGTGCTGCCTAGATCATCTCTGTTTCTTCAGGGCTCTTTCTATCAAAATCACCCCCACACAGTAACTAGCGGTATCTTATAAGAACAGCCACCATACCTGCTGTGTGTCAGTCATTGCTGGGTCCTTTGCCTTCAAACCTCATCATGACCCTGAGAGGAAGTATTTTTATCCCATTTTACAGATAAGGAAACTGAGACAGAAGCTTTAAGTAACTTAACCAAAGCCACCCAGCTTGTAAATGGCTGAGCTGGGATTTGAATCCAGGTCTATCTGCTTACAGAGCGTGTTTATGTAACCACTATGATGAATTGCCTTTAGCAGCAAAGTGGCTATTCAATCTGTGTTCACTGAGAGACAGACGCATATAAGTGAGAAATTCAGGTGTCCTGCCCCATGTCTCCCCTTCTTCATCTTCACTATGTCCCAATGCCTGGCCTCTGTCCCATGCAGTGGAGGGGCAGAAGGATGCATTCCGCTGGGCCTGAAAGAATATAAACACATCTGGAAGGAGACTGCTGCCAAGCAAGCCATACTCCCCCCAGAGTGTGGACAGGATGAGGTGTCTGTAAATAATCATAAGAGTGTGAAGAGATTCTCTCCCCTGGGGCGTCCTTTGCGAAAGGTTGATGGTAATTGATGAGGCTACAGGGACATGCCAATCCTTCTGCTCTTAGAACCAGGTGTGGTTATTTACAGAAATGTCACTTCCCCAACCCTTGGCTCCTGTCTCTGCCAGAGGCTTGGAGACCAGCAAATATCAAGTTACTGCTGCCCCGGGGCACAAGGCAATGAGCCACCTGCACACCCCACTGTCCAGGCTCCTGCTCCAGCTCAGAGTCACTTCTTCTTTGGAAATTTGGAAAGAGAGAGAGATTAACCACAGATCTGTCCCTTTCCGGGTGGAAGGAGGTCAAGTGGCCTCCCTGAAACTATATCACAAATTACTATGTCAATACAATCCAGGGTGCCCAGCTCAGAGTGGCGAAGTAAATAGACCACTGGACCGGAAGTCAGAAGATGTGGCTTCTGACCCCCGAATGGGCAGTCTGTTAGCCAATCAATGTCTGAGTCCCAGAGTCCACGTCTATAAATTGAGGGCTAGACTTCCATCACATGCCAGACACCAAAGGTTTTTGAAAAGAATAAACTAAGTGATGGAGTCAAATGAACTGTATTGTGGCAGAGATATCATACAGTAATTATTCCAACTCAGTCCTATAAGTCCTATTACAACCAATCATGTAAGAACCACTAGGAGCTGCCCAATGGCTGCAGAAAATACCTCAAAACTGTACTGTCCACACCCCTTGGCCTTGCTGGTCAGTGGCAAGAGCGAAGTTGAAATGTAGCCCGTAAGTCAGAGCATCTGAACTGTGAGTGAAGACCATTTTGTTATAACAAGGTTTATACCAAGAAAAAAATCAATTGCACAAATAAATAAAACACTTTTGGGCACCGGAAGGCAGAGCTACATTTCAAGGTTGCTCTAGCCAGCTTGAAACTCTACGCAGAGTTGCTGGATCTCAAGCTATAATGAACGAAAAAGTTGTCCTGCTTCGTTCTTGCTAAGAGTAACAGCGAAAGCCCACAGCAAAGTCTCCCCACTGAGATGTCCCGCTGGTTCATGAAGAGCTGGGTTAGGGACAGACTAATGAGCATTGGACACCACAGCGTGATGTGCCTGTTTTGCTGGGGGCTCCACCCCGGCCCCCTGCCCACAGTGCCCTCCAGTGGTGGCTCTCCTGGGGGCCTCTCTGCAGCTCCCATGGATAACCTCTGTCAGCCCTGCAAAATGGATAGCTCGACCTGTAAACGGCAGAGCCAGGACTCAAATCCAGGTTCTTCTACTTGCAAAGAATTACACCATCCTCCCGGTCTATAATCGGTTCCCACTGCAGGGGCCCAGATGCTCAGGGATCCAGTTAGAGTCAACAGGACTTCATGTGCAAAAGGAAATATATCTTATTCTCTTTAATCAAACATTGCCTCCAGCCACCGGGCCCTTCCATGCTTCCCCAGTGTGGGCTTGCATTTGGCCAGGAAAGCCCAGGAGCTGCCCCCAGTCTAAGAGGGTATCAGGTTAGAATGACCCAGGTGGTTTCACTCTGGTCAGGAGGGGAGCATTTTTCCTTTCCTCAGAAGTTCCAGCTCCAAGAAAAAAATCGATTGAAAACATGTTCAAAAAGAGCAACTTAGTTTTATTGTTTTTTTTTTTCCTTAGGAGGAGATGTTTTAGAAAAAGTTCTACTTGCCTGATTTTGTATTAGGAAGAAGAAGCACAAATAGTGATTTTTACAAGCCACACTAATGGGTAACATTCATAAGCACTTTCTTATTTAGGTGCCATAATTTATGCTGAGTGATTTACATGGATTTTCTCAAGTGAATAAACAAGCTGCACGAGATTCTTTATCCCTATTTTACAGATGAGAGACGGAGGCTCAGAGTACCTTACCCAAGATCACACGGTAGGGAAGCAGCTGGGATTCCAAAGCTTCCCCAGGACCCAGGACCCACGCTGGCTAGGCAGGCCCCACACTGGCTAGGCAGGCCCCTGGCTTCATTCTCCAGTACCTACTGCACAGCCTCTAAAAAATCATTTTCTTGAATAAAGAAGAAGTGGTATATACATATGATGGAATATTATTCAGCCATTAAAAGGGATGAAGTTTTTTTGGAGGGGATAGTTTCAAGTGTTTTTTGTTTCTGTTTTTGTTTTTTGATACAAAGTCTCACTCTTTTGCCCCAGCTAGAGTGCACTGGCGTCATCATAGCTCACTGCAACCTCAAACCCATGGCTCAAGCGATCCTCCTGCCTCAGCCTCCCAAGTAGCTAGAACTATAGGCATGTACCCCACAACTGGCTGATTTTTTCTATTTTTAGTAGAAACAGGGTCTTGCTTTTGCTCAGGCTGGTCTTGAACTCCTGACCTCAAGTGATCCTCCTACCTCAGCCTCCCAGAGTGCTATGATTACAGGCGTGAGCCACTGCACCAGGTCAGGAATGGAGTTTTGATACATGCTGTAACATGGATAGACATTATGCTCATCATGGAGCCAACAACTCCTTGGGTGAGGAGCCTAAACCACAGGATGGAAAATAGAGAATCTCAGTCAACAAACAGAGCTTACCTCTGTAGCATGGCTGCTGGATTCTCTGTCCTTGGTGTGAGGCTAAGCAAATAAAACAATTCAATTGTAGCTGATATTCCAGCTGTGCTCCTCCATCCCAAACTCCCCCTCCAAACTGTCCCAATATCTCCAACTCCTCTCCATCCCCAGGCCACTGACCAATTTCAAGCATCATCTCTCACTTGGTCCAGGAAAAACGCTTCCTAACTGGTGTTATCCATTCATCAAATACTTATTGAGTGCTAACCATGTCCTAGGCAATCTTCTAGACCCTGGGGATAAAGTAGTGAACAAAAGAGATCAATCCCCTAGCCCTCAGGGCACTAACATTTCCATAAATGCTAATGTTTAGTATCGCTCCTTTATAGTCCAGCCTCTACGTCAGCCAGCAGAGAAATCTGTCAAAAACACAGATCTGATCATGGCCCTCCTGTGCCGAAAGTCTTCCCCATATCCTCATTTCCCAAAGAGGAAGTTCAAGCTCCTAAGCATGGCTCACATGACCTTTCCTAACCTTGACCCACCAACCCATGCAGACTCATCTTCACCTTCCTCCTGACCCACCATCCCACTTATGATGGAAAGAGCCCAGACAGAAACAGCAGCAAGCTTCCCTTGGTGCATCTGGAACTTGTGGGCAGAAGGGTCAACAGGTGTGCCCAGCCTCCGGTTCCCTTGACATCCTCCAGAGAGGGATGTTTGGGCTGCTGCACAGCTGTGTCTATGCACACATGTCATCAGAGGGCTCTACTCCCTTGTTCTTCTTTTATAGAGAGCAAATATAGAAGTGGCGTTGCCCCAGGAAGCAGGGAAAGAATAAGCATTTAGGACTCAGGCACCAAGGGCTGTAGGCCGATGTGCCAGGTATATAGGGAACTGCTGGTGATGCCAGCTGCCTAGCACCTAGAGACCCTGGGCACTCCCATTTCATAGGAAATTAAATCCAGGCACAGCTGACTCTGACTGAGGAGGAAGCAGAGCTTATCCATGTCCCATGAGAATTGCAGCCTCTTCCGGGAGCAGAGAAAAATCCATCTTAGCTACGCCACTGCCAGGCAACCCAGAGAGCCTCTGGCGCCATTCATTTCTCAGTTCCACTCAGCCGCAGCCACACCCCCATCACAGACATGCCCCATCTGAGGCCCCAGACACACCAAACTTCGTTCCCCAAGCATGCCAAGCACTCTGTGCCCTCGTCCTTTACACATGTGGTTCCTCGTAACTGTGTCCCTTTCTCCACTGTCTACCTGGAGAATTTCTTCCAGATGTCAAAGAGAGCATCTGTCATTCAGAGCCTGAATTCTTTCTGCTGAGATCTCTGATAACCCTATACATATTTTTTATATATATATATATATATATATATAACCTTTTACACATTGGGCAGAATTAAATTTTCTCCCCAGAGGGTTCTGCTAAACTTTGTTTGTTGCAATCTATTTCTTTACACGCTCTCTCTCCACTGAATTCTGAGTTCCTTGCACGTAGAGACCATGCCTTATTCATCTCTATAGTCTCGTCCCCCAGCACCCAGCCTGCCAGAGTGAGCAATCAGAGGATTTTTGTGGAAGATACTGGATTGGAGCAGAAACACCAAGCATTTTCCTGCCACGCAGCCTTAACACATGCTGTCTCCTCAGCCTAGGAATGCTCTTTCCGTCATTCCAAATGACTGGCTCCTTCTTACTCTGTAGATGTCAGCTTAAATTTTGCCTCCTCATAAACCCAATACAATGTGTTATTTATTTTTCTGCATAACACCCTGCCCTTTTTCTCCATAGACTTTTCATAATTCGTATTTTCATATTTATGGTCTATCTCCCCTACTTGACTATAAACTCCATGATACATGACACTGTGTCTATTTTGCTCATACTGTACGATACTCAGTGCTTTGAACAGCACCTTGCACACAGTGAGTGCTCAATAAGTATGGAGGGAAGGAAGGAGCGAAGAAGAAGAAAAGAGGGAGGGAGGGAGAAAGAGAAGGATGCAGTGAGGGAGTGGGAAGGAGTGGGAGGGAGGGAGGGAGAAAGAGAGAACGAAGGGAAGAGAGAAAGAGAAAGAGGGAGGAAGGAAATCGCAGGGCCTCCTACTGGAATTCATTCTGCTCAGACAGATCAGCGGCTTGCAGGCTCCCGTAAGAACAAGCGCTCCACGGTCTGCGTTCACATCCAGCGCCAGCAGGAAGCTGAGCTAAGTGGAGCCACCCACTGCCTGCTGGGTTGGAGGTTCACTTCTGCTTCCGTTGCTCTCCTTGAGTTCTCTTAGACTAATGCCACAAACCTCCTCTGATTCAAATTTTCTCACTGGAAGGTAAGTGTCACGGGCGGGTTTGGAGATCTCTACCCAGCAGAAGGTTAAATTCCCCACAGGCAGGGAACCAACTTTCCTCCTGTCTGCCTTCCTGGAGAGAGGACAGTGGGAAGGGGAAAGTGACTTAATCTGTAACCCTTCATCAGAAGGAAACACACCAGGTCCAAAAAAATACAGGCTTAATTCTTCCTCCCCTCCCAGCCCCACACCCTTCCTGCCCCTACAAGCAGTGTTCTCCACCTTGCCATATGGTGGAATTACCTGGGAAGTGTTTAAAATGACTGACCCCCGGGTCCCACCAGGAGGCATTCTGATTCAGTGAGCCTCATGGCGACACGCAGAGTCTCCCAGCAATCCTAGTGCATGGCCAGGGCTGGAGTCACTGCCCTACAGTAGTTTTGCTCATCCAGGTTTTAATGGCCCCATGGGGATGGGACTGCCTGTTCTGTCACCTGAGATCATTGTTGTCACCTGACAGCGAGAAGAAGCCCACAGGTCCTCTGGCCACCTGAGCTACTTAGATCTGGTAATACACGAGACGTAATAGGTCCCGAAGGTCCAGCAAGAGGCTCCCACCCAGCAGAGGGGACTGAGTCAGCAGCGCTGACCGGTCTCAAAGAGGACCTGAGGCAGTCATTCCCCCAGGAAGAGAGATAACAAGGCAGGATGGTCGCCCCGCTGGGACTTTGCTTCCCCTTCCTTGTGACGTCTGTTCTCCCTCTGGCTACCCTACCTTAGGCCACCTGAGTCAAAGCCTTCCCGGGGACAGCTCTCCTGCCAGGTTCTCCCTGGTCGCACAAGTAAGAAGTAATCGACTGCAAGCCTTGTGGTTTATTCTGAATATAATCCTCATTGTTTCGTGGTAAACATTTTTGAGTAGAGGAAAGTTGTCATTAGATCCACGCTTAGAAAGATAGCTCTGACTGTGGGGTTTTTATTAGTGCTACAATATCTTCCAGTCCACAAACTTTTACTGCATTTCTTCTGAATACCAGTCACTGAGCTAGGGGCAGGAAATTTTTTAAAATGATAAGATGCAATCTCTCCTCTCCAAGAGCTGGTGAGGGAAATAGGCTGGTAAACAGACCACATGTACAACGGTCTACAAAGGTGAAAGTGTGAGGACAATGGTGTCCCCACGGTGTCATGGGAGGCTGGAAGAAGATTCCTGAACTGAGGGGAGAAAACCACAGCTGTGGAGTAGGGGGAGGCAGTCGTCATAGCAAATGCTTATATAGTGTTTCCTCTGTGGCTGGCACTATTTTAAGTGTGTTCATTCATTCACTGATGCATTAATTCATTCACTCACTTAATTTTCATGGCAACCTAATGAGGTAACATTATCATCCTCACTTTACAGATGAGAAAACCAAGTCATGGGGGGATGTGACTGCCCCAAATCACACAGCAAGTATTAATAGCAAAGCCAGGATTCATACCAAGGCAGGCTGGCTCTGGAGTATTTACTTTTTTTTTTTTTTGAGATGGAATCTTTCTCTGTCACCTGGGCTAGAGTGCCATGGTATCAGCCTAGCTCACAGCAACCTCAACCTCCTGGGCTCAAGAGATTCTTCTGCCTCAGCCTCCCAGAGTAGCTGGGATTATAGGCACACACCAGCACGCCTGGCTAATTTTTTCTATTTTTAGTAGAGACAGGGTCTCACTCTTGCTCAAGTTGGCCTTGAATTCCTGACCTCAAGTGATCCTCCCACCTCAGGCTCCCAGAGTGCTAGGATTACAGGCATGAGCCCACCATGCCCAGCCTGGAACATATACTCTTAACTACCATGCTCCACTGCCCCTTATGACAGAGCATCAGAGGAAGCCATGTTTGCAGAGACTGGATGCTATCATGCAGGGGAAAGGGAACCACTAAAGAATTTTATATCAGAGATTGTACCATCACAGGCATATAGAGACAGAATTGAGCAGGAAGTTTTGAGGGCAAAAATGTCCATTGGAAGATCAATAGTAGACCAGGAGGAAGAAAAGTCTGAACCAGGGTCATTGTACGCAGGATAGAAAGGAAAAAAACAAACTTGAGAAAAATTCTGGCATTCGAATGAATGGGACTTGGTAATTGATTAAAATTGGGGTTATGGGGTAGAGTTAAGAATGCCACTTGGAGTTCTAATTTGGATGGAAAACTGTCTAGGATGAGGAAGGATAAGATTAGCTTTGGACATGCCCAGTCTGGGGTGTCTGCCGGGCACCCAGCGGGGCCAGACAGCAGGCTGTCAGGAGCATGGGCTTCCACAATGGCGATGTGGTCCCTGGTTTTGTGTGAGTGCAATGGGGTAGAAGGGGGACACTACGTACGACAGGCCCCATCGCCCATCTCTCCCCATACCTCTGAGTACCTCTCCACAAACAGATTGTCAGCATCTATCACTTTTCAACCTCTCCAAGGTACTGCAACATTCACTTCTGGCCGGCATGCAGCTGTTTCTGAAAGGAAGGAAATGCTAGATTTTCACTTATCAAACTCTATTTGTTATTCTGACTTAATTTCTCAGCAACCAGGGTTAGAAGCTTTTTTAAGACATAAAGTTATTTTGATCTGAAAGACACGATCGCTTCATACCATCCTGCCAGGTCAATTTAAGAATGCAAGAGGCTGACGACGTGACTTCCAGGCTCACTGTCAGAGCTGAAACTCATTCCGGCGATTTGGGGCCTCTCAGGCAGTTTGCTGAAGTAGCAAAACCCCTTTTACTGCCACCATAGATTCAGGTCAGGACATCTTAGCCAAAGTTAGAGCCCCAGAATACCAACTGCCTGCTGGCGTTCTCTCTAGCTTTCCCCTTCTCAGAGAAAGACAGGAAACCCAGCTTCTCTGAGTGCAGGAGGTGGGCTGTCCGTTTGCTCCATCCCCAAAGCCTGCCCCAGGGAAGCTGCTCCCTTCCGAGGCAGCCTCCACGCCAGCACACCTGTTCCATTTCATCTCCACCCTTGTCCTTCTAGGCCTCACTCTTGGCACCAGGAACACAAGTCAACATGAAGCATGCCATTGAACGCGCTTGGTATCCCACCTTCTACCACAAAACCTCGTTATCCGCTCAGCCTGACACCTCCCTCAGCCACTTATTTTCAAAGAGAAGTCAAAAATCTCAAGGTGGTAGAAAAGCGCAAGTTCTATTGGGTGGATGTTACAGTGACCCTAGTTGTCTACCCAATAACCACACTCTCATCCTAGTTTGTAAGGGCAGCAAAGTGCTCAGCTAACGAATCGAGGGGTCTCCATAGGAGGTGAGTGGTTGGGGCTTCTGGGAAACCACTTTACGAGGCGGATCCAACTGAGAGTAGACATATTTTGTCCCTTGTCCCCTTTCTCTTCTTCCTGCTGGCCTTCTCAGCCCTAGACTGCTGGCCTCTGGACTTCTTTTACAAGTCAGAAAGCAACCTGACAATGTACCTACCCCACTGTTTCTAACTTCCAGTTCCTAGCTGCTCTGCTACTGTGATTCCTCCCTGAGATGATAGAAAATAAGAGACCTAGAACTTTCTTCCCCAGCCTTGGCAGACGTTTCTTTCAGAACAGTCACCAGAGCACGGCATTGAAAATACCTGTATATATGTCCGTCTTCTGCCCTAAACGCTGAGTTCCTTGAAGGCAAACACTGACTCATTCACAGTTATGTAGCAGCACCAAGCAGAGAGTTGGTTGCGGGGTGAGAACTCTGCAAATGTATGTTGAATGAATGAGTGGACGCTGCACTGAGGTCTGGTGCTAAAGACTGAGTCCCCGGAACTGGCTAACAGATGAAGCTATGCACCATCAGCTGCTATTTTTACCAAAATGCAAAATGCACCAGTCCTCCTTGTCTCTGTGCAGTGGTTGTCATATCAATGCCTCCTTGGGGTGAGAAGAAACCCTTCTTGGGCATTCAAATACTCTGCCATGGTTAGTCACTCAAGGAAAAAGCATTACACACCTTGGCAGACTAGCCCACTTTTTTCACTAAATTTTTACTGAAGATCTTCTAGCGCTTGATTAATTAATCTTACCATCTGCTTTGTGAGTGAAATGTCCTCATTGCCCCATTTGCTGGTAAGAAGTCTGAGGTCTAGAGAGTGAAGTGACCCGCTCAGGGTCACGTGTCATTCAGTGGTAAGGCGCCGGTCTGAACCCAGTTCTGCCCACGCTATTCCCACATTACCTTGCTGCCTCTCTCCTTCACAGCAGTTCTAGAACTGAGGCTGTGACGTTCTCAATTCCAAAGGAGAAAATACGGGGCATTGCAGGAAGTGTATGCTTCTCACCCACGATCTCTGGGCTCCTTCAGTCCCAAGCAGAGAGCTGGGAATGAGGAGGAGAAGGCTGTGCGCCACTGGCGGTCTAAAGCCCCAGGGTCCCCCTGAGACCTGAAAACATGTGCAATTGCCTAAATTAAAATCAATAGGCTGCTTGGCTGGAAGGCAGCACAATTGTTTTTGAAGCCCGGTGTATTATGTTCTAAATGTTTAATCTGGCAGAGGCCATAAAAGACGAGTTCCAGGCCATTTGGAGCTTATATTGCGAACAAGATGGTCTGGGAGGAAGCTAAAACCAAAAAAATGACAGCAATCCCAACAGAGTGGCACAGACAGATTGATCTGGTTCTGACATGGTTACAAGGCAGCAATTTGGGGTGAAAGAGACTTCTTTGTGGACTGGAGAAAGGCAGTGATAAAAGCAAAGTGGTCAGCCATCAGATCTTGCTTGCTAATGTTTGGGAGGCTTCCCCGAGATCTCGGGCAAAATCAATAAGTCTAAGGGTGACGTGTTGACTCGTGGCGCCAGACGGCCAAGAAAGGTAATGCTCCCTCCAGACATCAAGAGATGGCCGTGTAGCACGTACCATAGCCCAAGTCTGATGCGCTGCTTCCCCGAGAGGGCAAATCCTCCCTCCCTGAAGCTTGTAGCTGGAAATGAGCACATACCTCATCCTAGCGAGGAATCCTCCTATCGAAGGCTTCCCAGCTGAGAAATAAAGTGCAGCATGGTAACCCCTCAAGGCTCAGATTTAAGTGCCAGAGAGGTATGGATTCAAATACTAGCTTTTCCACCTACTCAGTACATACCTCTTTCTAACCTCTCTAGGCCTCCATTTCCTCATCTATTTTGTGCCTCCCAGGAATAGGAGGAATGCTGGTCTACCAGAATATGGTGAGAATTAAATGAGATAATTGGCACAGTCTCTGGTATACATAGTACGTGTTCAATAAATGTTAGCTGTTATTATTAAGGTTTTCAGCATGTAAAAAAGCATGGACCAGGTACAGCAATATTAAATGCCAGGACAGGTCACGACCTGCCGTCTCCTTTCTGAACCACATGCATTAGGTGCATCCCTGGCAGCGGAGAGTATCTGGCATCTCTCAGTTACTGTCAGGTCAAGGGTGTGGCATTAGGGCTTCAGAGCAGGGCAGAGCTTGAGCCTTGAAGCAACCTCATTAAAGTGTACCCAGGGTTTATCAGGTTGAGCCCTCTTTCTAGAAATATCCTTGGGGCACAAGGACCATCGTGGATTGAACCTTTACTACATATCAGGCACTGGGTCAAATACTTTATAGTAATTCTAATGATTTCCCACAACTCTTTGAACAAACTGGGGCACAGAGGAGGTAAGAAACTTGCCCACTGTCACGCAGCAACCTTAGGAGAAGGCAGAAACCATGGTTTTTCCAAATTTGGATTTCTAAATCCAGTATTCTTTCTACTACATCACAGCTGTGCCTTTATTTATAGAAGCATAAATAAGATTGCAAAAGAAATGTTTAGCTTGCTTAAGAAAGCCAACAGTTTTTTAAGAGTCTATAAAATTACTTTAACCCATCTGTCTACAGAAACTTACTACATTAATTACAAATGTTTTTTACCTGCTCATTTAGTGGAGAACAAATATGCATAATTGCTACTTGCAAAGCTATGTTATGCCAATTGTTTGCATCACCTAGTTTTTCAGTGAGAGACAACACTATGTAGTAGAAAATATGGGGACTTTGAAGTCAGAGAAATGGGTTCAAATCCTGCTGTACCAGGCACAAGTTCTGTGCCTCTTAACTTAATAAAAAGCAGTTATCAACAACAATTTCAGAATTATTGGGAGGATTGAACAAAATAATATGTATAAGACACCTAGTACAGGTACCAAATAATGGGAATATCACTCTTCCTAGGAGATAACTCCACTTCTTAAAAATATCTTCCAATTCAAACATAGTCCTAGTTCAAACAGGTGAGTTTCACAAACACAGCAGTCTTATGAGCCAACGATTCCACTTTCAGGAATCCAGCTCACAAAAATACACCTACAGAAAAAGACATAGATGAATGTGTACAATGATATTAATTATAGGATTATTTATAATAGTGGAAAATGAGAAACAACCTATTCATCCATCAAAAGAGAAATGATTAAATAAATCATGATTTATTTATATCAAAGCAAAATTTTTCTCTAAAGAGCTAGATAGTAAATATTTTTAGGCTTTGTGGGCCATATGGTCTATGTCGTAGCTGCTCAGCTCTGCTGTTGCAGCACTAAATCAGCCAGAGACAACACGTAAAAGAATGGACATGGCTGTGTCTCAAAAGAGAAAAAAGCAGCTTTATTTATAGAAACAGATGGAGAGCCAGATCTGGCCTCAGGGTTTGATGTATACGGCTGAATACTATGCAACCATTTAAAAAGAAATCAAGTAACCTATATGCATTTAGACAGAAAGCCACAAGGACTCCTACAAATCGCAAGAAAGAGGCAAACAATACAACAAAAATTGGGGAAAGAATATGAACAGGAGTTCATAAAAGAAGAAATTCAAATAGGCAGTTTGAAAAGTTGCTCAACTATCTAATTGATAAACGTTTCCAAATGTAAACTAAAACAAAAAGTTCCTATTTTCATTCATCATATCTGCAAAAATTAAAACACTGATAAAATCAAGTGCTGGTGCCACTGTAGAGAAGACAGTATCCTCGGACACTGCTGGAAGAAATGTAAATGAGGACAATTACTTTGGAAGGTTCCTTGGCAGAGTCTATTAAACCTGCAAATGTGCAGACCCTACAACTCAGCATTTCCTCATCTAGATCCCTACCCAGGGAACCACTTTCCCGTGTGTGCAGGAAGACTGCATAAGGAAGCTAATTGAGGCATTCTAACAGCAAGAAATTAAAAATGACCTAAAGGGCCATCAATAATGGAATTGAAAAATATAATGCGGCAGAATGCAATTCAGTGATTAAAAGGACTAAACCAAACCTATATTCACCAGTGTAGACAGATCTCAGAAATATAATGCCAAGTTTCAGAACAATCCTTACAGTATGCAACAATTTATGTGAGGACATGGACAGAAAAATTAACAATACTATTCATTCACCAAGGAGCATGTACCTGTGTGCAAAGGTATTTAAAATAAGATCTGAATGGATATGCGCTAAATTCAAAGAGTAGTTATCTCAAGGCATAGGGGAGAACAACTGGATTAGAAGTAGCAGTCAAAAGGCACTTTAGCTTTGCCTACAATGATCTAACTTTTTAAAAACAATGTATCTATGTATTAGTCAATAATTAAAATAAATTTAACAAAAGACGTTTATGATATATTAAATGATTACGTTACAAATCCACATATGTTACATGATGCTATTTTATTTTAAAATAAATAGTATCATATATTTTAAATTATGATTCCTACACACACATATGTATATGTGTGTCTGGAAGGATAAATATGAGTCAGTAGGATTGCATGGTCATGGATGGGAACTGAGGGCCGGGGAAGGACACTTCCCTGTCGTGTGATGAGGCAGTGTGGTGGACACTGGAGCTGGGCTGGTCCAGTCCCACCGGGACCACTTCAGAGCCACACAGCCATGGGAAAGTCACCCTCAGCTTTCTCATCTAAAAAATTGGGATAATGATCATACTAATATGGTGCTGGCTAAGTGCCAGGCACTCTTACAAGTATTTGCAGATGTATTAGCTCATTTCATCCTCACTTCAATCCTATGTGGTAGGGTCATATCCTGATTTTAGAGGTGAAGAAACTGAGGTACAAAGAGGGTAAGTGACTTCCCAAGGTCCCAATGCTGGAAAGGGGCAGCACTGGCTCTGGAAACCACAGTCTTAAGTCATTAGCACTACCCTAAGTGCAAGTTATTATTACTATTTCACTTCACAAAATATGTTTAAATATAAGTTTTATAATCTTTGAATTTTATAACTTAGAATATGTGTGTGCATGTATGTGTAGTATTAATAGTTTCTTATAGCCGCTGTAACAAATTGCCACAAATTTAGCACTTAAAACAATAATAAAATTATTTTCTACAGGTATGGATGTCAAAAGAAGTCTAAGTCAAGTTGCTGGCAAGGCTGTGCACCTTCTAGAGGCTTTCAGAGACCTTCTGCTTCTTTGCCCTTTCCAGCTTCAAGAGGCCACCTGCATTCCTTGGCTCCTGGTCCCTTCCTCCATCTTCAATGCACAGCTCCCAGCCTCTGGTTCAGTCCCTATATCTCCTTTTTCTGACCCTGGCTCCTCCCATTTCCCTCTTGTAAGGGCCTTGTGATTCTATTGGGCCACCCAGATACTCCAGGATAATCTCCCTATCTCAAGATCCTTAAATTAATCAGATCTACAAAGTTTCTTCTGCCATGTAGGGTGACATATTCACCGGTTCCACGGATTAGGATGTGAACATCTTTGGGGGCCATTATCCTATCTACTATACATGTGTGTATATATACAAATGTATGTACATATACATACACACATGTACATACATAAAAATGTTAATGGAGGAAGTCAGATATTGTCTTAGTCCATTTTCTGCTGCTATAACAGAATCCCATAGACTGGGCAGTTTACAAGGAAAGGAGATTTATTTGACTCATGGTTTTGGGGGCTGGGAAGTCCAAAAGCATGGCAGTGGCATCTGGTCAGCCATCTGGTGAGGGCTTGCTTGCTGCATCACAACATGGTGGAAGGGCATCACGTGGCAAGGAAATGCACGCATGAGACAGAGAGGAAAATGGGCCAAACTCATCTCTCTATCAGGAGCACACTCCCAAGATAACTGACGCACTCCCACGATGATGGCATTAATCCATTTATGAGGGCAGAACCCTCATGACTTAATCACCTTTTAAAGGTCCCACCTCTTAATCCCATCACAATGGCAATTAAATTTCAACATGAGTTTTGAAGAGGACGTTCAAACCATAGCAGATATATTAAGCATGTTGTACATACATAATGCATACTGATTAGCTGCACATTAGATGTAAACTATATTTCTGTACATACGGTTTTTTAAATGGCAGAAATCTAAGCTTAGGAAAAATGAGGCTGAGCCCCCTGCTCAGAAGATGAGGGGTTCAGGGAGCAAGAAGTTCAGACCTTGTGTCTGTGTGGTTGGGAGTCACTATCTGCCCCAATACAGCAGGTTTATAAAAAAAAGTCATGCCTCATTAAATACACGGTCTCCCCTGGGAACCCCAGCACAGCCGATGCTTGACTTGGGACAGCAGGATGACTTGAAGAGCCCACTCCCACCCCACCATGGGTCAGGCAAACAGATCCAGAGGGAATCAATGGGCCGCTTGTCCAAACTGGCCCCAGGGCTGAGTCTGCATCAATTATGACATGGCTCTCTGACACCTCCTTGCTCAGGCTTTGGCGGTGTCTACTGAAATAGCTTTATTCTAACCAACTAAGCACTAAATCTGTGTTTCAGGAAAGAAGAGAGGCTTGTGGTTTCCTTGAAAAATCCTTGCATCTGGTGTTCAGCTGTAAGAGCCTCAATGGTGCCACTAAGTTGATTCTGTTTCTTCTCGAAAACACTCCCCACACAATTCCATGCATTTTAATTTCCAATCAGCCATGCTTTGTCAAGGTAACCACAGTGCTGTGAGTGACAAGTCTCAGCGGCTGCCTCATGGACCTTCAATTACCTTCCAGCTGAGCCTGTTTCAAGAGGCCCTCTATAGTTCTGAACTACATTCCCTCTTTTGCTGTGTTGCCAGCCCACCCCAGCCCCTGCCACGTGTGAGCTCCACCAGGACATTCCTTTGCCTTGATTTTTGTCTCTGCCAGCTCCTGTTTCAGTAGTTAAAGAGATAGATATGGTTGCTTGGTAGATACGGTCAACTCAATCTATCACTCCTGCTGCACTGGGGCAGGTGAATCCAGGCCACAACAGGAGGGCACAGCAGGAAGGTCAGGGGTCAGAGAAGCCAAATTCCTGTACACCTTGCTACTGCCAATAGGTCAAGAGAGCTAGGTGACCCCCAAGGAGGGAGCCTTGAGCAGACCAATACAGTGTCCCTGACACTAACCACATCTTAAGCAAACCACTCTTACTCTTTGCTGAGTGTCCTTATCAGACTAGTTTATGGGGACAACTAACATCCCATGGCCCACAGCATTGTCATACATATTTATGACAGATGTTTGTTAAGATTTATTTCAGTTCAAAGACCCCATGACATTTTATTGAGGTAGCTCTGAATTGTATATGGAAAAAAATCAATCTAGACCATAATTTTTTAATCAAAATATTCAAAAGGAAAAGTTTGCACAACTGAAATTTTTCAGTTGGTCAGGAATGTGATTGTTTAAACATGTCTGCCCTTCCTATATTCTTACATACATCTTTAAAAGGAAATAGGTGTTGAAAACTGACAAACAGTATATTCTATCTGGAGTCAATTTAGAATTCCTGTCTTATGAGATATAGCACACCTCTTGATTCCATAAGCTATGTGACTCAGAGTTTTTTCTTCCTCATTTTAAATATGATTTATATTCATCAAACGTAGCAAATTTTCAGGAGACCTAAGACATAGAAAGGGAAGCAAGAGCTATGCATTAAGAAAAGGGAAATAACAGTGGGGAATGGGAGGAAAATGGGGAGATGTAGGTCAAAGGATACAGAGTAGCAGTTATGTAGGACGAACAAGTCTTGAAATCTGATGTACAACATGAGGACTATAGTTATTAATATTATATTGTATTGGGGATTTATCTTAAAGATTAGATTTTAGGCACTCCTGCAACACACACAAAAAATGGGTAACTTTGTGGGATGATGACTATGTTACTTTGCTTGACTATAGTAACTATTTCACTATATGTGTATCAAAACATCATGTTGTACTCCTTAAATATACACAATAAAACTTAAAAAGGGAAATAAACATCTATTGAGTACCTAGTATGTGTTAGGCATTGCACCCGGCACTTTCTATGAGATAGCTGTTGTCCTAAATTTCAAATGAGGAAACACAGTCAGAGATGTTATATAAGTGACCTAGGTCACACAGCTAATTAAGTGGGCATTGGGATTCATAATGTCTCTAAATTCCATGATCTTTTTTTTTTTTTCTATCATGTTCTCTCTCCAGCATGTTGAAGCAGGATAAATTTTCAAACAACCACAGTGAAGAGGGTGTTAGATGTGACCATAAAATCTGCAATATAAAAGATTATGACGAATAAAGTTAGGCTTAGTTAATCATAAAACTGAGCTTCAGTTCTCTTAACATTTAACTGAACATTTATGGGTATATTATCCCAGAGAGAGTCCAAACTTGTAAGCATATTTTTGGAATTTGTATGTGGAAACCAGGTCAAGATTCCACTTTTTCCCCAAAAAGCCCAGAGGTCTTTCATGTCTCCCAGAAATCTCTTTCTCATTCTCCACCCTCTCCCCCGACAAATAGCACGGGCTCAGCCTGTGCCTTTCAGAGAGTTCTAACAGCCTGGCAGGGCTAGAGTTATCACAGGGGACAATGAGCAGAAGCTTTGTCATGACTCCTGACTGGATAGCACCATCCCCAGAAGGTGCCAGGCGGTGGGAGAAGACGGGTTCTGCAGTTTATTGGTCACAGATACAGTTCATTGCATCACTCACGCACACCCACCCCTTCCCACACCAGCCTTCGCAGGACTTACAATATTACAAAGAAGGGCCCTGCTCTCTTTTCTATACGACTGTGTCTTTAGCCCTGTCAAAAATTATAACATTTGATAGATCTAGATCACATATAAAATGAGGAAGCAGAAAACCTCAAATAGCTTAAGTCTCAAGAGGTGTGCTGTCTCGCATAAGACAGGAGTTCCAAATTGACTCTAGGTCGAGGTTTCTTAACCTCAGCACTGCTGACATTTGGGGCCAGATATTTTTTGTAAGAATTACAAAGCAGAGTGGTCTGCGTCCTTCAATCCCAACCCCCTTCCCCTGGCTAAAGCCTACTCATCCCTCGGGTTCCTGCTGAAACCTCACTTCTTCTGGGTGGTCTTCCCAGCTGCCCTGAAGTCTGGATCCCATGTCCCCTCTGGTGCGTTCCCCATGCACCTCGAACTTCCCTCACTGAGCGTTGCATTGTAATCTCTGTTTACTTAGATGATGAGGCAGAGCAGTTAGACTTAAATGTTCTGACCCCCAGTCTATGCTATTTGTTGCTGCCCCAGTCTGATGCCTCACTTATTGCTGTTGTCCTCCTACAACATCCTCACCAAATTGTGGTCAAGCCCCTGCCTTCATGCCTTAGGTAGTGGAGCACTCACTACCTTTCGAGGCTACCATCTTATTGCTAGACAGTTAGAAGTGTGTCTTAATAGTAACCCCCGATCTTTCTTCTTGCAATCTCTCCTTGGCCCTGGTTCTGTCCCTGGGAGCCACCACTTTCAGAATGCCAGGTAGGTACAAGCAGCTCATCTACCAGGCTGACATCTCCCAACCATCCAGTCTCTCTGCAATTCACAAATCCTTGGCCCATCAGCTGTTCAAGTTCAGGGAATTCAGACCTCTTGCTTTCTGAATGAGAGATACATGATGAGAAAGGCAAACCCAGAAGGAAAGAATAAATCTCTTCCATGCCCAACCTAGGAGGTTGGGTCTGGGCCTGGGTCTCTGTCCCCAGTAAGCAAGAATTAGGGTATTACTGTGTATTAACGTCTGGAATCAGAGGGCCATCTGCTCCTATCTGGGTTTTAGGAATGCTCTAGGACACCACGTGGAGGCAAACTCTGCATATATCTTTGGGAAGTCTGAATGGTTGTACGAAGCCTCAAGCCTGGCCATTTGCCCAGTGCAGGCAGTCCAGAAAGAAGTTCATACAAAGGGAATACAAAGGGAAGACAGGAAGGAAAGAAGCAAAAGCCACTCAAGTAGACACATCTCTCTCTCCAAAAGAGGGTCCCCTTGGCTGGTACCATGCCAGGCTCTTCCCTATGCCCAAGACCAACTTCAGGCCTTCAGCACCCGGCACCCCAAACATCTCTCCACTTCTTAGAAAGGAACAGTTCCATTTACCTCTGGCCAGTAACACCCCTACTACTTCACATGGGACTTCAGGGTATCTCACCAAAGAAAAGTTTGTCTTTTTGAGGAGCTTCCTGTCTCCATTCTCACTCGTCCTAAGTTGTTCTCCATATTGCCACCAAAGGGTCTTTCTAGAACACAAACATGATCCTGTTATTCACCCACTTAAAGCCCTCCGAATGACTGTTCACTATCTTCAGGGTAAAACCCCAACTCGTTTATCAATCTCCTTTCTACTGCCCTGCCCTGGCCCGGGGTAAGGCTGGCTGCTGTCCCCATGTGCCCTGTATGACACAGCGCATACATCTGCAGGCTCCCCAGAGGCACATGCTCCCTGGGGCTGTCATGCCCTTGCCTGTGCTGGTCCCTCTGCCTGGGAGTGTCCCCATCCTCATCACCTGGGAGAATCCTTACTGGTCCTCTACAGACCGACTCCAGAGTCACCTTCTCTGGGAAGCATTCGTGACCTGCCCACCTGACTCCATACACCCCCAGGTTGAGTTCGTTGCCCCTCCTCTATATTCCCACAGCTTATATGCTTACTCTTAACATAGACAACACTTGTCACAAACTCCTGTATTTGCCCTTTAATCCACTTCTCCCCGCCCCCCCCCCCCCACACTCATCTCTAAACCAGGACAATGACCGGTCTTTATTTATAGCCCTCCTACTCAGTACAGAGCCTGGCACACAGTAGGTGTTCAATATATGTTTTTTGAATGAACAAATGAATGAATGAATGAAAGGCCTGTGATGATTGAATAGTCTTACCATTATGACAATTCCTGCACCCTGCTTGTAAACCACAACCTGGTTAACAACATATTAACATCTCTTATACATTCCCTTCCAGATTATAAATACATAAGTTTTCATATTGATGAACCATGGTCTAAGATTGCACTGTCCAGTATGGTGACTGCTAGCCACATGTGCTATTTAAGTTAATTAAAATTAAATAAATCAAAAGTGTATTTCCTCAGTGATATGAGCCATTATCGGCTTCCATATTGGACAGTGCAGATATAGGATGTTTCCATCTCCACAGCAAGTTCTATTAGACAGTGCTGGCCTAGGGCAAGGCATCTGAATTGGGGACACAAAGCAGAGAATATGTATTAATATACACCTTTGCCCTCAGAGAAATCTGATCTAGCATTCCAAGAAATCCTATCCGCTATATTCCCTGGATCAACTGTCCTTTTCAATATCGTAAGATATTATCCAAGCATTTCTGTCTTACCTATGGTTCTAAATATTCATTTTTGCATGTATGTAAATGATCTCTCTGTTATGACAAAGTAAACAATCATTTTAAAATTTCTTGCTCCTTAAAATTATCCTTTTTTTTAATAATTGCCATATGGCTCACTGATTTACAAGAGTGTTAAGAGACTTAATTAATGTTTGTTTGGAGCTTTGCCTGTCAGGGTTGTTATTACGATCCACTGAGATTCTGCTGGTAACAAAAAGTTTGTTGGAAAACCCAAGCTTATTCAAATGGAGGCATACAAACAACAGGACGAATTCCCTAGTCAGTTTCAATTTATCACTTATCTTTATCAACTATTTATTGAGCAGGTACCATGTGTTTGCAGTGAATGGATACTTGCCATTACTTCCTGGTGTGAAATCCTTGGCATCCGTCGAAACTGCTATCACTGAAGGTGAAGCTGTAGAGAGAATATATGGGGATGTGCAGGGGACTAGCTGGTGACTCAGGCTGTCTTTGTCTTGATGGAGTCACCTTAACCCTGGCTGCTAGCTGTGTGCATCCAGAACTGAATTATGTCCACATACCCAAAGGAAATGGATCATCATCATCATCATCATCACCATCATCATAACAATAATCATATTTCTAACACTTAGAAAGTACTACTATGTACCAGGCACTGCTCTGAGAGATACATATTATCCCCATTCATCAATTTCTTGGGACTGACTCTTGCAAAATCAGAATTCTTAAGTATTCTCAAATATGATAGCATTTCCCAGTGACCTAACACCGGTATTTGAATATGTTCCAGAACCAGCTTACTTTGTGAACCTGATTTAGAAGTCCAGAGGTTGCTTGGTGGGCACTGCTATAGCAGATATTCATGGAACATCTACTCTAGCACTCTCACCTTACCCTACGAAATTTACATAGCTCCTACAGGAGCCACTGACTTCTTTATTTGCTCCACCTTGTAGATACAGTTGATTGGTTCTGGGTAGATACTTGACCCAAATGGGCCAATAAGCCTGCTCCCCCCACCCAGGATGTTTGACCTACGACAGAAGAAAAGGCAGTGAGTCCCTCTCCAGAGGTGGAGGTTATAAGGTGTAAAACTCAGATGGTAGAGGTGTCCATTTTCTCTCTATTTGGAGAAGTGTGTAGGAAGAGAGGCAGAAGCCAGCATGTGGGGAGAGGCAGAGAAAGTCCTACGACATGCCCAGGCTCCTAATGCCCTAGTGTCCTGAGACCAACCTCATCCCTGGCCTCCTATCAGAGTGTGGTGTTCATGCCTTCCTTGAATTCAAGGCAAATACGGTTCCCTTTAGACCTCAGGTTATTTAAGTTGAGCTTCTTTCACTTGCAACCAAAAAGGCTCTAGTTACCACAATTGCCTTTGGGATCTGGTCCAAACCCCTTAGCATACCATAAAGGCCCTATCCGACCTAGAATCCACCTTCCTAACCAGCTCCAGCTCCTGCCACTCTCCCTCTCTCAGTGCCTCTAACTCACCATGCTCTCTCTTCAGCACTTTCTTATATAACTCTCTGTATTTTCTGCTCAATCAAAAGTTCAATGAAGACAGGGGCTATATGCATTTTGTTCATTGCTATATTCCCAGTGAGTAGCAATGTGCCTGCCATAGAGTTGGTGCCTAGTAGATATTTATGGAATGAATTAATGAGTCAGCACAGCAAAGCTACATAGTCCTGAAGAACATTTCACCCAACCACTGTGATCCCTTGCAAAACATCCTAGCCTACAACAGGAGCATTTCTCTGGGTCAAGAACACTCTGCCTGATTTTCAGTCTCTCTTCCCTGGACAGTATTGGGTGCTCACTGACAAATCTGGCCATAGGAATCCCCTCTTGTAAGCTCATTGCAGACCAGCCCCCTCTATTAGCAAATCTCCTTCAGGCACAGACCCAGGGTTAGGTTTCGGCTGCAGCCAAGTAAATGCACATGAATGTGTGCAGTTCTCCAGCTTGGCTGAGCCCTGATAGACTTGGTACTACTAAACTGCTTTTTACTGACTGCCTTTTACGAACTGCCCATTTTATTAACTCTTGGGACAGTTCTATAGAGAGCTGATCTCATCTATGACATTTTTATTCTCTCTAATTTCACTTAAGTCTAGAAGGTAATCTAGACCTAAAGCTCTAGGGTTCTGATGTCTGTTGTCATTCGTCATGGGAACCCCCACCATTGAGATAACTCCAGCTGCATCAGCAGCAGCAACTGCACCCACAGCAGCGGGGCTAACTCCAACGGCAGCTCTCCCACCATGCCGGCAGTGGCAATGGCAAACTCAGAGTGGGATGGAGAAAGAAGTTATTGCAACCTTTTTTATTATTATTTAAATTCACACAGATGTCTTTTATCAACTCCCTTCCTCTGCGTTTCCTTCCCTGCCATCTCTTCACTTCCTGGGCTCTCAAGGTCACTGCTGCAATGGGTAATTTTTTGTGTCAACTGGCCTGGGCTAAAGGATGCCCAGATAGCTAGCTAACATTATTTCTGGATGTTTATGCAAAGGTGTTTCTGGAAGAGATCAGCATTTGAATGGGTGAACTGAGTAGAGCATATGATGCTCCCCAGTGTGGACGGGCCTCATCTAATCCACTGAGGGCATGGACAGCACAAAAAGGCAGAGGAAGGGGAATGTGCTCTCTGCCTGACTGCTTGAGCTGGGACGTCAGTCGTCAGTGTTCCTGGCTCTCAGGCCTTCCGAATACACCACCAGCTTTCCTGGGCCTCCTGCTTGCAGAGGGCAGATTGAGGGACTTTCCAACCAATACCTCATAATAAATCTCTCGCTCCATCTCTCTCTCTTTCTCTGTCTCTCTCTCTGTCTCTGTGTCTCTCTCTCTGTCTCTCTCTCTCTCTCTGTCTCTCTCCCTATATATATACTTATTTAATATATATGTTTATATAGATATATAAATATTTCTCCTATTGCTTCTATTTCTCTGCAGAACCCTGACTAATGCATCTGCTGAGGTGGCTTTGGAGGCTGTTGAGAATCAGAAGAGAGGATGAGAAGAGAGAAAATGTGCGGTCACAAGGAAGGGAAAGTGTTTGAATCTCTCCTCTTCCCCACCCCCCATCCCACACTCAAGTGCCCCCTTTCCCTGTCCCCAACCCCCTCCCCGGGCCCCAGCAGCCTTCCTTTAGCAGCTTGGCCTCTGCCTCCTGGATTCCCCAGCCCAAGTCCACCTCCAATGTCTTGCTTTGGTGGCAGATTCCTGAGCTGTGCGGCTGACGGTGGGAGCCCTTGGCTGGCTGCCAGGGCGCTCCTCTCCTCATTACTTTCCTCCCCACAATTCATTTCCCTGTGATTGCAGACAATTAGGATGCCAACAAACGGCTGCCCGGCCCTGCTCGGCAGTTACATAACCACAAACATGTGTGCACTGCCCATCGGAAGCAAGTGAGCTGCTAATGAGGAGGGTTAATTACAAAGTGAGGGTCACCCCAGAATAGCCCTCGCTGCAGTTCGTCCACTCTTGGACAGAGGCCAGGCACCAAAGCTTTGGCTGTAAGGACCAAGATAATTTGCAGTGGGTCTTTTGGAAAGAGAACTGCTGAGCCCTGCTTATGAGTGCAGAAAGGCGTGGGGGGCACAGCTCTCTCACATGTCCTGTCCCTGAGAATCTGTTAATACAATGCCCCAAAGTTACCCCAGAAGCATCACAGGCTTTCAACTCTTTGGCCTACTTGCTGTTCTCTTCCTCCCTATACCCTCCCGAGCGACTCATGGCTTTGAGGCCCTGCTTCTGCTTCCTGCTTCAAGACACTTAAATACATCCTAGGGGTGTCTGTGATGCTGCTCAGTTCTCCCGCACCTCTGAGAGGATCATGCCCTAATGAACAACCAACCAGCCATACTTAATGTCTTGGGGGAAAACAACGTAGGGAAAGCTCCATCCAGACATAATCTGTTGACTCCAGGCCAGATCTTTTTCCATCAAGCCATACCTGTGCTAACTTAAAGTTTTCCCTGTCACACTTTTCTGTAAAACCCTAGGCAAGAGCAGCTTCTATGATACCTTACTTTCTCCCTCTTCAAGCTGCTAAAGTTGTGTCAACATCACTTCTGAAATCACAAATGGGAAAGCAGAGCTCAGCATCAGAAGTTGAAAGAATTGGGAGTCAATATGTATTCCGAGCATGCGATGACTTGGGCGTGTGGCTCAGAGTTAAGGCTGTAAACAGTGAGTCGACTGGAAGTTCACTTTGTGATGTGGGAACAGTTCTGATTGTGTGCAGGAATCCATCACACCTGGATCGCTCCGTCATTTCTTCAGGGTTTCCCTGTATCTTATAGACAGTAAAAGTCTTTTCCTCCAGTTTATTTTTGTCCATTTCCCTCTCATACAGGGACAAAAAGAGACTAATTCCTACATAAAGTTTTACTTCTTTTTTACCCTCCAAAACTATTCCATTCTCCAATGTGTTTGTCATACAATTGCAATCCAATACCAACACACCAAGACCATTATATATTTTCATATTTATCATATGACTGGGTCTATTTTCATCAAATGCCAAGAAATCTACTTTTCTAAAATGCTGTAGATGTAGCCTATTTCATCTGATGGGTCCCATCAAATTCCTCTTTCTCTTCTTATTTTCAGTTTACGATATGGACTCAGTCCCTTTTCTCATAAGGGTAAGACAGCTGGTCTTGGAAAAAAATTATTTATATATTTCAGTTATATCTTACCCAAGCCCTTCTCCTGATGGGAAGCTAAACCAATATGAAGCACCTTGGAGGGGTAAGGACCAGCGAGTATAGAGTGCAAGGCAGGGAGCGGCAGAGAAAGAGGCTGATGGGGTAAGCAGATGCCAAGCAATGAAAGCGAAAGAGTTTGTACCATATTTTGTAGACAAGTGGCAATATTTAACATTTTTTCTTCAGACAAATGACGATATTGTTCCTATGCACACTGCCGAAGGCATACACAGATTTACACAGAGTTCCCCTACTACTAGCTATAAATCCCCCCGTCCATTCCCCATCAAGAAGCACCTCACCATGCAAGTGATTTAGGGTAATTTTTTCACAGAAATAAAATGCATCCACCATAATAGTCAAACAAATTATTCACAATATTTAGGGCCTTAACTCTTGTCAGTAATAAGTTCACAACATGCAGAGATTTCTGTCTGTTTCATTTCCTGCTGTACCCCAAACACCTACAACTATAACTGACACAGAGTAGATGCTCAATAAATATTTGCTGAATGGATGGATGAAAGGATGAACCTGCAAACAAGTGTGTCATGGCACCAGAGGCTGACACCATTGTGGTCAGGAAGCACATTGCCACTGAAGGCTTTTCAGCAAAGGGTTGACAGGATCATATGCATGTTTCTGAAAGATCACTCTGCCTGCTGCGTGAAGGGTGGAGAGAAGAGGAAGAGCCCAGCAGCAGGGAGACCCGCCAGCAGGCTAACGCAGTGATGCGGGCAGAAGATGATGAGTTCCTGAACCGTGACAGTGCTGATGGGCTGGGGAGGAAGGGAGAGATTCAAGAAATACTTAATAGAACTGAACAGAAGTTAATCAAAGAATCTCTTTCCCATCAAGTCTTTGAACAGGATCAATTACCAGTCTAGGCCAAGGACCAAGAATGCTCATCATACTGAAATCATAGTGGCAAAACCCAGATGCCATTATATGTAGGCAGAGTTGGACGTCACCTACACATTATAATGTCAGGAACACATGGAGGAGCTGAAATCCAAAAATATCTATGCCACCCACTGGCTGAAATTACACCATTAAAGCAGTATTTCTTGGTTTTAATCCTTGCCTTTCCAGATGACTTTAAAACATGTAAATATGCTTGAGAAGGGGAAAAAGAAATGTTTATTGAGTGCAAAAGGCACTCTGCATACATTTATTGAATCCTAACAACGACCTTGTGATTTTATTGTGAAGAGAAAAGCCAAACCCCAGACGGAGACATGAGTAATAAGTGGGAAAGATGGGTTTTAAACTCAGGTCTTTGTGATTTCTTTTTTCTTGGGTGTATCCTGACTGACAGTATCATTATTATTGTTACAATCACTATTTCTATGTTGTTCCTTTCATAAATATGAGCACTGTAGGGGAATTGGTGGAGGTTCTAAGAGTTGTAACAGTGCAGGCAAGATAGAAAGAATTCATAGATAATAAACATGTTCAGTGTCATAGCTTTACCTAAGCTTACACTTACAGGGCAGGCCTGGACTAGGAAGTGGCCGGCAAGAATCAGAGCCAGACAGAGTAGTGTGACCTAAGATTCTGAGCACGCTCGCTCGTTCTCATGAGCCACGAGTTGTCAGATCTCTACAAAAGCTCCCAGTAGGAGATCCCTGTGGCCTTAAAATTATGACAAAACCCATATAGAATTCAAAATGGAGACCAGGAAGAGTAACTTCTACATATTTTCCCAGAAGACTGGAAGGCAACTAGCTGGCCCTGACCCTGAGAGGAAACTCCCCCACTTAGAAGTTTACTTTTCTTTTGCAGATTTCTCGTTGTATTAAGTCTTCTTCTTCTCTTCCAGAGCTCAGTATTCTTCCACATCTGAGCAGTCATTAAGTCCCACTTCCCAAGTCCCAGAATTGTGCTTCCTTCCTGTTTTATTTCCTGGACATTTCTAACACCTAATAGAGCCAGGTTGTAATAGCACACTTCACCAGTAGGGGCTGCCAACCAGCCTACAATGGTGCCAAACATAAAAATAAGTTAATTTCAGTTTATTGATATACAGATGTGTCCTGGCTTACTGGTCCTTAAGTTTGAAACCTATGCATTGAGCCTACTTTACCAGGGCATGCAATAGGGAGGAAGAAGATGGTAGAAGTTAAGCTGAGGGGAAGAGCCAAGGTCAGAAAGTGGTAGGACTGGACAAGACTAGAGCAAGAGGACAGTGAGAGCTGGGTCAGAGCCTCAGGCTAAGAGCAGGGTACATCAGACCCTCAGCTAATTAGATCTGTCAGCTTTCTCAGAACTGATCAGGTTCAAGAGCTCTAATCCATGCTAGCCAAACTCACAAAACACCGAGTTTAGGAAATCAAAAGCTAAGCCATTAATTTCCAGAGAAAAAATGTAAATGCTAATTGGTTTGGAACCCAGACCCTCCCCTGGACAATGCTAGAGGCAAGCTGACAGTGTCTTGGCCTTTGGTTCTCAATTTTTGTAGACCCTTTGAAACACTTCCTCCTGTGAGCAATACCAAGCACATACAATATGCCAGTATAGCTGGTTAGGCTAAAATCTCTTTCTAGCTGTCACATTCTAAGTAAACATTCCCTAGACTACCCTGAATTCTCCCACAGAAGTTATGTCCATCCATTCATTCTTTCATCCAATAAATACATATTGATGCCTACTATATGCCCAGTAACGTGCAAGCAGCTGGAGATATAACTAGTAAATGAGAGAGGTGTGGTCCCGGTTCATATAGAACATAGTTATTAATAAAGTAGGGAGACAGACTACCAACAGAGAAACACACAAAACCACTGCAGAGTGTGTGAGGGGTATGAAGGTATAGGATGAGGCAAGAAAGGACAGAGGGCCTCCTTAGATAGGGTGGAAATGTGACATTTAAGACATCTGAGACCTGAAGAAGCCAACCTTACAAAGGGGCTGTGGGGTCAGGTCAGGGATTCAGGCAGAGGCCAGGCATATGTGAAGCCTCTAGATTGGGAAAGAATTTGGCAGGAAGGCTGATCAGTGTTGCTGGAGTATAATGAGCAAGGGGAGGGGGGTGTTGTGTGACGTGAAGGTGGAGACAGACCATGCGGAGCCTTGTGTACTGTGATAAGGAGTTTAGATTTTATCTGAGGGGAAATGAGAGTCATGGAAGAATTTTAAGAAGCAAGGTGATGTGATAGCAGTTGAGTTTTTTAAAGATCGCCCTGGATGCTGTGTGGAGAATACATTGTGTCTCGGATGAGGGTGGTGTCAGTCTAGAAGAATGACTTACGGGCTCACGTACAAAATTATTACAGACTTACTAATGGATTAGAGATGGGAGAGGATTTCCTGTAGGTTTCCAGTAGGTAGGTGGTGAGACCATGTACTAAGTAGGAAAAACAAAGCATCTTCTAGGTCAATACCTTCTGCTCTCAAAATTCTGTGAGTGAGCCTCTATATATTATTAGAGATGCTCCCCAAAGAATCTCTGGATCTGTTAACAACAACTGAAAAAGCCAAACATCGGTTCAAACAAAAATGTTAAAAACCAACTCTCCCTTCTTAACCTCCTTGGTATGGTTGAGCAGAGCAACACATTTTAATTTACAGTCTCAATTAAATCATAATATTAAGGTCACTGTTTAGATACTCAGACACAACATTATTAAATCCTATCCACTTATGATTATTATTGTTGCTGCTATTAAAACTTTAAAGGTATCTCTGGAGATCTTTTGAATGAACAGCAAATTCAGAGGGAATTAAATCTTACTTTTAGGAAAATAAACTTTGCCATCCAAGAACTATAATTGGATAACTTGACCATAAAGAACAATTTTCAACAGATTATTTTTTTACATAGCCATCATTTATGGATTGCCTACCATGTGCCAAATTCTATTAAATCTTCACGATCACTCCATGAAGTGGGTGTCATTGTTCTCACTTGCAGCCTGAGAAAATCAAGGCTCACAGAAGACGTGACGGGGCTAAAGTCATGAGTAGTGATTGCCACTTGGGTCCATTGGGCTTCAGAGTCTTGCTCTTTCTCACTTTACTCTTCTCGATGCACTTGTATTTATTATATCTTTGGATTTATCAGCAACCTCCTGCATAAATGACATTTTTATAGGCATCAGGGAAAAAGAAGCTATATGCCAGGAATGGCAAACTCACATGCCTACTGGCCCCAAGCAGATGCTGTGAATTAATGAATAGTTCTGATCAAAGAAAACTGGGAGTCACAGGGACTGTGGGAAACTTGGGCGCACGTGCCCCTCCCACGGAGGTCAGCCCCCGCTCGGCTCCACACGACTGCCGCTGCCGGCATGGGCCCTGTGTGACTAGATCTTCTGCTTTACCAAGGAAGCAAGAAATCCACATTTCCACGGGAGCTCTCTCAAATTTTAAGAAAAGTCTGTAAATTAAAATTGAAAAAAAAAAACTCAAATATTTTTTAAAGCACCGTGTGTGCCAACAGCATGCAAGCCCAGCAAAATGGGTGTGTGTGTGGGCAGCATCCAGCCTCCAGGCTGCCAAGTTCTCACCTCTCCTGCACAGGTACCGTACTGTACCCTGAGGCATTATTTATGATTTGGAAGGATTTTAACTGACCTTACTGTCCAATGATGTGGGTTGGCTCAAATATCTTTGCTGCAGCCATCTGATTGAATTTTCAAACCCTTTAATACTGAGCAGTATGAAGACCATGAAGCGCACTAAAAAATTCTCAGAAAACACAGCAGGGTAACATGCTTCTGATATGACATTAAATTTAAAAAGCAAACTACAAAATGATTACCCTGGCAAATGTTTTATATCTTGAACTAGGGGGCGGTTACAAGAGTGAACACATGAAAAATCACCGAGCTATATAGATTTGGGCACCGCACAGCATGGATATCATATCTCAATAAAAAAAATTAATGCTACCTGGGATAGGATTACCATTCTGCACATTTTTGCATGAATATGGACAAGAATTGCAAGGAAGCAGGGGCAAAGAAAGTAATTTGATTGTGTTGGCTGTGGGGGTAATAAAAGTTTCTCTTTTTCCCTTTTCTGCATGTTGATTCTATTACGGTTACTGCAAAACAATATTTCTTTGAGGGAAAAATACTCCTCAAGATATATTATCTAAGAGGAGCAAGAGTAGAATTTAAGTTGATTTTTTTTTTAAAGATCAGTAGGTAATTACCTTCCCATTTTAATGCAGATTGAAAGCCCAAAAGAGGGATTCATTATTTAATGTCTGATCTGGGTCATTTTCTACCCCTTTCCAACTGAGCCCCCCACCTGCTGAGCAGGTCAGAAGGGAAACTGGGGGTTCCAGTGCCCTGCAAGGTAAGAAAGAGACGTGATGCCGCCTGTCCATGGCCCCTGTTATTAGAGAGCCTCTGGCTTGCCCACTGAGCTACCACTGTCTCCCTCATACCAGTCAGGATGATTTATGCCGTAAGTAATAGAAAATCCAACCAGCTGGCTTAAAATACCAGAAAAAGTTCATTATCTCACATACCCAGCATTCAGGGTATGGAGGACTCCAGAGCCTGCTACAATCAGCAACTCGATGTCAGCAGAGGCTCAGGTTCTTTCTGTATCTGTGCTTCGCTGTTCTTTCTGTGGCTGTCCCCCTCCAGCCTTGTAGCAATGTAGTCAGAGCTGCACATAGTCCGAGAGCAAGTTTCTTGTTCACATCCAGCAAAGGAGTGATATTGCTTCCTTCTGTGTGTTTCTCATTAAGAAGGCTTTTTTTTTTTTTTTTTTTTTGCCACCAAAAGCCCTCATTGGACTTCTTCTCATATCTCAGAATAGAACAAGATTGAGTCCCATAACCATTTAAAAATCCCTAGAAAATAGCATGATGAAATTACCATGAGCAATTGCACTAATCCACCTGGATTAAGACTGCTGTGGGGTATCAGCCCCATGTCTGGGGCTCCCCTTATCAGTGTTAACCCTAAAAAAAAATCTTAAAATGTGTCTGCTTCACTGGTTTCCCAGTTTCCATAATCCTTGCCTGGACCATAGTAAGAGCCTCCTAACTAATCTGCCTACAAGTTCCTGGCAGTTAGGGACAGTCACTGTACCCCAGCAGCCAGAGGGTTAAGTCAATCTACCAAATAAAATGTTGGGAGTAGGAGGGTCATGGTAGAGAGAGAAAATGAGCTAGATGTGGAAGAAAACTTTCTTTTGGTTGTTGAACTGTGCTTCATTGCATATGATACGGCACCAAGACTAGACCATGCGGTACCTGGGTTATATATGGGCTATAATGTGATTCTCAGAACTAAATGTACTCAGTAATCGGTAAGTTTATACTGGAAATGCCAAGTTTAAAATCTCAGAAAGAACCACCTGCCAAGAGTGATGTTCATTCATCTACTACACCTTTTGAGGGATTATTATATCCCAGGCAACATGCTCAACACTGGAGATATTTAACACAAAGGTGTGGAAGGCTGACGCAGTCTCTGCTCTTTTAGAGCTAACAGTATAGCGGGAAAGGTAGTCATTATGCAACTAATTATAGACTGATTATTTAATTACAATTTTGACAAATGCTGTTAATAGAAAAATACAGGAGGCTGAGACCAGATAATGGTGCAAGGTGGGAAGTGTGAAATCAGAAAATGCTTTTGCAAGGAAGTGATATTTAAACTGAGTGGAGTTTAGCCCAGAGAAAAGGTAAGGAGAGTGTGTTCCAGGCAGAGGACGCTGTACATACAAAGACCCTGAGGCAGAATGAAACGTGGAAGGACTAAGAGAAGGTCATTGTGCCTAGAATACAGAGAGTAAAGAGAAGAGCAGTACGAGATGAGCTGGAGGTGGGGGCTGTCAGCAGGGGTGGCCCCTGCAGGACCTTTCGCACTAGAGGGATTTAAGCAAATGATACTGATCAGAAGCCAGAAGATGCCATATGAGCAACTGGGAAGAGGTTGTCAGAAACAGAGGATAAGTAAGCTGCTCCCAGAATTCTCAGAGAAAGGGGGTACTTTTGCCAGTGAATGGAGCTCTGATTAATCTGACTGGTTTGTGTTCACTTTGCCCTTTCACCCAGTGTCACCCTCAGCCACCGTAAAGCCACAGATCTCAGTGAATGACATCACCTTCCCTTTCCAGAGCCTGTAGGGCCGATGCGGTCCATGTGCAGCTGGAGATGTTCCCAGATACCTGGGCCATGGGCCTCCCCTGGCTCTGGCCTTGTAGCCAGCTGCCTCCTTACCCCAAGGTTTTGCACTACAAGCAGGAGCCCTGTCTGTTCCTCCAGGCTGGGCTGTGCAGAGCGTTAATTTGCCTGTTAATTTTCCACATGAGAGAATATGCACAATGAAGCACAAATAAGAAGCAGGACATCGACACTGTCTCCAGCTGAGAAATCAATTTATACTTTAAATTACTCTGGGTGACCCCAGTCACCACTGGGTTCCTATTGCCATCTATCCTGATTTGTAGAAAGTTGTCCTCCTGGAGCATGCAGCCCCCAAGAGTGCCCTAGAGGGTTCTGCTGCTGCACCCCAGTGATACACTAACGGCCCAGTGAGGAGGAACCCCAGGATTAAAGGCCGAGAGTCCCCAGGGCAGGCCGGTAGCACGTACCACACTGCATAGCACGGTGACGAGGTCTGCTGGGCCCATGCTACTGCTTGGTGTCAGGGACAGCATCAGCCAGCCTCAGGTCTGGCAGGCTCACAGCTGGGTTCAGAGTCCACGCCCCTGCTCCCCGTCACTGACAGCTCAGCTGATTAACTACCTGCATCATCCATCCATTGCACGACACCACCTGAGAGTCAGACAATCTGCTTGGTTCAGAGGAGAGAAGAAATTGAAAAAGATGCCTATGTACCTTAACGCTGGAGGGTTGTTTATTTGTTTGTTTGTTTAATGAAGCAACCTGAGCTTAAGTACCAGTTCTTCCATCTAATAGATATGTGACCTTAGGCTGACTATATATAACCTCCCCGTGCTTTAGATTCCCAACCTGTGAAATGGATACAATGTCTGCTTCCCAGAGTGGTCAGAAGGGTTATATGTTTATAAATAAAATTAAGTTTCCATGTGCTTATTTGTCACTGCATCCCACAAAATCGGCTCAGTGGATCATCACCAGATATAGAGATTATAATTGAGATGGTCTCACATAAAATAGAAGCCACTTGAAAAGGCCACATATTGTATGGTACTATTCATATGAAACATCCAAAAAAGGCAACTCCACAGAGACAGAAAATAGATCAGTGGTTGCCAGGGGTTGGGGCTGGGGGGATGGGTACAGAGTTTCTTTTGGGGGTGATGAAAATGTTCTGGAATTAGATAGTGGTGATGGTTGCACAGCTTTCTGAATATACCAAAAGCCATTGAATTGTATACTTTAAAGGGATGAAGATTACAGTATATCTGAATAAAGGTATTATTTTAAAATACATCTTTAAAATGTTTACTTATATAAAACTGTATCTGAATAAAGCTATTATTTTAAATATATGTGTGTATGCATATGTGTGCACACGTGTGTATATGTATATATATACCATATGGCGTATAGGAAATTCACTCTGGAGGTATCTCAGGAAAAGAGTTGCAATATGAATTAAGATGACATAGATGGAGAAAACAAACAGGAGACTCAAACATGAGCCCAGATCAAGAGTTTCAAACACAAATAATGAGGCTTGCAGGTGTTAATATGCAATCACGATGCTTGTCACATAATGCTAATAGCTACACGTGGCTAATGGTTATCATATTGGACAGCACAGTTCTTCTGGAAGGAAGACTGAAAAGAAAAGAAAGCAAAGAAGGAAAGACACACCCACTAATCAAAACCTGCAAGCTAAGCTGGCCAAGTCTCCAATACTGCTTTGTTCCACCCACCAAAGCTCAGCAAGGTAGTTGACCCTATCCCCATTTCAACCCTGGAGCAAACAGAGGCTCAAAGAGGTCAAGCAAGGTCAAGGGAAAAGGAGTTTTGTTCATAAGCTGAGAAGGGAGATGCCTGAAGAGAGAAGACAGCTAAGATACGAAAGAAGGAAAAGATGATGGGCGGAGGAGATCCCAGAGGATGGACATGGAAGGGCATTTAAGGATAAAATTCCACAGGGTAAAAGATGTATTTTGTACATCACAGCAGGTGTGGGGTTAGGTCCACCTGTACACCTCTGTTGCCAGAACTGTAAGGGCCTGTAGAAGCCGCTCCGTGTTTCAGCCGCGGTCAGCTTGAACGTGAGCATAAATAGAAATGTGTCTCCACTCGGCAGAAGCTGAGCTCCCCGCTGCAAAGGTTTGTAACGATGCTCAAGGGCGGCCAGTGCTCCAGGCTGCCTTCTCGCCCAGCTTTACCCACGCCCCGACCCAACTCGCACTCCAAGAGCAACCACAGCCTGTTCTCTTTCTCTTCTCCTTCTCCCCTCTCCAATCTCCTTCTCTCTCCCCCAGGTTCCTTTCCTCTATGGGTCCTTATTTGGAAACCTCTTTCCTCTCCATCTTCATAAATAATCCAGGTGACGCACTTTCAGGGGTTCCTTTTTCATGCATGTAATTAAAGTGGGTCTCTCTGAGATAAAGCTCCTCCCTAAATTATTCACCAGATAAGGAAACAGACAAAGGCACCTGCATTCCTTCTCCTGTGGCATTTTCCCTTTAGACACAGAAAAAGCTTGTGTGTGCAGCAGATTCATCCGCTTGGGCACAGCTGATGGCTCTGACCCAATGATCGACCCAGCCCGGACCCCTGACTTGCAGAGAGGTGCTGCCTCCCCCACGCCCGCAACTTGTTACTGTGTGTTCTGACCACCCGTGGAATAAGAAGGATGGAATAAAGCCAAATGCTAGTTAGCTTTCAGGTCACCACAAACCCCAGCCAGAGTCAGTTTTGCAGCTTGATGCCTGGGCTTTTAGGTACTCAGACTTGGTTTGAGTCCTGGCTCTGCCACTTCTTAGCTACGTGGCCTTGGGCATGTTACTTAACACTCTTTCCTCCACCCCCACTAAAGTCCCGTTTTAAAGTTTAAAAAAATTTTTTAAGAATGGGAGATAAAAAGCTGCCTTGCCTAGTTGCACTAAGGATTAAAAGACAGAGGTGCATAGAAGGACCAGCTCTTTGGCTTCTCGTGGCTAGTACTTTCCTTCATTCCTTTTTTTGGTTGTGAAGCGTATCAGGCTAATTCTGCAAGCCCAGGGTAAACAAGGGGCTTAAAGTTTGCAGGACTTGACACCCTGTGCACCACCCCCATGCATGCCCCATGGGTCGAAGTCTCACCGGCTTGTTCAGGGTAACCACCAAGCTGAGCCCAAATGATGCCAGCCTCTTTCCTGATCTTACACCTTCCATGCACCAGGCCAAAAGATGGCCAAAAAGCCCAGCCTCAATCCCGAGTGTGCAGACAGAGTGGCCTCTGTGATTTCCTCTATCTGTCAGCGAAGCCTTGGCTTGTTTTGCAGCCTCAGCATTAAAACTTTGGTTAGTCACACATGAGAGTCCTTCCTGGAGGCAGCTTTCTGGAAGAGGACAGAGAGGAGGAAGTGAGGGATGCATTGATTTTGTAGTTCAACCAACTCCAAAACTGGGCTCTCCCTATGCTCTAAAACAGTGGCCAGAACGTAGCTGGTTCTCAAAAAAAAAAAAAAGTTGGATAAATAAATGAATGACATTCTAGGCAAATGAAACAAGATAGTCAAAGACAGAAAGATGTGAAAGAATATTAAATGTTCAGGAAACCGCACACAATTTGGTATTGCAGAAATGCAAAGTGTAAGAGAGAGAACAGCGAATAAAGGGAGAAGAAAGCAGGACCTGGTTATGCAGGACCTAGAATGCCTTGCTGACTTTGACTTCATGTGTCCTTCTGTAGGCAATAAGGAGCCTGCACGCTGGTTTTTGAGCAGGGAAGGGAAGTGGTCTGTTTGGCAATTTAGAAATATCACTCTAGGAAAAAATATGGGTCCAAGGTATAAAACGATCAGAGAGTGACTTTCATCAGAAGTAATGACAACAGGAGTGGGAAGATAAATACAAGAGAAACATAACAGGTTGAATGAGCCAATCGAGGATCATACATGGAGCATGCGGGAGAGGGAGGGATCCAGGGTAACTCTCCGGTCAGTGGTGCTGGAGACTGAGCATATGGTACCAAGAAGCAAGTTTTAGAAGAAAAATTTGGGAGCTCTGGGAAGGAATAAGACTGTCATTATCTCCAAGAGGAGGAACAAGCTCAGAGCCCACATCTGCCATTTCCAACAGCAAAGGCATGTGACAGCCTGACTATCGAGTGCCCTAATTGTCGTATGGCCTCCAAAGAATTACTCATCTCTCTATGATTCATTTTTCTCAGCACCAAAATGAATAACAAATATTAAATTTGATGGGCAAAAGAGTTGAACGGGCACTTCACAAAAGACACATAAATGGCCAATGAGCACATGAAAACACGTTTAACATCATTAGTCGTCAGGGAAATACAAATTAACACCATAACAAGAAACACTTTATATCTACTAGCATGGCTATAACTTTTTAAAAGACAGATAATAACAAAATAATAAGAGGATGTGGAGAAATCAGAATCCTCTGACACTGATGGTGGGAAGGTGATGACTAATTACATAAGAATATATTGGAATAAATAAAATTTAAATGATTGACAAAACCAGGGGCTAAAACCAAATGTTGACCAGGGTGTGAACCAACTGGAACCCACACATGTCCTGGTGAGAATGCAAAATGGTAGAACCACTTGGAATACAGTGTGGCAGTTTCTTATAAAGTTTAACATACTCATCTCATGTGAGGCCGTGGTCCATCCCTAGGTATTTACACAAGAGAAGTAAAACATTAGTAATTACAATGTTTGTGCACCTTTATTACTAATAGCCAAAAGCTGAAAACAACCCAATTGTTCATGAACACATAAATAGAGAGCAAATTGTGGTATATGCATATAATGGGCTACTACTTAAACATAAAAAAGAACAAACAACTGATATATACAAAAACATAGGTGATTCTCAAAAGCATTATGCTGAGGGATGGAAGGTAGAGGGTAATGAAATAATTCTTCAAAGTGATGAAACAAAACAACTGCCAGCCTAGATTCTATAAATAACAAAAATGTCTTCTAAAACTATAGGAAAAATTAATACATTTTAAACTAATAAAAGCTGATTAATTTGTCAGCAATCATAATGAAAAGTTTATATATTTTGAACTAAATGATAATGAATCTGACATAACAAAACCAGTGGGATGGAGCTAAAACTGTGATTAGAGAGAAATTGTAACCTTAGGATGCATATGTTAGAAAAGAAGTAAATTTGAATAATCCAAGCATCCATCTCAAGAGTTGGAAAAAGGATAAGTACCAAAAAAAGAAGAAGAAAGAAAAGAAAAATGGTAAATAAAGAGATAAACATACAATAGAGAGGACTGACAGAGACAAAAGTTGGTTCTTGCAAAAGACTAATAAAATTGATCACTCCCTACCAAACTGATCAAAAAATAGAGAAAACACAAAGAACCAAGAGCATAAACAAATAAGGGAACATCACTACAGATTACACAGCCATTAACAACGTAATAACTACCACAACTAACTCAGTATGAAATAGATAATTCAAATAGCCCTATAACTATTAAAGAAAATAAACTTGTAATTTTTAAAAGCCCTCAAAAGAAATCTGCAAATCTGCAGGCCCAGATGGTTTCACTGCAGAATTCTACCAAACATTTGAAGAAAATTTAACACAACTTGACACAATGTCTCTAGAAAATAGAAAAGGAGAGAATACTTCTCAACTCTTTTTAGGAGGCCAGGATTACCCTGATACCAAAACTAGGCAAAAGCAGTACAAAAAAGAAAACCACCAACCAATATCCCTCATAAAACAGACATAAAAATTAACAAAATATTAGGAAATAAAATTCAGCAATATATTTAAAATATTATACCATGACCTTTAAATCCATTCCATTCCAGGGATGCAAGGCTGGTCAATATTCAAAAATCAGCCAATGTAATCCATCATATTAATGTCCAAAGAAAAAAAATTACATGATCATAATAATTGATTTGGAAAAAGCATCTGACAAAAGTTAAAATCCATTTATGACTTAAAAATTAAAAAAAAACAACAACTAGGAATAGGGGGAATTTCCACTTGATAAAGAAAAGCTACAAAAAAAAACCTATGGTAACATTTATACTAAATGGTGAAAGACTGAATGTTTTCTCCCTAAAATTGGGAAGAAGGCATGGTTGTCTACTCTCACCACTCTAAACACAGTACTGGAAGTCCTATCCAGCATAATAAAGCAAGAAAAAGAGTTATAAAAGAAAAAGAGGGCTGGGCTCAGTGACTCATGCCTGTAACCCGAGCACTCTGGGAGGCCGAGGTGGGTGGATCATTGAGCTCAGGAGACCTGCCTGAGCAAGAGTGAGACCCTGTCTCTACTAAAAATAGAAAGAAATTATATGGACAACTAAAAATATATATAGAAAAAAGTAGCCAAGCATGGTGGCGCATGCCTGTAATCCCAGCTACTCGGGAGGCTGAGGCAGAAGGATTGCTTGAGCCCAGGAGTTTGAAATTGCTGTGAGCTAGGCTGACGCCAAGGCACTCTAGCCCAGGCAACAGAGTAAGACTCTGTCTCAAAAAAAAAAAAGAAAAAAGAAAAAAAAAGGAAAAGAAAAGAAAAAGAAATAAAACTACCCAGATTGCAAAGGAAGAAATAAAAATATCCCTATTTTCAAATAACATGATGGTTTGCGTAGAAAATCTCAAGGAATCTACAAAGAAAAGCCTCGAAAAACAAGTGAGTTCAACAAAGTCATAGGATACAAGATTAATAGTAATAGTGAATTGTATTGCTACTATATTTCTATGTAGTAGTAATAAAAATGTAGAAAATTAAATTTAAAATAAAATGCCATTTACAATCACTGAAAACTTTAATAAAATACATATAAAACATGTAGGCCAAGTGCAATGGCTCATGCCTGTAATCCTAGCACTCTGGGAGGCCAAGACAGGATGATCACTTGGGGTCAGGAATTGGAGACCAGTCTCAGCAAGAGCAAGACCCTGTCTCTACAAAAAAATAGAAAAATTAGCCGGGCATGGTGGCATGCACCCATAGTCCCAGCTACTCGGGAGACTGAGGCAGGAGGATGGCTTGAGCACAGGAGTTGAAGGTTGCAGTGAGCTATGATGATGTCACTGAGCTCTAACCCGGGCGACAGATAGAGCAAAACTCTGTCAAAAAAACAAAAAGAAAAAAAAAAAAAAAAACACATAGAGAACTTTTACACTGAAAACTACAAAACTCTGAAGAGGAGATCTAAATAAATGGAAAGCCATATTGTACTCATAGATTAGAAAACTCAACATAATAAAGATGTCACTTTTCCCCAAAATGACACATAGGATTTATTTTGATTTTCCTATCAAAATCCTAGGATGACTTTTTGAGGATATAAATAAGCTCATTCTAAAATTTATATGGAAAGGCAAAGGAACTAGAATGGCTAAACAGATTTTGAAAAAGGAGAAGGAATCATTCTGCCCCATTTTAATACTTATTATACAGCAACACTAATCAAGACTGCATGGTAATAGCAAAGAAATAGAACAGATCGATGGAACTGAATATAGAATCCAGAAATAGACTCACAGATATATACCCAATCGATTTTAATAGAGGTACAAAGTAACTCAATGGAGGAGGATGATATTTTCAACAAATTATGCTGGAGAAACTGGATATTCATAGGAAAGAAAGAACGAGCCTCCACCTAAACCTTACACCTTATATAAAAATTAACTTTAAAAGGATCATAAATTTAAATGTAAAATGTAAAACTATAAAACTTTTGGAAAAAAGGAGAAAATCTTTAGGACCTCTGTTTTTCTAAAAGTTGTATAGTTTTACATTTGATTGAATAACTGGAAAAATGTTACTGGAAAAATACTATGAAATGGCCACTGCTTCCCCTCTACGCTCCAGCTTTCATGGGAGAATGTCCTTTGTAGCCCACCCTAATGGGAAGCATTCCAGAAAGGAAATTCTGGAGAACTATAGTTCAGCCTAGCCAAGTTAACACATCAAAAGCCATCTTAGCACTCCGGGGGGCCAAGGCAGGAGGTTCACTGGAGTTTAGGAGTTTGAGACCAGCTTGAGCAAGAATGAGACCCTGTCTCTACAAAAAAAAAAAAAAAAAAAAAGAGAAAGAAAGAAAGAAAAATTAGCCAGACATGGTAGTGCATGCCTGTAGTCCCAGCTACTTGACAGGCTGAGGCAGAAGGATCACTTGAGCCCAGGAATTTGAGGCTGCAGTGATCACCCTGTAATCACGCCTCTGCCCTCCAGCCCAGGCAACAAAGCAAGACTCTGTCTCAAAAAAAAAAAAAAAGCCATCACTGATACATATGTGGAAAATTTTATGTTGACTATTACCTCACATCATACCAAAAAAATTTAATTCCGAATGGACTGTACATTTAAATATAAAGGGTGAAGCAATAATTCTTCTAGAAGAGAGCATAGAGAAATATCTTCATGACCTTGAGGTTACCAAAGATTTCTTAAACAGGACACAAAAATTACCACTAACAAAGAAAGTAACTGCTAAATTGGACTACATTAAAATTAAGAAATTCTATTTATAAAAAGACAAGACACACACTGGGAAACTTAAGAGTATGAAAGCAAACCTTAGACCAGTGAAGTAGGTTTGCGACATGTATATATAACCCACAAAGAACTGCAACAAGACTATATAAACAATGTCTGAAACACAGTAAGAAAAAGGCAGATAATCCAATAGCAAAGAAGGATTTCCAAATCAACAGTAAACATAGAAAAGATGTTCTTCAAAGATATGCCAATAAAAACCACAGTTAAATACCATCTAAATGCTCACCAATAATAGAATGGATAAACAAATTACAGTATAGTACACAATAGAATATAACAATGAAAATGAGTGAACCATTGCGATCTGCAGCATCATGGTTGAATCTCACCACATAACATGGAGTGGAAGAAGTAAGGCACAAGAAAACATTGGATGATTCTATTTTATACAGTCATAGATTCAAAACAAGTTTAAAAATCTATGCCATTAAATTCAAGGTTATATTTACCTTTGAGAAGGAGAGCGGGGATAATGACTGAGGGGGATATTGTTCCAAACGCTCTATTTCTCCACTTGGTTAGTGGTTACATGGGTGTGCTCTCCTGGTGAAAATACACTGAGCTCACTGTGTCACCTTTCAGCACAAATGATATTAAAAAGTTAAATTTGAAATGGCAATACTCAACAAGTACCATATACAAGAAGAGCTAAAATGTTTAGCTATATATTGCCTCATGGAGGAGGCCAAGAGATACCAACTATCCAAGGGGCAAGATGCTTGGAACTGAGGAATTTATCAGGAGTGTGTGCCAGGAACCAAGAGCAGATGGAGCCAGGAAAGAAAGCATGACACTAGATCAAGACGAGATGAAGCCAGAAGATCCCCAAAATCCAGTGGCTGAAGTAGGAAATCAGAAGCTATGCATTTAAAAATGAAGGAAGCGGTGCCCAGGTGCTCGAGAGTAGGGCATCCAAGACAAGTATTATAGAGCAATGAAATGGTCGGAAATAGTGGGTTGTTTTAACCATTTATCCCAGTCATTTATTTAGACTTGCTGTGCGGTACTCCTTGGTTCCTAACTGACACAGGTCACCTTGCAATCTTAGACTACAGAACTTAACTTCTATCCGACAATCCCCCAAGGATTTCAGTGGAGGAGATGGAAGGGAGTTGTCATTATGAATATGCTAAATATTCAAAACCATTCTTCCTCTCTTCTTCTTGGTCTTTGAAAAACCAAGAATGTTTATAATACAATAATGAAATAAAAATAAAGTCATTCATCAAGAACCCTGTATTTGTTTTCTTTATGTCTGAAGGTTGTTAAATCCTAATTATCCTGAACTATTTTCATACCGCTGAGCAGCCTCCACTTATGAAGTCAGTAATTAATATTCAATTTGCCTAGAGCTTTCAGATTTGCATGTTAATTATTGATTTCTTAATCACCAGGATGGGTATTTGAGAGCTTTAGAGAACACTGACATTTTGGTAAATGTTACAGAGTGATCATCTCTGCAGATTGGAGTTTTTAAGAAAATATTTTTCAATCTTTTATTTTCAGATTTCTTGTCCACCTGCAGCTCTGATTCTTTTCCTGAGGTGTCTGCTCAGGCTTTGTACTGCGATTGTTGATAGAATTATGAGTTTGAATACGGAAAGGAACAAGGTCATCCTTTATGGTCTCAGCCTGGACATCCCTCTACCAGGGACATCCCTCCAGTGGGGGGGGGGGGTAGTGAGGAGCATTGACGACACAAGCAGAGTAGAGACAGAGGAAGCTGGGGCTAGTTTGGCTAGACACTGGGGAAGTGGCCTGGCTGTAGTGCTTGGTCTAGTTGAGACATCTGGATTATCCAAAGCACAGAGCTCAAAGGGGCTTTAGATGGGCAACTGAGAAAACTGATGAGAGGAAGTTCTGAGGGCAGGTGACACTTGACTCCCAGGTAGGCAACAGCATCAAAGCTGTGGTCAGTCAAGCCTTTTATAGCAAGACTCCAGCCAGTCACAGGAGGACACAGGAATGGGGTCTACTTGATTTCCAGGTGAAAGGAATTGACAAGAACCAAACGTATTCTTACAAATTGAACTGACTGGGCTAATGCCTAGATCAGAGTCCCAGATTGAGTTGGGAGCCTGAGCGTCTTCTGACCATGGTCCTTCCATTTCTGGAGTCAGAGAAGCAGCACACACATAGATGCACACACACATGCACACACACACTCCCTACCAACGGCTCATCCTCATGGCGTAGCTCATGAGGGGGGGTTCTGGAATAAAGGCCAAAATGTCAAGTTTATCCAGGCCATGCTTGAGTCAGTAAGGAGGAGACCAGCTGAGAGCCAGGAGAAGCAGGGCTTGGCCACACTGGAGAAATGGGGTGGAAGGAAAAGATACTGCAGTGACGTGAGCAGCTGGAGCACAGGCAGAGATAGAGGAGGTGCAGGTATGGAGTGGGCCACTTAAAAATCAGTTTTGAAAATACAACTGCTAAATCCTGTTACTTGCTGTTTGACACCATGCTGCCTAGATCATGAACAGGGTCTTAAATGAAAAGCTCCCACTGGACAAGTGTAAGGAGGGTTGGGGTGGGAAATGCTATGGCTGAGATGCTCTCCTGCAACCTACCGCCCTGAAATAGCAGTTCTGCAACCACGAGTTATTCATGAACTCCATCCAGAGTAGGCCGACACAACAATTGCACTTCCTGCCATTAGGACTGGCTGACAGAGTGGGCTGAGCAGCTGGGAGGAGTCGGAAAGGACTGGATGAAAGGAATGAGGCCTTACAGAAGGCTACTGTGAGATTCCAGACTCTTAATTTATGCTGACCACGGCATTGATTCTACTTAGTGAATTGATCCAAAGAGCGTATTTCCCAGCAAGAGATGTAACCAATAGAATGGCATCAAAATGTCAATGGCCCATATATATTTAAGTACTCAAAAATACCTTAATGTGGCTTTCAATAGATTGGCTGACCATTCTTCTGTCACACAAGAGAAATGCATTTGGGAAACTGAACTACGGCTAGAATGTTTTAAATTTCGCAGGGCGGTAAACATGAATCCATTATTTAAGCAACTTCATGCAACATTTTCAAACTTGGGGCATTGTGCCTGCAGTTATCGCAAGGCATGAAGAAATTCAAGAGAAAGCCAGATGTTTGGCCATGTGTACATCTTTCATCTCCTTCAAATTCTGCTACTCTCTTTTCCTGAAACATTTCTGTCCATGCTGAGCTCTCAGCCCAGCATCCAAGTGGCCCAACATAGCTTTAAAGTGGCTCACCCAATACCCAGTTTTGACCGTCTTCTCACTGACCTGCTGTGGTAGATGGCATCAACAGCTCCAATTCTTCACCGTCCCCTGATCCAGCCCCTTTCACTGTGACTTTACTGATTCACCTGCTAAAAAGGCAAAAAACATTCCTGCACCAAACCCCACTCTGCTCCAGCTTGGTTTCAGCCATGTGACTTGCTTTGGCAAAGTGGATATGAGCGGGCATAAGTGAACTAATGTTTGAAAAGGGCTTTTTCTGGTCTTAGCTAAGAGGCACCTTCTGGCTCTCTGACACTCTCTCCACTGACTCCCACCTCCATCTCAGGAGCATAAAAACCTCAAGTGTTCTCCCATCCTTCCTGGAGCAGCAGGAAACTCAGTAGGGTTGTCTAAGGTCATCTCTGTCCTGACACCCACAGAGCTATTGTATTGTCCTGCTCCCACTCTGCAGCAGCGTGGGAATTGCCACAGAGCTGCCACCTCCCAGGATTCCGTTGGTTCCCAGATCTCCTGTGTTTTCCGGAGGACACAGCCCTCCCCCCCCATTGCCAATTTGGAGCTAAGACTGGGGAGCCCTCTTCTCAATGACCCACACTGGCATATACTCTCTTCCCTCACTCCCAACTTTTTTTTGTCTCTTCGAAATCAGAGATTTCCATTCTCTGCTATTGGTAGAAATAGGGAGGAAAGGGAGCTGGCTAGCCAAGCACTCTTCCAAACCAATTCCTTATGTCAGGAGAACTAATTTTGTTTTTCTTTCCCATTTCTGCTATGGGCCCCAGTTCCTGGAGTGGTGAAGGCCAAGGTCTAGTTTGAATGATGGGAAGAGCAACAGAACAAACGTGGAAATGGAGGCAGTAACCACCGCTGACAACAATTACAACCCCTTTGTATATCAATGAGTAAGTGCCAATCACAGGCAGGTTCAGACGAATAGAGAAGTCACCTGAAGTATCAAGCCAAGAGCTCAGAAGGAGTATTAAGTCATGGACTCCAAAGTAGGAAAAAGACATTGGTGGCAGCACCAAACCATAGAGATGTCAAGAAAAATAGCCACGTAAGAGAAGGTAACGTAGAAAGGTCCATGCTGTGGCAAGGGTGCAGGATACAGGGAAGGCAAAGCAAGACGGTGGTTCTCTGTGCATGTGCCAGGGTGTGGCCACGGCGTGCGGTTTTGACATACTTACGCCTCAACTGTGCTACGACCACATGATCTCTCTTAATTCAGCCATGTCCCTGAACCACGACCTAACGATCCTGTGGAGCCTGGAGAGGACTGCTCTTCCCTGTCACACGGAACAGGAGCCAGTTCTCATGGCTTTTTTAGGTTCTGCCACATCCACATGTCCTAGGGATGCTTTGGTCCCATCATTATTGGTACAAACATTGCTACCCCACTGTCCCCATCTGTTATAAGTTCCCTCCCGGCAGTGATTCAAGCCGTTAAAAGAGCCACCCTGATATTTTGATATATTTTATATTTTCAAATGATTAGAACCAAGCATTTCAGGTATTGATGTATTTATTGGTCTTAGATAAAGAAGATAAAAGGTGGAAGCAAAACCATGTCCAATCTCACAAGGTCCAACACATTAAAGGATAAAATATGATCCCCTTCCCCTCCCAAGTCACCCTCCTATAAGTAGTTCAGGTTCTTTTTCTCCTTTCTGTCCCCTATGTCCTTGTCCACTATTTCTCACTTGGGCCTAATGACCACCCATCCCTGTCCCAGGCTGGGTCAGATGCCCGTTTCCTGTGCTCCATGATGCCTCATGCACCTTTCTGTCACTGTGCTTCCAATTATTTAAAAACTCCCTGTTTATAAGCCTCACTGAATGGGGAACGCCTACAAAAAGGGACTAGGTCTTTTAGTTCCTTCTCTACCTCATTCACATCTGCGTCCTCAGGTTCAACCTAGCATGGGGCCTGGCATAGATTTACATTTCAGTAAATATATAGTGGTGGCCAAAGCACACTTGAAAGTAAGTGAAGCATCCCCGATCCCAGTCCAAAAATCTAGGCCATAACTCTGAGGACCTCCCTGGTATAGCCGTCAGAATCCTGGTGGTTTCCTGCTTTGACCTTACCCATTATCCTGACCATGAGCTAAACCTCCCATGTGCTCACTGGGTTCTAGTATCGACCTGGTCTTCTCCCTGCTCAGCCTGGCATCTCAGAACCTGGAAGAAATCTCTGGAGTAGAAGCAAAGCAAAGTATTTGAGTAAGTCCAGCCTACACACCGATCTGAGACAGGCTATTGAAAAAAGCAAAAAAATGCTCCATGTAAAACACGATGTGCAAGCAGTGTGCTGCCCTGGCTGCGAGGCACGTGCGCGGTGTCGTCTGGGTCAAGGGTGATCATTAATTCTGCTGTGTGGACCACTGGAGACCGGATCTGTGACCCCACTGCCTCTTTCCCATCGTTGACATCTATTATTCTATACATTTTTGATGTTTCAATCTGTGTACTTAGCGGGGAATAGTGGTGATTACAAGAGAGTACTTTCTGCTCTCTCCGGGGCCCGTGTTAAGGGCTGGTTTCCCGGCATGTCAGCAGTGGGCAGAGCGGGCAGGCGTCCCGCTGGCCCTGGCGGTTCCTACACACGCCCCTTTAGAAAGGCAGGCGGAATCCTTTCAAGACAGAAAGCGGTGGGCTCACCTCGTGCCCACTTCAGCAATTATCCTTAGGCTGCTCGGTTTCCTACATTTATGGAGTGGTTATTTGGGATTAAAGGAGCAATTGAATCTGTATCAAAAATAAGTTTGCGATTCCTCGCCTCCCTGACAAACGTGTTATTACTGCCTGCGCAAAGGGGCATTTACCTGCCTGTCAGAAATACACTTTGTTTTTGTCTCGTGTGAAATCCTCTTTTGCTTCCAAAGACACATCTGTGGAATACAATGAAAGCTTTTGACAGGCATTCCCTCAGGGAAAGCGCCAGCCTTCGCCCTGCCCGTGGCGGGCCCCGGCCTTGAAGCAGCACCATTTTGTCGATGAAACGCAGTCACGGACCTGGGTGCTCTAAAAATAGAACTCTATGGAGTTCCTTCATTGCCCAGGTCTCTGCCACTGCCCTCGTTCACATGCTATTTAAGAGAGTCCAATTTTCCTGAACATTCTCCCCAGTTTTTTTCCAGAAATAAATACATCGCATTGAAAGGGGGAAGCGTTTTAGCTCTGTGGCTGCAGAGTGCTACCTAATTAAGTGCCCTGGGACCTGGGCTCCGTCCTGTTTCTCAAATGCGCTCGGATTCGACAGCCCGTCACCCTCTGAAGTGAGTCACCCCATTTCCAAGCTATCATTTCTTACACTTAATGACAACCCTGAAAGTGCATTGTCAAGACCAGTTCTAATATTAGGGGTAATACCTGTCTAGAGCTCCAGATTTGCACAACATTTACACCCTCACTACCATTTTGAGACTTTTAGCAATCTTAGGAGTAGGTGTTTTCCCATTTTACAGATGAGAAAATGAAGGCTCGGTGAGGATAAGGGTCTTGCCAAAGCCAAAGAGCTTTATGGACAGCCTGACCCAGCTCTCCTGAATAGATCTCCCTGCTTCTTGCACTGCCAAATAAAAACCATCACGAGTTACACCGAAAGTTCTGGGCCTGGCCCCTGGGCGTGGGTGTACACTGGGCATGCCCACAGCTTCCCAGGGGACTCCAATGTGCAAGGAGGACTGAGGACCCCCACAAACCCCCCGGAGTCCAGCCCTGTGCTCGGGAATGACAATGGCAGTAAGGACGTGTCACCTAGGAAGAGGCTGGGGGTAGCATGTGCATATATGGTAGGGGCAGGTATCTCATCTGCATACGCACCTCAGGAACTCTGAGGAGTCAGGCCAGTCACTTCCTAAGTACCTTGGGCCCAGCAGGAGAAATGGTGAGGGAGTTTTGGAGAAAGGTCATCAGGCCATGGCAACAGATTTTAAACTATCTTTCACGTTGTACGTTTACTTTATTTCACAGTTTCTCGACTCCCTGCCATCAATGTTTTGAGCCAGATAAATCTCTACTGTGGGGTGTCCTGTGTATCACAGGATGCTTAGCAGCATCCCTGCCCTCAATCCACTAAATGCCAGTAGCAACCCACACACACGGTCCGGTTGTGACAGCCCAAATGTCTCCAGACATTCCCAAATGTCTCCAGGTGGCAAAATTATCCACCCCCAGTTGAAATCTGCTGCTTTATTTCATTGTGTTTAATGTACATTTTTCTGTTCCCCCTCTTTAACGGTGAGCTCCTTGAAGGCAGGGCCATGGTGCAGCCGCTCTATAATCCCCAAATCTAGCAGCACACTGTAGAGGGCTTTCGTTCAGTTCACAATGACTGCTCAGTCTTCTCAGGAGTAACTTTATGAGGGTTTGAACTTCACAGCCCTGGCCCCTTGGCCATAGTTCACTGGACAAGAGGTGGATACCTCATTCAAATTCAACCAATTAGATTCTCTCCCCTGTTGGGGGCAGGACTGATAGACTCTACAATGGTTGGGGCTGCTTTTTTGAATGGATGAGCTGGAAGCTGGGAGCAGCCTCTCATACCTATCACATGAACCAAAAGCAAAGAAAGCCAATCTTCCAAGGAATAAGAATGCAACAGAGGATCAAGCAGAGACTAGCGACCAGATGAGAACACCTCTCTGGGTCCATGCTGGCTTTTCAGACACTGCATGGTGATTTTCCCAGCCCCTTCCCCTAGGCTTGGGGATATTCCTGTCCTTGGGTTCTATGAAACATCCTTGCATCCTGATGACAAACTCCCTTCTTATATGGAAAATAGCTGGAATTGGATCTTAATATGTATAATTAAAGAAACCTCACCAATACACGGGGCCTGGTACTGAGTAGATATTCTATAAACTTTGCTTAATTGATTGATTAATTAATGAATCAGCTGCCAAAAACAAGAAGTTATGAGAGTGGCAGGGCTGTATGAAAGCAGGAGCAGCAACAAAAGCACCACTGGCCACCTGGCGTCACCTGGGTGGGAGAAACAGCTCCTCCCTCCAGACAGTGCCCGGCCGTGCCTAGGGGCAGAGGCAGATCCGGCCCCTGAAAGAGAAGGAGTTGGGTGGTAGAGTGGAATGTGCAGTCATAAAGCCCAAGGGGGTGTTGACAAGAACCCAGTCCTCTGAGTCTTTCCAAGCTGGGTCCAGCCTGGGGTCCTAGGGCTTTGCCCGCGGAGAATCTGGGTAGTCACTCAGCCATGGCTGCTGCTCCTAAAGCACTCAAGGAAATTACCGGTTCTTACTCATCCACTTCACAATGCAAATTTTGGGGAAGTGGGGGCTAAGAGCTTGTGTGAGGGGACACACACCAGCACGACAGCACTGCAGATGAAGCCGGGTGAGAACCGGCAGGGTAAGTCCACCCACTTCCTGGCAACATTTTTCCAGCCCCCTAAGAGCCTCCCAGGGTGAGCTAAGATGGCTGCAGGATGTGGGTTTATAGCAGACTGGGATTCAAGGAAAACTCTTCAGGCTCTCCCCTGGGCACACCAGGATGGCGTTCAGTTCTAAAGTGCAAAGGGCACATAGTGAGGCACCAGGCTGAGGTCCCTGTGTGGTGCTCTGGGTGAGTACACACCACCTGCATGCAGCAGGAGAGGAATGGAGGGTCCCTGGACTTCAGAGAGCTGAGCAGATGAGTCTGAGTGAATAGACTGATTCCGGTTGTAACCAGGAGGGCTCCGTGTTGTTGAGTAACAGTGACTAGTAATGTGGCATCATATAAGTGAAGTCAAAACCACAACGGCCAAGAGTGGTACCAATGTGCCAAGGCTAGAGAAAGCAGAGGACCAATGTGTATTCACAGAGCAGACAGCTCTATGCAAATGGCCCATAGCATCAGGTAAACAACCAACAGCTCAGAGTTTCAGGCAGGGCACTTCTCTGCCTGGGTAGTTTCTCTTGGATAATATTTCCCTGTAAAACCTTCAAGGTATTTGCATAATATATTTCTGTGTGCACTCTTGCTAATCTTTTGTACAATCTGGGACCGTCTGGGGAAGCCATAATGCAAACATAACCCAAAGAGGATACGTAACCCTCTCTGTTATGTGGGCTGTCTGTGATACCAGAGGGTCATCAGGGTTGGGGTCACAGAGCAGAGGGCAGTGCATAAGAGAACTTTGGTGCTATTAGTGCTGGAGACCACTAGATACAGGGTATTGAGGCAGATGCTACCATTGCTGTATACTGGAGAGAGAAATTTTGATTGTGAAAGCAACCTTTGGTGTCTTAAAAGAGTAACCTGTAGGAAAGTGGGTGGTCAGGAAAAATACCTCCTTGCTAAGGACCATCACGCAGACCCATGATGGCAGACAGCCAGGGGAATAAATCACCAGCCACAGCCCTACTGAGCACCAAGCAGGAGGCTCCCCCTGCAAATCCAGTAATCCCTTTTCTGCTCAGCCTTCCAGGGACACCACCACAAGAGCCAGCCCCTCCTTTCTAGGGACCCAGCGCTTCCAATGCCTTAGTTCCACTGCATCTGGCCTGCTCTGCAGGTAGCACTCCAGAGGACAGGGACAACAGGCACAAGCTCCACACAGGTTTGCTATGGGAATGAAGCAGTGAGGGACGCAGGTCCTGACGGTGAGAGATGTGCCTTAGGGGTTTCTGCCCCTGTCCCAGCCACCACAAGGGAGACTACTCCTGCAGACTCCACAGAAAGTCCTAGGACCTACAAGTCAATTTTGTAGTCAGAATTTCCAGTACAGCAAGTGATCTATAAAATGTGGTAACTCCAGTCCCAGCATTGAAGCCTAGGGAACCAACTGCTAAGCCACGTATGGCACAGGAAGTTCACAGCTTCCAAAAGAGTTTTGTCCCCAAATCCTCTTTCTTCATTCAATGACACATTCTAGAGTATTAATTCATTTTGTGGCAGGCATTGTGCAAGATGCAAGGTAACCAAGGATAAAAAGGAGAGAAGGTGCTTGATGCCATGAAGCTTACATTCTAAAGAGAGGAGATGGGGAAGGACCTTCATCGGAACACATTTTCCTGTTGAAATGTGACTGAATCAGGGACACAGATACCCAACATGAGTACACGGGGGACTCGCAATCCCCTCCCTGTCTTTGACTAATAGAGCTGAGCCGGAGCACCATGGCTTTTCGTAAAGAGAGCTGTAGCAGGCCCACGTTCTAAGCATCAAGGGCTCCTGATCGTAAAGACATGAAGACCCTTCACCCCCTCCCAAGGGCCAATCTTTCCAATACAGCTTCCTAAGAGCCCTCTTAGGAGAGAAAAGATGAGTCTCCTACGCTGGCCATCCCATAAGGCCAATTACAATAAGGCCGTATGACACATTGGCTCAAAGCAGTGACTGTTAGAGTCAGACAACTCAATGGTGGCACTTGCTGACGTGCAAACTTGACGCTCTCTGTGCCCCAGTTTCCCCCTGTGTAAAATGAGGATAATACTCCCAACCGCCCTGAGTTTCTGAGTACTTTAGAAGAAGTCCCGTATCTAAACCGCTTGCCCCCAGCCTGGCATATGAGTCTCTCACCAGGTTTCAGTCCCTCCTCCCCCCTCTGACGCGGGCCCCACATGTTCCTCTAGAGCACCCCACACAGGCTTTCTTCCCCTACCAGGGTAGTACTTATCTTACCCAAACTCCCATTTCCCCAGTTTCTGTCCTCAAATAATGACTAGGACCTGGGGTATCCTTCCGATCACAGCTCCAGGAGTTCCCAGCGTGAACCTGTAGACCCCACAAACAGGGAGGACTCGCCCAGGGGAGGAGTCATGTGATGTGGACCTCTGATAAGGAAATATCTGAGACAAGGAGTCATCCAAGGGCCCCTCATAACCACCCCATCTCATCCCGCCCCCAGGACTGAGCCATCTATCCTAAAAGCACAGCAGAACAGCTTTTTAGCAATGAAGCTACAAACTCAAAAATTTTCTACTCAGAGCCAAGTGATAAATTTTCCCTGAATTCCCCCTCTCCCATCCTCCTTCTTACAAGACAGCACTTGAGTGTGGATAAGTTGCCTATTTGTATAGTAGTGCCTCTGGTTTTATTGCAAATTAAACATGCACACATTATAAACAAACAATAGATGTCTCTAGAGCAAATATACAGCTTTCAGACCCCTCATAAATTCTTCAAGAGGAGCTCTTTGCGGTTTATAGCCTTAATATAATTTTGAGTGAGTTACGGCCCTGTGTGTCAGGAAGGAGGCTTCTCACTTAGGGGCCTTCAGAGCAGGACTCTCCACTCTCCCATTTTGCTGCAAACTCATTCAAGGTTAGAGTTTGGTGGCGTTCTAGTCTCATGCTGCCTGCCTTCTCCTCCTCTCCTTGCTTTTTGATTTCTTTATAATATTCTTTGTCTGATAAGCTCAGAAGTTACCCTTGCCCATCAAATCACAGGATTCTGGGATGGGGGAAATGAGACCCACCAACCCACACTTTCTTCCTTAAAGTTTGATGTGGAGAGATGAAGGCCAGAGAGGTTGACTGGGAGGGACAGGAAACTCAAACTGTTTTTCCTACTCTCACGCTCAGCACTCAACACACCCCAGAATACTTCTGTGACCACAAAGCGGTTCTCCAGCAGACACTGAGTGTCCTATCACTCAATTCAATTCTGCCACTGTCTACCTGGAGGTAGCATCAGACCCCCAGGTTAAGGGCTCAGTCCCACAAGACTGCCCCCACAAGATGGCGGTCACAAGTCCCAGGTTGTGACCTGTGCTGACCAACTGGGCATAAATCAGGGGTTCCTATGATCCTCTGCTCCAGTTCAATTAATTTGCTAAGACAGCTCACAGAACTCAGGCAGGCACTCACTTATATTTACCACTTTATTACATTGTTAAAGGATATTACGAGCACCCAGATGAAGAGAAGCACAGGGCAAGGTGTCAGGGAGGGCCTGGAGCTTCCCTGCCCTCTCTAGGCCCCACCCTGCAGGCACCCCCATGTGTTCAGCTATCTGGAAGCTCTCCACGCCCTGTGCTTCAAGGACTTTTAAGGGGGCCTCATCACACAGGCATGATTGAGTATTAGCTCAGTCTCCAACCCCTTCCCTGAGGCTGGGGTGGGGTAAGCTGAAAGTTCCCAGCTTCTAATCATGGCTTGGTCTTTCTGGTGACCTGCCCCCATCCAGAAGTCCAACACGAGTGACTTTACTAGAACAAAAGATGCTCCTAGCACCCAGGAAATTCCACAGGATTAGAAACTCTGTGTCAGGAACAAGGTCAAAGACCAAATATTATAACAAAAGATATACTTAGCACCCCTATTACTCAGGAAATAACAAAGGTTTTCAGGAGTTCTGTGCCAGAAACAGAGACCACACATGTATTTATATCACTATATCACAGGAGAAACTCACCGTTAAGTGGCAGAGCAAAGACTAGAACACAGGCCTTCGGATTCCCAGCTCCGGGTTCTTCCTAACATGCTGGGAGTCCCAGCAACCTGACTTACATTAAAGGGCTTTTAAGTGCTTGCAATACTGAAAACTCTGGATGATCATGTGCTATAAAGGGCAGGAAATCAGAGAAAGAAGCTAACAGTTGTGGGAGATGGAATCAGGATGCCAAAACTAAAATCAGGAGCCAAATGGAAGGAGCAGAGTGGAGCCACGTGTGGCCAGACTCTCATTCCTGAGGGAGGACAGAGGAGACACACGGGCATGCAGGACAGGTCATGGCAGGGAGACGGGTGGGAAGCACGGGGATTTCCAGGACTGACGCCAGGAACAAGTTTGCTTTAGAACATTCCTCCTTTCCATGGGGCAGGTTTAGTGCCTCTTTAAAAGATCCAGCTCACACTGACTCTTTGTTCTGCATCTTAGAGCAAGCCAACAGGATACCATTCAGGTGATTTGCATCTCGGGAAACACCAGGAGAATGTCCATCTCACACAGCAAATGTCATCCTGGGGTCTCCTTGCAGGTTGCATGTGCCCTGGCAGGGGTAGGTGCTTGGATTTTAGCTCCTGCCCTGCCATATTCAGAAGATGAAACTGAGGCTCAGAAAGGCTGGCTTACCAAAAATGGCACAGCTGGTAACTATAAGATACTTCATTTAACTCTGGCCTTCACACTCCCATTCCAATGCTCTTGTCACCCCACCAAGCTTTCCCCTAAACTACCTCCATGGCATTCCTGCCTTCCTAAACAACAATGTTATAGGTGATGATGTTTTTCTTAATTCTTTCAAAATTCCTATTTTTTTCTCTTATTGATATATCATAGTGGTACCCTGTTTTGGGGGTACATGTGACATTTTGATACATGTACCCAATATGCAATCAAATCAAGGTAACTGTGATGTCCAATTGATTTTTTTAATTAAGTAAGGTTCATTTTTTGTGAATGTTGTCAGTGTCATGATACCCTTTGAGATCACTGTCAAAACTCAAAGATCTCAAACCTCAGGTTGAGAATTAGAGTTAATTCAAATGGTTTGGCCTGTGAAACTTGACTAAATCCTTTCCATAACAAAAAAGACAGAATAGAAAATTTGTTTTTGTTTTTAGCTAGTATAAAAATTTTCAGGTGATGGACTATAAACGCAATGAGCTCTAACCCTTTGAAGTAAGTTCATCCTTTTTTGATCACGTTTTCACAGCTGAAGCATAAATGCCTTGCTGCCAGACCAGGAATTCACCCTCCTTGCTTGAGAGGCAGGTGGGGAAGGGCTGTGGACTCAGTCCCTGCCCATTAGGCTACCAATGCTCACTGATTCTCCAAAAGGAAGAGGAGCCAACCAACACCTGCTTCCACTCGGTTCCCAGTCATCGCCCAAGAAAGACCAGCTGGTCTGCTTTCCCACAAGTCCAAGGAAATACAATAGTCCTGAAATGGCCATGAGCCTTTGGGAGATGAGAACCTCAAGTCCCTAGCAAGGAAGAGAAGGAGGATCTTGCCCCTAAATCCTCTTATCTTCCTCTCTAATCTAACATGCACAGAGCCCAGGAGGAGGGAGAGAAAATAGATGGTGGTGGGGAACAGCCCACAAGGGGAGGAGCTGGTGTTTCCATGCCTTGTGACACCAGGGCAAATCCCTAGCCCTTCCCCCACTTTTTGTGGGACTATCTCTTGTGGGAGGTGGGCAGTACCATGAAAATAGCTCCTTTTTCTCTCTTAGTCCCCTCCCTGGGTATCCTCATTTGACTTTAGAAAGTCAAGACTATCTTTCTCAAAAGAATCTGAAATACTGAAAAAACCAAGCGAGGAAGAAACTGTTATAGATGTCCAAACAAGAGGGGAAGAGTCAAGAAAATCATGTTGCATTCATTAGCTAGGATAATATGTAGCCGTTTATAAATGACATTTATGATGTTTATAAGATGGGAAAATGCAGCCTGCGAAGTCTTCAACAGAGAATGATCACAACCATATGAAAACTGGAAACAGAGAACTCTGTATACAGAAAAAGCTTCATAGAAATGTAACAGAATATTAATCGTGGATTGTCTGAATAGTAAGACTATAGGTCATAATTTTTCTGTACTTTTATGTTTTTCTAGTTTTCAAATTTTTCATAACTAATATAAATTTTCTAACAGAAAAAAGTAAACTTTATTTTTAAAAATATTATTCTTCTCCAGTGACAAAATTTTAGAGAGAATAGTGTGGTGTTAGGACTCAGACTCAAATAGACTTGCATTTGAATCCAGCTGTGCCTTCTACCAGCTGTGCAACAAAGGTAATTGTTTTATGTTTCTGTGCCTCTATTTCTTGTTTTGTACAATGAGAATAATAATAATACATACTTCCCATTGTCATTGTGAGGTTTAAGCAAAACAAAGTATAAAAAGCACCTTTCCTAACACCCTTCTGGCCCATAGCAGGAGCTTCGTAAAGTGTTATTACTGTTAGCTATTATTGCTGTTTTTTTTTTTTTTTTTTTTTTTTGCGACAGAGTCTCACTCTGTTGCCCGGGCTAGAGTGAGTGCCGTGGCGTCAGCCTAGCTCACAGCAACCTCAAACTCCTGGGTTTAAGTGATCCTACTGCCTCAGCCCCCCGAGTAGCTGGGACTACAGGCATGCGCCACCATGCCCGGCTAATTTTTTGTATATATATATATTTTAGTTGTCCATATAATTTCTTTCTATTTTTTAGTAGAGACGGGGTCTCACTCTTGCTCAGGCTGGTCTTGAACTCCTGACCTTGAGTGATCCACCCGCCTCGGCCTCCCAGAGTGCTAGGATTACAGGCGTGAGCCACCGCGCCCGGCCTATTGCTGTTGTTTTGTTGCCAAGTCACCTGAAGCCCATTGCATGGGCTGGTAGTCAAGAGTGCATACAGTTAGATTAAAGACTTAAACATAAGACCTGAAACTGTAAAATACTGGAAGAAAACATAGAGAAAAAACTTCTTGACATTGGTCTCAGCGAAGATTTTTTGGATATGACCCCAAAGTACAGACAAGAAAAGCAAAAATGGACAAATGGGATTGCATCAAACTAAAAAGCTTCACATAACAAAGAAAACAATCAACAAAGTGAAGAGAAAACCTACAGAATGGGAAAAATATTTGCAAACCATACATCTGATAAGTGAAATCATACAACTCAATAGCAAGAAAACAAATAACCTGATTTTAAAATGGCCAAAAGGCCTGAATAGACATTTATCAAAAGAAGGTGTATACCTACTTGATGAGTGCGATGCGCACTGTCTGGGGAATGGACACGCTTGAGGTTCTGACTGGGGGGGATGGGGTGAGGGGAGGGGATGGGTGCACACCTACATGATGAGTGCGATGTGCACTGTCTAGGGAATGGACACACTTGAAGCTCAGACTCGGGGGGATGGGGAGGCATAGGCAATATATATAACCTGAACTTTTGTACTCCCATAATGAGCTGAAAAAGAAAAAAATAAAAAATAAAAAAAAAGAGAACACACAAATGGCCAAAAAGTATATGAAACAATGCTCAACATAACTAATCCTCAGAGAAAAAAAAAAGAAGGTGTATAAAAGGCCAATGAGTATATATGAAAAGGTGCTCAGCATCACTAATCATCATGGAAATATAGCTTAATACCACAATACAGTATCACCTCATGCCAGTGAGAATGACTTTTATCCAAAAGACAAAAGATAACGAGTGTTGACAAGGACGTGGAGAAAAGGAAACACTTGTATACTAACACCGGGAATGTAAATTAGTACAGCCATTATGGAAAACGATATGGAGGGTCCTCCAAAAACTAAAAATAGAACTACCATGTGATTTCACAATCGTACTTCTAGGTATGTATCCAAAGGAAATGAAGTCAGTACGTCAAAGAGATATCTGCACTTCCATGTTCATGGCAGCATCATTCACAACAGCCAAGGTATGGAATCAACCTACATGTCCATCAGTGGATGAATGGATAAAATATGGTGTGTATACACAGCAGAATACTACTCAGCCTTAAAACAAAAAAAAGGAAATCCTGTCATTTGCAACAACGTGGATCAACCTAGAGGACAATATGTTAAGCGAAATAAGCCAGGCACAGAAAGACAAATACTGCATAATCTCACTTACATGTGGAATCTACAAAAGCCAAATTTGTAGATGCAGAGAGTAGAAAGGTGGTTACCAAAGTCTGGGGGTGGGAGGATTGGGGAGATGTTGGTCAAAGGGTACAAGTTTCAATAAGGACAAGAAGAATAAGTTCTGGAGATCTATTGTACGGCATGGTGACTATAGTTAATAACAATGTCTTATCTACTTAAAAATTGCTAAGAAAGTGGATTTTAAATGTTCTCATCACAAAAATGATAAGGATGTGAGAGGATGGATATGTTGATTAGCTTGATTTAGCCATTCCTTAATAGATACATATACCAAAGCATCACATTGCATACCATAAATACATACAGTTTTTCATTTGTTAATTTTTTTTTAATTTTTAAAAAAACTTTATGTAGATGGAATCATAAAGTGAAAAAAAGAGAGAGAGAGAAAGAGAGTGCACACAGGGTCAAGAATAGCCTGGGTCCTCCCTTGGGGTGGACTGGACCCCAAGGATGCTAAATGAAGATGGCAGTGCTAAAGGTAGCGTTGAACTTCTCAGTTCCTAAAGAGCTGCGGGCTGTCTACAGTGAAAGGAAGTGCCTATGCGAAAGACCTGCGTTAATTAGCAGAGCCACCATTCAGCTTCACCGTGAGATTTTCCAGCTCTAAACCCTCCCGAGACAGATCTGCACTTTCTGGGGTCTTCACTGTGTATAAATTTTCCTGAGGAGAAAGATTCCCAAATTGTTCTCCTGACTCATGCAAGTTCTTTTGATTGGAGACTAAAATCTTACATTATAAGAAACGTTCCTGATGCCAAAAGCATTTATCAATAAATGATGAGAGATTGGGCAAGATAACAATAGAATTCCAAACAGCAATCTAGTGTCTCTGAAAAATATGACTATTTCCTGTTCAAGAAGCTCTGTTGGCTCTTTGGCATTGAGGATATATGATTTGGAAAATATCAGTAATTTTTCCAAAATGACAGATTTTTTTTTAGACTAAATGAATGGATTCCCTTTATCCAGGTCCTTAAAATCCTATCTAAGCAGATTCCAGCGCTTCATATCTCTGGCCTGAAAATTGTATTGTTCATTTATAGACAGTCTTGGATTAGCAGATGCATAGAAGGTGCTCCATGGGGAAGTCCCTCCCTGCTGCTTACAGACCTTAAGTATGAAACCAGTGTCCAGAGTAAAAATGAAATTAGAGGGTTTCTACCAATAATGCACCTTAGCAGCGTGGGTGGGGACCTAGGGGACTGGAAGTTACTGTTTGCAAGCTGTGCTGATGATGTACTATTGGTTTAAAATAACCATGAGTCCACTGAGCCCAGTGTTCCCTGACATTTTTTGAGCTTGATGGTGAGAGGATCTGTCTACATTAGCATGCCTTCTTTCAGAGGTGTCCAGGACACTGCATGTATGTCAATCAATGGCATCTCTCACCCATCATTAAGCTGATCAATCCCTGTGAGGAAACTGAGGGAGCTCAGTACCAGAGAGCAAAGATGGGACATAGCACCTTTTTGTTTTGTGTCCATGTGCTGCCCTTTCCTGATACATACCCCCAACCCTTTCACCCATTCCCAGTGCTAGTGGAATAAATGTTTATAAAGAATAGAGTCAGTTTTAGGGAGTGCAGGTTTTAATGAAGACAGGAATGTATTTCCCCACCCACCCCCAATCTATCTTTTTGCCTCTTGGCAATAAAATTTGACTGCATCTGAAGGAGAATTTCATAGTTCTATAAAGAAAAGCAGCTTATAGAATGAAAAGCCTATAGCTTTGCAGAATAGAAAGAAAAATTTAAGCTGAAAGTGGTTTTTAAAAATCTTTTCAATATCCTTTACAGGAAACAAAAACTATCTTATCCAGGCCCAGGCTCTTTGATATTTGCAGCGGGAAATCCTCCTAGTATTTGATGATTTCATTCCCATAGGGACTGGCACATGTCAGAAGCAAAATGAATGCCTTTTTTCTGGACCTCTTTCCAGCATTATCGTTATTATTGCCGTCATTGTTAGATTAGGCACTGGTTTCGCATAAAGCAACAAACCATCAAAAATGTACAGGCTTCAAGGCTCTCCCATAGTTATCAACACATCTAGAATGGATCAGATATTAGCATTGTTGCATATTTATTTCTATAAGTCTGTGACTATGCAGAGATCTGAACAAATCCCTTCACCTTTGTGAACAGAAAAGCATGCCAAGACCACATAGATTTCCCCCAAACAAATGGAAATATTATGACCTGGAGAATGTCAACCTCAGTTAGAAGATTTCATCCTACATTGCCTTCCATCCTCCCTCCAGCTATGAGAAGTTCTGCCTTGGTGGGATGGGGACTTAGATGCAAGGTGGGTCAGCAGGCAGAAGGAGAAGCATTGTTCCAGGCAATCCTGTGGGCTCCTGGAGGTAGAAATTGAGACTTGCATGGCTTTCTATCCCCCAGCACTTAATAGAGGATCCTTGACTGCTTGTTGAATTTTTGCTAGCTCAACTGCAGAGACTGGTTTTGGCAAGGGCGACCAGATGGCCCAAGACTCAGGGTCTGACAGATATAGTCTGTTCCACATTGATTTGGTCAAGGCAAGGCCACTGGTGGGGTGTGGGAGGTGGGGGAGAGAGGACAGGAGAGGATGGAGTACTGGAAAGGGAAGATCTTGGATACTGGGGGAGACACAACTCTAGTGATCCACCCATTTCCAGAGGGACTTACTTCAGCTGGTAACTTGGGGAGAGTGAATTCAGGTAGAAGATTTCAGCATTTCTTCACCACCATCCCCAACAGGGAAGGAATAAACTGAACTGAGTGTTAAGTCCCAACCACAGAGATAGAGTTTAAGTTGAGAGTCAGTCATGCAGGAAGTGTATAACACAAGGCACAACAACCAGGCATTTACAGGGCACAGAGGGAAGCAAATGCCCAATCTGGCAAAGTCTAATGCTGAGTCAGGAAGTACCAGGACTGGGCGGGCCACTCTGATAAGCAGAGCTTGTTCTTGCCGTGCCCAACATCAAGTCTGAGAGTGGGACTTAACTCCAGGACCCCAGATGATGGGCGTCGGCCTACTGTTATAAGCTGTGTCCTGGTCAGGGATAGTTGGGGGGTTACAAGGTCCTGGATCTGCAGGTAAGAGGAGCTGAGCAGAACCAAGACAGGCAGAGAAGAGCCTACAGACTCTGCCTGGCCGGTTTCTACAGAAGATTCAGAAACATAGTCGTTCAGGCTTGAATTGAACCAAAACAGGGCAGTCTGACAGAATAATTAGTAAAAGATGATCTTGGCCTGATTTCTTTTCTTTGTTATTATTTGAAGGAAAAGAGCAGGTTGTACAATGTCTTTTTCTAGGCAGCAAAGCCAAGTTCTTGGCTCCTTAGCTGTCTGGCACAGGTTTGGAAAGCTGGGTGAGTGAGCTAGATGTGTCTTGCTTTGGAGAATTCTGCCCCGTGTCAACTGTACTCCCTTGGTGTAACCAGGCAACCAGATGATTTTATCAAGAATGCAAAAGCAGGAAAGATGGCCAAGTTCCATAAATCAGTGATCTGAGAAATGGTACACTGGGGGCTTCTGGAAACTGGCAAAGAGAGCAAAGAGGAAAGAAACCCGTCACGATGACCATGGCACAGAGAGTAAGAGAAAGAGAGACAGAAGTCACGATGGACATAGGAAAAGAAGCTTATTCCCTTGAGATCTGTGGTGTCCAGAGATTAATAAAGGATGTTCCTCTTTGGCCAACTGAAGCCTAAAAAAGAACACACAGAATCTCTACCCATCCTTCCCCTCACCATCATCCAACTCTGAGTTTTTTTTAATTATACTCTATACCCACTGTATCAGTCAGAGTTCAATCAGAAAAAGAGACCCCTCCAGGTTTCTGAATACGAAAGGTTTTAATATAAGGAATTAGACACTTACACAGCCATTGGCAAGACTTGAGGAGCAAAGATCAGGACAGCAGTTGATCTTCATGAAATCAATAAGTGACCAGAGCAAGGAGGTGACCACCAACACCCTCTGCTGCCCCCAGCTCAAAGCAAGGGACTCCAAGAAACTGCAGGGAAGCTACAGTCTCAGCTACCTGCAACACCAAAGCAGATGGCTCGGGTAACTCACCATAAAGCTCTGTAAACCTCACTTTTGCCCTACTTCCCATCTGCCCACGATTGCTGTCACTGAATAATGACTTCTGCTCTGTCACCCTTCAACTTTCACAGGAGTTTGCAGAATCTCACCCAGAACCATCCTGGAAAGGAATTCTGGGAAAAATAACCTCAGACATCACCGCAGTGATGATGTAGTGATGAAGATGATGTCGAAGGAGGTGGAAAAGACCCTGAGTTAACTGTGTGCAGACAATCTGGCACACCCATTGAGAATGGGGGTCTGGTGATTTCTTTAATCTTTGGCGTGTGGTTTGTAGCTTTGAAGTTTGTTATTGATTCTGTCTTGAGCATATTTCCTTTCACAGGCTTACACTGAGTGTTTGCACAATGGCAACAGGTTTCCAGCTGATTATTCACTCCTTCCCTGAACATTTGCTGGGCTCCTAGTAGGTGGCAAGTGTTGGGGTTGGACCAGTGAACAAGACAGGCAAGATCCCTGCCCTCACAGGCTTGCGCTCTGGCCAAAGAGTGTAAGATGGTAAGAAAGTGAACAAAATGAACAGGCTAATTTCTTTTTTTAACAGCTATATTGGGGTGTATTTTACATGTCATAAAATTCACCCCTTTTAAATCTACAGTTCAATGACTTTTAGTAAATTTATTGAGGGGCACAACAATCACCATAGATCAGTTTTAGAACAATTCATCCCCCCAATAAGATCCCTCGTGCCCATGTACAGTTAACCTGAGTTTCCGCCCCCAGCCCCAGGGCACCGGTAGTCTGCTTTCTGTCTCTATAAATTTGCCTTTTCTGAACATCTCGCAGAAATGGAGTCATTCCACGAATTTCAATTTAAGATAAACATGACAATTTAAATGGATCAGATATATACGATGGGGCTACTGGGGCAGGAGAAGGCCTCACCCTATTTGGGATGATGGAGAAAACCTTCCTGAGAAAAGCCAGCTTCTGAGCTGAGATGGGCTTTTCAGATATATGAGGCATATGTTGTCAATAGCATGAGGTCACCCGATATGCAATACACTAAAATACACCAGCACATTAAAACTGCGGCTTGGATGTGAGGGTTACATTCCTTCCCACCAATGACCACCTTATGGCGGCAGTCATGCCCAAGGAAGGCATGCTCTGCAGACCTGTGGGCTTCTAGAAGAGAACAGTCTTGTGAAGAGAGCTCAGAAGTGGTTGGGACACTTGAAAGAAAGGGATAAAGAGCTCTGTTTTCTCTCTGAAGAACATAGTCCTCAGGCTCCATTTGCAAACGAAGCCCAGTGTCCTACCCAAATAGTCAGACACAAAAAGGGATGGAACCAAACCCCATGAGAGTACCTGTTTCAACTCCTCCCCTACCCCAGTAGCTAAGTCAGGGCAAGCAGACTTTTGGCCCCCAGAGCAGCATGGGGAGGCAAGGGTTAAGACTCTGGGATCAGGTAGTTCTTCAAATCCCAGTTCCTTCACTTCCTTGCTATGTGATCTGAATTGCCATTTCCTCATCAGCAAAATGGGAACAAAAGTTTTCATCTTATAGGACTGTGTTGAGGATTAAATGTGATAATATATGGAAGCAATTGGTCTAATGTCTGATGTGTCATAAGCCCTCAATAAGTGACACTATTTGTTGCTCTGAAGGGAGGAAGAGCAGGCTCAAGAACCAGGTAGGTAAAAGGGAACACGAGGTTATACACTATTTGGTAGATCAATTTTAATTACTTCAAGGACCGTATTTATGTACAAAGAAATCAGGGCTGCTACCAGGCATAATTAAGTAAAATGACATGTCTCTGAGAGGCAGCCAGGGACAGGGGAGACTGAACCGATTCTACAAAAGCAGGAGCTCAGAGTAGAAGGTGCCCATGAGATTGAAACCCCACCCCACTCCACCCTGGAAATGTACTGAAATCTTCGGAGTCTATCGGGTGTCTACTGGCATGGTATGGGCACTAGAGCCAATTTTACCTTAAAGGGTAAGAGACCCAACAGACATGAGAGTTAGCACAATTTGACAGATGAAAAAACTATTAAAACTAGGTAGATAAGGAGTTTGAAGGTTCCAGAAGCTGTGGGCCTTGAGAAGCTAAAAACATGAAGTGGAGGAGGGGGCAACAACTGGGTGGTCCCATGACCTGGGGACTCTAGGTCATACTCTCCACCATCTCTCCAAATACCTTCTAGGACTTTTTCTGAAAACACAGAGATGAAAACCCCGAAAGGATTGTCCTTAGCTAGTAAAACTCATTAACGGGATAAAAACAGCACCTGCAGTGTGTGTGTGGTTCATCGCTTGCCTAGTCTCATCTCAGAATTCAGCTCCGTAAATGAGTTAGATGAAATAGAAGGAAATATCTATCCCTTAGCCCCGGGGCTTTCAAAAGGTGATATTAATTAGTATTGACTAAAGAAAAGCCAGCAATCAACTATCTTTCTCTGTCTTCTTCCAAGGGGGCTGTTTTTATGCCTTTTCAAAATCTGGAGCAAAGACATTTGAAAAGGACTGCCATGTCCAATTCACCCAGCGGAGCCCAGCCCTAAATGAAGACAGCACCAGCCTCCTCTCAGAGGGGAGGTCACTGGAAGAAGCTCCATGATTATTAGACACAGAAGAGCATGTTATCACTTTCAAGAGCAAAACCTCAGCAGTCATCAGAACTGGGCTTAAGTCCTGGCTCTGCCGCTTAAGTGAGTGATTTAAGTTCTGTGTGCCTCAGTTTCTTTCTCTGTAAGAAAATAGGACAAATAACAGTTCCTACCTTGCTGTTACGAGAATAAAAAGAGATAATTCACGCAAAGCACTTTGTATGGTATCTGTTATTGCAAATGTTAGTGCAATAAAAATTGGCTCTTCTCATTAGTATTCATGAATTCAAACATGAGTGGTCCCCATGCACTGTGCTGGGAGCTGGGGCACGGGCCTACCTGGCGTGATGGCACAAACGAGGGTCTGGGAGAACGAACCCCTGAGTTCAGTTCTGGCTCTGCCCTTGATAGCTGTTTAGACTTAGTCAAGTCACCTAACCTCCTCAAGCTTCTATTTCCTCACCTGGAACAACGGGAGTGATAGGAGATAGCCCAGTATTGTTACGAGAAAGAAACAAAATAATGTTTTTTGAAAAGCACTTTGAACGTACCAAAGTGAGATATTATTACGATTTGTGAATTATTTGGGCATTTTGCTTCTCTTCCTTGCCTCATTCGGTCCTCTCCTTTTTGACCTCCTTTTGGGCCTTTTTTTTTTTCTTTGTGGCACCAACCAAGAGTAAATGGAGGGAAGGAGGACAAATTATACACACCTCAGTCCATTTTATCAGGGATCGTTAATCCTGTCATATTTTCCTTCTTTTGTTTGTTGGTTGGTTGCGTTTTGGGTTTTTTGTTGTTGTTGTTTGTTTGTTTGTTTATTTTTTTGAGACAGAGCCTTGCTTTGTCACCCAGGCTGGAGTGCAGTGGCATGAGCACAGCTCACTGTAGCCTCAAACTCCTGGTCTCAAGTGATACCCCTGCTTCACCCCAGTAGCTGGGACTACAGGCATGCGCCACCACGCCTGGATCGTTTCTTTAAAATATTTTTTGTAGAGATGCTGTCTCACTCTGTTGCCCAGGCTCCTACAATATTTTTGATGAGAGAAAATGTTGACAATGTGATTGATTCATAGCACAGATCCTAGAGAGGTGGTATATGTCCATTTTCCAGGATAAATTTAGGTTAGTAGGAAGAAATCAGGTTTTGAAATCAGATCTCTTTCAACTTTTAAAAAAATCCTTATTCCACTCCTTTTATATTTGTGTGACCATGGGTAAATTATTTAACTTCTCTGAGCCTCAATTTCTTCATCTAAAATAGGCCTAGAAAATACACTTAATGTGTAAAGTTGTTAGGTTTAAATATAAAATAGGTAAGATACAGCGCCTGCACATATTGAGTGTTCAATAAGCAGTAGTTATTCTAAATTGAAATATTTACTTCTCTCAAATCCTAACTATGGTAATGATTTTTTAGCACTACCAAGGTCTTTTAATACAGTAAAGTCCTAGCCAGTAGATGCAAATGACACTTCTTCATTATCCTCCCCTTCCCTTCAGACCCATGTTTCTTGCCTCAGACATCACTTTATAATTCGCCAAATCATTAGATCACTTGTAGTTCTGTGTGGCATCTCCCGAGCTGCTTGCTTTCAAACTAGCAGCTTTGTCCTTCACAGAGACAAAAATCTATAGAATTAATCACGGTCCAGAATCAATGTTCTATCACTAGGAGGATGTTGAGTGCTACCTTGTGCAAGCAAGTACTCTGTGCGACCCCAGGGACAGAAAATCATGGAACTCACTGTCCCTGACCCTCCAGGAAACAGACTCATCCAATCCACAGTGCCAGTGCTGTGGGACCAGGGCTGTGATGGCACAATGCCCAAAGCTCTGTGCTAAACAGCCAGAGAAGATGACCCTTAGGCAGGGCCTTGGAGGATGGGTAAGAGTTTGACAGGTGGCAGAGGGAGGGAAAAGACTCCGGGCAGAGACACCATACAAGCAAAGGCATGAAGACTCAGGAATGGGGAGAAGTTTGGTTTGGCTGCAACATGATAGTTTGAGAAAGTGGCAGGAGAAGAGATTGGAGAAACAGCACAGAAAAAGGTGCTCAAGATCTGAACTAGAGCAGTGGTGCTGAGGGTAAGGAGGAAGGAAAAGATCTAAAAGACATTTCTGAGGTTGCATCATCAGTTCTTAGCAACTGAAAGACATTGGCAAAGGAACAAAGAGGAGCATCTAAGATGCCTCTCAGGTGTGTGACCTGGACGTGTGTGTGGAGTGGGTGATGGCAGCTCCATTGGCTGAGATGGGGTCCTAGGAGGAAGAAAAGCTGGTGGTGCCCATTTGAGCTCTATCAGCATATGTTGAATTTGAGATGCACGTGGGGACCTTCCAGGCCAGGTGAGCTCCAGACAAAGCCATGTCCAAAGTATAACTCTGTCGGATCCCTGGGGAATGTGCTGGCTAAAGTGTACACCCTTCTCCCTGATAAGTGGCTCCATACAGTTAGCCAATTAGACCTGCAGAAGTATCTGGACTGGATATAAGGCTTGAGCAGTCATCCTCATTAATGCATTCCCTGAAGTCATGGGGCAGAAAAGACACTTCTTTGTACCCCATCGCTCCCAGAGGAGGGAGGAGCTTGTGGTAGAATCTGGATGAGTTACAGCTGCTGGACTGATTCCCTCAACACAGCTGTCCCCTTCACTTCCTCATCTTTCCTATAGCATTCACGTCTTTCTCCCTTTCATCTCCTCCTGCTTCTCCTCTGCAGCTCCTGGTGCATGCTTGATGAGTCCTGGCTTAGCGAATAGGCTAAACCCTCCACTTAGAAAACAAGCCCTAGCTTTTATCTTCCTCTGTGGGTTTGGGTTTGCTAGAATCAAAGTAACATTAGCACGATTTGTTTGGATTAGCATGAAGACTTCTAATCCGCTCCTTTGCAATATTCCATATTTTAATAACTTTAATAATTACCGCTTCCTTTTTCTAATTAAGAGCTTAGAGACAGAGACCTTGGAGAGGGACCAAAACAGTGGCATTTGGTATTGTGGCAAATGGGAAGAAACGTTTGCATAGCAGAATCAATATTGGGAGCTGGCTACGAAGCACTTGGATTTCAATTCTGTGAGCATGTCTTGAGCCCATGCTGTGAACAAGGCCGTGAATGCTGGAGATTATAGCTGTGCAGCAGATTCCTCCATCCTACTCAGGATTCGGTTGGGATGCCCCAGGTTGCAGCCTGACAATAGCATAAATTCTATAACAACATCCTCCTGGTGATGTGGTTATCAGTCCCTAGAGTTTAGGGCAAAGTCCAGACCACCTTGACTCTAACTCACTGCTGCAACTTCAGGGAGAAGCACTAGTGGCTGAGCAGAAGTTCTCGTTGGGGAATTGTCTTCAAACCACAAACTCCAGGAGCAGCTATGCATATTAGGACGTGTCCTCTCCACTGGAAGCTAACCTAAAGGCCCAGCCGATCCCTCAGGACCCTCATTTTAACCTTTTTCCGTTGTCCAGCACTGCATGGGTGTGGAGTAGAGACCACAACAAAGGCAAGCACTATCCTCTGGGGATGGGGTGAGCCAGGAGCTGCCAGAGGGCAAAGTATCGCCCGTGTTGGCAACGCTGCCAGGCTGGAGCTCAGAGGGGGGCGGTGAATCTTCTGCTCCTGCTTCAGCCAGCCCAGACAGAGCCCTCACACAGCCTTTCTGTTTGAAGCCCAGCTCGGAATGAACTGATCTGGGCTAGGTTCTAGGGTCTTCCACTTCTGGGACCCAGAATCACCACCTCTTCCCTCCTGGGGCCTGTCTTCAAGAGCCGAAAAGCTTCGATTTTGAACTCTTGCATGCAGGATTGTGTTATTCCTGTTCCCTCAGTCATACTGCTACTCTTTTAATGAAATCTGTCTTTAGTGACCCCAAGGGCCTTTGCCTGTCTAAGGGAGACCTTCCAAAGGTTTCCACTTCTATCCCTCTAAGGAATGCCAGGCTCAGGGAGTCAGAGGTGGCTTTTGGCATTTTGTCACTGAAGAAGAAAGAAGAAATGCACATATTTATTCTCAAGTGGGCCACCTTCTGGTAGGGACTCTAAACCCCAGAAGTAAATTTGACACTACCTCTGCCTCTGAGGAATCAAATGTGAGCACCAACACTCTTATAAGGCAGAATAGACTAGGTGTTAAATGTAGGCTCAAAGAAGCCCTCACTACTTCTGGCTTGGTGAGTTGGGGAGAGTTTTACAGAGGAGGTCTTCAATCTGGGACTTTGAGGGTAACAGGGTTTAATACTTGGCTATTGAGGGAGATGGCATTCCAGGATGGGGGCAGAACAAGCCAGCCAGGGGAGCTGGAACATGCAAGCTCTCGGTAGAGAATAATGAGGCACCTGGTATTGATAAAAAGCAGTGTACACCCAGGGCTGGACAGGACATGCCACTGAAAATGTCACCCAACCACACGGCTTTGAGTGCGATGGTAAGGAGATGGGTCTTTATGCTGCACGACATGGAAGAGCACCCCAGCAGGTTTCTGAGGAGAGGAATGGTGCAATCCTTCCTCCGATGAATGAGCTCTAGGAGGATCACTGCTTACCCATGGAAAGGACAGAGCAATTAACAACAGCCCACCAGCCTGGAAGCCGTTACCCACCAGGAAATGAGAGACAAAACCAGGGTGAGGGCAGTAGGAAGCAGAAGGAGAGATGGGATAGAGAGAATTAGTGAGTTTCTGCAACTGACTAGCTGAGGCATCATTGTCTGGGTATATGTTTGATCCCCTCACCAGAGTATAAGTCCCTTGAAAGCAGGAACCACGTCTTATGCATCTTTGTGCCTTTGCTGCTTTACTGAGCAGGCAGAGAGGTGACTCTCGTTATAATAGAAACCTTAACATGGTGACCTTAGGGGGATTTCAAGGGGGCCCGCAAATTCCTCCAAAGTTATACACAGAATTTTGTGGAAACCTTCCTGTTGGAGAGGGCCTATAACTTTTATCAGGTCGTCAAAGAGCTCTGTGACCCAAAAAATGGTTAAGAGCAACTACTCTAGGAATTTGTTGTCTTCATAAATGTTTCTGACTCTTGGTTTCTTTTTTTATTCCTTCTCTAAGTACCAACTTCCTATAAAAAAAAAAATAGACAGGGTCAGCAGCATTAAATGGACACTTTGAGCATTATTTATTTTATTTGTAGTAAAAACCCAACATATAAATCCAGCTGTGAGTCTAGGTTATGCTGAAACACTGAAAGACACTTTCCCTGCCCATAACTGACCTCATTCTCGGGTAGCACATCCCATTTCAGAACCTACTCTCTAATAGCTGATGCTTCTGCGAGAATGTGAATCAATTTTAATTTGGACTTTAGCCTCTGCAGCAAGTGCCTGTGAAGAAGCACCTTCCTGAGAATGCCAACTTGCACCTTTTACAGCCAGGTAATTAGGATGGAGGCCTGACTGCCACCTATCCCATTTCTATGAGGATTGGGGGAGAGGGGATAGAACTTGCAGTTCCGGGCAACTGACACCTTCGCCACACATCGAAAGGGATCCTAGTGCCCAGATCCAGCCAGAAGAAGGAGGCTGTGCCACTTCTGCACACCAGAGCAGTCTGGGGGATGCAGTTTGGATGCTAAACTATTGGATTTTCTGTGATATCCCAATAGTTTAGGAGGACTACATAACAGAATATCTAAAAGTGAGACTTTCCTAGAAAATCTGGAATATATGCTCCCTGGAAGAAGAAAATAGCCCCTGACCTCAAGAAATTATGCAGTCTAGTTGGGGAGCTAAGATGCACACATAGGAAAAAGAATCTACTTGACAAAGGAACAAGGCAGTTATGTGTTCAGCACAAGGTAAATTATTTAGGTTAGGGGAAGGGAGGGTGTAGGAATTCAGAGAAAACAGCTGCCACCACGCAGTAAGGTGCTCACAAAGGAAGATACATCGATGGGATCAAAGGCAAGGAATTAGCACACTGCAGCCCTTCGCATGCTCACATTTAACTTAATTGTTTTTCCTCTGGCATTTAGGGAGTACCTACTACGTGCCAAATGCAAGACCAGGTGGTTTGACATATATTATCTGCTAATCCTGGCAACTGTATACGAGGTGGTGATTATTCTCCCCATTTCATGAAAGAGGACTGACGCTCACAAAGATGAAATAACTTTCCCAGGACACACACCTGAGCCAGAACTAAAACCCAGGTGTGTCCAACTCTAAAGACTTCATTCTTTCCATACCACACAATGTCCCTAAAAAGCTATTAGGACAAAGTGGATGAATCTCAAAAACATTATGCCAAGTGAAAGAAGCCAGACACAGAAGGTCACATATTGTATGATTCTATTTATATGAAATATTCAGAGTAAGTAAACCCATAGAGACAGAAAGCAGATGAGCAGTTGCCAGGGGCTGAGGACAGGGGGGGATGGGGAGTGGCTGTATAATAGGTATCAGGTTTCATTTGGGGCTGAGAAAACTGTCTTGGAATTAGATAGAGATGATAGTTGCACAACTAGTGAATTACCAGATGCTACTGAACGGTACACTTTATTTTTTTTTTTTTTATTTATTTATTTTTTTTGAGACAGAGTCTCACTCTGTTGCCCAGGCTAGAGTGAGTGCCGTGGCGTCAGCCTAGCTCACAGCAACCTCAAACTCCTGAGCTCAAGGGATCCTCCTGTCTCAGGCTCCCGAGTAGCTGGGACTACAGGCATGCGCCACCATGCCCGGCTAATTTTTTCTATATATATTTTTAGCTGTCTATATAATTTCTTTCTATTTTTAGTAGAGATGGGGTCTCGCTCTTGCTCAGGCTGGTCTCGAACTCCTGAGCTCAAACGATCCGCCCACCTCGGCCTCCCAGAGTGCTAGGATTACAGGCGTGAGCCACCGCGCCCGGCCGAACGGTACACTTTAAATGGTTACTTGTTAACTTTATGTTATTTAAATTTTACCTCAATTTTTAAAAAGCTACTAGAAAAGAGAGTTTAAGGAGACAAAACAAAGGAAATAGAAACACCTTCCGCAGCATGTTCCGGGAACAATGAGAAAACTGAGCCAAGTGGGACACTATCATGAGCCAACATTTTCTTCCCGACTCATATGAAGAAATTAGCTAAAGGTGTATGTGTCCTTAGTTTAGAGCGAGAATTCTCAGACACAGACACCTGCCTTTCTTAATCACATAAGGAGCTGCCCTAGATGGTCCAAAATGTCTCCCGTTGCATTTTTGCGTTAGGAGGACGAACACCATCCCTCCTGTGGGTCCCCTAAGAAGACGCAATATTCGGTTTGTGCATTCTCAAGTGACTCCACAGGTCTCTGAAATGCGGTTATTTCTTGGTAGCTGAGGGGCAACCCTAAATCTCTGTGAATCAAATATGTGGAATAATGTCTTAACTAGTGAGGGCATCCAAGCAGCCACCCAACCTCCCATATCAACTGGGCTTTGTTCTTGGCATTGAGGGTACAGCAACTCTTATGAAGGGACTCAGGGGTCACTTGAGATATTTGGGTTGGCTTTACTGCCTCTTACGTGGGACATGATAGGCCCTAAGACCACGCACATAAATGGGGACTCCCAGGGCCAGGGTGCACCTCCAGGCCAGGGTCTGCCATGTGGGCAGCAGTGAGCCTGGCCACAGACCTGTCTCAGAGCTTCCCTCTCCTTCCGAGCTCTTTGGGAAATGTTTGCCTTCACTTCGCACTACTCTCAGATGTATGTGTACTATTGACAGTGGCTTCTATTTATTTGGAGTTTCATGCAACAAATAGACCTTTTCAACCCCCTGTGGCCTTTCTGGCAGCAAGAAGGAGGCGGCAGGTGTGAGTGGCCTCTACTGCTCCCCTCCCTTCCCCAGCCTTCGGCTCATGGCTGCCCTACTGGGCCTGTAGCTCAGTTTCCTCTATAGCACAAGCTCTGCCCCTGGAAGGTGTTCACCGAGTGGCTCTGGGATGCAAGAATCAAATTCTTCAGCGGCCTACTCATGCCCATTACTGGGGTCATGGAAGTGCCCAGAAAGTGCGCTTGCTGGGGACCAGCTCAGAGTTTTTAGTGGTACCAACTATGGTGCTGCCAGTTACATTCTGTGTAGGGTCCAGTAAGAGCTCTATGGGGTGTCCAATGCACTGGCGCACGGAGGATTCCATCCAGTGTCTAATGCATTACCTGGTCAGGTCCTCTATGCAGTGACCTCCCTGAGCCCAGGGAGCTAGAATGTGCTGCAGCCTGGGCAATAGCCAGTGAGATGACCTCAGCCATCCCAAACATAGCGGTGCCAAGTGTAATGTCTAGCGCCCACCGAGTGCCCACTGGAAGGCCTGCAAGGCACCCAATGAATGGCCTTCATGCCCCAGAGCGACACAACTGGGAGGTGCTCTCCTGCCTCCAGCTCCCCTTGGGAGGGAGAAATGGGACCCCCCCCACCCCCCCTCCCCCGGCCTCCTGATGACTCCACCCCTCTGCCAGCCTTCCCACAGGCTCCTGGGGGCTTTATTTTTTTTTAGACTGTAATAATAGCTATCATTTATTGAAAGCTATAGCCTATCTAGGTGGGTGCTATTATCAATCCCACCTTCACATGGGGAAAATTTAATGTAGAGACAGGACTTGCTGGAGGTCACTGGCCTCCTAAATTTGAGCCCACGTGGAACTCCAAAGCAATTATTTATCGGTAATTAAAAGAGACAAGATCCAGGGCTCTCCTATCCACAGAACGGCAAAGCAAAGAGGAGCTGAGGATGCAAGGCTGTCCGTGGGGCTAAACTGGAGTCAAACTACGACCAAATTTTTCTTTATTCAGGGCTGAGTGTCAGACAGGGTACTAAAACGTGTTATACAACACCCTCTGTGAAACCAGCTAATTACTCCATTTTACAGAGGAGGAAACTTAGGCTCAGAGAGGTGAGGGAACTTACCCAAGGTCACACAGCGAGTGAATAGGATTCCAACTCCAGTTTGGGTGACTCTTAAGGCTCAGCGTCTTTCCTCGGCATCAACAACCACAATAACAAATCCTTTGAGCCCAGCACAAGTCCGTTTGTAAAGGCCTATCGCCCCAAGGCCGAGAAGAAGTGGAAAGGGCCACAGAGAGATCCCCTGGAGCACGAAAACCAGCCCCCAGCACCTGCCCCTCCGACCTGGCCAGGAGGGACTTGGCCCCAGAGCCACCTCCTTCAAAGTCCCTGGCCCCACCACCCGGAGAACAGACGACCCTGTTCCCACTCGCTACCGCAGGCTGTAGACCTTTATCCGCTCGAGGCCCCAGTATTAGGAGTCGGGCTGCAGCTGCAGCCGTCTCAGCCCCAAACCCCCAGCAGACCAGGGGCAGCAGCTGAAGCCCGAAAGCCATCTTGCCCTGGGGTGTTCACTCTGCCCTGGGGCCTTTAAAAGGCCACATGATATCATGGATATCATCGTATCAAAACAAGCCACTTGCTCCAAACCTGAACACAGCCCAGGAAAGGCAAAACCTAAATACCAATGTAACAAAGTTCTCTCTTATTTTGAGACTCTTTTTTACATTTTTTAAAAACAGGGTTCAATAAATGCTCATTGTAAAACAATACAATACAAGCAAATAGTTACAAGCAGAAATCCATTAAGTATAAAATGAAATTCCCTGTTCCCTTTCTGCTCCCTCCCAGTCTCCCATCGATTCCTCTTTCTAGAACTACAACTACTTATGTGGTTTGTGTCCTTTCAGGTATATACCATGCATTACTTGGACATTCATATTGTACGCACGTAACTCTTTTGTTTACACATATGGGATAATACTGTGCATTCTTCTGAAACATGATTTTTTCATTTAATATGTGACAATGTGGTCATCTTTCCATATCCATACATATGTATTTACTTCAGCATTTTGATTAATGCATATTATTCCATAGTAAAGGGGTATTTTTATTTTTTTAACCAATCTTCTGTTGATGGCATTTAGATCATTTCCACTATTTCACTGCCACAAACAACATTGCAATTAACATCTTTTACATTTTGATAATGATACAAAATTACCCTCTAAAAAGATTGTAATGATTTATACTTCTTCGTGGCAAACACAGTAGAAATCTTTCCATTGCTTCTGGAAAGCCATCAGCTTACTCCACTTTACGAGATTCAGGAGGCAGGAGGTTCCAGTGCAAGCCATGGGTCTATTCTGTCTGCTCAGAATGGACCGTCTATTCTTATTGGGCTTGCGTGTGGCTCCCATGTCCAGCAGCACACGAACTGGAGTCCAGCCTCTAGCATGCTCTCTCAGCCCAGGTGCCCCCACGCCCTCCCAGCTGCCAGGTGTGAAGACCTACCTTCAGTGCACAGGAGGCATGTTGGCTCACATGAGATCAGGCTTTAGTCACATAGGATCAGGCTTGGCTCACACAGTGACCAGGGCCTGCGGTGCTTCTGCTTCTGCTGCCCCCAGACCTGCCTCCAGAGATCTTATGAGTGATGGGCCTCCCCTATGTGAGCACAGAGCCCTTGGCTGTCCCTAATTTCCATAGAACAGTCTTTCTGTCTGTGACGCGCTAGATCCCTGGCTTTCCCTTTAGTTCTCCACTAGGACTCCAGCCCCACTGGCCAGGGCTCTGCCCTCTGCTCCTTGCCCCCTCCAGCCGCTCCTCCCAGCCCTGCCCCACCCCCAGCTCAGCACCAGCCTTAGCCCCACCATCCCCACTGACAGCAACAGGCAACAGTGAGATTCTCGAGATTCCCGCTGTGCTCTCGCTTCTCTGCCTTCTGTGCTGGGCTAGGTCAGAATCACTTCATCCTCCAGAATTGGGGATTTGGACAACTGGTTACTCTTACTTTCATCATAGTTGCCCAGGCATCCCTCTGCCAGCCAGGGCTCCCCACCTCTTGCAGTGCCAGGAACCAGGATGCCTCGTAGCTGGCTTCACCTCACCTTTCATTCATCCATTCCACAAGTATCTATTATATGCCACTATATGCCATGCACATTTTCTACCAAACCGCCAACTTCCCAAAATAACTTATGCATGCATCAAGCTCTGTATTTCTATTGTAATATGGATGGCAAATTATTGGAATTTTGTGAACTTATTACTATAGACTGGGTATAGTTCAGTCCTTTTCCTGGAAGAAATGCACTTCTAAGCAGTTACCATTATAGTACTCTATCCCATCCCACTGATTGTATAATAAAAGCCAACATTTGTTAATTACTCACCAAGTTTGGTCAAAGAAGCATACATGTGTTAATAATCCCCAAACGACAACCCTATGAGATAAGTACTGTTGTTAACCCCATTTTATAGGTGAGGATGTGAGGTTAAATAATTCACCTAAGTTCACACAGACCGTAATGAACAGAGCCAGGATCTAAACCCAGGCACCCGACACCAGAGGTGTGCTCTCCACTGCTATGGCATTCTGTTCCTCCATAGTGGTTCTCTACATCACTTCCTTGGGCAGAAACCAAAAAAATTCATCAGTGGCAGCTTTTGGGAAGCCTAAAAGATGAAGGGTCCAGGACCTAAAATGAGACCTTGGCTTCAGCCAATGGGACACCTTGGCAGGCTTGGTGACCTACAGGCAGTGGGTACCATAGTGTCCAGCGTATTTCAATGATGTGATATGGGATATACTCCGAGGCCAGTGTGGAGGGCATGGTGATCTCAGCTCCATCCTGAGGCCAAGAGTTCTGCTGATGAGAAGTGGCCATTCAGACTATTCTTCCTTCAACCCCAGTCACCTCTAAGCTCTCTGCATGGGATCTGAGAGCTCACTGTGAGAATTAAGGGCAAGGACTCTGCAGCGAGTTACCAAACTTATCTATGTCTCGATATCCTCTTGTGTCCTCTTGGGTAATGTGGGGGAAATGGTATCTTTCCGAGAGAGCTGTTGTGAGGGTTTATATAATGGAATTTATACAAAGTACTTAAAAGTATCAACAAATGCTATTTTTATGTCTTCCTGGAGGCCTGCTGAGGACTTTGGAGCAGCTGAGACAGTGAACACAGAGCCACACAAAAGGATTTGTTCTTTGGTAGGTGTTACATACAAGGTACATCAGGAATGTGGGAAGATGGCAATAGAATGGCAATTTGGGTTAAAATAACTATATTAGTTTGCTAGAGCTGCTGTAACAAAATGCCACGAACTGGGTGGCTCAAACAACAGAAATTTATTGTCTTATAGTTCTGGAGACTAGAAGTCTACAAGTGATGTGTCAGTGGGTCTTTCTTAGGGCTGCGAGGGAAGGATCTGTTTTGGGCATCTATCCCGGGTGTAGAAGGCCACCTGCTCCCTATGCCTCTTCACACTATCTTTCCTTTGTGTATGTCTCTGTGTCCGAATTTCCCCTTTTTACAAGGACACCAGCCATACTGGATGAGGGCCCACCCTAAGGCTCCATGTTAACTTGATTACCCCTGTAAAGACTCTGTCTCCAAATAAGGTCACCTTCTGAGGTACTGGGGGTTAGGACTTCAACACAGGAATTTTCAGGTGACACAGTTCAACCCACAACAATGACTAATGAAAATAGTGACCATAGATTGGGCAGCTAACACATGCCAAAGGCATTATAATAACCATGAATCTTTAAGGGCCCACAGAAAATCTTTAGATATCTTCTAAGAAGATGAAGGTTCAGAGAGTTTAAATAACTTCCCAAGATCATTATACAGCTAGTAAATGGGCAGAGCCAGGATTTGGATCAGAACTGTCTGATCAAGCCTGTGCTCTTTAAATGCCATCAAACAGTATCCTTTTTAGTGGGTTTCAACTAGCCAGTGCCTGAAAATCATCCCTGTGAAGGTGTTCACTTCTGGAGTCCCTCTGCATGGGACAGGGGTCAGTTCTGTTCAAACGCAGGTTCACGGGGACTCCAGAAAATCACAGACTATCAGAGCAGTTGGGAACCTCTGATGTCATCCTGTCCACCTCTACTTTACAGACGAAGAGACAGAGGCCCTAGAAGACTGGCTACTTGCGCAAGATCACAGAGGGAGAGGGAGGTAGTTCTAAATCTCCTCTCTACCCAACACTGCCTCAGCTGGAAGAGATTCTGAATTTTGCTGGGTTGATCTACTTTATCTGGCAAATCATTTAACAGATTTAAGCCATTTATACAAAATCCTGAAATTAATCATTTTTAATCAAACACAGTCTGACACGGTATGAAATAGCCAAGGGGTAGGTCTGATACTCGAGCATCCTGCAGCCTGAATTACTGAATAGCTTGGGGGATGGTTGGCCCTCACATTTATCACAAGAAGCATTAAACTTCTTAGATAACCTATTTCCTATGCCAACGCTTTGAACAATAAGAAATAAGGGAAACAGTAATCTGTTCTTGTCACAGGAATTGTTACATAAAAAAGGAGAAACACATCAAATTTCTATATCCACTCTGCAGACTGCAAACATGGTGTTCCTCCCTAATAGGATCGTCTTCTCTCAATTACCAGCTCCGGGGCACAACCACCTTGCGAGCATTTGGAGCAAATGTCCCCTGCCATGTGACAGGCGCATGTCATTCTGCTTTCTCTGCCCCAGAATACAGATCAAGTTTCTCAAGAACATCACGCAGGCAAAACGTCAACAGCATTGAGACAGCAGCACAACCACAAGGCTTGTAGTCACAGGTGTGATTTTCTGAAAAGACCCAAAGACCCAGTTCCAGACTCAGTACTGCTTTTTAGAAACCGGACAGCCGTGGGTAGGTGCCTTTAGCCCTCAGCAGCTCAGTTTTCTCATCTTTACCATGGGGGGACTAGTTGGCCACATCACAGATTGTAAGGATTAAATAAAATGATGGTTGAGAAAGTGCACAGTCCTGCGGCTGGCACAGAGTAGGGGCTTAAATACTTTTTAAACTGAAGCTGTATGACAAATAATTTTCTTCCCTCCAAAACTAGTCTGCGGTAATCTGTTCTTTTCCTTATTCATATGCAAAAAAGGAAAGGCGTTGTGAATAGTATGGGCTAACATGGCCAATCCCTGTTCTAATGCTGCCACCTGCTGGACAGCCAGCATGCCACACTGCTATTAATATTTCAAGGGGATGCACTGAAATACATGGGGACTATCCCAGTGCATCCCTCCTGGACATACTCCCCTTCGTCTCCAGCCTTCAGATCTGGACCGAGGGCTCCCCTGATTTGTCTGATCCTGGGGTTGACCCAAGAACTCCCACAGCCTTATTTCCTTGTCAGCAGAGACTTCAGACAGAGGATGACATCTTCCCAATAGGTCACACTTTCCAGCTTTGGGAGCGTGAGGACAGTCATGGGCTGAGCTGCACCGGAAGTCAAAAACTAGAGTGTAGCCTGCAGACGTATTTTGTTGAAACTACACGATGTTAATCCACATCTAATTTAATAAAATTCAAATGACCCACCAACACATAAATATCAGATTTCAAGTTGTGGAATTTCCCCAACGTGGAAAAATGCAAAGATATGGTGACACATGACCCACATTCCTTCATGACTGCAGCAAGCCAGAGCTGAGTAGCAATCGCCCCCTTTAGCCGGATATCCCCTTCCTGGTTGACACACTCCCTACCACTCTGGATCTTTCTCGTGGCCTTCCTCACTTAGGTTATTCTGCCCCAAACCCAGCTCTACAAAAACTGTTGTCTCCCTAATCCCAATGACAAAGTTTTGCATAGAGTAGGGTGGCAAAATAGAGCAGGATGAGTGACTAAAGGAATGATTAACACCTTCAAGTAATAACAGTAACAATTAGTAATTACCAAGTACTTACTTAGCTTGTGCCAGGCACAAAGAAAAGCATTTTGACCCTAACTTTTTGACTTTAAAGATGTTTTCATTCCATCGTGCATTCAGATCTTTACATCTTTGCTCTATTCAATTGCTTTGTTCTCTGTGCCAAGAAATATGAAGTCACTAACTCATCCAATTATAATAAATGCCACTTGCAGAAATAATCTGTTCAAAGTAAAACCAGCAATGGCAAAAGCTTCAAACAGTAAAATTTGTTATTGACAGAAAAAAAAAAGACAAAAAGGATCACACCTTTTAGGTAATATTGAAAGCAGCAAAATTTGAACTAAAACTTTTTTATATAAAAGAATAGAATTTTCTTCCTCAAATTTTGATTTGACAATTTGACCCAGGAGAATCATACGTGCTAAAAAACAATGGCCACAAAGAAAACTCACAATAGCAAATGTCATAATAGGTCAAGCTAGATATGAAAAAAAAATGCTAGTAAGTTGACTCTTTGTCAAAAATAAAATGTGCATGGAAAAGAATTGACCTCAATAAAAACAACTTCAGTGAAATAAAATTTTAAATTGGAAAAAATAAGAAGTCACTTAAATGTATTATATAAAAAATTGCTCAAGAAATCATATTGGGTTTATAATTGCTCCTTTTCTCCCAATATCACAGAAAATCCATGTCAATAACCTAGCATGGATCCTTCCATATATTTCGCCTTATTTATGTAATCTCACATACTCATATCTATAGTAAGGGAGGCTTTTCATTGTTTGTCTTATGAAAATTTAATCATATTATGCACATTTCCTAGCATCTTATTTTTCTCACTGAACAATATCCTACAGAAATCTCTTTCAATCAGAATAGGTTTATTTATATAAAGAAAGTCCATGAGAAGGATTGCTGGGTTTAAGGAAAGATACATTTTATTTTTTAAAGAAGTTGCCAGATTACTTTCCAAAAGGACCAAAAGAATTTACACCTCCTTTGGCAAAGTATGCAAGTACCTTTTCCCTACATCCCACCAGTAGTTGATGTGAGTTCTTTAATTTACCTCTCTCTAACTTCTAAGAATTTGAGCAACTTTCCACATGTTTTTTTGAAAACTGAATTTGCTCTTCCACAAAACGCTTAATTATATGAGTTGGCCATTTTTTATTGGGAAGTTTGTCTTTTGCTTGCTATTGGTAAGAGTTCTTGGTAAGCATCTTATACCTGCCACCTGCGTTACAATTTTTTTTCAAATAAATTGTTTGCCTATTGACTTTGCCTATGATATCTTTGCTATAAGGAGTGTGAATTTTTATATAGTTAAATATGATTAGCTTCTGGTTAAAAGGGTCTTCTCCCAACTCCTGCATGCTTAGAGAATCTAGGAAAGTAGTCTCCCAGATTTTCCTGAAAGATACCATTGTTTAATTCTCTACATTTAGTTTTCACAACTGTATTTAATTTATTCTTTAGTATACATAAGATAGAGGTCCACGTTTTTCTTCCAAATGCATAGCCAGTTGGGCCAGTATCATTTATTGTAGATTATATTGTTTTCCCACTGAAATGAACTACCAACTTTCTTTTTTGGGCAGGGTGGGGGGATGGGGTTTTGCTCTGTCACCTAGGCTGAAGTGTAGTGGCACGACCATAGCTTACTCTAACCAAGAACTTCTGAGCTTAAGTTATCCTTCGGCCTTGACCTCCCAAGTAGCTAGGACCACAGCCATGGACTACCACACATAGCTAATTTTTTAATTTATCTTTTATTTTTTGCAGAGACAGGGTCTCACTATGTTGGCCAGGCTGGTTTTGAACTACTGGGCTCAAGTGATCCTCCCACCTGGGTTTTCAGCAGTGCTAGGATTACAAGCATGAGCCACCGCACCTGGCCCCAACTTTCTGATATACAAGATGCTTCTATATTCCGTATAGAATATAGAATAGATGCTTCTATATTTCCAGAGTCTTTATTCTATTCTATTTATTTAGTTACCTGTTCCTATGCCAATACAATATTTAATTTATAGTATGTGCTGATACCTTGTAAACTCTCACTAGTCTTTTTATCAAATTTGTTTAGGCCATCTTTAGGCATTTATTCTTCTATATAAATCCCCCCACCCTAAAGCCACTGGGATTCTAATAAGAATTGAATTAAATTTATAAATTAATTTTGGAAGACTTAAAAATTTTTACTATTAAGTCTTCCCATCCAAAAAACATGGTATTTCTATTTATTTATATCTTGTTTTATTTCCTTCTGTAAAACACATAACTTCTAATGAATGATCTGCTTTGTATAAGTCCTATGCCTTTCTTGTTAAATTTCTTTCTATTTATGATTTTGTTATTAATTGGATAGTTGTTAACATTTCCATTTGTAGATATTTATTTTTGTAATAGATAAAAATTACTGATTTTAACATATTTACCCTGCATCTATACACCTAGTCAAATTCTTTTAACTGTAGGAGGTTTATACTATAGCTTCCTGTTTTTTTTTATATATATAATCATATGGTCATAAAAAGAGATTATTTTTCTCCATTTTTCTAGTATTTTTACCAGATGGTTTATTTATTTATAATATTTACAAGAATCTCCAAGGCAATGTTGAATAATAATGGCAAGAGTAGGCATTTGTGTCTAGTTCTTGGTTTAACTAGAAATGGTTTTACTATTTTACCGTTTAGAATAATATTTGCTGTTCATTTTTGGTAAATAATACTTGTTTTATTTAGAGTTTTTATTAGGAACGGTTGTTAAATTTAAGCAAATGTATTTTCAATTAATATATTGACTTTTTCTCCTTTAATTTGTTGATTAATGGATTATGTTGATAGATTTCCTAATATTAAACTATACTTGCATTCTTGGAGTAAACTGTACTTGTTTTACTACTGATTAGATACATTACTAGAATCTATTTGCTATTATTTTATTTAGAAATTTGGTATCTATATTCACATGTGATTGTTGTCTATGACATAGACTAGCTTATAAAACATTTGAATTATCTCTTCTTTAAAAATGAGGTAAAACTCCATTGGGAATCTTCCTGGTCCTATTGTTTTCTTCAAACATAGCTTTGTAGTCACCTTTCCGACATCTCCTATGGTAACTGGTGGTCACATTTTTCACTTTAGCTTATTTCTTTTGGAGATTTATATTTTTCTGTGAAATCAACTATTTTATCTGTTTTCAAACATGTTGCCATAAAGGCGCCTATACCACTCCTTACAATTATTTGAATCCCTGTCATTTCTAATGTTCCAGAGGCTGCTCTGCCTCTTTTTCTTTAATCCCAGAACCAGCATATGAACTCTAGTCTCCCTTCCAGCCCAGGCCACATGCCACTGCCCCCGCCCAGACCCCCAGAGGGTCATTAAGGCTAAATCTGAAAATGGAAATCATTTTGACTGATTGGATTAAAAAGATTTAGTCAATTGAAGAAATTAGATTTTTACAAAGTTTACATTAGTCTCATTTTTGCTTTTGAAAAAAGCTATTTTGGCACAAGTAGAATCAGCAATAATATATCCATGCTTGGCAAAATCTTGGGGAATTTGAGTTGTTTCATTTAACAAGCACACGCATTGTTTCCTTCATCCTGAAACTGGTTTTTGACCAGCACCAATAATTTCCATGGACGAAAACAAAACCCCTCTTTATCTGAGACTATGGATGTTATTTAATTCTTGAAAATGGTATTCAAACTACTATGAGATTTCATTTAATTTAATAAAATACTACCTAATTAGGAAGAAGCTTTACTACTATCCCTAGAGATATATTAATATCATTAAAGAGAACACATGCTTGAAAGTTGTATGTACATTTATAATTCTGTTCCCTTCTGAATATAAAAGATTAATTAAGATTATTACTATCTTTAAGGCTTTTCCTCAAAGGAAATGTTACTTCTTCTAAGCTACATTTATTCTATGGAAAAAAATACTTTAAAAGAAATTCTAAAATCCTATAAGTACATAAGCTCTGGTTGTATCCTAAGCAGCATTTTCTTCGTCCCGCTCTCATTATGTTTCTATAATATAATATAAACCACAGTGGCTTGCATGTGCTAGCTTGCTTTCTCTGTGACAGTTTTTAACAATATTTTTTCATGAGCAAAGTGGAGAGATAGAGCAATTCGCCATATAATTTAGACCAAAAAAAAAAAAAGAAAGAAAGAAAGCAAAAGAAGAGTGTAGAGCCTGGCAGAAGGGTGTGGAATGTCTGCTGCAAACCAGACAAAGACAAAGGTTACTGCTCATCCACTCACCTTGCTTTGTCCTCAATCTGAGCATCTTCCCTGTCTGGAGTCAGTATACTTCCATTGGTCCCAGGCCCTTCTGTTTCCCTTCCATTTCCGAGTTTTACCTCTTATTTCCCTTGCTCTGTGTATAGTCTGACCTCTGCTGATACTGTTCTCCCAAAGGCCACCTTCCCTGTTAAGGGCTGAATTGTGTTCCCACAAAAGTCACATGTTGAAGTCCCAACCCCCAGTCCCTCAGTATGTAACCTTACTTACAAGTAAGGCAGTTGCAGATATAATTAGCTAAGACGGGTTAATACTGGAGCAGGGTGGGCTTCTAATCCAATATGATTGGTGTCCTTATAAAAAGGGGAGATTCAAACACAGTCATCTAGACAGGGAAAATGCCATGTGAACGTGAAGGCAGAGACTGAGATGATGCATCTGCAAGCCAAGGAGTGCCAAGGAGTGCCAGCACACCACCAGAAACTAGCAGGGAGCTGGAACGGATCCTTCCCTTACAGCCCTCAGAAGGAACCCGCCTTGGAGACACTTTGTCCTCAGACTTTCAGCCTCCAGAACCGTGAGACAATAAATGTCTCTTGTTTGTGTTACTTTGTGACAGCAGCACTAACACATGAATAGTTTCTTTTCCATATTTAATAGTATTTTCTCTATACTCATCCACATTAACGTCTCACCTCAATTCATAGCAGTGGCTACTAAGTCCTTGAAACTCTCTCCTAGGGCTGCGAAACTACAGGCCCCTCATCCTCTTCTGCTGTTTTCTTCCCGTCTCCTTTTCTCTTCCTCCACTCCCTTAAAATGTCAGTGCCCTCAGGTTTCTTTCTACGATGATTTCCGTTGTACGACTACCTACTCATAATCATTTCCATTGTTGCTGGTAATAACTTTAAAAAAAAAACTAGCTTTTATCAAGCCTTCTAAGTCTTTTATTACAAATATCATCTGATTTAATCCTCACAATTCCCTCTAAAGAAAATGCTATTTTCTACCCATTTTATAGATCAGAAAACTGAGGCTTAGAGAGGTAAAGCAACTTGCCCAAAATCACACACAGATTGTGCGGCAGAGCCAGGATTCAAACTCAGGTCTGTCTGACTTTGAGCACGAAGCCCCTTTCCCATTGCCTGTCACTCTCCACAGAGACAAGAACTCTCTCTTCCTCTAAAATTTTCCACATTCCACTACTTTGTTTTCTCCTCAGTGCATCTGCACTGTATTCTATATCTCAGAGCCATTTCCCTCCTGTACCGGAAGACTGAATTTCTACTTGAACACCCCACTGACACCTCATACTCCTCTCGTCCAAAATGGAACTCCTGTCATTCCCTTCAAAATATGCTTTGCCTCTACAGCCAGCATTGACTCCATAATCTTCCCAGCCACCTACGTTGGGAAATCTCATAGCATTTTTTACTCATCTCTGTCCATTGCTCCTTCTCATAATCCGTTGCTAGGTTGTGTTAATTCCATTCCAAAACACTCATTTAGGTTGCCCTCTCCTCTCCAGTCCCCCTGCCTGAACCATCCTAATGGTGCCTAACGTCTCTCCACATTTCATCCGTTCCTTCCTCCCATCCGTCCTAAATCCTATCATCGACTCCTCCTAAAACACTCAGATGATGGGGACCCACTAGGGTCTAGTCCCAGCCTGCCTTTCCAATCTCCATGCACCAAACAGAACTTCCGGCACTTCCACAGCACTCGGGCTTCCCCACCGTGGTTCCATGTGGCATGCCCTCCGCACCTCTGCTCCTTCGAGGGCAGTTCAAATGCCCCTTGCTCTAAGAATTTACTCCAGATCCTTCACCACCTGTTGGATATCTCTCCCTCCTCCGAACTCGCTTTACATTTTCTTTATGTTTGTCTTGAATCATTATCATTTTCCACTCTCTATTTCGGTTATTTATCTACATGTCTTATACTCTCCACCAGACCGGGGGTCCACGGAGGGCAGGAGCCAGGATTCATCTTAGGATTTGCCACAGCACTTCACACAGTATCTAGTATACCGCTTAATGTTCAAAGTCTCTAAGTAAATGAATGTATCAGTCAAACTGACTATTGGACTACTTAAAATTCCTAGAGCTTGGAGCAGCTAAGCCTTGAAAGTAGATTGAAATCACCAAGAGACCTGGCTCACCTGGTTCCTCCTCTGATCGGGTGGAAGGTTGTCATTATGCACAAGAATCCTGCTTTTTTCTCCTGGGGAGCGCTCCAGGTTAAACCACCCATGCGCGCCAAAGCCCTTTTCTCATTCCCACCACACCCTGGAAGGTAAAGAACATGACATTACCCTTCTTCATATGTCAGTGTATGAGACGCCAGGTAGATGCCTAACCCCCTTTGCAGTGATAGCAAGATAACCAGTGCCAAAGTACTTTGACCCTGTTGTTATGGCTATTCCCATGCCCAGAGGCCAGCACAAGGAGGCTCCAGCATGTTCCTGGAGCCTGGCTGTTCAGTAAGTCTGTGGGAAAGATTGGGGTGGGAGGGGGGACTCCAAAGTCTTGATTTCCAATCCCAAGACACGGAAATGCCTGGCAATCGCAACTGATCCCTCACCCAAGAGCACAGCCAGGGAGGCTCCCAGGGCCCAGTAAGGAACAAGTGCTTGTCTTGTCCCTGCAGATTTGAGGATCCTGGGGTGAGAATTATGTGAATTTCAAGGTTTCTAGGCAGGACAGGGAAGGAGCTAATTCAGAGGATCAGAAAATCAGAGTTGGTAATTCGAATTTTTAACTAGATTTGGTAACTTTCTCCCAAGGTAAGCAAGTCAAGAAACTACCAGAAATCCTACACTAGCTCCATCATATTATTATTTAGTAATATTGTCGTTAACATTAACATTGCTGATAAAAAATAGGTGCAACTTGTTGGGCACAGGCTATACACTAGGCATTGTACTTTATCCTCCATACATGATATCATTTCCCCCTAATGCTGCCCTTGTGAAGAATTATGATTACCAGGAAACTGAGATTCAGAAGAATAATGTCCCAAGGTCACACAGCTTCTAAATGTTAGCCATGCCAAGGCAGAGTGGGGTGCATAAGCAGAGAAACAGAGATGAGGAAAACAAGGTGTTCACAGGGCCCTGCAAGCAGTGGGGTATTCCTGCAGAATAAAGCAGGAAGAAGGGTACGGAGAGACGTTGCTGTTGTACACTGTGTTAGGTGAATGACTTTATCTTGCAAATGATTGGAAGCCTCTGAAGAGTTTTAAGCAAGGATTGACACCCAAGACTTGTGTTTTAGAAACTATGGAAGAGAATGATTTGGAGGGGACAAGATCAAAGGCAGGGAGACCAGACGGGCCACTGTAGAAATAACAATGGAAAGAAATGATGACAACCTGTGCCTCTCCAGCTCTTTGATAGGGAAGGAAAGCATAGGAATTGAGAAATACTTTGCAGATAAAATCAGCAGGTCTTGGTGAAGTATTGAATAAAGTTGCAGCCAATGACATCTCCAGCCTATTGTCCTGTGCCAGGGATTCACATGTACAATTATCATCTGGGTGGCTCGGGGGTGTTTTGTAAAATTGTGCAGAGAATGCAAAAATGAACAAAGCAAAGTTTCTGATGACCTTCTAGTTGGATCAGACAATACCAAATAAACAAGAAAAACACCCAATAGAGATAAGTGTTACGTAGATGATTAAAATAAGGGGATGTAGTAGGGCTTGGGCTTCTTTACAATGAGTGGTCAGGGAAACCCCTCTGAGGAGATGCCACTCAGGCTTGCTAAGTCCACATGAAAATCAGGTAAAGAATCCAAAGCAGGACAGTGCAGCAAGAATAGAATGGGCAGAGAAGAAAAGCGAACAAAGCAAGATCAGATAGATCTGGCAGTGTCCAGATCACATCGGACTTGGTAAGTAAGGTTAAGGAATCTAGATTTTATTTGAAGTATCACGGGAAGCTGGTGGAAGGTATTAAGCAGGAATGACTTTATCTAATGTAAGTTGCTAAGTGATTGCTCTGGCTTCTCTATGGAAAATGCAGGCAGGGCAAGAAGGAAAGCAGGGAGACTTTTGTAGTTGTTCCATTGAGAAATGACAGTGGCTTGGAGCAAAGTGAATGGGTTTAGGATCTGTTTTGATAGATTAAAGGAGGGTAAGGGAGAAACTCTATATTTTGGCTTGGGCAACTCTGGAGGAGCATTTGGCAGGGAGAAATCAAGTGCTTTGTTTTAGACATGTGGAGTTTGAGACGTGTATTAGGGACCCAAGGGAATATGCCAGGTAGGCAGTGGGAGATATAAGCCTGGAATTCAAGAGAGATGTTGAGGCTAGAAATGTATATTTCAGAATGATCAGCCTATAGAAGGTATTTAAAGCCAGAATACCAGATGAGATTTCTTAGTAAATAATGAAGAACAGAAATGAGGCCAAGAACTGAGCTCTGAGACATTCAAATATTTAGGAGTCAGAAGAAAGGGGAGGAGCCAGGGAAGGAGATTAAGAAAGAGCAGCCAATAGGTGAGAAGAAGTCAAAGACAGTGTGATGTCCCCATAACCAAGTAAAGAAAGTGGCCAAGAAAGAGCAAGGGACCAACTGTGTCAAACGCTGCTGACAGTTCAAGTTATGAGAAGACTGTGAACTGACCATCAGATTGTACAAAACAGATGCTATTGATGCATTCAAAAAGAAATCTCAGGGGAATGGTGGGGACAAAGATTATTTAGAACAAGTCAAAGGGAGAAATGAGGTTAATGTCCTCAATGCCTTTAGGAGGAAAACTCATGTGCCCATGTGAGTAGTGGGGGATGGCATAGGGCTTGAGAGTGGTGAAGGCTACAACTAGCAAGGAGCTCGTAACCAGGACAAGGAAAAGAGGAGCGCACAAGCACAGACACAGCTGAGGCTGAGGATGAAGTCGTAGGGCACAGTCTGTGCAGGTTACGGCAGCTGAGAAGACAGGTCTCACGGACCTAGAGTTAGCTTTTTGATAGATGAGTCCAGCAAAAGGAGAGAGTGAGGTAATCTAGGGCTCAGACGATTAACCATGTGGATGCACAAGGAAAAGTGCCCAGGGCAGTACTTGTGGGCTGGGCCAAAAAGAGAAACCAGGGCCTGGAGGCCTCTGCATGGAGGAAGAACAGGCAGAGAAGGAATGAGGTCACAAGAGAGCTGCATAAGGAGCCGGTTACAAGGAGGGAGTGAAGGTGCTCTAGGTAAAGAGACCCTGAGAAGGCCCTTCACTAACTGGGAAGTCAGTCCTGGAACCACATTGGCAGTGGCTCCATTTTTGTCAAGAATATGTTGGTGTCAAGACTAGCCCTATTCCAACCCCTGCACTTGCCAAGACTGACAACATCAGGTGACCTGAGTTAACAGTGCTTTGCATGGCAAGTGGATCCTGGGCTGGCTCTGCAGCAGCATGTGTGCTCATTATGGGTAAGACCTGCCTGCTGCGGTGGAGGGGATCTTTTCCTGGCCTTCAGAGTACGTTGTGACATTTGGAAAGGGGGCCTTGCAAAAATAACAGGAAAATGCCTAATCCTGCAATTTCCCCAGTAACAGTTAAAGATCAACCCTATGAGTTCTCTCACTAACAGGTACCCTGCAGGCGTTCTATTCTGCACAACTTCTGAAGAAAGCTGAATGGACGGAAAGGAGATGTAAATCTCACCCTTTCAAAATTATTTTTTGAGAATTTGCTTTTACAGAGTTCCTGAGTAAACAGCAGGAGAACGAACTGCAGCCTCAACCATATCTCAAGGACAGAGTCACATCTCCTGTGATAATCCCTTCTCCAAGGAAAGGCAGGACACCAACTCTTAGACTTTGACATCCTTGCAGTTTTTTATTATCTACCTGCCATGGCTTTTGTTATCAACTGACAGACATCAGTATTTTTTTTTTCTCTTCGTCCCCCTTAAAAGCAGCAAGTCACTTGGCCTCACTGATGGCATCGCCTTCTCTTTCTTTGGGATGCCACGCCATCTCCCTGCTCTCTTCCCCGCCCCATTTTCTCTCTCTCTCTCTCTCTGTCTCTCTCTGTCATTCTCTCTGCCTTTCTAAAGGATAAAATAAGCTTTTATACTTTTACATATCTTAATTTCTGCATGAGAAATCTTTCTCCACCCGCGCCATGAGCACCTACTAAGCTTTCTACCCTAACAACTCTCTCCTAAAGCAATGCCAACTGTGTTTCCAATGTTCCCAAAGACTCGAGCTTGGGTCCACAAACAAGCCAAGAAAATCCTGGGCTCCGAAATGCTCCTTCCTTTCCACAGGTCTTCTTTTTGACCCAAATCCTCTCCATTGGGATGAACACCCTCCCTCAGATCTTAGTGCAAATAGGCAGACCCTAAATAACTCCCCGCCTCCACACATGCCCAGACATACTTGGCCCCTAAACGGAAGGCAGCTTTATCTCAAAGTGAGACTCTGCTACACTGATTTTTTTCTGCCATGTTGTGAAATTTGGGGAGAAATGGAAACAAAAGTAGTGCACTCTTTCCTTGGCACATAATAAGCACTCAGTAAATATTTTGTATTGGAATGAATGAATATGTTTTAGAAAAAGGAGGAATGGAAAAAAGAAGGGAGAAGAGAGAGATATAAAAACTTCGGGGAAAAAAATCAAAACATGGTCATTTTTACATTTGCCAAAAATTCCTCTTTGTAAACCATCAATGAACAATTTTTTACTATTCACTTAACTGTTTCCTGTAAATAAACACAGTCACACTGAGGATTAATACATTTTTTTAAAAACTTTTTTTCTGGAAAGGTGGGCAACTAACATTGCTATTTTCTACTCTTACTCAAAATAGAGGTCAGCTGACATTGCCTTATCTGCTGATAACTCAATGTTAACATTCCAAGAAATTGCTGTTTCACATTATTTACAATAGTCAAGATATGGAAACAATCAAAATGCTCATCAATGGATGAATGAATGAATAAAATGTGTATACATACAATTCTGCCTTAATGAAGGAAATCCTGCCATTTGCCACAATATGGATGGATCTGGAGAACATTATGCTAAGTGAAATAAGCCAAACGCAGAAAGACAAATAGTGCATGATTTCACTTACAGGCGGCATCTGAAAAAGTCAAACTCATAGGAACAGAGACGAGAATGGTGGTTGCCAGGGGCGTGGTGGGGGGAGGGAAATGAGGATGTGATGGCCAAAGGGTACAAAGTTTCAGTTGCGCGAGATAAATAAGTTCTGGAGATCTACTCTATAGCATAGTACCTTTAGCTAATAATACTGTATTGTATATTTAAAATTTTCTAAGAGGGGAGAGCTTATGTTAAGTGTTCTTATCAAAAAAATGATAATAATAAAGGGGACTAGAGGAAACTTGAGGAGGTGATGATATGTCTATGGCCTTGATGGTGGTGATGGTTTCACCAGTGAATACTTAACCCCAAACTCATCGAGTGGTATACATTAAATATGGACAGCTTTTTGTATGTCAATCATACCTCAACAGAGTAGTTTGAAAAAAATAATAAATTGCTGTTTCCCCATTGCCCCAGCACGTTTTCTAAATTTTATAACAAGAAATACATGCTACAATTCAAAATTATGCATGTATGTGTATATATGTGTTTACATCATGCTAAGATTTTTTTTATTTTCCCAATACAAAATAACAGAACCATAGAAACTGAAAAACTGCTTTGAAATTTAGGTTAGCTCATACTCCTGGGTAATTTATATGATCAAACACTTCTCATTGTCTTGGTTTTTATTGTCACTAAAGGCTCTTTAGGAATATTAGTATCATGTCCACTTTTAAAGAAAAAGAATCAATTCAACTTTATCTGAATATATTTTGTCTCATCTGTTTTTTGCAGCTCCATGCAAACACATTTTCCCTCTAGCTATCGTCACTAAGGACGGTAGTCATTATACCAGAGTCTTCGTCATTGTCTTCTATAAGGCTCACAATCTCTAAAACATTTTCAGGAGTCACATGAACTCTATCACCAGCATCCAGCATGTTACAAAATACACTCTAAGCCCCTTTTAGCCATGACCTACTTTTTCCAGGCAAACTCAGACCCAGAGGCTGTTCAACCAAATCTACTCTCTTTCTGAAGAGCAAGGAGGTGGCTACAGCAAAAAAAAAAAAAACAAAAAACCCAAAACCCTAAAGAAAACTTCTGCCTGACTGGCCTCCTCTGGGGGGCCCATATGGCTTCTGATTCTCTTGAAGGGTATTAAGTTGCTCTGAGGGAGATGGCTGTACTGTTAAACTGTTGAACCATTTCTCCACTTAAAGATATCTGCCCAACTTCTGCAGAATCACTGAAATAGTGACGCCCTTCTCCCTTTCCAACCCTGACATATTGGTAGTTACTAAGGACAAGTAACTACAGTGACTACTGTGACTACTGGGGACAAGTCCTGATTTTTTTTTTTTTTTTTTTGAAAGCTTTTGAGTTAGAAAAGTCTCTTGACTGTGATCAAAACTGCTGCTTAGTTTTTCAGGGCTTAACATGCTTATTTGAGAAGTCCTCTTATCTTTTGGGCTCTCCACCCCAAATTCATCTTCCAAGCTACATGTTTTCAATTCCAGCACAGATGGACTGGATGACAAAGGAGGCTCTATGTGATGACAGCTGTTCATTTCAGAGACGGCAAGTCCTAATACAAGGCCAACAATGATTTCCTTGTGTGCCTTTCTCTGCCTTTGGAATCTGCTAGGATCCCATCATCAAAACAGTATGAAGCAGTTTTAAGATCTTCATTGCAATTATCTCTGGAAATACTGGCTACCTGGTGTTCGCTGCCGCCTTCTTGACAGGCAAGCATATATAAATACTTACACAGCTCTTTTGGCCTTGTCTTGGTGTTATATTCCTTGAGAGAAATGGGGTTTCTGCAAAACCTTTTGTAAGTTAAATCTGACAATGAGTCTTGACTGAGACTTTTTAAATGTGCTTTCCTCTTCTTTCTTTTCTTGTCAATAATGGACGAGAATAAAGATAAAAGAGAAAAAGCTTGATACTGACAAATATCATCTTTGGTAACTTTGATTTTGCCTAGATCCTTTTTATCATGTTTAGAATGTTTGTTTTTAGGAGTTTTATTCTTTTTATAAGACAAGGCATTGGAAATGTTTGAGATATTTTTTCAAAACATTCAGGTTTTCTGAATACAGTATCATGTCTTCATTTTTCTTATACAGCTGAGGCATATTTTGGTGATCCATGTGATTTTCTAGCTTTATCTTTTCTTTGATGATGACTTGTTCTTAATTTTCCTTTATAGCCATCAGAGTTTTCAAACTGGTGCTCATCTGGTTGCAACTAATGAAACTTGAAATACTTCAAATAAGACAGACAACAGTAAGCTCAATGCAACCACATATTAAAGATGTAAGTGGTTACTCCATGCACACAGTCCTACACTAAATGTTATCTATGGTAATACCTTAAGGTGTTTAATTGGGGAAGGGGAGATATACGTCCTTAGAAAGAAAAAAAATTAAGGCATTGTATGAGCAAATCCACAATAGGTGGTCAGACTGAAGATGGTTGTATCTAAAAGTAAATCTGTACTCTCTTTTAGTAATATTACACATAGTACAATAACTTGATTGAAATACAAGTAGTATTGGATATGTCTAGCAACACTGTAAGATGATTCAGCTGTAGCTGGTGGTGACTTGATGTACTTTAGTTAGAAATGGTTATTTTATTAAGCATGTGCTCCCCAAACAAAGTACAGACTGTGATTTGATTTTCAAGCAGAAAGAAAATGTTTCTGTTACCAACTTGCCAACTTAGTGAATTTTAAAGAGAATGTTTCTGTTTGATAAAGTGTATCACCACATCAAAGTAGGATACAATGTTTGAGTAGGAAACCAGCAAATCAATGATGCAACTTCATCTGGGGACCATGTGTCTAGGAGGAAAACCATTTTAAAACTACAGACACAAGTCACCAAAAATTAAAGGTGCCAATTTACAATAACAGCTGTATCCATCTAATGACATATCATAAAACCAGCAAAGCCATGTTTTGCTGGTAAGGTACAAGTAAATATCTTTCCCCTAAGAGCTGCATATTATCCATGATAGCAATTTACATTTGTGTAGTGTGTTTCTGTTTTCAAAATGCTTGCACATCCCATACCAATAAATGGAAAGGATGTTATGCAGTGTGCCAGATGCAGCTGTAATGTAAGTTGAGAGGGGAAAATGTCTGGACCATTAGACAGTGGTTGCAGTCAGGATAGCTCTCTCTTTGGCACATCGCACTATGTGAAAATAAACCCCAGACTATGAAGCTAGGCTCCAATCAAAACCAAATCAAACAAGGCTGATAAAACCAATTAGACAAAAGAAGCACATTGGGTATTTGAATCACTCTTGTAACCCCTGACCTACCCAGTAACAGGGAAGGAATAAAAATAGAACATAAGTCTGGATTCCACTGGTTAATTTAAACTGCTTATCATTTCATCTTTAAATCTGCCACGCCAACTCATCAGGGTCGGCAACAGATAAATAGAGTGTGATTTACAGAAAGGATCTAGTAGGAAGGAGAGAAAGAAAAGCTATGCACCAACATACTAAGCCACATGGAACCTCTCCACACAAGGGTACATCTAGCCTTCCTTTAGGAGTCCCTCCTTTCTTAGGCTCTTTCTCACTTGTCTATTATCTTCCTATTTTCTCTATTCCCCCACCCCCCCCCCCCCCCCGCTGTAACCCCAACCATTCACACTCCCCACTCCCAGGCCTTGGAAACAGGGGAAAATCTTCAGTGTCAATTGGTTGAGGTCAGATATTCTTTACCAGAATTTAACATGTAGAATCAGATATCTGGAAGTGACCTTAGAAGTCTTTTTTCCCCTAATTTTTCACCCTCTGCAACAACTATCGTCTAATATACCTATACATAGAGTCCAGACTCTGTGTAAACACTTTCCCTGATTGTAAATCAAGGCCTCCTAGGGCAGCCCATTCCATTTCTGGATCGTTCTAATCATTAAAAGTTCTCAGTCATGCTAGCCAAAATTAGCCCCCTACAGTTTCTCCTCACTCGAGAAATATAAAACAAGTCCTTCTCCTGGCAGCTTTTCACTTTGTTTGAAGGCAGCTGTCACCTCCCCATGCAGTACTGTGTCCCTGCTGTTTAAATATGCCCCACTGCTCCTCATGGGACATGGTTTGTGGGTCCCTAACCATCTTGGTCACCCTCTCTTGAACATGCTGCCGTTCAACAAAGTCCCTCTTCAAAAGTGCGACCCAGAATAGAACACAATATTGCAGGAATGGCCTACATATGAAATGAAAGCCTTTGTCCACTGTTTAAAGAACTGAAGTCACCAAGGAGCACATGAACAACAGAAGAGTTTTTGTTGTTGTTATCAGAGCTTTTGTTTCTGTTTTTTGGTATGGGGAAGAAGAAGGAGGGTTTCACCATGTCTGTGATTTTGGAATTACATTTAACAAAAAAACACAAATGAGAATCGGCTTTGTGCAAGGCTCTCTGCTAGAGATTTTTTTGAGAAACAAATGAATAAGATACAGCCCTGAGAGAGTCCACATACTATTGCCTGTCACATGTCCTCATCCCCATGTGAATCACAATCACCTGGGGCTTTTTGATAAGGTAATCTTATATTAGTCATCCATTTTAGAGTACCTGATTGGGCACGGAGTACCCTCAGAAGATGAGCTTGACCTGGCCCCAGAACAGCTGCTGAAGTCTGTTCCGTGGGACGGCAGGAGTATTTCATAGCTAGAATCACTCCCACTCCCAATCGCACCTGGCTCTCGTACACTCTGTCCTCTCTTCCCCGTCTGAGAGCACTCCCTGCTTATCAAAACTACAGCCTCCTCTCCCTCTACACAGATACCCAGATACTACATTTCTATAACAGCATCCATTCTCTGTGACCCTGAGGTTTGGGAAAGCAAAAGTGGGCTTCTCCTGTCTCCCTGCGCACTGGGAGCTCCAGAGAGTACCGGGCTTGCCTCGTGTCCCGGAGTCGCCCGAGCACCTGCGTTCACGCTGTTTGCTGCCAAACGGCTGGCAGGTTTACAGCCAGCGTCCTGTTATTAAGGAGACACAAGCCGAGGCTGTTCAGCCTTTTACAGAGTCGCAGAACTGAAAAATCTTGGAGAGCATTCCTTCTACAAGTGACAGAATGAAGACAGCCCAGAAGACAACTGACTCGTTTGGGGTAACAGACGCCCCTAGTGATAGAGGATGGGCTGTCTTGATTCCAGGCTCTGCGCTCCTTCCGCTGAAGCACGTTTTAAAATCTCAATACTTTCTGTGTATTTGATGACGTGGCCTTGGCAGTGGATTTGGCTCTATCTATTCCACTTAATATTTTAATAAAGAAGGTTCCTAAAAATGAAACGCCCACCACACCTAGTACAGAAGATATCCCCTTTGATGCTTAAGTGTGTATCAAAAAGCTGGTCTCCGTGCACATCGTCTCTGCCAGAGGACAGGACTCGCAGGACAGAACTTGGTTTTCTTCGCTTTTCTGCTCATCCGGGCCATGCAAGGGCCTGGGCTCGCTAGCCTTAGAACAGGGGAAAGGGGCAGAACGGCAGAGGTGATCGGACACCGGCGGCCGGGCCGCGTGTGGAAGCCGGCCCTCTCCGCCTTCCCCCGCCCGGCCTTCCCGGGAAGAAACGAGCGCACCGGCGCCCGGGCTGCAGATCCCGCCCAGGCCGCTCAGGGGCTGGAAAGAGGCCTCTGCTCCGGGCCCCAAGGCCGGCCGCCCGGCGAGGCCTCGGCCACGCCCCCTCCAACCCCCGCCCCATGCCCTGCTCTCCCCAGCCCCGCCCCCACGCCCCTGCTGCCCCCTGGCCCCGTCCCATGCCCCTGTTCTCCTCGAGCCCCGCCCTCATGCCCCTGTTCTCCCCCAGCCCCGCCCTCATGCCCCTGCTCCCCCTAATGTCGGCTCTGCCACCCTTCCTGCCCCTTGCCCCTTCCTCCCACGCAGCAACACAACCCCGCGCTGCCCGGCCTCCTATGCCACGCCCCCTGTCCCGCCCTGTCCTGCACTCCCTGGGTGCCAGCCTCCAGGCCCAGGAGCAGAGAGTCTCGTCAGCAGTGCCTTGGGGAAACAAACACATTTGTAGGCAGGAAGTCAAATTCTGCCCTAAAATTTCTTGGTTTGAGTCCCTGGGGTAAGGCATTTGTACCTCCCATGAGTGCACAATTACATACAATAATATGAGCTAGCACGGAGCACCTACTAGGTGCCAGGCTCTGTTCTAAGTGTTTTACATATAAGTGTTAAGTTACCAGTATTGTGCTCATTTTACATATTAGAAGACTGAGGCACAGGGGGTTATAAAGTTTAAGACTTTTTGAAAACGGAAATGTGGCATATTCATACAATGGAGTATTATTCAACAATAAAAAGGAACAAACTACTGATGCACTCAATAACATGGATGAGTCTCAAAAACATCACGCTAAGTGAAAGAAGCCAGACACAAAAGAGAACATACTAATTCAGATTATATGAAATGGCAGAAAAGGCAAAACTGTAGCCACAGAAAACAGTCGCCTAGGGCCAGGGATGGGGCAGAAAGGAACTTTTTGGAGCAATGGACATATTCCAAAACTTGATCGTGATGGAGGTTGTACAACTGTGTATCTTTACTCAAACTCATCAAGCCGTACACTTAAAATGGATGATTTCTGCGGTATGTTAAGTGTATGTCAATACACTGCAAAAAAGTAATGATATGAGGGAGGAGAGGGACAAAAGAGAATCCCTGGTAACACCAAGGATGAACAGACAAAGAGGAAACAGGAAGGGAGAAGAGAAGTAGTCAGAGAGGCAGGAGAACTAACGAAGATGGCACAGAAGCCGAGTGAGAGACCAGTGCCTGGTGCATTGGAGGTGCCAAATAAAGTCTTGTTGAATGCATGGTCAAGCCGTGTCCAGAGGAAGGAAACGATCCACATGCCACAGAGAAGCTGTGGGAGATCAGAGCTCTGGAAAGGCCCCTGGGGGTTGAGCTGTGACCAGGGGGAGCCGACTTAACAGGAAAAGTCCCCTTGTTTTCTCAGCTTCAGTGTTCTGAGAACTTCCAGGGAGAGGAACGGAGGAGCACCGTATGCTATCCACAGATAACCTGCCCTAGAGTTTGGTTAGTCACAATACAGTTGTAAACACACCAAAACAGACAAAGATGGATTATTGGGCTCATTTGTGATTTTCCTGTTTACAAAATCCATCATAGTTTTTCAATGTTTAAAAAAGCTCATTTAATGGGGTTCATTTGTATAAAATATTTTGAAATATTTTTAATATTGCTTGACAAATGGCTTGAAAAGCGGAGTTAATCCTGATCTGTCCCGTATTCTGATCTGTTGAGATACAGGCTTAAGGCCTTAGAAAGGTGACAATTGCAGAAGATATGTATGTCCTCTCGTAGTGTGGTGGTTCTGAACTGGTTTACACCGGTATGATCAGTAGTGTGCTGCGGTATTCAGCAAAGCTGCCCACAAGGTAGGCGTTCCAAACCTCATGCTCTGGCCTGGGGGACCCCAGTCACAATGATTGATGGGAAAAGGTGTGCATAAGTTAAGGGCTGGTGGGCTGATTAATGGTCTCAGCGTGAAGCTCTGGGTCTCTAACCCTGACAGATCATTAGCTCCCAGCAAATGTCCAGCCTCTGGAGGTCATAGTTGTTATTACAAACCAATAAATACATGAATAACATAAAACAGAGCAAATGGCCTTTTTATGTGCCGGGGATGTTTAAAAACTAAGCTGCGTATTTCCATGAATACAGAGTCTGTTTGTAGCATAAATCTTTCTTTAGCTTTCACAAAGCAAGAGCAGAGATTGTTAGAAGAACCATACTTCACTGTTAATGTTACATTAAATTTTAACCACTGCAGCCATGGTTAAGGAGATAGTTTGAATAATATAATAATCCAGTATTTTCAGGACCTTACAACTGAATTTAGTTCAACATTCTCTTTTGGTGAATTAATTATATTGGTGTCTTACTCAAGGAATATGAATGTTTTCAGTTTGATAAAACTTAATCAGTACTTAAGGTAATTTAAATGTTAGAAAAGATAAAATCCTCCCATAGAGCGTAATATATTATTATATGGGAAAAATGTTAAGCCCTATAGGAAGGAAACATTGTTCAGCCCTTTTCTTTGTTATTAAGTACAATATGTTCCAGTGAAAAATACACATAGTACCACTGTAAACTTGCAGTGTGTGGAAAGAAAACAAAAAACTTGTGACTACTGGAATCATTGTCTATTTGTTTACTTCTTTAATTTCTACTTTACCTTTTCCCAAAAGAGGTAGGGGTGGGGAAAAGCCAACAAAGAAACAAATATAGTAATGGGGAAACACTTGAAGAAAACAAAGGGCAGACTGCAGCTATTCCAGTGATAAAGGCCGTGTCAGTTATTGGGATGTGGCCAGGGATCTGAGCACCCTGGTACAAAGGCCCAGAGAGAAACTTGATAACCTAACATAACTGTCATCAGGAAGGAGAAAATGTGTGAGGTCCTTCAGGAAAACAAACCATTGAATTTTAGAAACCTGTTAAAGTTTAATCATGTCCCATTCTCTTTGGCCATTAGACTGTGGCACCTTAGTGATGCTGTTATGGACTGAATTGTGCCCCAGCAAAATGCACATGTTAAAGCCCTAATCCTCAGTGTGACTTGTTATAGGGATAGGTCCTTTAGGAGAGAAATAAAGTTAAATGAGGTCTTAAGGGTAGGGCCCTAATCTCATAGAACTGTAGCCTTGTAAGAAGAGGAAGAGAGATCTCTCCTCCCGCCTCCCTGCCACATGAAGATACAGCCAGAAGGAGGCCATCTGCAAGCCAGGAAGAGAGCCCTCACCAGAACCTGACCATGCTTGCTCCTGGAGCTCAGACTCTAGCCTCCAGAAGTGTGAGAAGATAATTTCCTGTTTGTAAGTCACCCAGTGTATGGTGTAGAGCTGTGCAAACTAAGACACACTTTGATATAACCCATGCAGTCACCCTTAAGACATGAGAATACGGTGTACAATCAGGTGTAAAGAAAACTGGGTCTGTTCCTGGCACTGTATTTCCTTCCATGGTTTGTCAATCTAGAAGACAGTAGGATCTAGTTAGTTATTTTCACCTGTCCTATAAACCGCAAAATAGTAATTAATTAATAAATATGCAAGACTCTTCCTCCATGTCATGTAGTAAAGTCATGGTTTTTCTTTAACCAGCTATATGGTAAGTCTATTCATTCAGTTTGTTTTTAACAAGTAAAAAAAAAGATGGGGCATCACATAAATGTACAAGAATAGGAGACTGATAAATTTTGATGCTTTGACTACATAACTATAAACTGTTGCTTTAGGAAATTTTGAAAAAATTATATATGTGATATCATATTAAGTAAAAAGTTAAAATAAAGAAGACATAATCTGATTATAATGACATAAAAATTATAAGGATAGTGTAAAAATGAGAATAATTCTAATAGGTGGTAGAAATATGAATCACTTTTCTCCTACATTTTTATTTTCTGAATGTTGCAAGATGTTCTTTTTTATTATTTATAATTTTTTAAAATAAATTCAAAAGCACCTGTGGGTATCTTCTGTGGAGAACTGTCTTTTACTTATCAAATCGACTATGTCTTTTATTAGTTATTGAAAATTCCAATTGTGATTTAAGTTTCATTTGATTGAAAGCACTGTCATTTTAAATACACAGGGTAAAAAATGACTAAATCAAACCAACCAAATGTTTCAATTTTAATGAGATCTGAAAGCTCTAATTTAGCCAAATACCTTCGAAAGACTGCTGTTCAAGATGAAGGTCGTGGTAATTAGATATATTCATCTCATTATAAATATGAAGATTGTCCAGAGCTTCAAGATGGAAATGAGATGATATGTAAAAAAAAAAAAGGAAAGCTTTCAACCCTCACCATAGCTGGATCTTGATCTCTAGGTTCAATTATTCACTTTCATAATTAAATTTTCCTTTTTGTAACACACAACCTTTGATTTAAAAAATCATTCTTGGCCGGGCACAGTGGCTCATGCTTGTAATCCTAGCACTCTGGGAGGCTGAGGCAGGAGGATCCCTTGAGCTCAGGAGTTCGAGACTAGCTCTGAGCAAGAGCGAGACCCCCTCTCTACTAAAAAAATAGAAAAAATTAGTCAGTCAACTAAAAATAGAAACAAAAAATTAGCGGGGCGTGGTGGCTCGTGCCTGTAGTCCCAGCTACTTGGGAGGCTGAGGCAGGAGGATCGCTTGAGCCCAGGGGTTTGAGGTTGCTGTGAGCTAAGATGATGCCATGACACTCTAGCCTGGGTAACAAAGTGAGACTCTGTCTCAAAAAAATGAAATAAAAATAATAAAAATAATAAAAAATCATTCTTATTTTATTTATTCATTCAAACAGATATTTGTTCCTGTCAATGCTGTGACAGTGATGAATAAGGTACTTCTTATAGAACCTATATTCTATTGGGGCAGACAACTATTGAATAAATAATAGCATAAGTACTGAATTACAGTGCTAAAAAGGAGGAAAACAGATTATTAAGAGAAGATGTGACAAGGCCCCTGACTTCATCCAAAGAAGGCGAAAGACTTCCTTTGAGGAAGTGTTGATTGAGCAGAACTCTGGGGGCAAATAGAAAATAACTGGGCAAAGGAGGCGTGTGAAGTGGGGCAAGTGCTGTAATAGAGAACATTGCAGGAAGCTGAAACAACGAGCAGAAAAGTCCACTCTTCTCAGGAACTGAAAGAATGCGGTTGAAATGCATATACCAAAAGGGACAGTGCCCAAGAGGAAGCTGGTGAGCAGGCATGAGGAGCTTTGCTGGCCATGTTGACATCTGTGGTCTTTGCCTTATGAGCTATGGGAAGTACTGAATGATTTTAAGCAAAAAAGTTACATTGTACTTTTTAAAAAAGAGTATTTTAGTTACTGTTTGGGAACAGTATTAGAGAGAGGAAGAAGAGATACGAAGCTATTTCATTAGTCTTTAAAAATTATTTTTAATGTAGAGATGGGATAATTTCATTAGTCTTTTTAAAAAAATTTTTTATTTAAAGATGGAGTCTCACTATGTTGCCCAAGCTAGAGTGCAGTGAGTATTTATAGGCGCACTGTACCCTTGATCTTCTAGGCTCAAGGGATCCTTCAGCCCTACCCTCCCAAGTAGCTGGAACTATAGGCACATGCTACCATGCCAGGCTATTTCATTAGTCTTAATCAGAGATTATAGTGGGTTGGCCTAGCTTGTAGCAGTTGAGATGGAGAAAAGTGGGCAGTTTTGAGATATATTTAGGAGTAGAATTGCCAAACAGCTAACTCCTGAAAAGTCAAACTATTAGATATGGATTTAAGTTTAAAAAAGAAAAACAACTTAGTAAGGATCAGGGAATTCCCTATTTAGAAAGGGTAACACAGAAGTTTTCTTTGAGACAATGACATTTATGCAGAGACTAAAGTATGATATGGCAAGGTCAGATTCATGCCTAAAACCTAATCAAAACTTCTAGATGGTTGGAAGTATGCATATATGCGTGTGTGTGTGTGTGTGTGTGTGTATATATATATATATATATCTCTCTTAATATATAGAGACACATATAGACACAATTATTTAATTTATATAAAGTGTAATAGTTTATAGATTGCACATTTGTTTCACATATCTTTATGTAGACTGTGAATACATGTTAATATTATATTTATGAATATATGGGTATTCAAATCATGCCCTTAGAACAATGAAGAACTCTGAGATGATCAGGTCATATTCCTGTTGAACACTGGACTAACACATTGGGCTATTTAGCCTGGCTGGTTTGCTTGGGAAATAATGGAATTAGAGAGTATGTTTATATTATATAACTTAAATTGTACCTACATATATAATGCTACTTTTTTGTTCTTCCTCATTCCTAAGAAGGACTCATAAAAACTGAAACCATTGGTTTCAGGCAAAGCCAAACATAGAGCACAACAGAACACAGCAGCTGCACTGAAAAACCTCTAGCTGTCTTCATTTCCTTCAACCTTCTGGAATCAGATTCATTTCTGCCTCGTAAGAAGGTCTGAATAGGAAAAGATGAGTTGTGGCCATCTGGTACTTCTGGGGAGATGCCACTGGATCATGAAGAAAAACTCATAGGCTGGGAGTTAGGAAATATGAGTTCTAACTCCAGTTCTACACCTGGCTTCCTGGGTTGCCTTGAGTTGATGTTTTTTCCATTTTTGTTGCTATAACAGAACATCCAAGACTAAGCAATTTATAATGAGTAGAAATTTATTAGCTCATAGTTCTGGAGGCTGGGAAGTCCAAGATTGAGGGGCTTCTTGCTGCATCATCCCATGGCAGAAGGGCAAATAGAGGGGGAGAGAGGGAAACAAAAGGGGGTCAAACTCATCCTTTCATAAGGGACCCACTCCCACAATAAGGGCATTGATTCATTCATGAGGGCAGAGCCTGCATGGCCTAATCACCTCTTAAAGTTCCCAGCTCTTAATATTGTTACAATGGCATTTAAATTTCAATATGAGTTTAGGACAGGACAAACATTCAAATCACAGCAGTTGATTATTTGTCCTCTGTGGGCCTTGGTTTTTCAGCTGTGGAATTTGTGGTAGATTAAGTCTGGGGGCCCAATAATACTCATTCAGTGATTCAAAAGGAAAATATGAAGCCTCCTACCTAACATTTGCCATACAAAGTTTCTTTAATTGTTCATCAATTTTTTTAACAAATGAGAACCCACTCTGTGCCCTGCATTATGGTAGGCATCAGGGCACACACCAATGAACAAGGACAGACCAGCATCCTCACGTAATTCATATTCTAGTGTCTGCAGTGGACTCTGTGCAAATCCCAGGTCATCTTTAATAAACAGTTTAAAAAAGTTTTTGTTTGTTTGTTTGCTTAACATTCAATAAAGGAAAGCTTGTTTTTTCAATGCTTAATCTTAGGCATCACCACCTTTCTCCAGAAAACCCTTCCTCTGAAGACTTCTGTATGTCATAGCATTTTGGGCTATAGTATTTATTCATGTCATATGTATATTTACATAGTTTGTATGTATATTTACATACAAACAAATAATTCCTATGGAGGTGATATGTTGGTGAGAGTCACCTCTGTCAGACTACACACTCGCTGAGCAAGTGCCCACTCACCTGCAGCACCCTTAGCACGGTGCTGGGCCACAGTAGATGCTCGGTGCATACTTGCCAAATGGATCTGGACTGCTGGAGTATGTTGTATCTGAAAACCCAAGGCCTCACTGACTTGGGTAGGAAGAGCCGCTCTTAGAGCAGGATTACGCCTACAGCTAATTTGATTCTTGGGCTCTTGCCAGGTTTCCTTTGCGCTATCTGCCCTTACCTGCCCCTGCATTCTTCTGCCACCCAAGGCTCCCCAGGTCCTGCTTCCACAGCTGCCGGCTTCCCACGACAGGCTGCAGATCCATTCTCAGCAGTGCATGCTCTGGCATAGGGGCCTCCAAAGTAGAGCAGGGCACATCACAGGGAATACCGTAGAAATTCCACTGAGATATGAGAAGAAAATATTAGAATATATGTGCTAATATATATGCATGTATATACATATATACACATACATATATAAATAAATATATACACAAACACATGTATACATGAATATACACACATGCATGCACATGCATGCATGTGTGTGCATGCGTACATGCATGTGCTTATACACATATGTATACACAACACACATACATATAAAACACATACACACATATATATATTCATACGTATATACATATGCATGTAAAGTCACAGGCCACATAACAATGTTTTGGTCAACAATGAACCAAATATATGATGGTGGTCCCATAAGATCACAATAATATATTTTTACTGTATCTTTTCTATATCCAGATATGTTTAGATACATAAATATTTACAATTGTGCTACAATTGCCTATAGTCTTCAGTGTAGTAACATGCTGTACAGCTTTCTAGCCTAGGAGCAGTAGCCTATACCATATAGCCTAGGCGTGTAGTAGGCTAGACCATTTAGATTTGTGTAAATAAATACACTCTATGATGTTCTTACAAAGACTAAATTGCCTGAAGACACATTTCTCAGAAAGTACAGCTGTCGTTAGGCAATGCATGACTCTATATACACACATATATACCTATATATGTACATATGTATATACACATATTTACTCTTTATCAAGAAAAGGAGAAAAATTAAGAGTTACTAACATTTTATGTGTGAAATGACATCAGCAACCCCACTTGGCATGCATGTCTCCTGGCCTCTTGGTGTGTAGTGTACGTGGGTCATGGGAAGGGAAGGAAGGGGAGCTTTCACAGCAAAGAAGGGGTTCACTGAGGGTTCAGTAAGGTAGATTTACAGATTACATTATCTGGTTGTAACTAACTCGCCCTCACAAAATAGAAAAGTAACTTTAAAACATCCCTACCAGAAAACTACAGTTTGAATATAATGCCAACAATGACCAATACAGTTGACCCTTGAACAACAGAGATTTGAACTGCATGGGGTCACTTATGCATGGATTTTATCCTGCCTCTGCCATCTGAGGCAGCAAGACCAGCGCCTCCTCTTTCTCTTCCTCCTCAGCCCACTCAACATGAATAGTACGAGGATGAAGACCTTCCTGATGATCCACTTCCACTTAATGAACAGTAAATATATTTTCTCTTCCTTATAATTTTCTTAGTAATATTTTCTTTTCTCTAGCTTACTTTATTGTAAGAATACAGTATATAATACATATAACATATGATATGTGTTAATTGACTATGTTATCTGTAAGGCTCTGGTCAATGGTAGGCTATTAGTAGTTAAGTTTTGGGGGAGTCGAAAGTTATACATGAATTTTTGACTGTGCAGAGGGTCAGCTCCCTCCAACCCCACCTTATTCAAGGGTCAGTTGTACTTACGTGGTATCTAGTATATGCCAGGCACTGTCCTAAGTGTTTCATTTCTGTTAACCCAGTCAACGCTCACAAAAATCCTGTGATGAAGGTATTGTTTTTACTCCCATTTTAAACATGAGGAAACTGAGGCATGGAGAGTTTAAGAAAGTTGGTAGTCAATGGAAGAGTGGCAATGCAACCCAGGCAGTATCTCTCTAGAGTCAGTGCCCCCATCCATGACATCATGCTGCTTATAAACACAAGGAGATGAGAAAATGGTAGAGCAAGGGTTTCTCCTCCTCTTGGTACAATATCTCAGGCAGACATCTTAGGAAGTGAAAGCCATAGCAATGCTTTCAAGTCTGACAAGTGTGATAGTCAAACAAATTGTTAAGAAACTATTAAGAAGATATTGAAATAGGGATTTGCATTCACTATCTTTAATGATGAATTTTGTCCTAAGTTGTTTATTAAGTCTTGAAATATTGGCCAATAATAGTAGGACATGTACTGAGTTTATAAATAGATTAACCAACAAGTAGGGCAAGGTGTTGTGCACCTGTCTGTAGTCCCAGCTGGTAGGGAGGCTGAGGTAGGAGGATCATTGAGGAGGCCAGGAGTTCAAGATCAGCCTGAGTAATACAGCAAGACTCCCATCTCTAAAAATAAATAATAAAAGTAAATTAACCAACATATATAGTGTTTTGTTAAATAAGCACTTGATCAAAAATTCTGGAGACCACTGCCCTAGAGATTAACAGATAGCTAAATAACTTTCTGTAAGGGTTCAGAAGCTCACACTCTGAAATGTTTATTGTGGTTCCTCCCTGGGAAATGATATTGGGTGCTGAAAATAGTTTTAAGATAACATTTTCACTTATTCCTTGTAGACTTAAATAACGTTGGAATTTCCCGAACTATGAAACATTTTGTAAGGAAATTTAAAGAACAAAATTTATTCTGTCTCCTTACTAATAACCAAAACACACCTAACCGCATGGCAATTAAGATCTTGAATGAGGCCAGGCGCGGTGGCTCACGCCTGTAATCCTAGCACTCTGGGAGGCCGAGGCGGGTGGATCGCTCGAGGTCAGGAGTTCGAGACTAGCCTGAGCAAGAGTGAGACCCCGTCTCTACTAAAAATAGAAAGAAATTATATGGACAACTAAAATATATATATACAAAAAATTAGCCGGGCATGGTGACACATGTCTGTAGTCCCAGCCACTCGGGAGGCTGAGGCAGTAGGATCGCTTAAGCCCAGGAGTTTGAGGTTGCTGTGAGCTAGGCTGACGCCACGGCACTCACTCTAGCCTGGGCAACAGAGTGAGACTCTGTCTCAAAAAAAAAAAAAAAAGATCTTGAATGACATTTGCAATCTTCTCCAGCTCTCCCCAGTTGCTTTTGCCTCACAGGAATGTCTTCACACATGTGTCTCTATTGTGGTCGTCAGCACTCAGGTCTGTCTTGGCCATTGCATTAAGCATGTGACCCAAACTGGACCAATCATAGGCCAAGGGGCCCCTTTTTCTCACTGTAGAACATTCTATCAATCATCTTGAGGCTCAGATCCCATGTTGGGACAGAACCTATTTCCCCAAACTCAGGATTTTATGTACACATCTATTGTTAAGTCTTTCTATTATATTTGGTTGTTTGACTTATGGCTAGGCCTGTCACGTGTGATTGTGCAAGTTGTGCAACACACACCGATGCCTGGCTAAGGGTGAGTGGAGGCTCAAGTCTAGCCCAAGCTCTGCTCACCAAGCTCTGAGCTTTGGAGTGCCTTCCCCAATTTATGCCTTGGCTAGCACTGTTTTAACTAGATTGTGAGCTTCCTGAGAGTAGAGAATATTCTTAGTCATCTGTTTGATACAATCCCTGGCAACAGGCCTTGTCAGAAGGCTCTCAATAAATATCTGTTGAATTGAATTTCAGAGTACATTTTCAGACATAAAACTCTGACATGCTCCATCATTTTTAATCTTCTTTATTTAATTATGCAGGAAATCAGTCACCACGCTGACTTTATGCTCTCTTAAGCATCTATCACAATGTCAAACACCTTAGGGATATTTAGTGGAGATTAATTTATTATGATGAATGACCTTCGCTCATTTTCTGTTCTTTCTATCATATTTTCTGATCCATTTTTATGACCTACCTTTTAAATTTTATTTATTGTATTTTGTCTTCCAAAGAGACTTGTATGATTGTAGTGCTCACATGCATAATAAATTTCAAAGTTTTTGTAGTTAAATAAAATGAGACATCAAGTCTAGCTAGGAATTTATGATTCCTCATAAACAACAGTGCCATATAAACAATACGAATCCAATAAATGTTGATTATTGACAAAAATGGTAATGAGGATTGGAGTTAAAAGTCTATACTCTGCCTACAGATTAGAAAATGAGATAATAAAGTTTCTGAAATATTTTTAAATAAAAATGACCTAATTATCTGTTCATGTGGAAAATTTTATCACCAACAAACATCTGTGTGTCATTTTCAATTTTTTTCTAGCAGAGGACTCATGTAAACAGATGAGAAGATAGTTCTTTACTTATGTGTATTGGTCTGTGAAAGATCTTGACTGACAAGTTTAGATGGTATTATGCAAAAAACTACTTGCTCTATAAGATGAAGAGGGAGGAAGAGGAAAAGGAGGAAAGGGGTAGCAACTGCTAATTATCTTTTTTAAAAATATGTTCACTTTTAGGGAGGGAGATTGATAGTTTTCCAGAGAAGAAACAACAAGGATTAAACAACTAAATCTTTAAAAAATGATGAGAAAGTGGGATCATTCAGTCTGGTGAAAACCACTAAATAATTAGACCATTTTGAACATTGAAAATGTGAAGAATCAAGCAACAAAACCCATTGGCTGAAATTTTAAAAGAAAGGTCCAGAGACTTCAAATCATCCAACTCAGTTAGAGTGAAAGTGATTAGTCATTGCTTTATTCCAATATTGATAGATTATACTTCCCACATAACCATCCAGAAGGTTAAAAAATAGTATCTATGGAAGCAACTGAGTCTTTACCTGTGATGAAAGACTTTGGAGTCAGACTGCTTGAGTTTGAATCCTGGTTCCACCATTTATTTATTTGTCTTATAACCTTGACATGTTATTAATACTTAATGTCTCTACTTTGTTTCCTTGTCTGTAATATGAAGATAATAATTGTTTCCAACTCAGAATGTCATTGTGGGGAGTGATAAGATACTATGTGTAAAATACTTAACTGGACCATAGTAAGTGCTTTATAAAAACTTGCAATTGTTATGAGTGATGGAACTAGGAACCAGAGCAGACACTAAAAGACTGCAGAAGTTTTTAAATACTGAGCATCTACAGTGTGTCAGTCATCAAGTTAGCCAATTTTCATACTTCATTTTTTAATTAGTTATTCTTAAAGTATATAAGAAACACATATCCTGTTTAAAATAATTAAAACAACACAGGATGATTTAATGTGAAAGTGAAAAAGAGAAGATCCCAACTAACTACTTCTGTTGACGTTGAAAACTTCTATTCCAGTAACTGAGAGATAATTACTATAAACTTTTAGGAAGAAGGGGAGTAGCAAAAGCTTATACTTCCTATGCTTACACTGGTATATACATATACATCCCCCATCTGCAGTCTCCAACCCCCAGGCTGTGCCTGGTACTGGTCTTTATAATGACAAATTTATAAATATTACTCTATGGCAAGCATCTTATGAAATCATTTCAGAAATATTAACACCATGATTCCAACTTTATTTTATTAGATTCCTTCTTATTCTTGCATCTTAAAATTTGGGCACTTGCAGAACCCTAGAGAAAGCTAGCATGAATTTGGTCAATTTGTCTTTGGTTGCCATAAACTCTGATATTTGCCTCTCCTCCTTCGATATGTTTACCAAAGGCATTTTCTGTTGATGTAAGCCTCTTTTTCATGCTGTTGAACACACTGACCTATAAACCTTTTCTTTTTAAACTTCTTCAGCTCAGAAGGAGGCAAGCACTTCTGTGGCAATGACTTTTATCTTTATAATATGTCAACAGAAAAATGCTACTTCATGTCCTTGAACCAATCTTTCTTTGAGTTTACAGTGGGTTGACAGCCCCATGAATGTCCTCACTGTATTACTTCATACAAATATTTGTACATGTTCCTAGGTTTCCTCCACATTACATTTTCTTGAGAGTCATTTTTCGTATTCTCGTCTTTACACCAAAAGTTAGTCTTCTTTTCAATGTTCAGTAAGTTTTTTATTTAATTGATGACTTTTTTATTTGTTTTAATGGACGCACTCATTGAAATAGTTTCCCAAATTGCTTTTTCTTGTTTTCTTGTTGATGACGTCTTTTCCATCATAAATGTAAGCCATTGACTAAGTTTACATACCACTCTTTAACCTAACCAAAAGGCCTATTTTGTGCTGAAGATCCATCACTTTATTGATTTCTTCAATCTCAGTACTAAGAATTCAATTTCTTTTCAGAGCCATTTTCCACCAAGAAAATTCCTGGAGGTACCATATAAGTGGAGAAGAGTAGGCAATAATAATACTATATCAAAGGATAGTTGCTGAATGATTAACAAGATTTATTCATTAGCTAGGTGACTAGTTTATTCATTTTTTCAGCATCTATTTAAAAGCACCTACTATATGTCAGGCACTGTGAGGGCTGTGTATTCCCTCATGGAGTTCAGTTTACTGCTGGGATAATTACAGCCAGCAGATATTGACTACTTAGCATTTGCCAGGCAGTGTATTGAGCATGTTAAACACTTTATATCAATTTTCTCACTTATAAGATGGGGATGTTAGTAGTATTTATGCATAATTTGTTGAGAGAATTAAATGAAAAAATAGGTGTAAAACATCTTGAACAGGGCCCTATATATTAAATGTATTCAACCAATCTTAACTGTTGTAGTTTTTTGGTTATTATTATTTTCTTTACTACTTAATTCAACAAACTTGTAAAGTGGGACTATTACTAAGAAAACTGAAGCTTAGTGAATTTAAGAGATCTGTACACAGAATAACATAACCTTTGTTATTATTAACTATAATGACATAGCTAATATAGTTAATATAATAATATAGGCCATATAGTTAATAATAAAGGTTACTATGAACAAAGGATTCAAATTCAGGTAATCCATTTTCTGCTTATTGTTTCAACCACTTAGCTGTATGGTCTCCTATACTCCAGCTAATGTATAAAATTCAAATTTCCTCTTTAGCATAATTATACAGTACTACAGGTTATGGATTTTTCCAGTCAAAACTGCAAATGCTGAATTTACAAATGCCAAGGATCTACTTTATTACTTCCACTTTCTAGTTGGGAAAATGGAAGTTCAGCAAGGTCTTATATGCACAAAGTGGCAGAGTTTGGATCTCAGAACAGGTCACTCTTGCCCCAAAGCCACATCACACTGTCTCTAAAGATTTTCTTTTTGAACTTATGAAAACATAGTCATGGTGAAAATTCCTTTTCACTTTTGTAGTCCACATTTAACATTATATTATCACTAGTTCTTAAATTGTATAATATGACTAACTCATTGCCTTCTTAAAAAAAGTTTAAAATATATAGACACGTGGATCGTTTGAGCTCAGGAGTTCGAGACCAGCCTGAGCAAGAGCGAGACCCCATCTCTACTAAAAATAGAAAGAAATTATATGGACAGCTAAAAATATATATAGAAAAAATTAGCCGGGCATGGTGGCTCATGCCTGTAATCCCAGCTACTCGGGAGGCTGAGACAGGAGGATCACTTGAGCTCAGGAGTTTGAGGTTGCTGTGAGCTAGGCTGACGCCACGGCACTCACTCTAGCCTGGGCAACAGAGTGAGACTCTGTCTCAAAAAAAAAAAAAAAAAAATATAGACACGTGCAATGAAGAATCTTAAGATATAAAAGAAAGGAAAGAAATATCTTAAGTATTGCCATGAATATTTTAAAACTGTAGTCCCCAACCTCTGGGCTGTGGACAGGTACCGGTCCATGGCCTGTTAAGAACCAGGCTGCATGGCAGGTGGTGATCAATGGGCAAGAGAGTGAAGCTTCATCTGTATTTGCAGCTGCGCCCCATTGCTCACATCACTGCATAAGCTCCATCTGTCAGATCAGCAGTGACATTAGATTTTCATAGGAGTGTGAACCTTACTATAAACTGCGCATGCAAGGAAGGGATCTAGGTTGCGTGCTCCTTGTGAGAGTCTAATGCCTGATGATCTGAGGTAGAGCTGAGGCCAATGTGCTAGTGCTAGGGAGTGGCTGCAGAATCAGATTATCATTAGCAGAGAGGTTTGACTGTACAATAAATATAATGTGCTTGAATCATCCTAAAACCATCCCCCCACCACGGCCCGTAGAAAAATTATCTTCCATGAAACTGGTCCCCGGTGCCAAAAAGGTTGGGAACCACTGTTTTAAAAAACACTTTTTATTTTGGAATAATTTTAGATTTGCAGAAAAGTTGCAAAGATAGAACAGAGAATCTGCATATACTCCTCCCAGTTTCCCCCAGTGCTAATATCTTACATTTCCAAGTTACACTTATAAAAACTAAGAAACTATCAGCAATAAATAAGCAGAAACTGAAATTAAAAACACATTACTATTTACATAAGCACCCCCCAAAATGAAATACTTAGGTGTAAATCTACAAAATATGTACAAGATCTATATGAGGAAAACTATGAAAATCTTAAGAGATGTCAAAGAAGAACTAAATAAATGGAGAAATATGCCATGACCATGGATAGGAAGACTCAATACTGTCAAGATGTCAGTTCTTCCCAACTTGATCTACAGATTCAATGTAATACCAGTCAAAATCCCAGCAAGTTATTTTGTGAATATCGACAACCTGATTCTAAAGTTCATAAAGAAGAACAAAATCAGAGAACTGACACTACCTGACTTCAAGACTTACTATAAAGCTACAATAATCAAGACAGTGTGGTACTGGCAAATGAATAGACAAATATACCAATGGAACTGAATAAAGAGCCCAGAAATAGAACCATGTAAATACAGTCAACTAGTCTTTGACAAAGGAGCAAAGGCAATACAATGGAGAAAAGATAGTCTTTTCAACAAATGGTGCTGGAGCAGCTGGACAACCACATGCAAAGAAATAAATGTAGCCACAGATCTTATACCTTTCACAAAAATGAACTCAAAATGGATCATAGACCTAAATGTAAAATACAAAACTACAAAACTCCTAGATGATGATATAGGAGAAAACCTAGATGACTTTGGGTATGATGATAACTTTTTAGATACAATACCAAAGGCATGATCCATGAATAAATAATCAACAAGCTGGACTTCATTAAAATTAAAACTTTCTTCTCTGTGAAAGACAATATCAAGAGAAGGAGAAGACAAGCCACAGATAGGTAGAAAATATTTGCAAATGACACATCTAATAAAAAATTGTTATCCAAAATATACAAAGAACTCTTAAAACTCAACAATAAGAAAATGAAAAACTCTATTAAAAAATATGCAAAATCCCGAACAGATACCTCACCAAAGAAGATAAAAAGATGACAAGCAAGCATATGAAAAGATGTTTAACATTGTATGTCATTAGGGAATTGCAAATTAAAACAACAGTGAGATACCACTACACACCTATTAGAATGGCCAAAATCCAAGACACTGACAACATCAAATGCTGGTGAGGATGTGGAGTAACAGGAACTCTCATTCATTGATGATGTGAATGCAAAAGGGTAAAGCCACTTTGGAGGACAGTTTGGCAGTTTCTTACAAAACTAAATCTATCCTTACCTTGGTATTTACCCAAATGAATTGAAAACTTATGCCCACATAAAAATGTGTATAAGGGTGCTTATATTCATTTTATTCACAACTGCCAAAACTTGGAAGCAACTAAAACATCTTTCAGTAGGTGAATGGATAAATGAGCTGTGCTACATCCATAAGATGGAATATTATTCAGTGCTAAAAAAAAAAATGAGCTATCAAGCCATGAAAAGACATGCAGGAAACTTAAATGCATATTAGTAAGGGAAAGAGCCAATCTGAAAAGCCTACATACCATATAAATCCAAATATATGACACTCTAGAAAAGACAAAGCTATGTAAAAAGTAAAAAGATCAGTAATTGCCAGGAATTAACAGGGAGGGAGGAATGAATAGATAGAGCATAGGAGATTTTTAGGGCAGTGAAACTGTTCGGTATGATACCCCAATGGTGGACACATGTCATTAAACATTTGTTGAAAACCATAGGATGTACAACACCAAGAATGACCGGTAATGTAAACTATGGACTTTGGATGATAATTATGTGTCACTGTAGGTTCATTAATTGTAACAAATGTGCCACTGTGGTGGGGGTTGTCAATAGTGCGGGAGGTTGTGTGTGTGTGTGTGGGGAGGACAGTGGGTATATGGGAACTCTCTGTACTTACTGCTCAATTTTTCTGTGAATTTAAAGCTGCTCTAAAAAAATACAGTTTAATCACAATTTCTTATCTTTTACTGTTTAAATATAGTCTGCACTGTTAATAAAAATAAAGTTTATTAAATTTTTAAAAAGCATTTAGAAAATGAAAAAACTGACAGTACATAAATATTAACCAAATAAAGACTTTATTTGGATTTCACCCGTTTTTTCCTGTTCCAGGAGCCAATTCAGGGTACCATACCGCATTTAGTTGTCAAATGTCCCCAGTCTCCTCGTGGTCTGTGACAGTGTCCTCAGTCTTTCATTGCTTTTCATGACCTTAACGGTCTTGAGGAATACTTTCCAGATATCCTGTAGAATGTCCTTCAATATGGGTTTGTGTGACTTTTTTCATGTTTTGCCTGAGGTTATACTATGAACATTTTAGCGTGAAAAGAAAAAGGGAAATATTCCCAAGAAATTACAAGAAAAAATTGGTACTTTCATTAGGAAGAGCAAAGATGTACTTCTTCCTCTAGAATCTACATCTTTGAGTGTTACCCTTGTTTCAACTTATAACAGCCATTAAAACCAAGTACAGAAATAACCTGAAAGTTGAATCAGACATTTAATAACTATTTCACAATGTATTAAAGACTTTTTTGAAACTAATGAAACCTAGTCAATCATAATGAGTTCATTAAATATTCTTAGTGGGAGTAACAAAGATTTTTATACTATTAATATGAAAAATAACTCAGTTATGTTAAATGTCATCTTTATCTTATCTTTTTTACATTTTACAAATGTTTTATAATTCTGCACACAGCAGGACATGTACAAAACTTATATAAGTATATGGGTACTTTTTTTTTTGCTAAGAGGAGACGTTCAATCAAAAAAGTTCGGAGAACACAGGTACAGGTAGTTTTGCTGTGGGAGTTAGGAACATGGCAGGATTATATTATCTCAGCATGCTGTTAACATTGTATCCACGAAAGTCTTCATGAAGGACTCCCTGCTGAGTCTTCATAATAGAAGGAGTAGGATTTGGAAAAATGACTGTTGCAAAATTTGTTTAGTATAACACATAGCAGAATGCTTACTCTCAAAGGAGATTAAAGTTCTCTAAAAACCATTTTTAAAAATCATAGTTTGAAGCATACTGCAGCCCAGTTCTCGCAGGCTACCTCAGCCACAGACTTGCTCTGTTGGAGAAGGAAGTTCCCTGGAAGGGGGAAAGGGAGCACCTCTCCAATGTAGTTGGAGTTGAGGGGGGTCGGTGATGAGACCAATTCACTGGGGTCAGGGGTGTTGCTTCCTCTAGCAGGGTATGGGCCATGAGATCCTTCCGGCCGAGGCCTTGATAAGGAGGGTGGGGAAGGGGAAAAGAACGATTGGGAGTGAAAGGGGGCAAATATAACGCTGTCCTTTCTGACCGGAAGGGCCGGAGTTGTGCCTGAGGGTGGAGGCCGGGCGGTAGCCCCTTCCCTACCAGAACAAGGCCAAGGGTGTTGAAGAGGGGGTGACGTTCAGGCACTTTGCTAATGGGAAGCGAGAAGAGCATGAGTGGCAGTGCCAGAGCAGGCGCTTTCGGCTTGAGTCTTTCTCTGCTGCGCGGGGAGTCGGAAGAGCCCGAGAAGGCATGGAGGACGCTGGGCCTGGTCCTTTCCCTGCCGGTAGAGGGAGTCCCGAGATGGAAGGTCCAGGTTTCCTCTAAGGAAAAGCCTTTGCATAGCCGCTTTATCAATTCTGCACATCCAGGGATAAGACCTGAGTGATTAGAAGCGAGCGAAAACTGCCTGCGCATCTCGGGCGCCCGGCGTCGGGCTCGGAGCCCGAGCTGCCGAATTCTCGCGAGAGCGGCCGCCGCCATTTTTCCATTGATTGCGGTGGGCTGGGGGAGGGGCCGACGACGAAGGCGGCGGCGGCGGCAGAGCCCTGGGTCGGTGTCTGCGCGCTGCTGTCTGAGGCCCAGGCTGAGGCCTCCGCGGTTGCTGTAACGCAGGCAGCGGAAAGGATGATTGCCGCTGCTATCCTCTCCTGAGGTATAGAGCCGCCGCCACCCTCCACCCTCCCCCGGCAGGGCGGAGAGGAGCGGCCGGAGTCTGAGCGATGGTGCCCGGCGAGGAGAACCAACTGGTCCCGAAAGAGGTGAGGGGCCAGCGGCGGAGGCTAGGCCCGAGGCCTACGGCCGCTCGAGGCAGCGCAGGCCCGGGCCAGGGGTCGGCTGCGGGCTCGGCTTGGGTGCGGGCTCGGCTGTGGGGGAAGGAGGAGGTGTGTGATGATGGGGGGCGGGGGGTGGGCGGTATGGTGGGTGCGGCGAGCAGTTGGGAGACCCACTGGGGCCAGGGGGCCAGGGAGCCAGGGAGCAGAGACCTCCCCCCTCGGGTGTGTGGGGCTGTACGCATAAAGGAGCGGACGGGAAGGAATCGGGTCGTGCTTTGGGGGAGAAGGTGGGCTTTGAAGTACTAATTTAACATGTCGAGCCGAGAGAGAAAGAGAAGGAGAGAGATCATTTCGGAGAAAACATTCTGGAACGGTTGCCGATGGACACGGCAGGGTGACGGTGCTTCTGGTTTTGACAGTGGCAGTGTGTAGCTTTCAGGGCTTGTGAAATCTACACCCAAGTGTGATCTGTGGGAGGACAGAGTTAACTGTTACGACTTTTTTCAACTCTCGTTACTTGGTAGTACTATTGGCCTGCCTAAATGGGGCCTACCAAAGATCGTTGAAAAGTAGTAAATGGGACTTTCATGTTAAGGAAGGAGATAGGGGAACATTACCATATGGAAAGCTGAACTATTTTCTTGAGGTTGGATTGTGTATGCCAATTTGAGTGACTTCTTGAATTCTTAAAAGCAAATGATATGAGAGGCCTTGAGTTTTTGGCTTCTCTTGAATAGTAGTAGAAGATTAAGAGTAGAATACACCACTTGGCCGGTGAATTTCAATATATTAATAGTATCTCTGTTGGCTTTATAAATATCTTCAGCATATTCAAACGTGTATTTTTAACTGAGTGATCATCAGGCTAATGCTTTGGATTTTATTTCTAATATACGTTGAATAGAGGCAACTGTTGGGTTAAAATCAGCCATGTAGAATCTTGGTATTTATGAGTGATCATTACAAATTCTTAATTTTTCTTTGCCTTTTTAGTTGTTTTGTAGCAGTTCTTTGCTGCTTAAGCAAGCGCTGACACTATGCAAAAGTAATATTATTGGAGTTATATACCTATATGATGCAAATATTTTCCCACCTTTGTTAGATGGACAGTGATAGTTGTTTTGCAAGGACAGGTTTTTAAAGAGGCAGTATTTTTATATGTCAGTATTTACTCATCAAGCATCAACTGTGTGCAAAGCAGATAAACAGATGGATTAATCAGAATTCTTGCCTTGGGAACTTTTTAAGCTACTAAGAAAGGGAACACTAGTATTTGTGGAGCTCCAATTAGGGACATGGTACTTTACCACTTAAGTAATTCTTATGCAAGGAAGGAAGTGATAGGTGCTCTAAGAAAGGTATAAACATGTATTTCCTTTTAGAGCTACTTATTGCTGATTTTCATTCTTATTAAAAGCAAAGTTAATCCTTTCTTAATTTTTTGGCCATTAGAAAATATTACATAGGTGGAACTCTGCTTTAAGAAAACCCAACATTAGATTTATTTCCTTAATAATTTGATTTATAGAAAATATGATATAGATACACAGCTTTGCAGAAACATACCTGTTTTGTAAAAGCTGATACTGCAGTGCTGCTTTTATCTTTTGGAAGTTTAAAGTTTAAATGCCTCTTTAAGACTAACTCCCTTACCTAAGGCTTCAAACTCATTACAACTTTTTTTTTTCTATTTTTTCTGGACCACATCCCCTTTTTATTGCTAGTCTCATCTTTGGTCTTCTTTTTCCCTGGTTCCTTTCATGGTTCCTTGAAGTATGCATAGTATGCTCAAATCTTAAGACTGTCACTTAAGGTCCTTGCCCTTTTTAGCTAGCCAATTTGTTTTTTCTTCTTTCATGGCCATACTCATTCTTCGTCCTGGTGGTTCCCTCCACTTCCATATTTGCCTCTGGATTATTGGAAGCTGTTCCTGAAGGTCACCAGTGATCTTTTAAATGACCAAATTCATTAGCTTTTTTTTTCTTGCCTCTCCTCCTCTGAATTTTCTGTAGCGTTTGATACTTTAAAAAAAAAATCCTTGATTTTAGTAATAGTGGTCATTTTCCTACCTGTTAGTCCTATCTGCCCCCTTGTTTAGTCAAGGCCTTTCTCTTCTCTTTTGTGTTCTTAATTAGCACTTTTGTTTGATCTTTGAAGTCCCCTGACCCTTTTAAGTGACACAGTGCTGAAGCTGAGAGAGCTGCATAGTGATCATCTAGTAAGTTAACCTTCACTTTACAGGGCCAGAGGGTTGTAAGTCACTGACTTATTTATTCGTGGTCAAATAATGCATAAATGGCAGAGCTAGGACTAGAACTCACGTTCCCTTCTACTATTCCCTTGATTATACTCTATTTTACAGATCCCTCCATGTAACTTAGAGGCTCTGTAAGAATAGTTGTAACTCTCTAAGTTACATGTACTGTGTGAAAATAAATTGTGAAATTAAAAAATTTCTCGAGTCCGTTCTATTGGCTTATTATCTACATTCTAGAAGTTTTTTTGAGGACCCATGTATGGGGAACCTCTGACCCCTCCTAGGTTTAGATCTTTAGATATGTATATATGTGGGTGGATGTGTGGGTGTGTATAGTTGTTCAGTGAATAATATGTTATTCTGGTCCCTGAAACTCAAGGACAGAGGTACCTTGAGGACTGCTGGAGAAGGCAGCTTAGTGTAGTACAGGGATTGGCAAACCATAGCCCATGAGCCAAATCCAGCTCATAGCCCATTTTTGTATGGCCCACGAGTTAATGATTTTTACATCTTCAAATTGTTGAAGAAAAAAATCAAAATAATAATAATACTTTGTGACCCATGAAAATATATGAAATTCAAATTTCAGTACTGGAACAGACGTGCCATTTATTTACTATTTTCAATGGCTACAGCAGCAGAGTTGAGTACTTAGTTGCTACAGAGACTGTGTGCAGGATAAATTTGAAACAACTTAGCTTGGTATTCAAGGCCCAGTACAGTTGATTCCGACCACAACCTGCCCTACCAGCTTATCTCTTCTTCCATGAAACAAGTTTTTAATGTAGCCAAACAGGTTTCTGTCTAACTTGCTTTTCACTTATATTTGTGCTGTCCCCTTTTTCTTACTTCTCTCCACCTGTTCAAAACCTTCATATTTTTTTCATAAGTACCTCATATCTCATTTGTTGTAAAAAGCCTTTTTTGACCATTTTAACCTTAGGGGTTTCTCCCTCTTAGAAGACCTTTATATATGAATATAATTAATTTGACAATTAATACATAGTGCTTTGCAACACGTGTTATGGTCTCAAACAGTAATACGTATTTTGTATATTATCTGTTGTATATTTCTTGACAACAGAGATTTTTGTGTGTGAGTGTCTTTCTCTTTGCTTTTTGTTTTTATGTATATTATATTATAGGTCTAGGACAGTGTTCTTCCGGAGCAGATATGCAGTAAATATTCATTGATGTGGTCACAGTGTAAGCAAACTTAGAATTCTAACCGATTATCCTGTGCTTGGCAGGTTTTCCACAGCATCTTTAACAAGCTATTTTCCAACTTTTGCTTTAATACATACCTTCATGACTAATCTCTCATAATATCTTTCTCTTAGAAGAGATCTGTTATTTTAAGTTTTTGAGTTGAGAGAAGTCTAGATCTCTGTAGCTTTGGTACTTGCCTCTGTCTGGACAATACAGAAAGCATGGGGAGCAGGAGGGCTAACCCTTTCTGTTCTGAGTCTGAGCATCCTCAGTTCTTTAACCCTTTCTCAGTTGCTCTCTTTTGGACATAATCCAGAGTTTTTAGTATTCCTCCTAAATTGTACCCAGAAAGGGCAAAGAGAGTGTGATTATGTTCATTGTGGTGGACAACAAAGCTTTTTGCCTCACTGTTTCAGTCTGCTGTATGTCTTTGAATTGTGGTGTATTGATTTTGGCTTTGAGACCTCTTGTTTTTAATATCATCTCAGTTTTAATTATTATTTGGTTGTTTTATTATCCTGTTTCCTTATAAGGATTTGTGACATTAACATTTATTGAGTACTGTACTCTGCCATGTAGGGAAAACTTAGAATAGAAAAAATTCATTCTTCTCTCAAGTATCCAATAAAATAATTAAGGATAGGTCCTTATTTACTGATGCTTTTAAAATAATACTTTACACTGCACTATTTAAAATGGTGTCCGTGGAGTATATAAATAAAGAAAAGATGGAAAAAGTAAAAGAAAAAGAATAGAAATATAAATTTCTATATCTCAGTGGATTTTTTTCTCCTCTCTTTTACATGCAATAACTATGACTTCCATCTGGTTTTGGCATCTAATAATAATGATGATAGTAATAACCAATATTTATTGAGCACTTGTTTATATGCCTGATACTGTTGTACGTACTTTGTATGTATTAACTCATTGGAGCTTCACAATAACCTCACAACTACATAAGGGACATTGCTATTGAGAGATCCCCAAACTATAAACAACTTGTTTTTCACTTGTGTTGTCTGATTTCTTATAAAATCCATTCATCAATATCTACCATGGAATACATCAATCAAATGAATATTCCTTTAATTTTATTTCTCCTAATTGGATTACTTGAGGAAATGTGCTGCGATGATCATTCTTATTTTTGATGATTCTTTTAAAATGAGCCTTTTTCTTAAATTTGGGGTGTTGATTCTTCTTTACCAGTAAAAGGCAAGTTTGTTACATAACACCCATCAGTGTTTTAAATAAATTGTTTAATAAAAATATTTTAAATATCATTGGAAATGCTTATTTAATAAGGTAAAAACTGAATGCAGAGTTGTATATGATTCCAATTTTGTCAAGGAAAAATGGATAATTTAGGGTTGTATGCATTGAAAGATCAGAAAAACTATACTAAAATATCAACCGATTGCTTGTTCTGGATATTTGGATTATTGGAGTATATCTAGATTTTCTCATTTCAAAAATGAGAATGTACATTGTTAAAAAAAATTGAGATTCTGTGTAGTTTTTGAGGTAGTTATTTGCACTGTGTTGTATTTTTTTATGCTAATGGCTTTTTTTTTTTTTTTTTTTTTTTGAGACAGAGTCTCACTTTGTTGCCCAGGCTAGAGTGAGTGCCGTGGCGTCAGCCTAGCTCACAGCAACCTCAAACTCCTGAGCTCAAGGGATCCTCCTGTCTCAGCCTCCTGAGTAGCTGGGACTACAGGCATGCACCACCATGCCCGGCTAATTTTTTCTATATATATTTTTAGCTGTCCATATAATTTCTTTCTATTTTTAGTAGAGATGGGGTCTCGCTCTTGCTCAGGCTGGTCTCGAACTCCTGAGCTCAAACGATTCGCCCACCTCGGCCTCCCAGAGTGCTAGGATTACAGGCGTGAGCCACCGCGCCCGGCCGTATGCTAATGGCTTTTATTCCGTGCCTCTTACTGTGTATACTTGCCTTGAGTAATCTGATCGTATGGCTTCAGCCTTTGCTTGTGATTTACACTTTTGTGTCTCCAGCCCTGACCTCTCTTCTAGATTCACATTTCCATCTGCGTACTGGATATCTCTACTTGGTTGTACTCTAGAACCCACAAATTAAATATAGGTAATATCAAGTTTATTTCTCTTCTTTCCTCACAACCTAATTCTTTGTGTTCTCCTGTTTCAGTTAGTGTTGTCACCATCTGTTTATTTGCTTAACTTAGACCAGTTTTTTGACTCCCCATTTTTCCTTTTTCTCACTTATAAAATATCTCTGTACCGTTACCATGTCTCTGCCTCTACCTAATTACAGTATTTTCTCAATCAAATGTAGCTGTTCTAAATGGTCACTCTGCTTCCAGGCTCTTTCCCCACAGCTGCCAGAGTTACTTTCTAAAACAGATGAGTTGTGTTCCTTTTCCTTGGGGGCAATAAAGAAAATAAATAAATAAAACAGATGAGAATATGATTGACCTGCTTTTACATTTATAATTATTATCCTCTGATTGCAAATTCAGTAATAGTTACTAATAAATACTATGTGCCAGACACTATGCTTACCAATTTACATACATTGTCTCAATCCATATAACAGCCCTTTAAGGCAGCTATTCGTCTTCATTATCCATTTTACAGAGGAAGAAACTAAGGCTTAAAGAGGTTAAGTAGCTTGCTCAAAGTTATATAGCTGTTTGATTCTAAATCAAGGTGGCCTCAACCAGTAGGAAAGTCCTTGATAATTTGGACTCAATTGATTTTTTTAAATTTAATTTTTATCAAAGTTATACATGCACATATTTGTAAGAGTTAAGTATCTCTGCAGAACTACAGGTATGTATCACTTAATGATGGGGATATGTTCTGAGAAATGCTACATTAGATTCCTTGTGTGAACATCATCGAGTGAACTTACACAAACCTAGATGGTGTGGTAGCCTACTACACACCCAGGCTTTATGGTATAGTCAATCTATTTCTCCTAGGCCACGAACCTGTACAGTATGTTACTATACAGGATACTATAAGCAATTGTAACACAATGGTGAGTATTTGTATATCTAAACATATGTAAACATAGAGAAGGCACAGTCAAAATATGGTATAATCTTATGGGACCACCATCATATATGTGGTCCATTTTTGACCAAAACATAGTTATATGGCCCGTGATTGTATTTATAAAACCAGTAGTCCTCCGGAAATTTCTCCTCTCCCTCATTTCAGGGTTTCTAGAGGCAAACATTTTCAACTCATGTTTTTGATACTTATCTCCATATTTCAGACTAGCATTTTTATAGTGCCCCTTCTTGATTTTTCAGTTTAAGGTATTATCTACTGACATCCCACAATGGAAGATGAGGTTTAACTGCTATCCCCAACCACACGCAGACACACTTCTCAACCCTGTTCAATCTTTTCAATATTGTCATACTGTAAATTATTTGGATATGTCAGTGTTTCAAAGTTTATATCACTGTGACTATGAACTGTTCATAGCTGAGCCATGTAGTTTACTATGATTATTTTCCTTTCCTGTACAACTTTTTGTTTTCCCTGAGTTAATAATTTTTTAAGAATTTGCTTTGCTTTGTTTTCTGTATACTTATTAATTTAGCCAAGTGGTTAATAACTGAGGGTCATTTTCTCCCGTTTGACAATGTTTAGGGAGGGGAGGGGGTGCAGGTGTGTTCTACTGACATCTAGTGGGTAGAAGCCAGGTGTGCTGCCAAACATCCTACACTGCTCAGGACAGCCTCCCACAACAAAGAACTATGTGGCCCACAGTGTCAATAGTGCCCATGTTGAGAAGCCCTGAGTTAGCCCAAACCCTCTCTCGAGGGTATAAATCTCCTCTTATGTTCACACCTCCCAGTTTTGACTTTGTGAGGGCCTTTTGACCTGCTCTGTTCCAAACTTGTTAAATCTAGAACTTCTGTGCAGCTGTTGTATTGGATTTGCTTTACTGTCATCTCAGTGATTCTTCTCAGTTCTGTCTTGTATTGGAGCCCCCCTTTTCTGATGTCTTCCTCCTCCTTTGTTTGCTTTCTCATTTTGAAGGACCACTTTCAATAATTTTCTGCATGAGATATAATTTTTTCAAGACCTGAATGTCTGAAAATGTTGTTTCTCCCCTCTTGTCTTATAGGTAGTTTGGCTGGAAAGAGAATTCTGTGTCAGAAATAATTTTTCTTAGAATTTTGAAGACATTGCCCTACTGTCTTCTATTTTTCCATGTTGCTGTTGAGATCAGATGCCTAGAAGACTCTTTTCCACTATTTTGAATTTTTTTTTTCTTTCTGGAAGCTTGGATAATCTTTGTCTCTGGAGCTCTGAAATTCTAGTATTACGTAGATTGGTATAGGTCTGTTTTTATCCTTTTTGCTAGGTTCAGGGTAGTCTTGTTCAATCTGGAATTTATCTCATTAATTCTGGAAATTTTTCTTAAACAGTTTTTTTGTTTTCCTTTCCTTTATTTTCTCTGTTCTCTCTCTCTTGAATTCCTGTTGTTTAGCTGTTGGGCCTACTGACTGGTTTCTCTAATTTTCTTGTCTGTCTTCATCTATTTTCCATTTTTTTCTTTTTTTCTCTGCTTTCTGGGGGACATTTCTCAACTTTGTCTTCCAATTCTTCTAAAGTTTTATTTCTGATATGTATAATTTCCAAGCACTCTTTTTTTTCTGAAAAGATTTTTAAATAATATCCTGTGTTTTATGGATATATTGTCTTATCTCTCTTAGGAAATATTGGCAGTTTTCTTCTCTGCATATTCTTTCTTTCATCCAAATTTCCTTTTTCTGTTTATTTGCTTTTCGCATTTTCTTTTATATTAGCTGCTTTCCTTAGATACCCGATGATCCTTGAAAGTCCATGCTTATGCAAGAGAGAAGCCTTAAAAAGCTGCATGGAAGGTCTGTCATTGGGTGATGATGGTTTTCCCTATAGGGTACATCTGGATAATTTCCATACAGACTCCCAGCATCTTAGTCCACTTGGGCGGCTGCTATAGCAAAAACCATAAACTGGGTGGGTTATAAGCAACAAAAATTTATTTCATATAGTTCTGGAGGCTGGGAAGTCCAAGATAAAGGTGTTGGGAGATTTGATATCTGATGAAGGCCTGCTTCCTGGCTCATAGAGCAGCATCTTCTTGCTGTGTTCTGGAGGAAGAGGACAAGGCACCTCTTTGGGAACTCTTTTATAAGGGCTCTATCTCATTTACAAGGGCTCTGTCCTTATGATCCAAACACCTTCCAAAGGTCCCACCTCCTAATATCATCATATTGGTGATTAAAGTTCAACATGTGAATTTTTAGCAAGTAGGGCGACACAAACATTCAGATCATAGCACCCAGTGAGACATCTTTTTTCTTGTGCTGGGTTGATTTCCCAGAAAATACTTGACCTTTTGCCAGAAGAGCACAGGCGTGGAGACTGGGTAGAAAAAGAGGTTATGGGTCTCATCATTAAGTATGCAGATAAACTTACACTTAATTCTTTAGTTTTTGGTATGGCACCCTTCAAATTTAATTGAGTATGGTGTCCTCTAGTCCAGCTGTACCCTGTTATATGCTCCTCAGAGATTGTTTAGTCTTTTGTCAGAAAGGGTTGAAAAGTAGAAGAGGTATCCGGAGGTTATTACTGCTCCTTAGATGTCTGTCATTCTCCTAGTTTGGACTCTACCCTCACTCCCAGAGTATCAGAAACTGCCAGTTCCTGAGCCTCTTGGTTTTTTTTTTTTTTCTTTCTTTTTTAAAATTTATTTATAGAAGAGTTGCAGAAAGAATATAAAGTTCCCACACACCCTTCACCCAGCTTCTCCTTAGCTTAACGTCTTATATAACCATAGAATAATTATCAAAAGTAAGAAATTAACCTTAGTATAACACTAACTACACTACAGAATTTATTCAGGTTTTAGCAGTCTTTCCACTAATGTCATTTTTTGTCCCAAGAACCAAATTCAGGATCCCACATTGCATTCAGTTGTCATGTCTCCTTAGTATTCTTTTATCTGTGATGATTTTTCTTTTCCTCCCTTTTCACGACCCTGACACTTTTGAAGAGTGCTTGCTGGTCAATTATTTTGTGGAATAGCCGTCAATTTGGGTTTTTTTTTTTTTTTTTTGATGCTTTCTCATGAATAAATTGAGGTTATGAATTAAAGAAAGAGAAGGCTGTCAGATGAGATATGTTCTTCTCAGTGCAGCCCCATGGAGGGGGCTGGGAGACATGATGTTGAAATGTACTACTGGTGATGTTAACCTTGATCATTTGGTTAAGGTGGTGTCTGCTAGGTTTCTCCACTGTAAAGTTAATATTTTCCCATTTAATTATTACTTAATACTTTGAGGCCATGCAAATATCCTGTTTCTTCTTAAATTTCTGCCCACTAATGTTATCATCTATCTTTGATCTTGTCTGTAGCAGTTTATTACTGTGGCATAGTAATAGTGATTTTTGTATTTCTCTCATTATTTCTACATTTATTAATTGGAATTTTTCTATGAGGAGGAGTTGTCTCTTCTCACCCATTCATTACTTAATTATTTATATCAGTGTGGACTTATGGATGTTTATTCTTTGGATTGTAACCCAATATTATCGTTACTTATTTTGTTACTCAAACTATTCTAATTTTGGCCAGTGGGAGCTCTTTCTGGTTGGCTTCTGTACTCATCCTTGTTTTTTGAGCACTTTTCTACTTTCTGGCACCACATAATGCTCCAGCCCATCTAATATTCTTCCTCCCCCTTCCTTGGAATCAACCACTTCCACTTCTCCAAGGAGTTTAGAGGTCTTTTATTGTACTAAATGTAAATGTGATATAAACCAGGTGTCTTTGACTTTCCTCTAGGTTAACGTGGGATTCAGCCTTCTCAGGTGTATTTCTGTTATTTATAGGTTTATAGTCTTTCAAAAATTTCTTTACTCTCTTGTTTTAGAAATATTTTGGGAGGCATCAGAGCTAAATGCTTATATTTAATCTATCCTTTTTAACCAGAAATTGCTAACTTAATGTTTTTGTCTCTTGCCCCAAGTCAATTTTGTTTGAATCACATTCCACTACATTAGTTGCTAGTCCCCAGATGTGCTATTAATATATATGTTCATGTGTCACTTCTATGCCCTTGCCCTGAGTGAATACTATGAAGTATTTCTGTCACCTAGTTTTTAGAAGTTTTAAAGGGGAAAATTTTGATTTTACATAAAAACTACTATTTAAGTAATTAGGATTCCTGCCTCTTTTTTATTTTCCCTTTTTTGGATTAGTCACATAAATTTCTTGAGTCTTAGTGCTCAGGTACTATAAATTTTTGCCAAGCTGGAGGGAAAGGGATTTGTACATTTCCAGAGTAGTAGAGTACCATGGTAGCCCAAGTTGGAAAGAAAAGGGTACATCCAAAATAAGGGTTGCAAAAAACATAGCATTAAATACATACTTAAAAACCTACTGTAAATTTAAGTTTTAAAAAACACCCACTTTTAAAATAAATTCATTGGTCCATAAATTATGGACCTTTTTCAGTTAAGGCAGTGTGTTCAGGTGTCATGATATGTAGAGGCATATTCTTTAATGAAGTTTTTTACACAGATTTTAAAATGTTCTCTCTGGGTATTGCTGGCTTAAAAATCTAATGTATAGACTTTCTTCATTATAAAGAAAGTCTAGCAAAATTATTGTGATTGGCCATGATGGCAAATGATTGACAAAAAGCTTGTGATCTTTCACGTCCAAATTTTTAAAGAGCATATTTTTTTTTTCCCTGAGCCTAGTTTTCTACTGGTATAGTGTAAGAATGGATAGATACAGTTGTAGTGTATGTGAACAGATGTCTTTTGGCTGCCTTACGGCATACTTTGCCTACTTCCGTTTAGTTTGTCTCTAGATGTGGGAGCAATAATAATTGCCCTATTCTTTCATATAATGGAACTAAACTGAACCATAAAATAGCCATATCCATAAAATAGCCACGGATATGAACATTTTCATTTATGCAAAATTGTTGATATAATCCACTATTGAGAGATTACAGTTTTTATGAAAATTACTGAGATATACGTCTCCAATTTTGATGTTCTTTAAAACATGCTCTTAAAATACTACTCAACCAGCAAAATCCAGCCTCTCTTCCTACATGAAAATTTTCCTCTTCTCCTCTCTTAACCTAATTTCATTTTCTTAACCTGAAATTCTATAGCACTGTCTTTTGGCATTAGAAAAATTCTGTGTCTTTATTATAAGTTGTTATTTGTGTTAATGCTTTTATTAGATTAGAAGTTCCTCAAAGTCAGGACACCACAGCCAGAGTCCCTAGGTTCACATACCAGCTGTGTGACCTTGGGCAAGTTACTTAACCTTTCAGTACCTTAGTTAAATAAGGATAATTGTAACTAGCGTCGTTGGGAAGATTAAGTGAGTTAATACATGTAACGTGTCTTGCATATAATAAGCACTCCATAGATGTTAGCTGTTACTACCTTCTGCTGCTACCTTCATAACTGTTAATACCTTCATTGTTACGTTGTCTCTACAGGCCAGCACAGCGTGCTGCACATTGTTGTCCAATAAATATTTGTTGAGTAAATGTGGGGAGTTAGCTACGCTCCCCACAAAAGTTTGGGTCACTCAGACAGGGGTTGTCACAAAGGATGAAAAAATAGTAGGAAACAGAAATAAAAATAATACACAGAGCCAAAGATATAGTTTATAAAGTAAAGATTTATGAAAATAGATAAAGCAGGATGCCTGGAAGGTTACATCTCTTCCCGCGGAAATGCAACCAAGACTGAAGTTTTACACAGACACTTATAACACTGGTACAGTTTTTCGGTTGCCAAGGGTAACGGGATTTACATAATAATAGGTAGTTTGGTGTAGGGTCAAAGTCTTCTAAAAGGCTACTACAGATCCTTCAACTAACTCTATCTAGATGAACAATGAGCTATAAAATCTTTTTAGGGCAAACTTCTAAGTTTTATGATAAGGCTATTACTTTAGCAAAAACAGAGACATTGTGGCTCTGGTTATTGTGTATTAGAACAGAGATTTTAGAAGTCAGGTGTGAGCTGTCCCTTATGCTATTTACTTTAACCACATGGTTCCGTCTGGGCACAGCTCAGGCAGCATATATGATAATCAGCTCTCATCTCAGGTGGCCTATCTTGACCTGCTTTGTCTTTCAAAACAGGTGAGAGCCATAGGCCCCTATTGCAGTGTCTGCAGTGTCGCCTTGGAAAGCAGCTGCTACTGACCATTGAGACTGCCCTCCTGAGGCGAGGCAGCTTTTGATATGTGAACTAACACATTTACATTTTCCTTTAGGGCAAAGCCTTGCAAGACTTCTGAAATCGTATCTGTCTCTAAAAATATATGGGGCATTTCTATAAATCAGTATTTCTTAGGCTCAACAAGTAAATGAACACAAAGTCATATTTTAGTTATGCTAGTTGTTTGAAGTTACAGTTCTGATTACAACCTGTCAGCTACATATCTTAATGTTTATAGCACTGATGTTAAATAATTGTGAGATATGACAGGTTCTCTTATAGGGTCAATTAAGACCTATTGTTATTGCTTTAATTGAGAATTGGAAGATGTAACAAAGTGCAAGTATTAAGAGAAATTTTGAGTTGTTTAAGCTAATAAAGTCCTGAGAAAAATTCATTTAATATGTATACGTAGTTGTCAAAATAACTTACTAGATTAACAGATTACTTGTTTGTAAGGATTTAGTGTGAAATGTTATTTTAAAGCAGGATCCATGTTAAGACTAATTTGTTTCTGAGAGAATTTTATGTGTTTGATAATTCTGATTTTCTATAACTCTGGAGTAGAACCAGTAGATGTGGATGGAAAAGACTTTCTTTCCCTTTCATTTGTATTACTGATTGTGCTTTAGATTTGATACTGTGTAGTTGACTGCTACAATATGCATATATTAAACACATATAGTGGCATTCCAGTAGAGAAAAATTAAGTAAGGGCTGTTAAGTGACATTAAGAAAAATGTCTAGAATTTAAATCTTTCTATATACAGTGAATCCAGTACCTTTGGTAAGATTGTAGATTTTAATTTAGGAAAACCATGAATCTCTCATTTATGACTTCAGTGAAATTTTCTAGGATAACCAAAACATTGTAGTTTGACTTAAATACCTTTGTTCTTTCAAATGATACCTATTTTTATTTAATCATCAATATACTTTAATTTTTCTTAGTGTAGGTTTCCAAGGCTCCTGATTCTGTAGAATTCATTCAGTTAAGCATTGAGTTAGTAGTTGTCAAGAACCAGAGTCTCAAAGATAAATAAGGAACACAGCTTAGTTTTAGATGCTAGTCTAGTCTAATGGAAGAGACAGACATGTGACTAGACAAATGTATAATATGAAAATAAAATGGGACCATAGAGGAGGGCATAGCCAACTTTATTTCTTGGATTCTGTGAGAATGTGACATTTGAACTAGATCACAAAGGATGACTTGATTATGTAGAGAAGGAGGGAAGAGCTTTCAGTTAGAAGGAATAGCATTTAAAACATGGAAGTTTGTAATGCATTTTAGACAGTGGAAAAAAACTTAGTTTAGATACATGGAGTGCCTGGGGTTAAATAAGAGAAGATAATTCTGACAGGTTGTGTCTAAAAATTCTGAAGGCTTTACATGCCTAGAAAAAGTTTAGATTTTTATTTTGTAGGCATTTAGGGGGCAAGAAATATATATATTTTTTTGTCCAAAAAAAGTTAACAGATTTGTTGATAGTTGCTAAAAAGTTTAATTGCTGAAACTGTTCATGGAAACATTTTTTACTTGCATGAGTGTCTTATGTCTCCCAAATTAATATTAAAAATTTACATACCAATGAAAGTGGGGGAAAACTTGCTAATGCTTTATTCTGTCACCTGTTTTTTCATTTACCACCATATAATTAGGTACTTTTTTGTTTTTAAGAATGAAATGTTTTCCATCATACTGCATCTTAGCACATTTTCTATGTTATCAGTTGTTTTGGCATGATGTCTTTTGGCATAATCGTTACATGTTTGGTATGGATAACACAAGTTGGTGTCTTCAAATTGGCTAACCAGATGGGTCTCGCTTGCCTCCAGAATACTGTCTACGAGCTGGACTCTGGGAGTATAGATCTGTTTTGAAGTCCCGAGCAATTTCTCACACTTGATGCTAAAAGGGAAGTTTGCAAGTGAGAAGTTCAGTGTACTTCTGATTTTCACTGAGAGCCACAGTACAAGGCCTGTAGTGATGTGGTTTCTTAACCTTTCTAGTATACAACACATTCTTGTGAGTGACTTTTGTAACTCATTGCTTCCTGAGTGCTTTACCACTGGCCTATTTGTGAGCATTTGGCTTGGTAGGAGCTGTAGGGAACTTACCCCCTCTCCTGCTTTTTGACTGAAATTCAGCAAGCTAGAGGCGGCATTGTGCCTCTGATGGTGGCAGTAGCAGCACAGGACTGAGAACACCACAAAGAATGTTTATAATTTGGGAATTAATAAAATCTTCCTAGGAATATCCCCAGTACTCCAAATAATATTTATTTAATCAAAAAGAGCTCTGGATTACAACCCCAGTTCCAAGTTGCATTAAAAATTAGAATTTTTATATGACTTATCTCCTATAAAAGATAACATGTTGGTTTGATAAATATAAACAAGCTATCAATGAATTTATGTACATTTCCTCCATTTTATAAAGTGTCTACCCTTTTATATGTTTAGGTATTTTAATTTTATTGTCTTTAAGTTTATACCAGGTTGTGTAATTTATTCTTTTATATCTGTTTATAGTACTTTGTGATAATGAAAGGAAAATGGTGAAAAAATTGATATGTAATAACCATGCCACTTATTAAAAGACATTTGAGAAATATTATTGTTTTAATTTTGACATTTTAAATTCACATGTCTTGAGCTATTTTTTACCATTACATTATTTACCAGTAACATAACATAAATGTGATTTTAAGAGTTCTAAGAAAAACAGACATGACACAAAAGTGTTTCTATAATTGAGTATTATGGTTTAAACACTGGAAGGGAGACTGTAATTAGGTATTACAGCACCTTCATTTTCTAGGTAAGAAAAACTATAAAGGCCATAAAATCTCAATGAGTTACTTAGGGTCAGTGGAAGAACTTGAATGAGACCATTTTTTAAAAGTCAGGTTTACTGAGATATAATTTACATAGAGTAAAAGTCACCCTTTAAGGCATACAGTTTTATAAATTTTAACACACTTATACAGTTGTATGACCACCACCATAATCCAGATATAGAATATTTACATCACCTCGAAAAAGTTCTCTCATGTCTCTTATAGTCAACCCCCTTTCCCAACCCAGGCTCTGGCAGCCACTGATCGATCTGTTTTCTGTCCTCATATTTTCCCTTTTCCAGGATATCATATAAAAGGAATCATATGGTATGTAGCAGTTTGAGTTGGACTTCTTTTACCTAGCATAAAGCACTTGAAATTCATCTAAGTTGTTTCTGTCTGCAGTCTGTCCCTTTTTATTTCTGAATGCCACAATTTGTTTACCCATTCACCAGCTGATGGACGTTTGGATTGTTTCTACTATTTGGTGATTCTGGATAAAACTACTATAAATATTTGTGTACAAGTATTTGGGTGGACATATGTCTTCATATGATAAGTGTATGTTTAACTTTGTAGGAAACTGCCAAACTCGTTTCTGAAATGGCTGTACCATTTTGTATTTTAGTCAGCAATGTATAAGAATTCCAGTTGCTCTGTGTCTTTGTTGGTACTTGGCAATGTCAGTTTTTGGGTTTTTTTAAGTTTAGTTTTGTTTTTTAACCATAAGTGTGTGGTGGTATCTCCTTGTTTTAATTTGCATTTCCCTAATAACTAATGATACAGAGAGTCTTTTCCTGTGCTTAAGACTCTGGTTTTTTATTAAGCTTAATCTAATACAGTTTATGCAAGTATTTTATGTTTAAGGTCTTGCCTAGGTACTGATAAGAGAGAGAGGAATAAGAAGAGAATCTCTTCTCAAGGAGTTTGTGATTTACATAGGGAAAACTGATAATGTTAAATAGTACTGGTTATACTTTTGGTAGGCTATTTAAGAAAGGGATTTGCATGATACCTGGTCTGGTAGAAAGGACAATGGTTTGGGAATCAGAAAACTCACTGGTTTGACTTTGCCTTAATTGCTTAACCTGTCTGGCTGGGTCTTTCTTTTTTCTTTTCTTTTTTTCTTCTTTCATCTGTCAAATGAGGGAGTGACACCATATAAGGTGTAAGAGTTGTCTCTAAATTATGTTTCTACATAAACTTTTTTTTCTCATGTAGGTTTTTAAACTTTGTGAGGCCATACAATCAGAAAACAAAAGATCTTTGCAGATTTTTTTCATCTGATGAAATTCCTCTTATCTGTACCCCCCAAAAGATAATATTTTGAAAATTTAAGTATTGAAATTATAATATAAATTTTATTACATATAAGAATTATATATTTCTGAAATATATTTTAAGGACAGTAACTGATAATTCTATAATAATACCTTACTTTTGTAAGGTATTATGATTTACAGAACATTTTTAAGAAGTTCTCTCTTTTTTGATAGAAAAACTCTGTGTGGAGGATATATTTACTTGTAGGATTCTGAGAGTCAGCGATAAATTCAGTGATTTGCATAGGATGACACAATTAAAAGAAAAGCAGCTACCTTAGCCTGAGGATTCTAGCCTAGATCTTTTGACTCTGCAGTCCGTTGTTCTCTTATCCCAAAGGCTACTCTAATAGGCAATAAAGTCTTTAGATAGTGTCTAGTAACCTTAACATTTTTTTCAATTGTATAATTTCATGTTCGGAGTATTATAAGAATGTAATATTTTTACTTTAAAATGATTCCATGCTTTTGAATAAAATGCACAGTAACAGATAATATAAACGAGCTCTTTTGATTTAGTAGTAATGCAATAGAACATTTAAAACACATAAACAAGTCAGTTGTTTCACAAGCTGAGTCACTGCTTGTCAACAGCAGCCTACGCAAAGAGGAAATCTTAGCTGTAATCAAAAATAAAGGTAACAGGAATAGTAAAGGACATATTATTTTGCCTCCTGAGTTAGTTAGTTTCTAAGTTTAGATACCTACAATATATTATTAGTGGGTTACCCATTGCCAATACTAGAACAACTAAGTAAGGTAGAAGTGGGAAGAGTGTTAGGATAGAGGTGAGAGGAAAAATAATGTCATTGCAGTTTTAATGTCACAAACATGTCAGTATTATAAAGTCATGATAAGGCCTGTATTATTCAGGAGACTGTGTTCAAATGTGACCTTCGACAGGCCACTTCAGGTTTCTGAATTTCTTTTTCTTCATCTGTAAAATAAAGAACTTGATCTGATGTTCAAAGGTCCATCCAGTTTTAAATATATTTCTGTCATGTGTGATGAGCCATCTACTGAATTGTTTTTTAGTTGTGAAATAGAATATGTTGATTGTGGTTAAATAGATTGTAAACTAGTCTTGCAAAGTTCTGAAACTTTACATTTTCTTACTAATTGAATGAGTGCTTCATGTAATTTGTTGCAACAGCTAAACATGAGTTACATAGGTTCAAAAGAGTTTTATGTATTTATTTTCTAATTGTAGTACTATGGGTTCTGGGAGCTTATTTTGTGACTATTTTAAGGAATGCAGATATGTGAGGGACACCCTAAGACTAAAGAAGAGGGCAGATACAAAAATACATATTTTTACAAAATTTTAAAAGCATACTCTATCCAAGTCAACCTAATTATATTTTATTACTTGTTTTTTATGCTTTATGATTCAGAAGCAAATGTCATACATTGACATGCAATTTATGTTATGTTGTTTATTAGTTTAAATTTAGAAAATCCATACCATGGTACATTGAACAACACCTGTTAATACAAATTAGTTTACTACAGAATTTATATTTAACTGGAATAATAAAGTAGAATCCACTTACAATTTTTTAATGCTTTGAACTAAACTTTTATGACAGGTACAAAGTCTTTTTTTTTAAATCTCATATATGAAGGTTTGAATTCAGAAAACGATTTAAAGCAGGGAGTAATTATCATCAAACTTCCTTTAAATAGAGTAAAAGCCCATATGACACTAAAAATTATTCAGAATTTAAAATTACTTTGCAAAATTTTCAGTTTCAAGATCAGTTTCTAGAAATTTACTTTAAAAGCTTTAAGGGCATAATTTAGGCTTCCCAAAGCATCAGCTGTAACAACACATGAAATTATTTTCTGAATGAATATATTTTGCTTAGGGAACTCTGTAAAGAACTTAGACTTTCTACTTCTGTGATTTATTTTTAGTAGTAAAGACTGTTAAAATAGCCATTTTTATTTCTTAGCTAAGCAGAATCATATATAAGCATCTGCTTATGTTTCTTACTATATACATTGTGGTTTTTATTCATATTCATGTTGTATCTTTATGATTTTCTGAAGTATTTATGTATTCCTGACCAGTCTCCTCACATTCTTTGACATGTTTTCTTTGAGAATGTAAAACACAAGATAAATTATATGTATTTTTAAAAAACTGATATGAATCCTAGATTTATAAAATGTAATACAATTTTTTTGAGAAATTTAAGCTTACAATTAAATATTCCTAATATGACAATGATGGAAAAGCTAGGGCTAAGACTGAGCCATATGGGGAATTTGTGGAGGGATACTAGTGGGAATGGAGTTGAAGATAAAGTGGATACTAAGAAAGTGTTGAATTTTTATGTCAGTAAAATGTAGTTTGCATCTCTTTCTGATTGTAATGATTCATAGAGATGTTTATTAGAAAGCCTTGACTGTTTAGAAGTGCTGTGATTTGATTTTTAAATTAGACTAGTCATGGGAAACGTATATTTTAATGATGCACTTTAATTTCAGTTTTCATCCACTTTAAAATGGAGACATTCAAAACATGAAATCACAAAAATAGAAACAGTAACCAATTTGATTCTCAAAAACTTAGAAACTGTAAAAAGGCTAAAAAATTATAACTTGATTCATATCAAAATTTGATGTCTTTATTCTTATCTTTCATTTACATATTTATTTCTAAATTGAATATTGGAAGTACACTGAATAAAAAGTTGACAGTCGGATTTTTTTTAAAAATTATCAAACTTGTTATATTTGATTTGAGAGCATAGCTTTCTGCCAGTAAACTTGTATAGCTAACATTTTAGATTTTAAGTAAATAAAGTGAGTTTTAAATACTGAAAATTAATTTTTCCAAAGGGTCCTTAAGGACTCTTAGGCTACTTATAGCTATTCTCTAATTCTTACTACCCATCATCAGTATTTTAATATTAGTTAGGAAATAAGATATGTTTATTTAAATTTTCAGAATACTTCTTAGATATGTATTTCCCACTCTATATGGCAGTATTTTTAATGTTAACTTTTACATTGAATAAATCATTTATTTATTTCAAATTATTCCAGAGTTGGCCAGTGAGAGCCCTTTCAACTGATTCTTATGTCCTCCTGACATAAGCTTGCCATTCTTTGAGCATTTGCTTTCTGTCAATGCAATATTCCGAGTTCTTATATTCTCTCCGCCCTAATTCTAAAATCAGCCATCTACAAAGACCTATAGATCCTTTTTGTGGAGAATAGTACTTAGAAACATAGATCTGGGTGTTAATTGTGCTTATTGTTAGAGGGATGTCCTTGCTTCTAGTTCCTCTCGATGGAAGGAGCTAGAAAATATGCACACAAACACATATATGAGTGAAGTCTGTGTTTATTTTATATCTGTTTCTCTCTGCAGATATGTATATATACACCAAAATCTCATGAAAGCCCTTAACAAATAGGCAGGTTTTTTATTTTTTGGTTTACGAGGAAAAAACAGAAATTTATTTTATGCTTATATTTATACATATCCATAATATATGCATAGTGTGTTTTTGCAATGTAGATACATTGGAAACCCAGTTTGCAGACAATTTGGCTACTTCCACAAATTATGGTAATGAGCTATTTAATTTTTTAAAAAATCTTTTATTTTTAAAAATTGTAAAATAGTACATATGGTAAAATTTACCATCTTAACCCTTTTTAAGTACGTACAGTTCAGTGATATTAAGTACATTCTCATTGTTGTCCTACCATCACCTTTATCCAGCTACAGAACTCTTCAATTTGCAGAATTGAAACTCTGTACCCATTAAACAACTCCCAATCCTTCCCTCCCCCAGCCCCTGACAACTACCATTCAGCTTTGTCTCTAGGAATTTGACTAAAATTTGTTTTGTCCCCCCCCCCCCCCCCCCGCTGGCTTTTTCATAATGTCCTCAAGATTTCTCCATGTTGTAGTATAGACTAGGATTTTATTCCTTTTTAAGGCTGAATAATTTCTCATTCTGTGTATGTATACCATATTTATACATTATCATAGAATATAATTATTAAATATCATGTTTCACTGTTAATATAGTTTCTGAACATTCTTGTTTCTGTTTAGAGAACTTCCTTTAGCCATTCTCTTTTAGATTATGTTTGCTTGTAGCAAATCTCTTAGTTTTCTTTCAGCTGAGAATACCTTGATTTCTTCATGATTCCTAAAGCATATCTTCCCTGGATATATAATTCTGCATTGAGAGCTCTTTTCTTTCTGCACTTGAAAAGTGTGCCACTTCTGTGTCTGTGGTTTCTGATGCGAAATCTGCTGTCATTTGAATTGCTTTGCCTTAGTAAGTGAGATATTTTTTTATTCCTCACTACTTTAGAAATCTTTCGCTTTAGTTTTTAAGGAGTTTGATTATGGTGTGTCTTGACATGGATTTCTTTAGGTTTATTGTATTTGGGGTTTGCTCAGCTTCTTGTTTTATGTCTTTTGCCAAATTTGGGAAGTTTCCAGCCATTATTTCTTCGAGTACTTTTTCCAAACCTGCCCTCTTTCTCCTTTTCTTCCAGGCCTTGAATGACATGAATGTTACAACTTTTATTATAGTCTTACAGGTGCTTGCCACTGATCATTTTTTTAAAGCTATTTTTTCTTTATTGTTCGGGTTGGGTAATTTCTATAGTTTTTATCTTCAGAGTCACTGATTCTTTCTTCTACCATCTTTATTCTTCTGTTGAGCCCACCTAGTAAGTTTTAATTTCAGTTACTATATTTTATCTGCTATTTCTTTGCTGAGACTTTCTGTTTTTACATTTGTTTCATGCATGTTAATTGCTTATTGAAACATTTTTGTGACGGCTGCTTGAAAATCCTTGTCACATAATTCCAACATCTGTTGGCATGTTGTTGGCATCTGTTGATTATCTTTCTCTTTCAAGTTGAGATTTTCCTGGTTCTTGGTATGACAAGTGACTTTTGATCATATCCTGGACATTTTAGATATTATGTTATGAGACTGGTTCTTATTTAAATCTTCTGTTTTGACAGACCTCCTCTGACACTATGCCAGTAAGGGGAAGGAGGGCGCTCCCTTATTACTGGGAGGTGAGAATGAAAATCTGTCTTCCTCATCTGGCTTTTATTTACAACCTGGGACAGGAGGGGTGCCTTGTGCTGCGTAGGGATAAAGGTCAGGCTCCCCTTAAGCTGCTGCAGACAACTGCCTGGCTGGGAGGGGTGGGGACACTTTGTTATTCTTCTCCATGTGGCCTCCACTGATATTAATATACTATAGAAGTAGGAGGGTTTCTCCTTACCACTAGGCTATGATGAAGGTCTTATCTGCCCTTTTGGGGAGTTCCTTGTTAAAGCCAGATGAGTGTGAGAATCTCTTAGTTCCTTTGGTTATATACCCAGAAATGGAATTGCTAAATCTTATGATAAAATATGTTTAATTTTTTGAGTAACCGCAAAAATGTTTTTCACAGTGGTTATACTATTTTGCATTCCCACCAGCAATGCACAAGGGTTCCACTTTCTCCACATTCTCACCAACAATTTTTTTCTTTTCTTTTCTCTTTTCTTTTTCTTCTCTTCTCTTTTTTCTTCTCTTTTTCTTCCCTTCCCTTCCCTTTTCCCTTTTCCTTTCCTTTTTCCCTTTCCCTTTTCCCTTTCCCTTTTCCCTTTTTGCTTTCCCCTTTCCTTTCCTTTCCTTTTTTTCCCTAATGGCTGTGAAGTGGTTATCTCATTGTTGTTTTGATTTGCATTTCCCTGATGATTAGTGATGTTCAGCATCTTTTCATTTGCTTTTTGCCCATTTCTATATATTCTTTGAAGAAATGTTTATTTAAGTCCTTTGGTCCTTTGTCCATTTTTTAATCAGGGTGTTTGGATTTTTTTGTTATTGAATTGTAAGAATTCTTTATGTATTCTGGATATAAATTTCTTATATGTAGTTTGCAAATATTTCTCCCATTCTGTGGGTTGCCTTTGTGCTCTGATAGTGCCCTTTGGTGCACAAAATTTTTAATTTTGATGAAGTCTAAGTTATCTATTTTTCTTTTGTTGCCTGTGTTTTGGTATCATAGCCAAGAAATCATTGCCAAATCTAATGTCATGAAGTTTCTCCCTTGTGTTTCCTCCAAGAATTTTTATGTTAGTTCTTACATTCAGGTCTTTGATCTATTGAGTTAATTTTTATAGCTGTTCATTTCTTTCATATCTCACTTGTCAAAGAGAAAATAGAAACTTTGTGACCAAAGAGTAAACACTGTGTAACAATTTTAATGCCAAGCCCAGAACTATATTCAGTTACAGAGGGATGGTGGTGAGAATAAGACTCAAGGCTCCTGACAGGTAAAGTGGTGGGTTATTTAAAGCTACAATTCATGAGCTATCTCTATTTCATATGATTAGATAAGCAAAGCCTGTCTGTGCCTCTGATTATCTCGCAATATAGGAGCTTGTTTAGGCATGGTGTATACACTGAGTTGGTGGTGGTTTTTCCAGAAGGTTGTCTTCTTGGTGGACATGATTGTGGTACCACATGATTGTGGTACCACATGATTATGGCACCACAAAAGTTTAGTAGAAATTGGGTATGCTTCACTGTTATCCAGCTAGGTGGCAAGATCGGGATTCATCACCTTCTCTCTGGGATCATTTTTCTTTTTTGTGATAATATATATTTTGGGAGTTTCTTTAATGATGATTTACTGGTGACAAAAATCTCTGTTTTTGCATTCCTCACAGATATTTTTGCTGTTTATAGCATTCTGGGATAACAGTTATTTTCTTTCAGAACATTGAAAGTGTCCAACTGGCTTCCATTTTTTTTTTGTTGTTGTTGTTATTGAGAAATCAGCTGCCAGTCTGTTTCTTTTATGGAATCTCATTTTTGTCTGACTGCATTTAAATTCTTCTCTTTTTATTTACTTTGCTTGAGATTTGTTGGGCTTCTTGAATGTATGGATGGGCATTATTTCAGCAGTTCTTGACAGTGCTTACCCATAATCTATTTAAATACTGCCTCTGCTTCCATTCTTTCCTCTCCAGAATGTATATTAGATCTTTTTACCAAATCCTTCATGTCTCTTAATGTTCTAATGATACAAAGATCTTTGTATCGCTAGAAGTTTAGAAAATGTCTTTAGTTCTGTTACAGAGTTCATTCTTTTTTCAAATTTTTTAAATATACTGTTAAACTTTGTGTTTTCAATTTCTATTATTATATTCTTTTCTAGAAATTCTGTTTGATACTTCTTAAAGCCTGTTAATGCATACTCATAATTTCAAAGCTCTTTTTTTATTTCTTGAAGCATATTAAACATTTTTATTTTGTAATGTAACTGATAGTTTCAATATTGAAGTTTTTATGTTTGTCATCTGCTATATTTTATTCTTAGCAGACTCTCACTCGTGGTACCATGTTTTCTTTATACATAGGGATTTTTAAAAAATTGTGAGCTCTTTATTTTTCTTACATTAAATAATTATGAAAATAATTTTTGTGGAAATGATTTGCACTTTGGAATACATGTGGATTCTTCCAGAAAGAATTCGTGGTTGTTACTGCCAACCTGGGAATACTACTGTTCTAGAACCATTTTCATTGCAATTCTTGGATTATAGTTTTTCATACCACCAGATGGTGTTAATTGGGGCTAAAAATGAGCATGAGGGCCAGCATGTGGCTGCATATTCTCAGGAGTGCCCGACCTCCCCTCACCTTCAAGGTTTTAAACAGGCAATCCTCTTTCAGTCTGTAGGAAAAGACAGGTGGAAGAGTAGTAGAATAGATATTATTTTTTAAATTAAAATTTCCATTTGAGATAATTTTCAATTGTCATGAGAAATAAAACAGAGATATCTCATATACCCTTTACCCCAGTTTCCCCAGTGGTACCATTTTATAGACCTATAATACTATACCGCAACCAAGATGTTGACCGTGATGCAGTCAAGATATAGAACATTTTCTGGACCGCAGCGATCCTCATATTGCCCTTTTATGACCATACTCCCTTCCCTTTCACTCTATGTTCCTTCTTTAATTCCTGGCAATCACTAATGTGTTCTTCATTTCTATATTTGGTTATTTCAAGAATGTTATACAAAAGAATCGTGTCATATACCATCTTTTGGAATTGGTTTTTTAAACTTACTGTAATTCTTAACACATTCTACTGGTGTTATTTTACTAGTTTGATTAAAGTGCAGAAACCTTAACCTCCCTTTATGTATCTTTGCCCTCTCAGTTTATAATTATGTTAAATATTTCCTCAACATACATTTATAACCACATCAGGCAGTGTTTTAATTTTCACTTCAACTGTCAAACGTTTAATAAAAACTCAAGAGGAGAAGGGAAATGTATTTAGATATATTTTTGCTTACTGTGTTCTTTCTTCCTGATGTTCTAAGATTTCTTTGATCATTTCTCTTTTGTTTAGAGAACTTCCTTTAGCAATTCCCTTAGGATAGTTCTGCTGCAGACAAATTCTTTTTGTTTTCTTTCATCTGAGAAAGTCTTGAATTCCACATGATTACTAAAGCAATTCCTGGGTCATTCCTGAAGGATATTTTTGCTGATTATTGGAGTCTAGATTGACAGTTATTTTTTCTAAGCATATGAAAAATACTGTGCTACTTCCTTCTGGCCTGGGTGGTTTCTGGTAAGAAAGTTATCCCACTTTTCTGTTCCTTTTTTTCATTCTTTTTTCTCTCTTTGTTTTAATTTTAATGGTTTCTAGTGCTGCGTCTTAAGTTCATTAATCTTTTATTCTTCAGCAGTTCCTAATTTGTTAATCCTATTCATTGTATATTTTATCTCAGATATACTTTTCATCTTTAGAAATTTGAGTTGGCTCTTTTTTTAGATATCTTCCATGTTTTTTCTTAACATACGCTCTTCTACCTTCTTGAAATATGGAATATATAATATTTATAAACTTTTTATGTGCTCATTTATTAATTCTATTGTCTGTATCATTTCTGCATTGGTTTTCATTGATTGATTTTTCTCTTCATATGGGTCATAGTTTCCTGCTTCTTTGCATGTCTGTTTATTTCCAATTGGATGCCAGACATTGTGAATACCTTGATGAATGCTGGGTATTTTTTATTCCTGTAAATATTCTTGAGCTTTGTTCTTAAATGCAGTTCATTTACTTGTAAATGGTTTGATCCTTTTGAGGTTTGCTTTTAATCCCTGAGTAGTTTTTAGAGTAGGTCTAATGGTCCCACTACTGAGACAACACCCTACTGAGTACTCTTATCTGATGTGCTGTGTATTATGAAGTGGGTTTTTTTTTTTTTTTTTTTTTTTAAACTAGCTATTGGGAACCTAAGTGAGCTCCAGGGATTCTTTCCTGTGGTTCTTTTCCTACTTTGCAGGGAGTCATGCCAAAGAATTTGTGGGCATGTTCTAAAGCCACTACAATAAGTGAAGATATCCAGGGGAAAACGTTTCAGGTACACCTTACAGAAATGGAAGGACCCTGAGGGTGATGAATACCTGATAATTTAGATTTGTTTATGGTTTAGTTCCCTCTGTGCAATGTCACCTCCTTGAGGGCAAGGAGAACAGTTTTGACAAATAGTTGCAGTTCAATAATACTTTTTGTGGAAGAGCAGGTCAGCTTTTTGGTACTGTATCAGAAATCTTATGTTATTTAAAAATTTTTTTTTCAAAATATTAAGGGGTTTCAAATATTTTTATTACATGGATATAGCTTTTGTAATGCTTGATTCAGGGCTATAAGTTTGCCCATCACCCTAATAGTGTTCATTGTACCCGTTAAGTAGGTTTTTGCCCCTCCTCTCCTTTCCTCCCCCCCACCCCCGCTTGATTTCCAATGACTTTTACTCCCTTCTGTGCACATGTGTGCCCATGGGTTAGTTCCAATTTATTAGAGAGTGCATGTGGTGTTTGGTTTTCCATCCTTGAGATACTTCACTTAGGATAACGGTCTCCAGTTCCATCCAAATTGCTGCAAAAGGCATTAATTCATCCTTTTTTATGGCTGGGTAGTACTCCATGGTATACATATACCACATTTTGTTAATTCTCTCATGAATTGATGGACAATTGGGTTGATTCTACATCTTTGCAATTGTGACTTGGGCTGCAATAAACAGTTGAGTGCAGGTGTCTTTTTGATAAAATGACTTCTTTTCCTTTGGGTAGATACCCAGTACTGATTCGAATGGTAGGTCTACTTTTAGTTCTTTGAGAAATTTTCGTACTGTTTTCCATAGAGGTTTTACTAATTTACAGTCCCATTAACAGTGTGTAAGCGTTCCTTTTTCTCTGCATCCACACCAGCATCTATTGTTTTTGTACTTTTTAATAAAAGCCATTCTAACTGGGATGAGGTGATATCTCATTGTGGTTTTGATTTGCATTTCCCTGATGATTAGTGATATAAAAATGAATATAATTTCTTTGGGAAATTATCTTAAGGAAAAAATTGTACAAACAAGTAATGCTGTAGGGAATATTTGAAAGTGCTTAAATGCCCATTAGTAGCAGATTAGTTAAATAATGGTTTGTTTATATAATGAAACACTGCAGTTTTTAAACTAAATGTTTTGGCACAGTAAGATGAGTACGTATTGAGGGACAAGAAACAATTCAAATAATGGTGTATAGAATTATTCTATTTGGTTAAAAATTAACAATCTCTCTATATAACGTATGCCTGGAAGAGGTTCTGGTAGGATGTACGTCCAGTTATTAATAATTGCTTTGGGGCTTATGTTAGAGTTGCTCTTCAGAAAACTATGTGCTGCTATTATAATAGAAATATATTTCTATTATAAAAGTAAAAGCACCTTTAAAACAGTATGTTGGCCCCTTTTTATTAACTAAAGAAGGGATAGGAAGATAAAATATGTACATCAAAAGTATAGAATGATGTAAAACTAAGATATTTTAAGAGATTATCTTTTGATTATAGGTTGCTTTTATTTCCTTTTATATATTTCTTTATTGTTAAATTGTTAATTGTTAAAAAAGCTTATGTTACTAAAGAGATTTATATTAAGAGAAAATAGTGGTAGGGGATAATATTAAGCAGCCTTATTTTAAGAGTAACTATCATGTGAAAAATCCAAATTTATAAACTAGCAAAATCAGGGATCTCTTGGTTTCCATTAGTGCAAGGAACTGTGGACTCAAATTATTATCTATCTGCCTTAGAACATTTGACTTATACATAGTTTTAATCTGTCACTCTTTGTTAAAATGTGTCTGTTTTCCGTGTTTACCTTAGTCTTTATCACTATACCGTTGGTTTTCATTAACCTTACAAATAGAATTTATAAGTAAAATTCTAGATAGTGTATTAATACTCTAATTAATACATATTTATTGCAAAAATGTCTTTAGGTTAATTGTTCTCATTTCACTGTCTTCTCCTTTTATTTTATAGAAATAATTTGTAATTCCTTTTGTTCTTATATGCCATAGGATGTGTTTTGGAGATGCAGACAAAATATCTTTGATGAGATGAAGAAGAAATTTTTACAGGTAGACTGCTGATGTAGTTGCTTTAGTGTGATAATCAGCAGAGCAAGTAACAGCATGTTAGTATTTTTATTTAATAACAAGGCATGTTTTAAGTTTTATGCTTGTTTGGCTATTTTATTTCTACCTAATTTTAATAATAAGAAAATCACCTTAAATGAATTTATGTCTAAGTGAATGAGGCAAAAAAAACCCCATGATATAAAAACCAGAGAAACCTTTGTTTTGACTTTTGAGTATGGTAGTTACCTATTTTTTCAGATATTTTAATAATATTTAATAAATATTTTCAGATATTATTTTCTGAATGTTAATAGTATAGGGGATTAAATCATTTGATAACTTACAAAGTCAAAATCCCGAAATCTTACTTGAAGAATGAAATAAAGCAATTACCTTCCTGACAGCCTGTGTGCACTACAAACTTAAACTTCCATTCTAACCTTTGCTTAATACCTCATTTTCCTTGGATTGCCTTAAATCTAAGTTTTTTTCTCCAAAATTCCTCCTTTAATCTCTTCTGTCTTCCCGAAGTGTGGCAACAGACTGCTTAGATAAAGATCACTTAACAACAGAATTGGCTGGGGAGTTAGGATGGGGTAGAGAGAGGATCTTAAAGTGATCTCTTTTTTTTTTTTTCAAGTAAGTTAGAACTTCCATCAGTAGCCCTGGAATTGTTACTCGTTAAAATAAAAGTGTACAGGCTGAATGAAACTGATAAATTTTATAAATTCTAGTCAGCAAAATTATCCGTACCATTAATTCTCTTTTTTTAATCTGTGGCAATACATTAATCTTGAACTGTGAATACCCAGAAGAGTAATGCTGTAAGAGGCCTGATTTCTTAGCTCATAGAAGCTTACCAAGAAGTAGAGAAAATGGACTTAACTTGTGTGTGTAAGTTTGCAACCATAATATTCTTTGTAATAACAATGAAAGGAAGAAAGTCTTGAGAGAATATGGGTTGACTATTGAATTTAGAGATAAGAAAGCCCCTTCATAATGTTTTGATTCTTTATCTTAGATTTTTTCTCTCAGAAAAATCTCAGTCTTGATAATTTTGAATTTTATTTGATACTAACTTATTTTCTACATGCTAATGCCATTCTGAACATATAACATCAGTTATACACCTTAGTGGTTTTTTTATAAGAAACACCTAGGGAGTATTTTTTTGAAACAAAAATTACGAGGTTAACATCAGAGAACTCAGATATGAGCTTAGAACTGTTAGGAATGTCAAGAAAAGGAGACAAGAGCAGTTAAAAGGCACACATTCCTTTGGCAGGCTCTGAGATTTCTTAGACAGAAGAACTATCTATGTCAGCCACTTCTAGATGTTCCTAGCAGTGAGTCTATCTTTGGAAGAAAACTATGTTTTCAATATTTTTATCTCAGTATGTTCTACCTTTTATAAGCAAGGCGATGGTTTTATTCCTTTTTCCTTTTTTAAAAAAGATTCTTTCTTCAGACTTTGCTAGGAAATCTAGCTTTGTTTCTGCAGTGAACACAGACACAGAACACTCTCTTAGCATATACATTATTAAAAATAATCACTGTTGACTTTCCCCTTATTTTCACAGGTATAATTTTGCTATGAGTTGTCTGTAAAATAAGTAGTTATATACCCATTTTGTGCTTGGCTAGATTTTCTGTGTAGAAAACTTTGTGCCCTTCTAATAGTTCATCTAAGGTATTAAATGTTAAATGTTTTCCTAAGTGGAACATGTTTTAGGCTTTTCTAAAAATTTGAATTTGTTTTCTCTTACCTTGAATTCATCATGGACCTCTTTTGACTAAAAACTTTTGCTCCTCAGATGCTTTTCCTTAATGTTGGGTGTAGTACTTAAGTGGACTCTCTCCCTTCACTACCAACACCATTGTCATCACATCTTTCCCAACTAAAATTTGCATGTGCTATATGATTGAGGTGTGTTTTTGTTTTCGATTGCTATATAACAGTGTACCTTAAAGTTTAGTGGCTTAAAAAACAGTTGGTTTATTTGCTTACATTTCTGTGGGAGGGGATTTGGGCCAGGGCTCAGCTAGCTATTCAATCCAGGTGGCATCATCTAGGATCACTACTTCACTCCATTCAGCTGGTGGCAGGCTTTGGATGAAGTGTCCAAGAAGGCTTTTCTCATATATCTGATAACCTCAGTGCCTCCACTAAGTGGCCACTTACTCTCCACGTGGCTTGCCTGGGGTTTCCTCACAGCATGTTGATTCCAGGCTAATTGGATTTCTCACATGGTGGCTGTTTTGTAAGAGGGAATGTTCCAAAAGGTGCAAAAACAGAAGCTGCTGGTTTCGAAGGCCCTGCCTTAAGTTACACTGTATTGCTTCTGTCATATTCCCTTGTCCTGGATGGTCATGTGGCCAGTCCAGATTCATGGTAAGAGGAAAAAGAAAAAGAGAAAAAAGACTGGCAAATAATTTTTAGCCATCTTTAATCTACCTCAAGATGATTTTTTTTTTCCCTTTGTACATAAATAGGATCAATCTGGAGTAGAACCCCAAAGAAATTAAGAAGATAACTGCCCTATTTTCCCAAGTCTAAGAAATACCTTTTTACATATAAATGTTTTGAAAATCTTCATGTTGAATTTATATTGTATAGTTTTTTTTTTCCTCTTGAAAATCTGTTATAAATGGTACATCTCATTGATGATATCTTAAAATTGTAAAAAAAAAAAAAAAAAATTGTTATCAGTTCCCAAGTTGGGGAGGGGGAAGGAGGACAGAAATTTTACCTCAGTGTAATTAGTGTTGGCAATAGTGTTTCCAAAATTTAAATGAAATCCATACATAGTAGCCACATAGATTAAATTATAGGTGAAATAAAGAATGGACCAGAAAGTTGGGTATAAAGTAGAATGTACAAGTGACTAGCTTAAAACTTTAAAGAAGTACAGAGCTTTTTGTTTGTTTAAATTATCCTAGAATTAAATTCAAGAGTGAAATGTGATTTGCCCAGAAAGGCTATGTCTATGAATTTTAAGCAAATAGAAAGTATACAAAGTTTTATGTAGGTGTTCACAAATTTGTAAAAGTGTAGTAAAGTCTAGACTAAGAGTCAGTAAATAGAATTGATTAAATAAATTATTATTAATCCATGTAATAAAAAATACTATTCAGCTGTTAAAAAGATGAGTTAGAAAAAACTTGACAGGGAAAGATTGCATGGTATATTTTTAAGTAAAGAAAGAAGTTAGAAAATAGCATTTAAATTCGTATCCAATGTTTGTGATTAAGAAATTTGTGTGCATGTGTCTGTGTGTGTGTGTGTGTGTGTGTGCAGGTGAAATACACAGGAAGGATATACACCAAAATGTTCACAGTTATCTCTAGGTTATAGAGTTATAGATGATATCCATATTTTGCTTCATACTCTTAATATTAAAAAAAAAAGCAAGCAATTTGGTTACATGAACATGCCATTAAAAAGCTTAAATTAAAAAAATTTTAAAATTATTTATATGTACAGAAAAGAAAGCTATTGTTATTAAAAAGAATAAAAGGCACACGAGAGATTAAATTTTGTGTTTATAATACATTTAGTCTTCAGATGGGATTCTCTTGGATAATTTTTCCACATTTTTAGGTGGAAGGAGAGGAGTCTGGAATGCTTGTAACTTGTGCTCGCATATTTAGGGAAAGAACCAGGCACTGCTAATGTCTGGCCATATGATATCACCACATTACCATTCTCATCTATATTACTATACAGCAGTTTTGATTTCTGAATCCTTAGGTAGGGTCATCTTCCTTGGAGCATCAACTCCAACCTATCTGAAGCTTTAAAATCTGACTACTACAGTATTTTATACTAGAAACACTGAATCATTGAGACCTAACCTACCTCTGAACTATACTGTTGCAACCATAAAAGTAGATCTTTTGTAGTTGAAATTTATTTTGAGCCATTCACTTTTATCATAAACCAGAGTTTTAAAAAAAGATCCATTTTATGTTTTTTAGTTTAGGATTAAAATGCATAAAAGAATCCACTGTATATGTTAATGTAGCATCTTAAATTTATAGGTGAAGGCTTTTTTTCCCCTTTTTGAGCTGTATATTGGTAATGTTCTTTTTTGTTATCTTTTTTTATAGTGCTAGCCAATCTGTTGTAAATATTATACTTTTATAGCACTTTATTTCTGTTCTAAACTCATTGAAATAACTTTAATTTAAATGACCTCTTGCAAACCCAAAATTATATATCACAGAAACAAATTATAATTGTATTACTTCACTAAACAAACAAAAAACTTTGTGGCTATCCTGTCTCAATACTAGTCAATGATCATTATGCTTATTTAAAAATGGATAGTAGGGAAGCAACAAAAGGTTGGGGTTGATATTGTTGTAAAAAAGAAGGAAAGAAATAAATTCTTATATACCACACCAGTTTGTACACATCATATTTCTGAATAGTATATAGTGGAGATAGTGAGAGATCTCCCAGTTAAATGCTGCACCTGACTTGCAGGGAAAGAAGAGATTTATGTCATTATATTTGTATATTAGAAATTCTATTCTGTATTGAAGGAATGTAAGATTGGAAGAAGTTAAACTTCTCAGGAAGCTGTTGCCATGATTTTGTTAGATTTCCGATTTCTGTATGTAGGCATAAAGAGAAGGGGATAGTTCAAGAGATATTCAGAAGGTAGAATTGATAGGATTTGGTGATTATGTGAAGTGATAAGGAAGAGCAAGGAAGCCCTTGGTTTCAGCAGCTAGGTAGATGATGGTGCCATTCACTGAGTTGGCCGTTAGAGGAGAAGGAAGGAAAGAAATTCCTTCTATTAAAATATTTGATGCAGTCTGCTACCCCAGTGGAAAGTGGAAAAGAAAAGCAGTGTCCTTTAACAGCTTGAGGGAAGGCACAGCTTCTTTAAGGAAGTCTGAACTTTTATCTCAATAATTACTGAGTTATGCACTAGATGAAAAAGAAGGAAGGAGAATTCGTGACCTCCCTCCGCCAATTCCTTTCCAGATTGGTAAATAAAGTTTTTTTCCTTGTTTTTCCTTTCCCCTGTGCCTGGCTGATCTGTTTGGTTAGATAAGCTTGTCTGCTCCCAACACATTAATAAATGGAACTTTTTGGACATCTGGGCTTATAGGTATAGCAGCATAAAGGTCAGGAGGAAACCTTGTTGCCTGTGTCCTTAGTTATAGATTTTGTAATCCTTAGACAATCCTTGCTGCATTTCTGCACAGTTCCGTTGCTGTTTCTTTAGGAGACCCAGAAATGCTTTATTTGACTATGCTAGCATGGTAATGACACATTTTGAAAGATTCGATTTTATAATTTTTAACTTAAAATTGCTTAGATATACTGTCTTCATGGCTTGTTGACCGTTGATTTGCAACATTAAAAGGTGAAAGCAATATCCACAAGAATGACTGTTGATTCTGAAACATGCCCCAGTTTTCCCAAAATAAATGTATATGATGCTTATGTTTGACATACACATGGGAGTGTGTTTCAAACATAATAAAACAGTAATACTAGCACAAAGAAAACAGTATTTTGTGGGTTCTTTTACATTTAATTGTAAAATTTTTGGCTAATTTTAGTTGTTTTATTTTGCTTTAAAGATAAATAATATGTAAAATCGTATATTTTTTTAAAATTTCAGATAGAAAATGCTGCTGAAGAACCTAGAGTCTTATGTATAATACAAGATACTACTAATTCAAAGACAGTGAATGAACGGATCACTTTAAATTTACCAGCATCTACTCCAGTCAGAAAGCTCTTTGAAGATGTGGCCAACAAAGTAGGCTACATAAACGGAACCTTTGATTTGGTGTGGGGAAATGGAATCAATACTGCTGATATGGTAAAACCCTAGACTTGAAGCATCTTCTTTTAAGCTGCTTATAATGTTGTTATAGTCATTGTTGTTGTTGTACTAATGATTATATTAAATCCTGGAACTCTTTTTAGTATCATAAGCAAAAATATAACAACTACAGTAAGATGATATGTGCAACTCAATAATTGGATCCCTCTTTCCTTTGTCTCCATTCTGGATTCAACATACACTTGTACTAAAGTTTGAGTAATGTTATTTCATTAGTTTTTTTCATTCCTGAAAGGTGACTATCATAATATTCTGTCAACTAAAGAAAATTTTCAACATTTATTGAATAGAATGATGTTCATCTTATATTTTTCAATGAAAAAAGATATAAAATCATATGCATTTTATGATTTGATTTTTGGAAAGGAAGAAAAAATCTATATAGAAAGAAAGGAGCAGAAGGATATACACACCCCAATGTTAGCAGAGGTTATCTTTATCTCTTATTTGTGTGTCTGAGTGTCTTTCTGGGTAACTTTTTTCTTTTTATATGTTTATTTTTCTATGTATGAACATGTATGGCTTTTGACTTTAACTCTCAAGCTCAAAAACATTTTTTAATGACTGTAGTCTTCTCAGATCTCTTTGAGGGTTTATTTTCTTAATTCATTCTTCTGTTAACTGTTTCCTTAATTATTTATCCTTCTTTATTTATTGTCTTAGTTTATCTTTTTCATGGTATAGCATTCCTTGAAATATTTAGTGATTATTATCTTCTCATCTTTACATTTGAGAATCTCTATTATAATATTTCTGTGAATGCTGATTAAACTTAACTGTATTTAATTTCTGGTTGTTGTGGGAAAGGGGTGGGACATGCTGCTGGGTGTGGTGTGTTTATAATTTGTCTTGGTATCAGCTAGTTTCTGACTCTTTCAGGTTGGGGGGTGATCAGTACCTAGCTGGACAGCACTGCTCTCCCTCTCTGGCCACAGCACCCATGCTTTACCCTGGCAGGAAACAGAAACTGCTGTCTGCTTCTTAGCATAAGAAGGAAAACAGAGGAGAGGCCAAACTGATCAGAATGCCTTTTCCTTCTTGCTCACTCTAATGGTTCCCTAGTCTCTATCTCTTGACCTTAGTCTGGAGTTCCCTACCACCTTTATGTCTATGATAGTCTTGTCCTATACCTGCTTTGGGCTATGGTTTCCTCTAGTTTTATTTTTCCATAGATCTGATCTTGTCTGCTTTCTATCTTGTAATTTCTCAGAATTTCTGGTTTGCTAAGGGCACTGTTTGTTTTCTTGCACTGTTGTAAGATTTTTCTTAAAAAACTATTTTTTGACATTTCATGGAGTTTGGGGGAGGATTATTGGTAGACATGTCCTTAGGTCACCATTTGGCCTAAACCTGTATTAATTTTTACTGTGAAAATAAATAATTGCAATCACTAAATAAATTTCTAGTACCCTTGATAGACATCTTCCCTTTGGCTTCTTTTATAAAGGAACTAATCCCATTCATGAGGGCTCTGCCTCAAGACCTAATCACCTCTTATGGCCCCACCTCTTATTATTATCATGTTGAAGATTAGGTTTCAACATATGCATTTTGAGGGGACATAAACATTCAGACCATAGTAGAAGCATTGATCACTTTTGCATGGGAGAGTGGTAAAAGAGACTATTGAGTTGGATCTTATCTGCACTATTGGAATAGTATTCTAAATAGTCTTTTTTGTTTCCCATCTTTCAATCCACATTCACCCTGTATACTACTGTTAGAATAATCTTCAGTCATCTTTAGTCAAGCACTCATGTCACCTTCTAGTTCAGAAACCTTCAATCACACTCACTGCCCACTGATTAAAAATCAGTTTCTCTAGGTTAACATTCAAGACAAGCTACAATTGGTCCTTTAAGTCTTTGTACTCTTAACTCCCAAATATTGTACTAATTTATTTTCTTATACAAATTTCCATATTTTTCCATCTCCATGTTTTTGCTTATGTAACCTCTTTCTGTCCTATGCCATTGCTGCTCTAAGTTTTCCAGGAAAATACCTCTAATGGCAAATGAAATTGAATGTGTATGCCCATGGTACTTGAAGGGTACATTTTTTAATTGGCTCCACAGAAGAATCCAAGATGTTTGATGTTGCCTGATTTGCCTTTGAAATCATGATATTTTACTTTCTATTCCATAATATATTTGTGGTTTTTAAAAAAAATATAGAACTAATGTTTTAAATTAGTTAAAATTTTCCCTCTGAAGTTAACCAGTAAAATTGGTAATCCAACAAGGCATAGAAAGATAAACAATATTTAATCTGAAATTTTGAGTGCTTTCTGGCACATTGCCATGTAGCTTCTAATGTTTTCTCTTTTTCAGTTTAAAGAATAGTTCTATATACTGTGCTATGTGTCTTACCAAGTCCTATTTATCTTTTACCTAAGAAGGCTTACATGATATTTCCTTATGACACTTTAAAAGTAATTTCTTTCTCTTTGGCCTCCTATGTCCTTTTGTTCTGCCATGCCACTTATCATAGTTTCTTCATGTTGTTATTCATTTGTGTCTTTCCATTTGGTTGACTATAAGTGTTTTGATGGCAGGAACCTCATAGTATTAATTTTGTATCCTCCATAGACATTCATCCTATGTACCCAAAAAACATTTGTTAAATCATCTTCCACAATAGCTTCAAATAGCTCTATGTCAGGATTACTTATTTCTCTCTTCAGCTGTGACTGTTCTCAAGTACTCCATTTATGTATTTTTATTTGCTTACTATACATTTCTACAAGTATGCCTGCTTTGACCTGCTCATTGCACAATGCTACATGGATGTTCTTCTGGAAACCAAGCGCATGTAGTTACTTACCACCTTGTACACACACAGACATTTATTGAGGTAAACTACCCTTTGTATTCCAGCTATATCTTCTAATCTTCCATGTCCTACCGGTAAATTTTTGGGACCCAGCAATACCTTTCCTCCTTCCATGTAGCTTTACTTAGCTTTAGGTTTTCTATGTCCTGTTTTTCTCGTAGATTTCTAGATGTGAGCCAAAGTTAAGAGATCATATAAGTTTGCTAATTTATTTACTTAAAACTCTTTCTTTTGCACTTACTATTAATATGTTCCTAGTATTGTTCTAAATTCTATACAAATATAATCCTATTTAATTATTATAACTACCCTATGAAATAGAGGTGAAGAAACTTAGTCATGGAGTAGTGAAGTAATTGCTCACAGTCACAGAGATAATAAGTAGCAGAATCTCTTTCAGTTAACTTTTTTTGTCCTTAATACCTGTCTTTTATACAATGTTAATTTCTGAAGAAATAAAGACATTTCTATAAAGTGCGTCTTTTTAAGGAGATAACACCCATATCTGTGAAACATTAAAAACATTTCTCAATGTAACAAGATGGTTTTAAAACAGAAGAATAGGATGTTTACCCCTATTCCCTCAATTTTCCCACAGTGGTCTGGAGTGTGGGTGAGTAGGACTTGGACATACAGAGTTCCATTTCTCATCCACCAACTAGAGTGTGTCAGAATGGTGGCTGGGGTTAAAATTGTCCTACCATAGGAAAGAGTTGGGTGAAGACTGTTGAATCTTAGATGTTTAGTTTTCAAAGGAATGATCACTTCAGTTTCCCCTGGAATCCTCTGGATCCTGGCAGTAGATGTGAAATGGGTATCATTTACTGGGACAAGCTTTTCCTTAAGGGGGCCTTTTGAAGCCTCTATTACTTTAGTTACATTTTTGTCCCATTGTATAATTATACTACATAATTATTTTGGTTGGGTTGCTTAGTCTGTTGCTTATCTGGGAATTCTTATATTCATATATCAAAACATGATTTTATAGTTTTTAGTTATATAAAATTATCTTTAGTTAATTTTCTTGAAAATCCATTAAATATACTGTGTACATTTTAGAGAACATGGAAATAGCAATGTTTATAGATTCTTTTTTTGTTTGTAATACTTTAACGTTACTTAACCTTTACCTTTTCTCTATCCAGTTTTTTAGATGTTGGGGAATGTGAGCTTCTGGGATACCTGTCAGTGTTTGCACTGTCACTCCCTGGGCTTAGCTATCCCAGTTCATGAGTAGATGAGTTAATTCCAAGCCTAGATGAACAGACCTTTACCAGATCATTATTGAAAAAATACCGTTTAAATGTAGATATGTATCAATTTACATATTTATTTGATTTTATTATTATAATTAAAGTTTTTCATAAGCTGAGATATTATGTTTTATGTCCATAGGCTCCACTGGATCATACCAGTGACAAGTCTCTTCTTGATGCTAATTTTGAGCCAGGAAAGAAGAACTTTCTGCATTTAACAGATAAAGATGGTGAACAACCTCAAATACTACTGGTAAGCTGTTTAGAAGGCCCTTTATTCATAATTTTTGTGCACTATCACCTACTACTTGGGAATTCAATTTTCCAAAGGCAAGAGGAGAGATATATTTTGTAATTTGCATAATAAATTATTTTTCCATTTTGTGTTGTTTTGTCATAAGTGTGTATAATGTGGTTACAGCAGACATCCATAGCACCATTATTTGTACATATAGTCTGTTGCCACATTGGGTTTGATATGGGCTTCCATCTTCAAGACTGCTGCCACACTAAGCATGAGGCTTGGTCTAGGTATAAGTTAGAACCCCACAAAGACATTTCCCATGTTTCAGAGGCCTTTTCTTCCTGCACTTGCTTTTGAGAACCCTTCTCTTCAATGATACTTCACTCAGGAAAAATTGTTCTATTTGATGCTTTTCATTTAGAAATCTATTGTGAATCAAAATACCTCTCTGGACAGTAGACAGTAATTAAACACAGTGCCTCCATACTGAAGCAATACCAGAATATGTTCTCTGACCTTCCTTAATCTCATCATTTATTGTTATAACATTATAAGAGAGTTTGGATTAGTCTGCATGACATTGAAATTTAGAATAGCTATTCATTTAGGGAACTCTGGATTCACAATCTAGGGATTCATGTTTTAAAATGCATAGTAATTATTCTTTAGCTCTGTCCTAATTGCTTATTCTGTTTGCATGCCCTTTAATCCTTTCAGTATCTTCCTCATTAATAGGAAGTTTCTTGTTGGAGACAGTAGGAAACTCCATCCTATCCAACAATTATTGAATATCCCCTACCTGTCTGAATGATAGATTCTGTCATCGAGGAGTACAATGGTATTTTTGATGTATAAGCACCAAAAGTCTTTTCTTGTGTAAAGAAAATTTAGAAAGTAAACACTGTGGAACGGGATATGAGAATTTCTCCAAAGTGTTTTATATCAGACATTTTTCAAACCTTTGATAGGAAATGGTGAGAGTGTACATCCCTTTGAATGCCTTGGTGGTAACAGTGATAGTAATGCCACATCTTTTTTTATTCATTGCCTCAGCAATTAGTATGTCTTTATTCATTGTTTCAGCAACATTTGTAATTAAATATTGATTATGCTGCATTTTAGGAGGATTCCGGTTCTGTGGATGACAGTGTTCATGACAGGTTTATAGGTCCACTTCCAAGAGAAGGTTCTGTGGGCTCTACCAGTGATTATGTCAGCCAAAGCTACTCCTATTCATCTATTTTGAATAAATCAGAAACTGGTAAGATTTATTGGTGTTGTTATATTTTCATAAAGTCACAGGGCATTAGACCCATAATAATCTTAGTGATTTCAAGGCTAATCCTCTTATTTTATGGATAAGAAAACTGAGACCCAAAGCAAGATCACTAGCTAGCAGCAACAACAAAGTTAGAATAAGAATGTGATTTACCTTTCTCTCAACCCATTATTGTTTTTACTATGTTGTTACTGCTCCTATTTAATAATAACATGAAAAAATTTAATATTGTATTTTGAAGGAAGAATTTTCTTTTTAAGAATTTTCCATTTTGACTATAATCTTACATTTTTGAAGTTGACTTCCTCTGGAAAGGAAAGTTTCTATTATTTCCTTTTTAGATTAGAACAGACTATGGGGAATATGCTTCCATTTTGAAGTAGACATGCCCTGCTTATTTTATTGGGCTTGTTGTGTTATCTTTTAGTTTAATCTAATCATGTATTTGCCATGAACCATATTATTTTAAAATTTCTGTTAAAACTTTTTTCGAACATAAGCCTAGATTTTTGAATTTTTTCGATTTATTGAGCTAGTGAAATTGCTTTATTTATGCAAAGGTTTATTCATTTATATATAAGATTGGTTAATTGCCTAAAGAATATAATCTAGGTACGTTTACATATCATTTCATCTTAGAACACACCTTTGTAGTAGATAGTATTCTCATGTTAAGTGAAGTGGAAACTGGTTTGTAAAGAAGCCTTTGATTGCACATTTAGTTAATGGTATTTCACGCTAAGTATAGCTTTAGAACCTTTACTTTTAGAACTTCAAAACAGGTGATTTCAAATATTACATTACAAATATCCAGTATAAAAAGAACACTATAGAGTTACATTGTAGACATTGTTACTATATTTTGTTAATTAGAACCGAAAATAATTTCCTTATAGCTAATCATTGTGCAGGTTTAAAGGTTTATTTGTTCTGGAAATAACAGTAAAAGTTAGTCATGTTTGAATCTTAGAATCATTTATATAAATAGAACTTTTTGCAACAACCATAAAAGAGAATGCAAAATTACCTTCCATTTTAGGTCATGGGAGATAATAAAACTGTTTCCCACTACACTGTCTAGAGTAGTGATTTCAGATTTTTATGTCTTTAAAAATTATTTGAGGGTACTTGTTTAAAAATGTAGGTTCCAAAGCATTGCTTCTCAAACTGCTGATGTAGTTGCTCTGTAGTAGGTTGGAAGAAACTGTATTTTGTTTTACATAAGTATCCGAGATTATTCTGAGATAGTTGAAACACTTTGAGAAAGTTCCAGATTTAACAAATCAGAATTCTTGATATATTTGCTGTGTATTTGGTCCTTTATGCAACAGATGTTTACAGAACTCTACTTTGTGCTCTGTATGAGGCTCAAATGCCTATGGCTGTCTGATGCCTGTAAATTCGTTGAGACTAAGACATGCTTTAAAAAAATCCTTCTTTGATTTTACAAATGTAATACATGTCATTGTCATACTGTAGAATGAAAAAAGTGAAAATCATTGACATTACTACTAGGAGAAACCATGTCTAGTGATTTTGCTTATTTTTATTTTATCTTTCCTCCATATATATACTTTTAAGAAAATGGGGAATCATGCTCTAAGCAGATTTTTAATCTATATTTTGCACTTAATACTATACGAGGAGCATTTTTAATGTTATTAAATAGTATTTTAAGAGAGGATTTTAAATGGCTGAAAAATAGTGTTTTCATTGTATAGGTTTAGGCATTTAAACTGTCTCTGGTTATTACTGATGTTATGATGAAAATTCTTGTACATAAGTTTTTATTTTCATCTCTGATTATTTTCTTAGGTTAAAAGTTCCCAGGAATTGAATTACTGAGTTGATGTTTATTAAAAAAAATTTTTTAGAAGCCTTTGGTGTACATTGCCATGTAGTCATAGTCTTTATTCCCAATTATACCCTTCTACTTCACTTCTTTCCCTACCTTCAGTGTTCTGGGGTACTGTCTTTCTGAAATAAAATAGTCTGTAAGCATCCAAAGGGGTTGTGGTTCAAAAATTGTTTTGTTAGTCACTACTGAATTTGCATTTTCCTTAAATTATTGTAAATTTTGGCACCATGTACAAAATGTTTTCATTGGAAAATGCTCTCATCATTTTAACTTTGGGCTGTAAAAAGACATTTCTCAATAACACAGTGGGTTTGGGGACTTAACATATTCTTTCCTGTTTTTCTTTCCTACCACCTCCCTCTGGTAGCCAGCCACTGTTGATAGGACATGGTGGCTGGGGGATGAATTTTGATGGATCAGGAGTGGATTGAAGGCTGATGTTGGACTCGCAATGATTAGAAACTTTAGGTCCATGATACCTGTCTTTGGCCAGTTTCTTTAACATTCCTTTTATTTTATCTACCCCAAGAGTTGGCCTGTTTGATTCTACTTCATTTGGCCTGTTTGATTTCTCCTTCCTTACCTGTTGGTTCTGTTTAGGATTTCTTTCTGCACATGCCCTCTAGGATGGCATATATTCTCACATTCTCCTCTCTTACTGGCTTATACTAACAATATTGATTCATAACTATTTCAGATACAGAATCTGCTTGATAATAGCGGTATTTTGAAGTTTGTTGATTTAGACAATGCATAATGACAAACATTTCTTTAACTCATTAGCATTTTTATTAGTATAACTAAAATCATCATACTTTTGGAAATTAATAGTACACTTATGTGAGACATTGTTCATTCTGTTTAAATGTGGTGCTAAATCAAGCACAAAAGATCATAGGGGTCTACATGATTTTTATTGCTAATAGCAAAATAAAGAGCAATGGCAAAAATTAATTATTATTAGTCCCTCATTCCCTCAAACAACCCCCCCCACCCCCACTTTTTAAGACCAGGGAAGGGAAACAAGGTCACAAATAGGTGATGCATGATTGGTTTGTAGGTATACAGAGGACAATAGTAGTAATATTTACCTTTTAAGGCTCCAAGTAGATTAGTTGTCTCTGACTGTTGAGGAATTGGGATAAGGAAAAGAAGGGAAATCCCAAGCAGCCTCAGCTGAGAAGAAGGTATAAAACAACCTGGTCTCCTGGCCAAAGTGCTGTTGTTAGTGGGGAAAAGACTGTTCATACGAACTAATGTGCTTTTCATTAATGATCAGGGTAGATATCATACAAATTTATGTTACTTGTAAGTCATATACACTGCTGTGTCATGCACCTGCTGCTGTCCTAGGTAGCAGGGAGAGAAATATCAGACTGCTATTGAAGTCTAATGGGGAAGACATATAAGTAAATAGGTAATTACAGAACAGTGAGATAAAGGCTCTGCTATGGATTAAGGACAGGATACTATGAGAACAACTCAGGCAGGGAGTAGTCAGGAGTTGAAGCAGTTTAGAATTATATCACAATGTAGAATAAAATATATAAACACATGCACATAGTATTCTTAAAATAAAGATCAAAAAATAAGAAATCAAAGCTTGAACAAAGTGAAAAGCAGATAGCTAAAGTATTATACTTGGTCTCTTCTTGAAATCACACAAGTCCATATGATATGGATCCAGATCACTCTTGCATAACATGCTGATCTATACAATTGCATACATGATGGGCTTATTAAAATAGAGGAAGTCACTCTGCATTACTTAGAGTCTCAGCTTTTATGAGTTTGCATACAGTGAATTTATTTTTTATGTTATTTATTTTTAGTAGAAACTGGTTTATAGGGTTTGATGACAGGGATAACTGGGTCAGTACAGTCTGAGTGTACACACAGTTGGGTGTGTGTGATATCTAAAATGAATACGTTTATATTTTTCCATTTTAGTCCTCAACTTTTAGATTTGGGGGGAAAAGTTTATACCAGTAAGACATAGTATGTTAAATATATTACTCTTAAAATTTTATTAGATGTTATATGAAAATCTCTGGACATATCTATAACAAGATATACTGACATATTCTGTGAAACAAGGTTTGCATGTAAAGTGTGCATATTAGAAAAGGGATCTTTCTTAGGTGCTATTGAAGAAAATTGAAATAATTTCCAACTGAGTAACGTTAACCTCTGAATCTTTACTATGTGCTAAATTCTCACTGTATTCTTTTTTGTTATTTTTTTAATCTAAATGCTGATTAACGTGTATTCGTATTTTCTCTTTAAAGGATACGTGGGATTAGTAAACCAGGCAATGACTTGCTATTTGAATAGCCTTTTGCAAACACTTTTTATGACTCCTGAATTTAGGAATGCATTATATAAGTGAGTATTCAAAAACATTCCCTAAATAAAGTTGATTTAAGAATAAAAATATAGGTTTTAACTAATAAAATTTAATTTGCTTCTTGCACTTGTAAAGTTTGGGGCATTTTTCACTTCATAAGATGCAACTTCTTATATAAGAACAAGGATCTTATGAGAGACAGGTATGTGAAAAATGTGTGGGGAGAGAGAATTAGAAGTGCACAGACAGTAAAAGGATACAATTGATAAGATTTACATATGGGGTAAATTTAAACTTTCCTCACTTAATAGCACCATTATGAAGAAATAAATGTTACCTGCTTTTGAGAGAATTTGAATACATAATCCATACTGTTGTTTCCCTCCAGTGTAAGAATCCAAAGTTATTTTTTTAAACTTGTAAACTTTGTTTCTAATTAAAATATATGTACAGCGTGTGTGTGTGTGTGTGTGTGTGTGTGTGTGTTTTTCTAAAAGACTCTATATACATCAGATACTTTAGAATGCTCTATGGAGGGAGTCCATATTTAAATAAACCCTAAAGGCAGACATCTGAATTTACTTGTAAAAATTGACATGTTTTTTATTCAGTTAAGTATTTATCGCCCAGTAGTGTTTAGATGCCAAGTACTTAGTGGATAGAGAGGGAGTTAGAAATAAGATCTTTTACAGATCTTTCCACAATAACAATATGTTTATGTATGAAATAGTTTAAATAACACTTAAGGACAGCTAAATGCCCTGAGAGTTTAGAGAGAAGGGAGATTATTGAAATTTGGAGAAGTGGCTTAGTGAAGAAAGTAGGTCATGAAGCTAGATATCGTTTGGCCAGATTGAGAAAAAGAGAGAACACTGCAGACAAGAGGACTTTCAAAAGCAAAAGTGAGTAATAGTGTTACCTAAGTATTAGTTATTATTTGTTTGTATCAGGCATTGTTCTGAGCATTTATATGTAGACTCACTTTATTCTCACAGTAATTATGAATTATGTACTATTATTATCCCAATTTTACAAAGGAGGTAACTGAAGGCAGAGAGGATAGGTAAGTACTTTGCCCGAAGACACTGCTAGAAGTGACACCCAGTAGATGCCAGAATCCAATACCCTCTTCTGCTTGTACTGTAGTTGATACCAAAAAGTACAGTGTGTTACAGGGGCCTCCAGGGGTCAGCATAACCAGAGTTTTGTCAGAGTACTAGAAGATGAAGTTAATAAATGGAGTCTGGAGCCTGCCCTCAAGCTAGAATAGACCGAATAGTCCAGGATGATATGCCAGCTTTGGTGAGAGTTATGTAGAAATGGGTATTCCAGGACCTTGTTTAACCATAAGTTCTAATACTGTGAAAATGGTCTGTAGATTTATAGCACTGTCGAGAAAATTAAGAGCATAGCCAGGGATAGTCATTCAGCATACATATATTGAGTACTTGCTGTGTGCCAAGCATTCTTTTAGGTATAGGAATTACAGTGGTGAATAAGACAAAGCCCTTCATTTAGAGCTTCATTAGGAAAATGTATATAAATAAGCCCATTTCACACAGTCATGTACGCCAAGTAGAAAAGAAAGAGTAATGTGGAATGAATAACTGTCAGGAGGTAGGGTAGGGTCAGGTCAGAGCTTCAGGTCAGTAGTCAGGAAGGGCCTCTCTGAGGGCATACCATGTGACTAGACTTCACAGGAACTAGCCCTGCAAAGATCTTGGGGAAGAGCATTCAAGGCATAAGAAGCTGCAAGTGCAAAGGCATTTGAGGAACAAAAGAAACCCTTTGTGAATGGAACCCAGTGAGTGAAAAGGAGGATTTAGACATGAGGTCAAAGAGGAGGGCTAAATGCCTTGAGATTGAGGGAATAAAATTTATATAGCAGGTGGGGAAACAAAGCCTGAGAGCACTGATGATGTTTCTTAATGTAGAACTAAGGACCCCACTGAGTATGCACAGAGTATCACTAGAGTAGCACTAGCGTGAAAGGATAGAGTTTTGTTTGTTTATTTTCTTCACTTGTTGTATAGTAGCCAGTGTAGAATCTATCACTTTGATTCAGAGGCATGTAATTATGTGTCAAATACATTGTTTTAGGAAAGTTTACGTAGTGCAGTGTACGGGATTGATTCGAAGAATAGAGAACCCTGGAGGAATCTGTGATTAAAACCAGGCATGGATAGATTAGAGTCAGAATGATGATGATGGTAGCAGTGATTACGATATTTCAGATTGAAAACTGACAGGATATAGTGACCAGTTTTATTTAGGAGTAAAGGAAAGAATCAAATACAGCACCAGAGTTTCTAACTTAAGTGACTGGAGTAACAGCAAGTAAAGGACAGGTGAGAATGCAGTTTTATATTACAGTAATTTCTCCCCACTAGTGAATTTCCCTTGCAAGAAATTTGAGCATTCTCTATTTTAACTTCGGAGTTCCCTCACAGCTGAGAAAATTTTAGATCCCATAATGTCAACTATAAGTACCTTCTGTTAGGATAACCAGAAAAAAAAAAAAAAAGCTGGGGATTCGGTCTAGAAGAGGGGAATGTTAGAGCAGATATCAGGTATCAGGTAGAGGTGTTTGCAGGGAAGCCTTGAGAAGAAAAAAGTGAAATGTATTCCGTTGACATCTGTGAGGCAGAAGGGAGCTCCAGGATGTAAAAAGAGGGGAAGGATCATAGAGCTGTGACTTCTCTCTCTTTTTTTGTAATTAGTTGATTTGTTTTTTTCCCATCTATTTTTTATTTGTATATACTCATGGGGGTACCAGTACAATTTTGTTACATTGCTGTATTTCACTGTGGTGAAGTCAGTGAGTTGTGACTTCTAAGTCCTAAAATAGGGAAAGTAGTGAACACTTTAATAGAGGGCTGTACCCAAAAGGAGAAAAAAAAGCATTTCACTATGTTTGTAAACTGCAATTGAGAAAAATTAATGCTCAAGCCTCCTTTTGAAGCTAAAAAGTGAGATGGAAATTAATAATAGAGTGATCTTATCGCTAACTTAAGATATAGAATATCATTAATATTGTCCTTATTTTGTCTTTGGTGTTTAATTTATTAAATATAGAATTATTTTAAGAACTTCTGTGGGTACTTTACCAACTTTAGTCTGCCAATCTTATTTTTTCCGTGAGATCTTAATGTCTTCAGTTGGGAATTCACTTGCTATTGAGACAGTTCCTGTAGCTAGATTTAGACTACTGTTTTTCATAAATTTGTGAGGGTAAAAATACCTGGATTATTTTGCTGACTTACTTATATTCCCTTTTAAAAACTTATGGAAAATTTCAGACATTCAAAAAGAGAGAAATAGTATGAGTCTCTCTGTACCTATCATTCAGCTTTGAATATTATCAACTCATAATCAGTCTTTTTTGCATATAATCCTCTACTCTTATTGTTTGGAAGCCTGCCCCCATAATAACATCTGTAAACTGTTTCTCAGGTCAGTGCTAAAATTACCGTCATTGCCTCATTTAACAATTTATTCAAATCAGGATCCAAATAAGATCTGTACATTGCAATTAATTGCTAAAATTCTTAGTCTATTTAATCTGTTTCTAATCCCCTTCCATCTTTTCTCTGAAAATACATACATTGAAAACTGATACCATTTGTCGTATAGTTTTCAACAGTTTCAGTTTTGATGGTTGAATGCCATAGTGTCATTTAATATTATTTTTCTGTTCCCTGTATTTTTTCATGAATTAATAATTAGGACAGGAGTCTTGATCAGATTTAGGTTCCACAGTTACTTTTAAATGAGCTTTGCTTTTCATTCTTGAGAACTGTTGCCTTATGCCTTTTCTTGTTAAAGTCTAAAGTTCTTCTGAATTTATGAATTAGACAAAGACTAATGTTTCCTTAGATGTTATTAGTTTCAGTTAATACTCAAACTCTGTATAGCTCCCAGAATTAAAATCTTATATTATTATGATTCTGATATTAATTATGCTTTTAAAGAATAAGATTATCTTATAAATAATTTTTGAACATTTCATTTTAATAGGTGGGAATTTGAAGAATCTGAAGAAGATCCAGTGACAAGTATCCCATATCAACTTCAAAGGCTTTTTGTTTTGTTACAAACCAGCAAAAAGAGAGCAATTGAAACCACAGATGTTACAAGGAGCTTTGGATGGGATAGTAGTGAGGGTACTAATTCTCTTGTAATGATAAGTGTTTCTAATATTCAAAGGAATTCTGGGGGATAATAATATTACAAACACAAACATTAACAACTTAATTATCTTTTTCTTAAACCTTTCATTGCAAGTTTGTTGTCTTAGATTTTTCTAACACATTTCTTAACTCTACAATGAAAAATAACAAAAATGACAAATATTGTAGCACTGTGAAGCATATACTATTTATAGAATGCTGAGATCTCATTATTCTTTGAGATGGCCTTTTCGTGACTATAATGTATATTTTTGTGTTCTTTTTAAATTTAGCATTAAAGTAGACTTCATATTTCTGCCTATTTGCTTTTAAATACAAATTAATGTTTCATTACACTAGATTTATTGCTATTTTTAATGAAATTTTATCTTAAAATAGCGTGGCAGCAGCATGATGTACAAGAACTGTGCAGAGTCATGTTTGATGCTTTGGAACAGAAATGGAAGCAAACAGAACAGGTAATTCATATCTCTCAAATTGAGGGAACTATTTTCTAATAAATCATTCATGACCTTAAAGTGACTTTTATTCTGTTGAAATGTTTTAAAACTTGGGCATTAGTCCAATGGTTAAAATACTGAATGGGGAATTAAAAGTATTGGGTTCTCATTTGTCCATTAACTGAGTCATAAACTCATTAACGCCCCCAGGTCTCAGTTTTCTCATCTTTAAGGGAGTTGGGCTGTATGATCTGGAAGGTCTCTTTTAGCTCTAAAAATTACATAATTCATATTTCATATAAATATATATATTTGCCTTTTTGAGATGATTTTTAAGCAGTATTTTCAGATATTTATTAAGTAAATTATATATCTTATAATTTGTTACACATTGTATAGTCATGAATTATTACTTCCATTTTACCAATGAAGTATAGTCATATGTGTTTGACATTTAGGATCCTCAGTAATCTGACCCTTGTCTAATGGAAGGAGGAGCAGGTTAGGAATGGGAAGGACATTAGATATATCATCAACATGAGGAAGGAGTAGGGTTGACTTGGATGTAGCTCAGTATAGGGGAGGGTTTATACTGAGTATAGTGATAGAGGATCACAGAGATAAAAGGGGAAGAACACATAAGGTAGCGCAGAGGGTCTAATTTCTTATTGGAACTATTGTGATAGCTTAGACCAGAGTTTTTCAAACCATAGATTACGATCCATTCATGGGTTATGAAATCAGTTTAGTGGGTCTACACAAGCACTTTCAAAAAATGGAATAGAATAGAAAAGTATAAGAGAGTATCATGTAAGTAAGATTAAATATTGTTTTATGAAACTATTGTTACAGTTATATGTATTGGGTTGCAATGTAAATCATTTTCTTATGGTGGTTTGCTATCAAATGTTTTAAAATGTTAAAAAATACTGGTTGGAATCACTTTGGAATGCCTCCTAGGTATAGAACACATAATCACATATGACTAGCGCAGATGAATGAAGGAAGCTTCATTAAATAAATAGTATTAGTGTAGACAGTGATGGTGGATCCAGTTTGAAGGCCTATTAAGTCCTGGACATTTGAATAAGTATAAATTCATGAAAGAAATAAACTGTAGCATGCTTTCCCTCATGAGTATTCTTAAGAGATAATCAACAAAATTTTCAGTTCACTTAGTGATCTAGTTTTTCTACATAGTCCTACAGAACAATATTTAGTAACTATGTAGGTGGTATTAGGGGCTGTTGCTTCTTTGTAGGTCTGAAGTTACCCTTCCTCCTCATACGTTCCTCTCTGTGGGTCAACACTTCCATTAAGATCAACGGGGGCATTCCTACTGAGTTCCTAAGTTTTGGTACAAGAATCTTGAGGCAAGACATTCACTTGGAGGGTCCTTACTTAGGGAGTTTACCTGCCTTCTGAGCCAGAAGAGCCCCAGTTGGCTAAGTTTGGGGACTCGGTGAGAGATCCATTCTTTTAGGTGAAGACATTTAGAGGGAGATGGATTTTAAGATATGTTTTGAATTTCCATACATTTGAAAAAAATGTTATGGTGTAATAGTTCTCCTTGGAATTGTTTTAGGTATATTACTGAAAGTGTTTGCATCTTGGGCTAGAGGATATGATTTTATAAATCAATATATTATTATGAGAGTGGTGATATGCATATGTAAAGCTATAAAAATGCAGCCAATATTTAGTTGTGTAATTATTAACTTGCCTAAAGTGATAGATTAGGATTTATTTTCATCCTAATGATAAGATAATATGAAATGTAATGATATAATAAATTGGTAACTGATTTCATCAAAACCTATTTAATAGTTGGGTTTTTTCATAAGTATTAAAATAGTTAATTTTTGCACATTGACTCTTGAATTAGTGTTAATCTAATTTTATGGATTTTTAGGTGATTTTTGTCATCTTTTTTTAATATAAAATTATAGACAAATCTTATACTAAAGCTTTCTGAGATTTTAACAGTCAAAATCAATATCCTTTTGTAAATCATTCTAAAAAGCATGAATTGTGTTTTCAAATATTTTAAAAATTATTCTTAAGAAACTTTTTAAAAAATGTGAATGTTCTTATTTTTAGGCTGATCTTATAAATGAACTGTATCAAGGCAAGCTGAAGGACTACGTGAGATGTCTGGAATGTGGTTATGAGGGTTGGAGAATTGACACATATCTTGATATTCCATTGGTCATCCGACCTTATGGGTCCAGCCAAGCATTTGCTAGTGTGGTGTGTACCTTTCACCTGACTGCTTGTGTATCCTTACACAGAATATATAATAGCACAGTGATATAATCTCTTGTAAGGTAAGTATCATCCTAGATACACCTTCTTGGGTTGTTAGTCATTCCTGCATTTAAACTAGCAAGATCTAGAAGATCTTTGATACTTCAGTGAGTCCTAATAGTGCATGTAAAAGAGGGAAAATGAATGCAAATGTACTGCCTCATGGTTTACTGTTTTATTCTTTTTGATAGGTGATTAGATGATTTCATCTTTATCTTTTTTTAACGTCTAAGCAATCTATTTTATAAATGCTATTTTTGTGACCACTTTTTTCACTGGAAAGTACTTTTTGTTTTGGGGAAATTATTTTGTTCCAAACACTTTTAAAATTGGAAAAACTCACCTCTGGTTTTTATGACAAAGACTGTATTTTTTAAAGAAGCATCCCTATTCTGAATATTTAATTAAAAAAATACATCATATAAGCACAGATAATTTGAAGAATCAAAACTGTAATCACCTTAGTTATTCATATACTGATTATCTAATTGGGGATTATCTAAGATTTTCTCATTCCTTCTCTTGTTATCTATTTCTTGATTGCTTTTTTATGATTTTCGTACTGTATTTTATCTATATATGTGTTTACTTGTACAAAAGGAGAGTCATGGAAGGAGTTAAGTTGACATTTAAAATTAAAGTGTTCAAAAACATTCATATGACTCTACTGTGTGCCAGGGGAAACTTTCAAAGCTAAATAAGACATCTAAAAAAGGAGAATTTTGTCAGGTTATGTGTCTTGGTCTTATTTTATGTTGTTATTAAGCTGAGGGTGGCCCTTAGCAAAAGATGTATTTTTAAAGCTACTCCATACTTTATCTTCTAAAATAGTTTTACAAGTATGGTTTGGTCCTCTGCCCTGTAGGACGATTGATTCCTTTTGCTTTTTCTCCTACTTTTATATGGCCGCCAGGAAATAATCAGCAAGAAGTAATGGACTCAATCAGTGGAAAGCCAAAGCAAGCATCTAAGTAAAAGACCTTTTCTGGATAGCATAAGATCAAGTCTCCTTTCCTCCACTGTTTTTCACAGTCTGCTTCCTGACCATATTTGAAACATTTTTGTTAAATGTTCAGTAGTACCCATTGTAACTGGCCATTCTAGATTAAATTGGCCTTGATTTAGATGGCTAGTTTTGTTTTTCATTTTTACTTTATTATATTTATTTATTTTTAAACTTTATTTTGGCAGTTCAAGGTAGAAATGACACTCTGAAAAATCATTGAAAAATTAACATTTTTGTTTTTTAATAACTGATTTCCTTACTAATTTTTAAATATTAGCATTTCTCTGGCAAAATATACTAGGGAATATTTGGTAGTCTCAGACCGTTTTTTCTACCTTATCTATTAAAATGTTTTTCATGAAAGATTTTTCACATATACATTTATTTTAGGTTTTTTTACCATATTAATTCAATGTTGAGGAAGTTAGTTTTATTTGTGCTGTTATTTTGGAATCTTATATTTGAGTATTCAGCAAATATAATTGCCTAGCTAAATCTTTATGTCATTATTTGCTTACCTGCTGATTTGCCACTACTCTCTTAAGTACGTTAATAGACACAGTAATGGAGTGATTTGGAAGATACTTTTGGAGAAGTGAACAATATCACATTTCTAAATGAAATTCTCCAAAGGAGACTGGAATCCCCTGCTAATACATGCATGCTCTTGGTGGTAGTGGCGGTAGAGCTTCAGTGGGAATTGGAAGTTACAGCTATGAAGCAGTATGTGAGCAGGTTTATAACACACATGCGCTAATAGGGCTTGCAGAAGAGAACTTAAAACTTTCTAGACTTTGCTGGAGTCTCTTGAGGGAAATACAGCAGGTGAAACTACCCAAGATAGGGGTTCTAAGGAGGATACTACCTTCAGAGAACTTTAGTTAGAGGTAAGTGATTTCTCATTATTTTCTGAATTCATACCTTTAACTTATTCTTCTTAGTCCACAAGGATCATCGTATAGCATCTAAAATTAGTTTTATATCACTGCTTGCCATTGTGTATTTTGTTAATTCTGTATGTTTTAAAGGAATTTCATGTAAATATGGATTGCAAAAATCTAGTTAAAAGAAACATTTTAAAATTGTTCACTCAGACTACATAAAATTTGGGCTCAATTTTAATTGGACTCTTTTAAAATTATTTTCCTACCTTTACCAGTGGACTCTGTTATTTTTGGCTTAATTGATACAGATGTAGACACATACATATACATTAACATATGCCCACACACACAAACATACACATTGATAGCTATATGTTCTGTTTATTGTATATTTTATTCAGTGTGCCACAATATTATGGGTTTGATTTCAGACAGTTAAATGTGAGGTTCTGTTAAAAATTAAAGTGTTGTTTTGTTTTAATTTTTTTTTAACCTTCATCTGAAACACCCAGTTTCTGGAGTTGTTTTATCTTCATTCTCAAACAAATTAATTTGCAAATAATATTTAAGATTAAAATATGAATCAAATTAACACTCACCTAATTTATCATTATGGCAGCCATAATCAATTTTTATAGTTGTTTTTCAGCATGATTGGTAAGAGATTATTTTTATAATGAGTACTAAGAATCTCCTGCAATTAAAAAAAAAGCCATTCATCACAATGTTTTCGTTATTGAATTGTTTTTTAATTATCATAACTGATATTTATTAGCTGTCTGATCTTTATTTTGCCTGGCCAAGTAGGGAATCAGTATTTAAGGGCTCTTTTGCCATTCTGTATCTCTCAGATTGAGTTCTATTCAACACTAGTCTGTTACAGGATATAATAGATATTCTGGGCTAGGCTTCCTTGATTAAATAAATTTGGGAAACTGTATCAGTAATCCTCTTTGGGAAGATCACACAAAGTGTGTATTGTATTTTAAATATTCCAGTGATTCCTATAGCAGAGAGATTTGTTTAAATGTGTTTAACCTGGCATTTTCCTTCTCTGTGGGACATCTGTTAATATCTTAACAGACATTAAGATTCTGAGGAACACATTGTGGGAAAGTCTATGTTAGAGTAAGGTGATTTAAGGAGAATCTCTATTTTGTTAAGCTAATATTTATGTCCTTGGGATGTTGAAGGATAATGAGAATACTAAAATATGTGTTATAATTTCCTATTGTTTTACATATTTTATTCTGAAAAAATGTCAGCAAAAGAATTATTTGTATTGGTCCTTTAAAAAGCTTTTGTTTTTAGTGATTTGCTAGGTAATTAGAGCCGTCAGTGTTCACTGATTAGATCAAAGTCAACTTGAATCTGCTTATTGCCAAGCACATTCGAGAGTGTATTATTATAAGGAGATAGTTCTAAGTACATTCTAGTAATACATAGAAATTAGAGATATAATTTTTTGTTGGTTAATTATGAAAGCATATTTCATAAATTAAAGAAAAATGATGTAGCCTCATATGTTTGACAGTAGGGAAGTGTTTTTTTAACAGTAAAATTTTAGATGCTTTTTATGGGTATCTTTTGTCATATGACATATTTATTTAGTCCCTACTTTATGGCAGACACTGTTCTAGGCCATTTTCTTTTAGGATACTTCTGTTATTGAATAAATATATTTAAATACCTATTTATTATGACAAAATGTGTTTGAAAGTCTGGAATTGGGTTTAGCTGCATCATTCTATATAGTGCCTTTGGAGAGGTAAGATTACGTAAAAGACTTTTGTTCCCTAAGCAAACATAGTTTAATGATTGTTTTAAAGTTTTGAATGGGAAGATGTTAAATTAGTAAGTATGAAATTAAAAGCATTTCAACATATTTAGTTTACACAAGTTTATATTATAAGTCCTACCCTGATTTAACAGGTGATTTGGACATTTTTATGTGGCTAGATCAGCCACATAACTCATTTGGATGAAGGACTGGTGCAGATTTGTCCAAATATATAAGCATCGCATAAAGAAAAATCTCTTCCACAGACTGTACCCTCATTTTTCCAGGAATTTGTGTGGTTGGACATAGTGGGAACCAGTTTAAAAAGTGGGGACTTCTGCTTTCAGGAAGATGGAGTAGATGTACATTGCCCTATTCTTCCCGCTAAAACAACCGAAAACCTTGAACATTATATATAAAATAAACATAAGAAGACTCTGAAAGGTGGAGAGAAGGCATACAAACTAGGGACCTCAGCACCCAAGGAATGACACGGTGGTGAGTTCCATGGGTTTTCTTTTTGCCCCATATATCCCAAACTTGAAGCTGAAGAAGCTGGCAACCTGGAAACAGTAATTGGCACAAACTAAAAAAGCCTTCTCTCTTTAGCTTAAGGACCAGGAAAGGGACAGATTAGCAAGTCAGAGAACTTTCAGACAGTAAGTGGTCTGCACTAGCCAAACACCACAGAAAGACTGAGGCCCCACCTCAACTCATACCAGCCAAGATTAAGTGGGGGAGCCTAGACTTCCACCCTCTTAACATTGTAACAAGGCCCCTCAACACCCCCCAACCCCTGCCTTCTCCACCTCCCACCAGGGTGGTTTCACAGAAGGCCAAGTAAGGAGCCAGGACTTTCATCCTGCCAGGCAATAACAAACCTCCCTACCACCATTGCCCATTCTCCTGGTTCACTGTCATTAGAAACCACATGGGGACCCTGGCCTTCTACACTCACCTGACAGTAATGAGGTGCTCCTCCCTCTCCTTGCTGGCATGATGTCAGAGGAGACTATTAGAGAGTCACAGGTTCACAACCTCCCATGGGTAACGAGGCCAGCCCCCTCCTATTGTGGTATCAGTGTTGGCCAAAAGGGGAGCAGTAATGAGATACTACTGGCTCTTATAGACAAGGTAATATCAGAAGAATATTCCTTCCCCTGCCCAGCAATAATGAGGAGCCACTTCCTTCCTCGGGTGTCAAAAGAGCCCAAGTGGGAAACCTAGACTTCTCATTCCACTTGGTACTAATAAGGCAAGAGTCCCTTGCCCAGCTGGAGCAGTGTCAAAGGAAGCCAGCTAAACAAGAAGATTTAAATAGAGTCCAGAATCTCATAACACCCCAATGTCCAGATTTCAATCAAAAATCACAAATTTCTGTTTGAATTAAAGAAGAAAATCAATAGACACAAACACTGAAATGGCAGGTATTAGAATTATCTGACAAATATTTTAAGGCAGCCGTCACAGAAGTACTTCAATGAGCAATCCAAAACACACTGAAAACAAATGAGAATGTAGAAAATTTCAGGGAAGAAATAGCAGATAAAATAAATGCAAATTTAGAACTGAAAAATGCAATACTCAAAATGAATAACTCAGTCTGTAGACCTAACAGCAGAATGAAGGAGACAGTAAAAAGAACTGGTGGACTTGAAGATAGAAAAATAAATATTACCCAATCTAAACAGCAAAAAGAGGATATACTGGGAAAAAAAAAAGATCCTTAGGGACCTGTGGGACTATAACACTTGTGTCATTGGAGTCCTGGAAGGAGAAGAAAAAGAAAGCAGATACAAAGAATGACTGAAAACTTCACTGAATTTGGCAAAAGGCATAAACCTGTAGATCCAAGAAGCTGAGTGAACCCCAAACAGAGTAAGCCAAAAGAACTACATGAAGTCCACTTATAACCAAATTTCTGAAAACTAAAGACAAGATATCTTGAAAGCAGCAAGAGAGAAAAGACACTTTTGTGATAGGAGAAAAACACTCTGATTTCTTATAAGCAGATTTCTCATCAAAAACAATGGAGGCTAGCAGAAAGTAGCACAGTTTTTTAAGTATTGAAAGAAAAGAACCGTCAACCAGAGTCTCAGACCTAGTGAAAATATTCTTTAGGAATGGAGAAGAAATAAAATTTTCAGATGAGGTGACATTAAGAGAATTTGTCACCAACAGACCTGTCCTAAAAAAATGCCTAAAGAAAGTTCCTAAACAGAAAGGAAATTATAAGAGGAATGGTCTTTGAACATCAGTAAGGAAGGAAGAACAAGGTAAGCAAAAATATGGATAAATACAATAGATTTTCCTTCTTTTCCTGAGTTTTCTAAATTATGTTTGATAGTTGAACCAAAATTATTACAGCACTGTCTAATGTGGTTCTAAATATATTTAGAGGGGATATAAAGACATTATATTTATTATAAATGGGAGGAAGTATAAAGACAAAAAAGGTAGTTTTTCTACACTCAAACTAGTAAAATAATGGCATCACTAGACTAAGTTTTGTATACATATGTGTATATATATACATTTTTGTATAAAAAATCTAATACCTAGAGCAACCACTGAAAAAGAGATACACTCAAAAACACTATAGATAAAGTAGAATTCAAAAAAATATTTAACCCACAGGAAGGCAGGAGAAAATAAATGGAAAGATAAAAATCAGAAAACAAACAAAAAAACTGAAAAATAATATGGAAGACCTAGTTAAATGTAAATGGTCCAAATATACCAAGTATAAGTCAGAGATTAGCATAATAGGTTTTAAAAAAAAAAAGACCCAATAGTATGCTATCTACAAGAAACTCCCTTCGAATACAGTCATTTGTGGCTTAATGATGGGGATACGTTCTGAGAAATGTGTCATTAGATGATTTCATCATTATGTGAACATTATAGAATGTACTTTACACAAACTTAGATGGTATAGCCTACTACGCACATAGGCTATATAGTATAGCCTATTACTCCTAGACTGCAAACCTGTACAGCATGTTACTGTACTGAATACTCTAAGCAGTTGTAACACAATAGTAAGTATCTATGTATAGAAAAGATACAGTGAAAATACAGTATGGAAGATAAAAAATGGTACGCATATATAGGGTACTTACAATGAATAGAGCCTACAAGACTGGAAGTTGCTCTGGGTGAGGAGGTGAGTGGTGAGTGAATACAAGGGCCTTAGGACATTACTGTCTGCTACTGTAGACTTTATAAACACTGTATACTTAGTACATGCTAAATTTATTAAAAAATAATTTTCTTTCTTTGGTAATATTTAGCTTAAAACACAAATACATTGTGTATCTCTGTACAAAAATATTTTCTTTCTTTATATCCTTATTCTATAACTTTTTTCTATTTAATTTTTTTTTTTAATTTTTTAAACTTTTTTTTGTTAAAAACTAAGACACAGACACACACATTAGGCTAGGCATACACAGGGTCAGGATCATCCATATCACTGTCTTCTACCTCCACATCTTGTCCCACTGAAAAGTCTTCAGGGACAATAACACACACATGGGGCCATCATCACCTCCTGTGATAACAGTGCCTTCTGGAATAGCTCCTGAAGGACCTGCTCGAGACTATTTTATAATTAACATGATACACACACACACACACACACACACTCTAAAATAACAATAAAAAGTATTGCGTAGATATATATAAACCAGTAACAGTCATTTTTTTATCATTATCAAGTATTATGTACTATACATAATTGTATGTCTTATACTGTTATAAGTGGTAGTACAATAGGTTACCATAAGCACATGAATGATGCATTTTGCTACTACGTTAGGATGGCTGTGACATCACTAGATGGTGGGAATTTTTCAGTTCCATCATAATCTTATAGAATCACTGTCATGTATGCTGTTCACCATTGACCAAAACATCATTATGTGGTGCATGACTGTATATTGGTTTAGGCAGGTTGGAAGTAAAATGATGAAAGATAATATATCGTGCAAACATTAATCAAAAGAAATCAGGAATGGCTATGTTAACATCAGATAAAAGAAGACTTTAGAGCAAAGAAAATTACCAGACACAGAGGGACATTATATAATGATAAAAGGGTTAGTCCACCAAGAAGATAGCAATCTTAAATGTGTATAACACAGCTGCAAAATACATGAAGCAAAACTTTCAGAACTTAAAGGAGAAATAGATAAATCTACAGTTAAAGTTGGAGACTTCAATACCCCTCTCTTCCCAATTGATAGGTAGAAATAACATCTAGACAGAAATAGCAAGGATATAGAAGAATTCAACACCACCACCAATCAACAGGATCTAATTAACATTTCTAAAATGCTCTACCCAGCAACATCAGAGTACACATTCTTTTCAAGTGCCCATGAAGTATATATCAGGATAGACTATATACTCTGGGCTATAAAACAAACCTCTACAATTTAAAAGAAAATCATAGAGTCTATGAGTTCTAATCATAATGAAATCAGATTAGAAATTAATAACAGGAAAATCACTAACCTCTTGGATAATAACACAATTCTAAATAATCCATGAGTCAAAGAGAAAGTCTCAAAGGAAATTTAAAAATACTTTGAACTTAATGAAATTTAACATCAAATTTTTTGAGGCATAGCTAAAGCACTGCTGAGAGTGAAACTTACAGCATTAAACACATTTAAAAGGAGGAAAAGTGCCAAATCAAATATCTAAGCTTCTACCTAACCTGGGAAAAGAAGAACAAAAGAAACCCAAAGCAAGCAGAAAGAAGAACATTATAACGAAAAAAGCAGCAATCAGTGAAATAAAAAACAAGAATGTAGAGAAAATCAATAAAACAAAGAGCTGATTTTTTTGGAAAGATCAATAAAATTGAAAAACCTACAGGAAGACTGACAGAGAAAAAAAGGAAATGAAAATTTCTAGTATCAGGAAGAAAAAGGATGTCACTATAGATCTTGCAGATATCAAAGGGATGATAAGGGAATATAATGAACAACTCCGCACACATAAATTTGATAGCTTAGGTAAAATGAACCAATTCCTTGAAAAGCACAAACTACAACTCACCCAATAGGAATTAGCTAATTTGAATAGCTCTGTAACTGTTAAGGTAATTAAATTTATAATTAAAAACCTCTTGTAAAGGAAATCTCCAAGTCTGGATTGTTTCACTGGATATGTGTACAGAACATTTGAAGAACAATGAACACAATTCTACACAATTTCTTTCCCAAAAAAAGGAAAAGGAGGGAACTCTTCCTAATTTGTTTTATGATGCTATTTTTAACCTGATACTAAATCAGACAGGACAGTAAAAAAAAAAAAAAAAATCAATATCCCTCATGCAAATAGATGGGAAAAATCTTACTGAAATATTAGCGAATGGAATTAAGCAATATGTAAAAAGAATAATATACCATGACCAAGTAGGGTTGATTTCAGGGATTCAGGATTGGCCTTGAAAAAAATCACTCATTCAAAAATCAATGAGTGTAATCTTCCATATTAACAAGCAAAAGAAGAACATTCATATGATCTTATCAATTGATTTAGAAAAAGCACTTGACAAAATTCAACAGTCTACCATGATAATAACTCAGAAATCTAGGAATAGAGGGAAATTTCCTCTACTTAATAAAAAACATTCAGAATACCTATAGCTATAGCATACTTCATGGTGAAGGACTGATGCTTTCCCCCTAAGGAATATCAAGGTTGTCTGGGCAATGATGTCTGCTCTCCCCACACTTATTCAATATAGTACTGGAAGTCCTAGCCAACACAGTAAGACAAGAAGGAGAAGAAACAAAATGCATACCAATTAAAGGAAGAAATAAAGTTGTCCATATTTTTAGGTGACATGATTGTCTATGTAGAAAATCCCAACGTATCTACAAAAATCCCTTGAACTAATAAGTGAGTTTAGCAAGGTAGCAGGATAAAGGTAAAATCTCAATTGTATTTCAAGATACTAGCAATGAACATGTGGAAAGTGAAATTAAAAATACAATTTATAATTTTGCAAAAAAAAAAAACTTAGATGGAAATCCAACAAAACATGTACTGTACCTATGTGCTGAAAACTGCAGAACTTTGAAAGGATTATGTTAAGCAAAATAAGCTAGGCTTAGAAAGACAAATATCACATGTTCTCACTCAGATGTCGGAGCTAAAAAAGCTAATCTCATGGAAATAGAGAGTAGAATGATAATGACCAGAGGTTGGGAAGGGTGTGTTTGTGGGGAAGGGGGCGCTGAAGAGAGGTAGGTTAATGGGTACAAACATACTGTTAGATAAAAGAAGTAAGTTCCAGTGTTTGACAGCACAGTTGGCTGACTATAGCTAATATATTGTGTATTTTAAAATAGTAATAGTTAGATTTGAAATGTTTCCAACATAAATGATAAATGTTTGAGGTGATGAATATCCTGAATAACCATAACTTGATCATTACACACTACATCATTCTTTGCACGTATCACAGTATCATACCCCACAAATATGTACAAATATTATGTATCAATAAAATATTCTTGAAAGGAATATGTAAATGGAGAGACATACTGTACTCTTTGATTGTAAGATTCAACATAGTAAAGATGTCAATAGATAGATACATGCAAAATATGCCTAATTGATTTTTCACAAAGGTACAAAAGAAATTCACTGGAGGAAGGATTAAGTTTTCAACATATGATGTTGGAGCATTTGGACAGTTATATCACAAAAATTATAAAAATGGATTGTAGACTTAGATGTAAAACTATACAACTTCTTTTAAAAAGGAGAAAATCTTCCGGATCTAGAGCTAAGCAAAGAGTTCTTAGATTTAATACCAAAAGTACAGTCCACAGAAGGAAAAACTGACAAGTTGAACCTCATCAAGATGAAAAGCATTTGCTACCTGAAAGCCCATATGATGAAGATGAAAAGAGAAGCTACAGACTGGAAGAAGATATTTGCATACCTGGTGTATTTACAATCTGACAAAGGACTCATATCTAGAATATATAAAGAACTCTCAAAACACATCAGAAAAAAACTTCAATTAGACAATTGGCAAAAGATGTAAATAATTCATCAAAGAGGATATGTAAAATAAATACAGAAAAGATGCTCAATATCACTGGCTATTGTGTGTGTGTGTTAACAGTACAATGTTTACAATATTTTGTTCCATTTTTGTTAGATCTATAAGCTGTTTTTTGATATGTAAAATATAGTTTGGCATAATTTTTAGTTATTGCATTTATCACATTAAGTGCAGCTAATTGCATATAACACATATGCCTGTTATTTACATAATTTGTTGAATGGATGAATGAATTGAAGCTAATTTTTATAACTGATTAATCTTATTTATAATTATCATGGTGACAACCCATTAGAAAGCTAGAATAAGGAGACTATAGACTATATTAATATAGCTTCAACTGGTTTCTGGGTCTGAAGGATATGGCAGCTGCCTGAATCTGAATATCTTCACACATCCTCTTAAAAAACCATGGACTAAAAGGAACGTGAATGAAAAATCCAACTAGCTCATACCTTCTAGGAGACAGAGAATACCATGAACTTCAAATTACTTGTAAGTAGCAAAATAAACACCTAATTCCAACAGAGCTTCCACTGCTGCTGCAAGATTGTATATGTGAAGAGTATGGAGTGGGAAGTTTAAGAGACTCTATGAAAAAGAAGAGAGGGGAATGAAGGACTTAAACAAAATAGGAACGGAATCACCCTCAAAAAGAGAAAGTATAACAGTAAATGCCAAAAGAGTGAACATAGATTGGGACTTGGTAGTTCATAGCACCAGCTATAGGAAAAGGATTTTAGAGTGAGCAGGATTGGAAGTGGCAGCCGTGGGGGAAATCTGCTTCTGGGAAAGGAGGAGATTAAACAAAGAAGGGGTGATTCCCCACAGGGTTGTACCAGTGGAGAAAATGAGAAGAAAGAAAAACTACGGCTCCTGCAAAAATGAAAGAAGACACCAACCTCTCTTCTCATTACCCGAAGAAACTGCACTTCACTAAGTGAGCAGAGAAGGTGCTTTCAGACTAAAGAATGCAGTTCACAAAATGACTAGGGGAAAAAAAAATCAGATATACAGAACACTGTTGTTAGAAGAAAATGGAAAATCTATATTAAAGCATTTCAGCTAGTGAACATCCCCTTGTCCAAGAAAAACCTCAGGAAAATAACCACAGAGTAGAATGCTGTAACTACTCTAGACTGAATTAAAACATGCTCAAATGAGGAAAATAAGACCTTCTATCCAGAAATTTAAGGAGAGAAATGGGGGAGGGGGGGACCAGGAAGAAATGCAACAAGAGTTCATTAAACTCAGGAAAGATACTGAAAAGACAAAACTATCTTAGAAATGAAGAATAAATTACAAAATGCTCAACAGAATAGAAAGAATGAAAATCTAATGAGGGACATCAAATGCAAATGAAATAAAGAAGTAAAAAGGGTCTCAGAAGAAATGATTGAAAGGGAAGACCAACAAAGGAAGTCCAACGTAATCGGAGTCTGTAAAGAAGAAAAAGAGAACAGTGGGATAAAACTCATAGTTAAACTATAATTCAGAAAAACTTTCTGGGAATAAGAGAAATTTTAAATCTACCTTTTGAAGGACCCACGGTAACCTGGAATGATGAACTCTGAGACAGAGTAAACTAGTAAAGATGAATTGGGCTGGCATCACACTTTGGAAGAGCAGTGTGCGAATCATGGCAACAGAGACTCAAGGAAAGAATTTTAAGAGACTCAAGGAAAGAAAGTACTAGCCAAGGGTTTGATATGCAACTAAGTTTTTCTTGAGTTATGAGGGCTACACAAAAACGATTTTGAACATTCAAAAATTCATTAGATATTGTATCCATGAGCCCTGGAGCTTATTAGAGGATGAGCTCAAGAGATCACTGGGGAACCTTTAGCAGAAAAACTGAGCATTTAATATGTTAAACTGTAGAATTAAGGACTAAGTATAACAAGGATGGAGACATGGATAGAAGACCAGTATGAAATGTATGTTGGACAGAGTATAAAGAACACCACTTTTAAAAAGGAGAAGGGGACACAAAGGGAAAGTAAAATAAGATCAGTCTGTTGTGTCGGTGGGAGACAAAGGATACCATTTAAAAGTGGTAGACCAGATACTCAAAAAAGTTTAAGAATAAAAGGGGAGGGGAAATAAAGGAGATTAAGGGCACTGACAAAGGTATAAGTGCAAAAGTAACCACTAGAGCAAAATTACTAACCTTGTTAACTACCAAAAGAAAATGTAAAAAATAGCAAAGAAATCACGTAAAGGTACATGGTAAATATTACCTAATAAATACAGTAATTATTTAAGAGTGAGACAGAACCAAGCATATCAGTCATATTAAATATGAGTAGGTTTAACTTATTAGAAGAAAAATATTTTTAAAGCAAACATCCTATTAAAATTTGGTTTAGGCAAGAATTCATTAGTGGATGCTAAAATCAAGGGTGAACACTTTGGTAAGCCTCTGGATTTTTGCATGATCTCCAAGTATGTCCTTATAGATTGCTTATTAGCTGTAAGGGGAAAAACAATAACTATATATTGAAAAAAGTGGGTAACACCTTGACCAGATGATTAAAGTTATGTCACCAATGAGCAAGTTACATGATAGCCTACAGTTATGATACCTATACAAGAGCACGTCATTGCTTATGTGGTAGTGTAGCATGGAATGTATAAAATGAATTTAATAATAAAGAACAACAGACAAACCCAAATTGTGGAACATTTTATAAAATAACTGGCTTCTGTTTTTCAAAAAATATCAATGTCATGAAAGAAAAAACTCTGGAACTATTCCAGATTAGAGGACTATAAAGAGACAGATAGCCATATGAAATCTGTGACCCCAGATTTGTCCTAAATGGGGACAAAAGCTATAAAGGACGTTATCAGGGTAGTTGACAGAGTTGGAATATGGACTGACAAAGTACTTTATCAGTACTAGATTTTCCTCAGTTTGATAACTGTACTGTTTGTGTAAGAATGTCCCTATTTTTAAAAAGGCATATTAAAGTATTAAGAGGTAAAGCATGATGTTTTGTGTGAACCTACTCTTCAAATTGTTCGGAAAAAAATACTGTTGGTTTATATGGTTCAAAAAATAATAATGTTGGGAGTGGATAAAGCAAAAGTAGCAAAATGTTAAAAAGTTGATGAGTTTGAGTAAAGAGTATTTGAGAATTCCCTGTTCTTTAAACTTTTCTCTAAGATTTAAATTATTTTTTTTTTTTTTAAAAAAAGGTCCCTAGCTATGAACTATAAGCCAGAGACCGGTAGTTTAGTAGACTGCGAGTTACGTAATTTTCTCACTCTACCCCCACTCCACTTTTTAGATATTGAGTGTTTTACCAGTTCAAATTGCCTCTATTTGGAAAGCCTTACAAATTTAGCATCAGTCTATGTTAAGCTATAGGTGTGGTTTCTTTTAAAGCTTTTTCCCTCTGTTGTGTTATTATAGAATTTATCTTTTTTCTTTCTTATAATATGCTTTAGAGAAAAAAATTGTTTTTTAAATGTGTCCTTTCCTGCAACCTACAGTAAAATGCTTGATCATGTGGAAAACCCCCAGCTATTTGGTTTTTTCCCCATCTTGGTGCTTCCTTGTTTTCTGAGAACAAAATAGGAGATGGGATGAGTTTAGAAGCCTTTGAATATCTTTCCAAATTTTTATATTGTTCCAAAGTGAGCTATATCAAACAATATGTGGATATTAGTTTTAGAAGCTTCACCAGCTATTTTGCAGCTAAGACCATTTTGCCAAATTAAGCTCCTTTATTTATCTTTTGAGGAACAACTTGTTCTATATCAAAAGGAAAATATTTGAAGTTACTTTGTCTTAATTTCTTTTTCTTTATATGTAAATAGTATCAGAAGTTCTGCTTAGACCATGTGCAAAGAAAAGAGCATCAGATTAAATTTGAGATTATGCATCCAGTCATACATTTTATTAACTAATTTTTTTAATTGTGAAAAACCAGTTATTAAAAATTAAAACAAAAATTTATGTCTACTGATTCTTCAACAGTGTTTATTCTAAGTTTCTTCTGTTTTAAGGCTGTATGGAGAAAAGAGAACCATGTGGTTCTACTAGATGAGCAATCCAGGAGCTCTCGCACATTTTCAAAAGGAGCAGTATCTCACATTCAGTGAGAAGGTTGCACGGTGTCTTTCAATCTTTATAACTAGTGCAGTGGTGGATTACTGGCTGATCCTAACTATGTGATAAGGATGGATATATGATTTTTAAGTGTATGGATAGTGTGAATTCTTCAGAGGTCAGTGTTACTTACTGTACAGTTTAAAAATGCCTCCTTTTACAAGAAGATTGAAATGATAACATGTAACTGCTTTGCTTAGAAGTATGGAATTTAATCTAAAGAGTGAGGTTTTTTAAAGATTATTTAGCCAAGCACCACAATGTAAAGTCTATAAAAATTCGGTAGAAGTGACTGTTATGTGCAATAGTAAGAAAAGCAAATACTAAGAAAGGCAAAAAAATTTTTCTTTTTGCTTAATTTTTATAGTGGTGATATTATTTTGCTATATTATTTTGCTATTTTTTTCTTTGGTACATTTTGAGTTTCTAAATTTCTATCCATTCTACTTATAACTGTTTGGGTAATTGCAGTGTTTTTATATTCAGGGCTTTGTCAACATAATATTTTAAGTAATTATAAACCATTTATTTTTTCCTAACTAGGAAGAAGCATTGCATGCATTTATTCAGCCAGAGATCCTGGATGGCCCAAATCAGTATTTTTGTGAACGCTGTAAGAAGAAGTGTGATGCACGAAAGGTAAATGCCATATAAAGATTAATATTTTTAATTATCAGAGATAATATTCAATATTGAATAGTCCACCCCTTTGTTTTTTTAGGGCCTTCGGTTTTTGCATTTCCCTTATCTGCTGACCTTACAGTTGAAAAGGTTTGATTTTGATTATACAACCATGCATAGGATTAAATTGAATGATCGAATGACATTTCCTGAGGAACTAGATATGAGTACATTTATTGATGTTGAAGATGAGGTAAATATTTATTATATTTTCTTGTTATAAAATATTTTTCATTAGTCCACTTTAGTCAGTCATATTTTTAAAAGAGCTGTTAGGGGTCACTTACCACTGATGTCATTTAGACTCTTTGAAGGAAGCTTATTTTCCCCTTATTTTCTAGTGGTGAATTCTATGAAAAGACTTACCTTTGTGTAAGCTTTTCCTGACCACCATATTTCAAATTATATTTCAAATATTCTTGTTTGGTCAGAGAAACTTATGATACTCTTTGAAAAGGCCTTAAGGAACACAACTCTGGAATAAGAGAGAAAATTACATTTCATAATTTCTTAGTTATTGAAACTAGTTTATAGGTGAACTGTATTTGTGTTTCTGATACATAATAAATGCAGAACAAATATATATGAATGAATAAATGAACAAACTGAGTAGCATGGACTTAATTTCTTGTTGTCTCAGTGTCTTTTTTAAGGATTAAGGTATCTGGGTTGTTCCCACTTAAGGTTTGCTAACTCTTAAATTGGCTGGGTTAGAAAACTAGAAAATATAGGGTATTTTGTCTATTTTCCTTTTTAAATTAGTTTTTTAAAATTTGGAAATTTTATTTAAATAGTTTGAGCATGAGACTTTGAAGGACACATGTAATGCTCATCAATTTCTTCCCATTCATTGGCCTCCCAGAATTCTCTGGTTTCTCTAGCCTTATTCAATAAAAAATTTATAATATTCCACTCTATTCTTTTGGAAACTCTTCTGATTTCATTATGTGGAATATTATAATCATTTAGTTTAGTTGTCATAGATTTATCACTCTGTAACTACCATGAAGCATTTTTTTCTTGTTGAAACTGATGACTATAGTTATAAAAATGCCTTTTCCTAGGAGTTCAAAAATAACTTTAAGCACTCCTCAAGTTTTATTTAGTACTGTTAAGTACTAAGAAGCAATGTGGTATAGAAGAGCACATGTTTTGGGCTTAACTGTGTGTTCAAATCCTTATCCAACTGTTTGCTAGCTTCTTGACCTTGGATAGTTCATGTAACCTTTCTAACCTTTCATTTTCCTTGTCTGCAAAGTAAGAATAATAAATGTTTTTTATAGCTTTTGTAAGTAGGTATCTTAAATGAATTAAATGTTCATTGAATGATAACTATGACCAGATAACATTTTAAAAGATTTAATTGAAAATAATCTCAAACACTTGTACTTGAGCTAGGAAATCTATCCAAAGTATGCCAAACTTTCAAAGGAGACATCATCTTGGGAGAATTTCTATTCAAATAGAGAACTGTATTAGATCAGTCTTCTGATTATGCCTCATGTTAAAGGGAAATCTTTTCCAAGGGAAGAAAACCTAGATACAAAGTTTGGCAACATCTTTTTAGGAAGTTCTAGGTCTAGTTCTTGGGAGAAGAGATGTTTTGGCTTAGTTGAAGAAGTTTCAGGAATTATCTTTTTGGACTTAGTATAGAGTTCTAGAGTTGGTTTTCACCTCCACTTATCCTTGAAGCAAACTTTCTGAAAGAATAAAGACTGTATATTAAAAGTAATACCTACAACAAAGTTCCTGGCAAAAAGTTTGTGCTTGTTATATATTGCTTAGATGCATTCAAGAACTTCTGTGTGATACCTTACACTTATCAAGAGCCTGTATCTTAGAAAATTCTCAAACTATTTAAATAAAAACATATATACCTAAATATATATATAAAATGTTAAAGGAAAGGGGGGGTTGTTTGGCAATTTCTAAGAAGTAGAATTCTTCAGATTAAATTTGTGTGAATGTGATTTAAAACCATGAAGCAGAAAAGTATAATTTCCTATTGTTACATTTCTACCTCCAGTACACTACAGTTCTTGAAGAAAGATAAAATGTCTTGTTTTTCTTTTTAATTATCTATAATACCTAACAGTGATAAACTGAATGGAACTTTTTGTTTAAGAAAAGAGATGGTATTCTTTTGGGATTTGAGAACACTAGAAGCTCATTTTGGAGCTCAGGTTCTCTACTTTTGTGGATTTTGCTGAAAGAAATGGTAATTTTATATTGTTATTTTATAATGATGAACATAAATGGGGTTTATCACTAATTTGTTGAATTAGAATTTTAAGGATATAACAAATGCTTTTAAAATATACTTTTTTTTGCTTGTTTAATTTTACTTAAGATCTCACTTTTTGAAGAGAAGATAAATTTATTTAACATAAAATAAATATTTGTATTAATATGTTAAATTATATAAAAAGTTTTGCTGAATATATTTTCCTTGTATTTGGCTTATAATTTTAAGATAATTGTGTCTTATTAAGAAATCTCCTCAGACTGAAAGTTGCACTGACAGTGGAGCAGAAAATGAAGGTAGTTGTCACAGTGATCAGATGAGCAATGATTTCTCCAATGATGATGGTGTTGATGAAGGAATCTGCCTTGAAAACAATAGTGGAACTGAAAAGATTTCAAAACCTGGACTTGAAAAGGTACTTTTTATCTTTTTCTAGTTGAAAAAGAGAATAATCTCTGAGCTGCTGTATAATTCTGTAGCTGTTGTGACTGATAAATTTCGCTTTAAAAGAAGCTTAATTGTGGTTGATTATTTTTTTTAATATGTAACTGAATTCGGTTTGCTAGGATTTTATTGAGTTTTTTGCATCTGTATTCATAAGAGATATTGGTATGTCGTCTTCTTTTTTTGTTGTGTACTTTCTTGGCTTTGGTATCAAGGAGATACTGGCTTCGTAGAACAACTTCAGGAGGATTCCTTCCTTCTGTATGTTATGAAATAATTTCTGCATTATAGGTACCAGTTCTTTGTAGGCTGTGAAACCATCTGGTCTGGGACTTTTTTATTGGGAGATTTTTTTACTGCTGCTTCCATTTCCTTACTTAATATTTGTCTGTTCAGGACCAATTGAGCATAGGGAGGTTGTATACTTCCAAGAATTGATCCACTTCCTCAATGTTTTCAAGTTTATGTGCATAGAGATTTTTATAGTATTCACAGATAATATTTTGTATTTCTGTGATATCGATTGTAATATCTCCTTTTTCATTCTGATTAAGTTTATTAGGGTCCTTTCTTTTCTGTTTCTGGTTAATCTAGTGAGAGGCCTGTTGATTTTGTCCACCTTTTCAAAGAACCAACTTTTTGTTTCATTAATCTTCTGTGTAATTGTTTTGTTATTGATTTCATTTAGTTCTGCTCTGACCGTAGTTATTTCTTTGCTGGGTTTGGAATTAATTTGCTCTTCCTTTTCCAATTCCTTGAGGCGATTCATTAGATTATTGATTTGTGATCTTTCTGTCTTTTTGATGTAGGCATTTATGGCTATGAAATTTCCTCTTTTGGGAGCTTTTGGTAAATCCCACAGGTTTTGATAACTTGTGACCTCTTTGCCATTTAGTTTAAAGAATCTTTTGATTTCCTTCTTAATTTCCTCCATGACCCAATACCTATTCAGTAGTAGGTGGTTTAATTTCCATGACTTTCTGTAGAGTTGAGTGTTTCTGTTGGACTTGATTTATAATTTTATTCCCCTATGGTGGAAGATACATGGTATAATTTCTATTTTTTTTAATTTGTTGAGACATGTTTTGTGGCCTAGAAGGTGATCAATAATTTATCACAATCAAGTGAGCTTCATCCCAGAGATGCAAAGATGGTTCAATATATGCAAATCTATAAATGTGATTCACCACATAAATACAAGCAAAAACAAAGACTGTACGATCCCTTGGATAGATGCAGAAAAAGCATTTGACAAAATTCTGTACCCTTTTATGAGAAGAATTCTTAACAAAATAGGAATAGACAAAACATACCTCAATATTATAAAAGCCATATATGACACACCCACAGCCAGCATGATAATGAATGGGGGAAATTGAAAACATTTCTGCTTAGAACTGAAATCAGACAAGATTACCCACTGTCACCACTGCTAGTCAACATAGTGCTGGAAGTCCTATCCAGAGCAATCAGACAAGAGAAGGAAATCAAGGATATCCAAATGGGGAAAGAAGAAGTCAAACTATCGTTTTCTGCTGGTGATATGATCTTATATCTAGAATATCCAAAAGATTCTGCCAAGAGGCTGAATCTGGAATTGATAAATAAACTCAGCAAAATCTTTTTTAAAATTTTTATTTGTTTTTTTTAAAAATGTGAGAAACTACACAACTCTTTAGAAACATATGTATTGTGGTATTCTAATAAAGAGTAACAGTACTAATTTTATATGAGAAATGCATACATTTCAACAATTTTATCGAGGTCTAGATACTATTCTATATGTTACGGAATACAAACAATTATATAAGATAATTTGATCTACAGAATGGGAGAAAATATTTGCATGCTATACATCCAATAAAGGGCTGATAACCAGAATCTACAAGGAATTCAAGCAAATCAGCAAGAAAAAAATCAAACACCATTAAAAAGTGGGCAAAAGACATGAACAGGAACTTTTCAAATGAAGATAAACTAATGGCCAAAAAACACATGAAAAAATGCTCAAAGTTCTAATCATCAGGGAAATGCAAATCAAAACCACAATGAGATATCACCTAACTCCAATGAGAATGGGTCTTATCAAAAAGTCCCAAAACAGTGGATGCTGGCGTGGATGTGGAGAGAAAGGAACATTTATGTACTGTTGGTGGGACTGCAAACTAGTACAACCTCTATGGAAAGTAGTGTGGAGATACCTCAAAGAACTAAAAGTAGACCTACCATTTGATCCAGCAATCCCACTACTAGGTATTTACTCAATGGAAAAAAAGACATTTTATTAAAAAGATACTTGCACTAGAATGTTTGTAGCAGCACAATTCACCATCACAAAGATGTGGAAACAACCCAAGTGCCCATCAATACATGAGTGGATTAATAAAATACATGTATACCATGGATTATTACTCAGCCATAACAAAAATGGTGAACTAATACCTTTTGTAACAACCTGGATAGAATTGAAGACCATCTTCCTAAGTGAAGTATTGTAAAAATGGAAAAACAAACACTGCATGTACTCACTACTAAATTGGAACTAAGTGATTAACACACTTGTGTACCTATGGTTGTAAAATTCAATGGAAATCAAGCAGGTGTTTAGGGGGAGGGGGGAGGGAATGGGTTAATTCACACCTCATGCATACAATGCACACTATCTGGGTGATGGACACACAACTTTGACTCAAACTGTAAAAAAAATAATCCATGTAAACAAAACGTTTGTACCCCTGTAATATTCTGAAATTTTTTTTAAAAAAGAAGCTTAATTTCTGAGAGTTAACACTTAAAGACTTTTTTAATGCATGTATATATCTGATTGTAATTAAACTTTAGGAAAAACTATTAATACTTATAAAATGGGAACATTAATTTCTGGGGACTGAACTATAACTATGTAAGTGAGCCAGATGTTGTAGAAAGGGTGCCTAATAGGAAACCAAGATTTTAGTACCATCTCTGCCTTTAAAGTTGCAGCAGGTCTCTAAATCTTATCCCATCTGAATTTTCTAATATACAAAAATGGAAGCATTGGATTAGATCCACTGATTTTTAAAATTTCTGGCAATGGAACATTTTATAAAGCAGTTAATAATAGATCTGATCTTTTTGAGGTAAGGGAAAGCCAAAGCCCTTAGTTTTTCTCTCCTCTCCTGTAACAGTCCTTAAGGCATTTTGAAAAATGATATCGTTCCATGTATTATAATTTTAAAAACCACAACTGGATAATCTCTAGGATAGGATCATTTTTGTCTTTGTGTCAATGACTTCAAGGTTTTATCAGACAATTTTTTTCACATTCATATATTCTGCTTTATTGAGGGGAGGCTTACAGATAAAATATCTTAAGCATGGTATCAATAATATATATAAATCACTAATATGAAGGCTGATCACTAACTCAAGTTTTACAGAGTCATATTAAATATAGGGATTTTTAAAGAATAACTTTGAGAATAGAGTTCACTTTCATAAATCTGTTTTTAGACCAAGCCCATTCTTCTCACCACCCTTTGACTCCACCTTTTAAAATTATCTATCTTATTCAGGGCAGACAAATTAGCAGGGATTGCTATGTAATGAATAATGCAGTGGATAGATTATGACTTAGTATTAAAAACATGACTTTTTAGCAAGAGTTGGCAAACTATGGCACAGGGGTCAAATGCAGCCCCTTGCCTGTTTTTTTACATAGATAATCATGTCATCTGAGATTAAAGACAGTTTTATTTCTTCCTGTCCAATACGTATGCCTTTTTCTTTTGTCTTACTGCACTAGGTAGGACTTCCAAAACAGTGTTGAATAGGAGTGGTGAGAGAGAACATCCTTGCCTTGTTCCCAGTCTTCAGAGGAAAGCTTTCAGTGTCTTTCCATGAAGTGTGATGTTGGCTGTGTTTTTTCTTTGGGCGGGCAGGAGGGCGGCTTGTGGGGGAATGTTCTTTATCAAGTTGAAGTTTGCTTCTGTTCCTAATTTGTTTGTTGAGAGTTTTATCATGAATGAGTGTTGGATTTTGTCAAATGATTTTTCTGTGTCAGTTAACATATGATTTTTCTTCTTTAGCCTGAATTACGTAGATTGATTTTCTAATGTTGAATCATCTTTGCATACCTAGAATAAATCCTACTTTGTCATAGTATATAATTCTTTTTATATATTGCTGGATTTGATCTGCTAATATTTTGCAGAGGATTTTTGTGTCTGTGTTCATGAGAAGCATTTGTCTGCAATTTTCCTTTCCTGTAATGTCTTTACCTAGTTCTGGTCATGCTGGGCTCATAGAATGAGTTAGGGAGTGTTTCTGTTGCCTTTTCTTCTGTAAGAGCTTGTGGAGAATTGGTATTATTTCTTTATTAAATGTTTGGTAGAATTTGCCAGTGAAATTATCTGGACCTGGTGCTATCTTTTTTAGAAAGTTATTAATTATTGATTCTATTTTTTAGTAGATATAGGGCTATTCAGATTATCTTTTTCTTCTGTGTGAATTTTGATATAGTTTGTAATTTTTAAGAAATTGGTCTGTTTTCTCTAAGTTAACAAATTTGTAGACATAGGGTTGTTCAATGTATTTCTTTATTGTCCTTTTAATTGTCCTTTTAATGCAGTGATGAACTTTCTTGCTTTCTGATATTGGCAATTTGTGTCTTTTTTTTTATTAGTCTAATTAGAGATTTGCCATTTTTATTGATTATTTTCAAAGTGTCAGCTTTTGGTTTTGTTGACTTTCTCTATTGTTTTCCTGTTTTCAGTTTAATTTCTTTCTGCTCTGTTTTTTTTTTTTTACTATTTGTTTTCTTCTGCTTGTTTTAGGCTTAAAATGTTCTTCTAGTCTCCTAAGATGAAAGCTTGGTTTATTGATTCTAGAGATTTCTTCTTTAATTTACACATTTAATGCTGCATATTTCTTTCCAAACACTGCTTTTACAGTATCTCATAAATTTTGAAAAGTTAGTTTCATTTTCATTTTGTTGAAAATATTTAAAAATTCTCCTGAGATTTCTTCTTTGACACATGGGTTATTTAGAAGTATTTTGTTTAATTCCCAACTATTTCTGATTTTTCTAGCTACTTTTCTATTACTGATTTCCAGTTTAATTCCATTTTGGTCCCAGAATATGCTTTGTGTTATTTCTATTCTTTTAAATGTGGTAAGGTATGTTTTGTGTGGTTTATCTTAGTGAGTGTTCCATGTCAGCTTAAGAAGAATTTATATTCTGTTGTTGGGTGTAGTGCTCTGTAAATATCAATTATATCTAGTTGATTGATGATGCTGTCCAGATCTTCTGTGTCTTTACTGATTTTCTGCCTGCTTAATCTATCACTGACAGAAGGGTGTTGAAGTCTCCAACTACATTAATGGTTTGTCTATTTCTACTTTCAGCTCTATCCATTTTTGCTGCATGTATTTTGACACTCTCTTCTTAGGTGCACACACATTTGAGATTGTTATGCTCTCTTAGAGAACTGACCCTCTTATTATTATGTAAACCGCACTTTACATGATATTCTTCCTCTTTCTGAAGTGTGCTTTGTCTGGAATTAATATATTAATAGCTACTCCAGCATTCTTTTGAAATGAGAAAGTGTATTTTCCATTCCATCCTTTCATTTTTAAGCTACATTAAAAATTTATATTTAAACTGGTTTCTTTTAGACAACAAATAGTTGTATCTTGTTTTTTAGACAGTCTCTGTTTAACTAGTGTATTAGACCATTCACATTTAGAGTGATATGGTTTGATTAATGTCTACCATGTTTGTAACTATTTTCTATTCATTGCATTTGGTTTTAGTTTCTTTTTTCTCTCTCATTTTCTGCCTTCTCTGAATTGAGCATTTTATATGATTCAATTTTATCTCCTCTTATAGTGTATCAATTATATTTAAAAAGGTTTTTTTAGTGGTTGCTGTAGAGTTTACAATGTACATTTTTAACTAATCTAAATTGACCTTCAAATAGCACTGTATTGCTTCATGTTTAGAGTAGGTATCTTGTAGCAAAGTATTTGCATTGCCTTCCTCCCATCCCTTGTGACATTGCTCTCATTCATTTCATTTATCTATATGCTCAAATCACCCAATAGATTTGTTACTATTGTCACTTTAAATAGTTATCTTTTATAATAGACGAATCCAGAATAAGAAATATGAAATATTTTATTTTACCTTCATTTATTCCTTCTCTGATGTTTTCTTCTTGATGTAGATCCAAGTTTCTGACCTATGCAATTTTCTTTCTGTCTAAAAAACTTCTTTTAACATTTCTCACAGAGCAAGGGAGCTGGTGATGAGTTCCCTCAGTTTTTGTTTGAAAGTCTGAGAAAGTCTTTATTTTTCCTTCACTGTTTTTTTTTTAATTATTGGTCAAAATCATAAAATTTACTGTCTTATTCATTTTTTAGTGTACAGTTCAATAGTAATAATGATATGTACATTGTTGTGCAACAGATCTCTAGAACTTTTTCATTTTCCAAAACTGAAACTCTATATGCATTGAACAACTTCCTTTTTCTCTCTCTGTCCAGCCCCTGGCAACCACCATTCTACTTTCTGTTTCTAAGAGTTTTGACTATTTTAAGTACCTGATATAAGTAGAATCATACAGTATTTGTCTTCTTATGACTGGCTTTTTTAACTTAGCATAGTGTTTTCAAGGTTCATCTGTGTTGTAGCATGTGTCAGAATCTCATTTTTTCTTAAGGCTGAATAATATTCCGTTGTATGTATATACCACATTTTGTATATCCTTTTATGTCAGTGGATACTTGGGTTGCTTCTACCTTTGGACTATTGTGAATAATGCTGCCGTGAACATAGCTGTGCAGATATCTCTTTGAGATCCTGCTTTCCATTCTTTTGAATATATAGCCAGAAGTGGGATTGTTGGATCCTGTGGTTATTTTACTTTTAATTCTTTTGAGGCAGTACCATACTTTTTTCCATGGTGGCTGTACCATTTTACATTTCCACCAACAGTGCACAAGGATTCAGATTTTTCCACATCCTTGTCAACACTTTGCTGGTTTTTTGATATTGGCTATCCTAATAGGTGTAAGGTGATATCTCATTGTTGTTTTAATTTCCATTTCCCTAATAATTAGTGATATTGAGCATCTTTTTATGTGCTTCTTGACCACTTGCATCTTCTTTGGAGAAATATCTATTCAGGTTTTTCACTCATTTTTTAATTGGGCTTGTTGAGTTTGTAGGTGTTCTTTTTATGTTCTGGATATTAACCCTTTATCAGATAGATGATTTGCAAATATTTTCTCCCATTCTGTAGGGGGCTTTTTCACCCTGTTGATTGTTTCCCTTGCTGCACACAAGTCTTTAAGTTTAATGTAGTCTCATTTGTCTATTTTTGCTTTTGTTGCCTGTGGTTTTGATCATTGCTAAATCCAATGTCAGGAAGCTTTTCTCAGTGTTTTCCTCAAGGAGTTTTATAGTTTCAGGTCTTATGTTTAGGTCTTTAATCCATTTTGACTTAATTTTTTGTATAACTTCATTCTTTTGCTTGTGAATAGCTACTTTTCTCAGCACCATTTATTAAAGAGACTATCCTTTAACCCATTGTGTAGCCTTTGTCAAAGATCATTTGACCATATACCCAAAGGTTTATTTCTGAGTTCTCTTTTCTGTTCTGTTGGTTCATGTATCTGTCTTTATGTCAGTATCATACTGTTTTGATTACTATCGCCTGGTAATATTTTTTGAAATCAGGAAGTGTGAGGCCTCCAGTTGTGTTTTTCTTTCTCAAGATTATTTTGACAATTTAGGGTTCTTTGAGATTATATATGAATTTTAAGATTTTTTTTCGATTTCTGAAAAAATTGCCATTGGGATTTTGGCATGGATTACATTGAATCTGTAGATTGCTTTGTATAGTGTGGATATTTAACAATATTAAGTCTTCAAATTGATGAACACAGAATGTCTTTCCATTTATTTGCCTTTAATTTCTTCCTGTGGTGTTTGTGGTTTTCAGTATAAGACTCTTTTGGTTCAGTTTTTTCCTAAGCATTTTATTCTCTTTGATCCTATTAGAAATTGGATTGTTCTCTTAGTTTTCTTTTCAGACTGTTCATTATTAATGCTTAGAAATGCAGCAGATTTTTGTGTGTTGAGTTTGTATCCAGCCATTTTGCTGAATTCATTTATTCTGACAGTTTTTGGTGTGAAATCTGTGGAGTTTTCTACATACAAGATTGTCATCTGTGAACAGAAATAATTTTACTTCTTTCTTTCCCATTTGGATACCTTTTATTTCTTCTTATCTCATTGCTGTGGCTAGGATTTCCAGTACTATGTTGAATAGAAGTAGTAAGAGTGAGCATCTTTGCCTTGTTTCTCATCTTAGAGGGAAAACTTTCAGCTTTTCATCTTTTAGTGTGATATTAGCTGTTGGCTTTTCAGGCTTTTTATTATGTTGAGGTAATTTTTTTCTATTCCTAGTTTACTGTTTTTGTCATGAAAGGGTATTGAATTTTGTCATATGCTTTTTCTGTATCAATCAAGATGATCATGTGCTTTTTGTCCTTCATTCTGTTAATGTGGTATATTCCATTGATTGATTTTCATATGTTGAACCATCCTTGCATTCCAGGAATAAAACCCATGTGGTCATTTAGTGTTGTTGTTGAATTTGGTTTGCTAGTGCTTTGTTAAGGATTTTTGCATCAATATTCATCAAGGATATTGGTCTGTAGTTTTCTTGTAGTGTCTTTGTCTGATTTGGGTATCAAACTAATGGAATGAGTTTGGAAGTGTTTTCTCCTCTTCACTTTTTCAGAGAAGTTTGAGCAGGATAGGTGTTATAATAATTCTTTAAATGTTTGGTAGAATTCTCTAGCAAAGCCATCTGGTCCTGTGCTTTTCTTTGATGGTAGGCTTTTGATTACTGATGCAGTCTCCTTACTAGTTATAGTGTCTGTTTGGATTTTTTATTTCTTCATGAGTCAGTGTTGGTGAGCTTATGTTTATAGAAATTTATCAATTTCTTCTAGATTATCCAGTTTGTTGGTATGTAATTATTTGTAGTGGTCTCTTACGATTCTTTTTATTGCAGTATCTCCTTTTATTTCTGATTTTTGTTATTTGAGTCTTTTCTCTTTTTTTCTTAGTCTAGCTGAGGGATTGTTGATTTTGTTGAGCTTTTTAAAAGGTCAGCTCTTAGTTTTGTTGATTTTTTTTTCTATTGTTATTCTATTCTCTATTTAATTTATTTCTGCTCTAATCTCCTTTCCTTCCTTCCTTCTGCTAACTTTGAGTTTAGTTTGTTCTTTTTCTAATTTGGGTATAACGTTAGGTTGTTGATTTGAGATTTTTTTCTAATGTAGGCATTTACAGCTATGAACTTTCTTCTTAGTACAGCTTTTGCTGCATTCCATAAGTTTTGAGTGTGTTGTGCTTTTGTTTTCATTTGTCAAGATACTTTCTAATTTCCCTTGTGATTTCTTCTTTGACTCATTGGTTGTTCAAGAATATGTTGTTAAATTTACACATAGTTGTAAATTTTCCAGTTTTCCTTTTTGCTATTGATTGCTAGTTTCTCTCCTTCACTTTTGAAGGATTATTTCACTGGATATAGAATTCTAACTGGTAGTAATTTTTCCTTCAGCAGTTGAAATATTTCACTACACTTTGTTCTTGCTTGTCGTTTATAATGAAAAAGTGTGCTGTAATTCTTATCCTTGTTTCTCTATAGAGAAGGTGTTTTTTCCCTCTGGCTCCCTGGAAGATTTTTTGTTTGTCTTAGTATAAGAGGTTCTTTTTTTTTTTTTTTTTTTCTATTTCCCCTTCTGTATTTATCCTGTTTGGTGTTCTCTGAGCTTCCAGGTCTGTTGCTTAGTGCTACCTGTTTTGGTAAATAAAGTTTTATTGGAACACAGCCACTCCCATTGTTTATATATTGTCTATGGCCAGTTTTGTGTTATAATACAGAATTCAGTAGTTGTGACAGAGACCATATGGCCCACGAAGCCTAAAATATTCACTGTTTGACCCTTGCATTAGAGGGTCAAATTATCTAGGTTTTAGTTCTGACTTTGCCATTAACAAGTTGTGCCATTTTGGGCAAATCATTTAATCTATGTGCCTTTCAGTTGCTACATTTTGGAGGCATTTGGACCAGATGCTTTCTGATGTTCTATTTAGATCTAGAAATTTATAATTTTGTTTGCCAGTACCATGCTTGAAGCTTTATACTCTTTTTATTAAGAGTGATAGATTATGTTGTTAAGCAGTATATTAAATGAGAAGAGAATGTTAAAATATGTTTTTATGCAATTTTATTTATAAATTATCATTCTAGATTTGGATGAAGTCGCTTTATTCCCCTTCTTATCTCTTCCAATCTTTTTGTGATTTGAAACTAAAATTACATTTGAGAACTCTTACTCTTTCATATAGACTGTATTATCTTTTGCTAATAGTATATGATATATGCAATTCTAATTTGGAAGGTGATGCAGTCTTGTGAATATACCACAATTATTGTCATCTAGAAGTTGCTACCCTTAGAATTTTCCAGGAAAATAATTGTTTTGGCTTTGATAATTCTGATTTAGATAATTCAGAATTTGATAATTCTGAAACTTTAAAAATGTATAGCTGTTGATTGGTAGGCTTTTTCTGTTTGTTTTTTAAATAGAGGTTCTATTTATTCATAAGATATTGCACATATCATCCAGTCATATCAGGATTTTATAATATCTCAAATTCATTTAAGGATATTTTGGTTGTTTCTTTATACTTTCACAAGGTGCTTTTTAAAGATTTGATGTATGAAAAACTTATGATGATAAACTATTTACCTACTATATTCAAAGCACTTTAATAGCATGGAGTTAACACATTTCATAAGTTGTTCAGTGCTTTAAACACAAATTTTGGATTGCAGGTGAATTCTGAAACTTTCCCCCGTCACCACTGTGATTAATTTTAGTTATAGGAATAAAATTTGAAGCATGTAAAGAAGTTTTCAGACATTTTCAGAATTTGTTCTAGAAATTTCACTAATTAATAATAGTCATATAAAGTGACTAAAATCACGTAAAGTGTAAAGGCTAAAATGCTTTTCAAGCGTTTTCAAGAATAAAGAAGAGAAACCCTAGTTGTAGAGAAGTGAGTAAATAAAGCTTGCTTGTTATCAATTGGGGAATCCTTTATCTCCATCTTCCTCCCTGTGCATTCTTATGGTGGAATTACTGGTCTGGATGGTCTCCAGTATCTCAGACTGTCTTAGGAACCGTGAAGTGTCTGGGCTTCGGAAAGAAAAGATAGTCCTAAATATAAAGACAGGTTGTTTGTAAATCACCTCTTTTTATTTCCATTTTCTTCCACAAATTCCTTGAGGTTTGCTTAAAATAATCTTTATTTCCAAGCAGTGAAGAATTGTTTGCAGAATAGGAAACTGTTAAACAATTTTAATTTAATTTATTATAGATAATATAATTCAGGATTCATTCTTATAAGTGAGAGATATTAAATCAGTAAATCACTATATCACAGATTGCATAAATATATTAATATATTACACAGCTCATTTGTAAAGGAAATAGAATCTGATTTGAATAAAAAACAATGTTACTTGTGAGCTTTTTGATCTTGACTGTACATATTAGAACACCCTTATATTTAGCACCTGCTTCTAAAATTTCAGATGATTATTTAATTATTACATAAATAAGTTTTTATGTACAGGTATGTATAGTTCCATAGATTATAGCATAATTAAAATGTGAAAAAATATGCTGAATGAAACTTGTGGTATATAAAATTATTTGGTGACTTGCCATTTTAATTTTATCTTGGGAGAAAGTTGACCTATGATACATAGGACAACTACCATGTTACTTCACTATGTGTTAATAGAAAATAGGAAATATACAAATAAGGATTTAGTGTTTTTCCTCTCCTCTGAGTCACTTTTACTTTTTCCCCTCAGAATTCCTTGATTTATGAGCTCTTCTCTGTTATGGTTCATTCGGGAAGTGCTGCTGGTGGTCATTACTATGCGTGTATAAAGTCATTCAGTGATGAGCAGTGGTACAGCTTCAATGATCAGCATGTCAGCAAGGTAAGGAGGTATCTTTTAAGATTATTCTGAAAGACAGCAGTAGGGATGTTTCTAATCAACAGTAGGGCTTATTAAAAATGAGCGGATTTGTCTAGTGATACATCTTAAGACCCATATCAAATCAGTCTTTCATTTTTGCTTTTAGTAAATTTCCTGATTTTGGTTGTTATCTTTATTTCTGTGTTTTGATTTATTTGGGGCTTACTGAATGTCTCCAGAGATAGACTACCAATTTTCCTCTTGCCCTGTGCTGTCACACGTACTATTTGTGCTTCATGTGTGATTAGGAGCTCTAGAACTGGCTGGCTGGTAAGCAGCCCCTGATTATAGTTATATTTTGTTAATTGATATCTATATGGGCCATCCTGAGGATCTTATATGGCATTTAACTCTGAAGTTAAAAGATTTGGTTACAGCAGTGTTAACGGATTTTACAAAAAAAGAAAATAACATAACAACTTTTCAGATAACGCAAGATGACATTAAGAAAACACATGGCGGATCTTCAGGAAGTAGAGGATATTATTCCAGTGCTTTTGCAAGGTAAGTAATTTCCTAATTTTTAGTATTTATAAGTTAGAATTCATTATAGCTTCTCAGTGTGTTTTGTCATCAAAGATTTAACGCAGGTATCAGCAAACTACAACCCATGAGCCAAATCTAGCCTGCCTCCAAATTTTGGAAGTAAAGTTTTATTAAACACTAACACAGTCACTTGTTTATATATTGTGTGTTAATGATTTTATACTATAACAAGAACACAGGCCATATGGCTTGCACAGCCTAAGAGTTTTATGATACTATCTAGTCCTTTCCAGAAAAACATTGTTGACTCCTGACTTAACTGTTGTAGTCATTCTAGTACACAGCCTTGTTGCAGACTTTACGATGTTACCAGGAGGAGGTATGGAATCTTCTCAGAACTTTGTCATTAAAAACAAAATAGAGGCCAGGCGCAGTGACTCATGCCTGTAATCCTAGCACTCTGGGAGGCCGAGGTGGGAGGATCGGATCACTCGAGGTCAGGAGTTCGAGACCAGCCTGAGCAAGAGTGAGACCCCGTCTCTACTAAAAATAGAAAGAAATTATATGGACAACTAAAAATATATATAGAAAAAATTAGCCGGGCATGGTGGCACATGCCTGTAATCCCAGCTACTCGGGAGGCTGAGGCAGGAGGATCGCTTGAGCCCAGGAGTTTGAGGTTGCTGTGAGCTAGGCTGACGCCACGGCACTCTAGCCTGGGCAACAGAGTGAGACTCTGTCTCAAAAAAAAAAAAAATTTTTCCTTTTTTCTGGAATGTTTTAAATGTGAATGTGTCTGTGAGCAGTGGCCTGAATTTCTAATTATTTGAAAGAAAAAAATCACAATGTAAAATAAATATTTGATGTTAGGAAATGGAATCTTCACAACCTACTTTTTGTAGCTATTAATCTTTTTTATATTTCTACTAGCTCCACAAATGCATATATGCTGATATATAGACTGAAGGATCCAGCAAGAAATGCAAGTATGTTAACCTACAGTTATTTGATTTTACCTGTATTGTAAACTTAATTTCTGTTGTAAGTTCTGCAAACCCAGATAACCACTTTTAAATGATAGGACAATTAAGTTACCTGGAAGAATTAATTATAAAGACTGTTGTGAAATAATACCAAATTGGAAAAACTTGTTCAATTATTTTTTAATACACTGAGAGGTAAATAAAACCTACTCATCATTAAATAAATTGAATGTTTATTTGTAAGCATATTTATTTGTAGTAAGATTATATTATGTGCAGTGCGATGCAGTGATGATAAACCCAACCTTGTCATAGCTCACCAGCTGCATGTCCTAGAGCAAGTTATTTAATCTTTTTAAGCCATTCTTTCCACATCTGTAAAGTGGGAATAATAGTATTTTACAGAGTTCTTATAAATATTTTAATGAGACAACAGTTCAAGCATTTAGCATCATATCTGGTATATAGTAAAAACTCAAATTTAGCTCTTTTTGCTTTTTTTCAGTTTCATGTTTTTTGAGTATTTTAGTGTCTAAATGCTTTGAATGGAGACCCTAGATAACCTGAACTTCTAGTTTACTACTTCAGAAACATTTTTGGGAACTAGAGTTAAATATCTCTGCTTATTTAATTAAGAATCTCAGAAATAATCTTGTATATAAAACATGTTTGTTTGCCTCTCTTTTTTTGGTAATTATTCCTTTAAAATATAGCAGTTCTTGTTTTTTCTTGCTAACTCTGACTCTCTGAGGCAGTATTGCAAATAGGTGGGGGTGTATGTGTGTGAGAGTATGTGTGTACATACAGATACGTACACAGGTGATATGTTTGCTCATATTCTTTTTATAATTAAAAAAATATAATCACTATCTTTGACTTCAGCATATTTCCCTTGTTCAGAAACTAAACAATACCATGCTATTAGTAAATCTGTTTTGAGCGTAATAATGTTTATGCTCATACTTTTGTGAACCTTCATTAGATTGTGAATTGAGTTGGTACAAGGCTTAGGACTTATTCTTCTTTTCACCAAAGATATATTCTAGGATCTGTCATATACTAGTTCAAAAATTTACTGTGGAATTAATGAAAAAATAAATAGAAATTATAAGAAGTTATTTCATAATAGAGATTTAAGAGCAGAAGTAATCATTCTTATTGTATCATTAAAAAAACTCTACCCCAAACAGTAACATCCCAGGTCATAGTTATCTGGAGGCAGAGCCAGGATAGTAATTCATGTGTCTTATGTGAACCCTGCCTTCTAGTAGTGCAATAACAGCCTTCCTTTACCTACTCTCCCAACTCTAGTTTTGTGCTGAAACACCAGAGGGCGCTGTCTGAAAAGCTATAGAATATTTTAAAAATTAGAACTCATTTCTAAAACAGTGGCTTTTTACCTTACGTAGAGGCATGATGTTTTTGATATATATTATTCTCCCTATTTAATGCCAAATACTAATTGGCTTTATTAAATGGTGTCATAATCTGATACTGTCACTTTTAATATTTTGAATGAATACTATGAAGTTCTGATTATTAAAAACTTTTGCAAAAATAATTATTCATACATAGGTCTGTGGTAACCATTTTTTGTATATACTATTTTCCTTTAGTTGTTTTAAAAGTAACCTTAGAAATAATAATCACTTTTTCTTTATTCAAATTAATCTTGACTGTATATATAATAGAAGCAGAAATATAAGAGATATTGGTTTTGTGAATCTGGCTTCTTTGGTTAGAAGGCAGCTAAAAGATTGCTTTGAGAACAAAGGAAAGATATTATTAGAGAAGAATAATAGACAAATAAATAGCATTTATAGTAATAGCAGCAACTGCTTTTATTAGATTATATTATATCCCAGGTAATAACTTTAGGGTGTAGGCACTATCAATAAGCTAAGAAGGTTAGTTCTTGAGAAGTAAACGTGCCTACAGTCACATAGATTGATGGTGATGGCACAATTTGAAAGCAGAAATTATTTCCAAGTTTCAGAGGGGCTTTATCATTCTAAAATCTTAATCTACATACTGAAGTTGTTCTGGAGCCAAGAGCCATTTTGGATAAATATATGCCTTTTTAAAATATGAGACCTAACCATGTGCCATTATCAACTACCTCCTCATCTTCACCCTTGTCTCAAGAAGCTCATGTTCCAAGTTAAGAATATAGTTGAATATATTTCCACGAGTGCTATAGTAGAAGTATATACTGTGGGAGCACAGTAGAACAGAATGAATAAAGGGAGCTCAATTTCAGTGACATGGCCTTATCCTGTTTTTATTATTAATAGAATTTCTGGAAGTAGATGAATACCCAGAACATATTAAAAACTTGGTGCAGAAAGAGAGAGAGTTGGAAGAACAAGAAAAGAGGCAACGAGAAATTGAGCGCAATACATGCAAGGTTGTATTCCGTAATTTTATTTTTAATTGAAGGTGTTAAGTTTGTTGAACTGTAATTCTCCTAGCTAACTCATTGGGTTGATTCTGTACACAGTTACACTCTCATGATCATTAAGCAGTGTAACCACTGTACTACAAAGGTAAAATTTGGTTTAATTTGATGCATAAAAACTCAGTTACAAATATGTAATGATAATGTTCAGTGCTGGTGAGGCTGCAGTGAGGTGGACATTCTCATACCCTACTTCAAGAAGAATAAATCAGTAAAACCTTTCTGGATAGAAATTGAGTGATATTTATCAAGACCCTTAAGCAAATTTATATTGTTACATAATTTCTCTTATATGAATGTTACCTAATGAAATAATCACAGATACTGTAAAAATCCTGACTACAGGATATTCATCCCAGTATTTTCCAAACTAGGGGAAAATTGGAAACAACCTGAACGTATATTGGTAGGGAAATGATTATATAAATTAGTGATACATGCTTATAAAAAATATACAATTGTTAAAATTAATGTTTTTGAATTTTTTATGACATGAGACATCATGTCACTGTCAGTTATTAAGTGAGTAAAATAGACATGAGAAAGAATGATCTCAATTATGTTCTTTAAAAAATTACAGTATTTTGACAATTAGGAAAAAATGCTGTCCAATAAAGAATGAGGCTTTGACTCTTGACTTGCTGAGTTGATTATATTTTACATTTTCTAGATAAAATTATTCTGTTTGCATCCTGTGAAACAAGTAATGATGGAAAATAAATTAGAGGTTCATAAGGATAAGACATTGAATGAAGCAGTAGAAATGGCATATAAGGTATGTTTAATTGCACTGTTGGCATATACTTATTGATACCTTATAAACAGTAGTAATATGATTTCCCAAGTTTTTATTATAGTTAATAGTAATATAAGCACTTGTAGTAACTTTTATAGCTTATTAATTCATATATCTCTTACAGGGTAAAGTTTATACCTCTTCTTTGGAGCACACTCAGTTGATTTTGAGAACTTTCTCACTCTGAAAGTCAGTTAAACTTTCTAGATCCCAGAATTAGAATTAGAAACAAAATATTTATTTGTTCTTTCCATTCGTTTAGCAGATATTTATTGAGCGTCTACTGTATGAGACATTAGAGATACGATAGTGAACAAGACAACATGAGGTGTTAGCGAGACCAGAGAGGACAACATGGTCACTGCTCTTATGGAGTTTTCAGTCTGTTGGAAAAAACAAACGAAAAATATTTAGACATCACAATTTGCAATTATTTCATTATTTAACTGCTATAAAGTAAATCAGTAGCATATTGAGATAATTTATTTTGAGGCCTTATCCATGAGAAGGAGACAGCTATGCACAAAGTTGGGGAAGAATATTCTAAGTAGAGCAAATAGCTTATACAAAAACTCTGAGGTGAGGAAGTGCTTGGTATGTTCAAGAAACTATTAACAAAAGAAGGAGTAGTATTAATATATTTAGATTGTCTTGAATGGGCATAGAATAGCATAAAATGAAATTAGAGACTTTGTAGGAATAGAGGTTTGCATTTTGTTCTGAGAATAATGGTAAGTTATTAGTGAGGTTTGAAAGGCAAATAGAAAGGGAAGCACTCTTGCATCAGCTCATTCTATTTTTTATTTTTTTTATTTTTTTCCCACCCTCACAGCCATCAGCTCATTCTAAATGTCATTTGTGATACTTGACAAATTAAATTTTTCCCCTTTCCATGTAAACATTAACAGAATTTGACTGAAATTTAAATATCGTTACTTTGAGAAAAAATTGCATACTGTATCATTTCATATATAATTATATATAGAACCAATGAGGAACTAAAAATAGCAGACAATATACCTGACATTGTTTCTCAAAGTGTGATCCAGCATAACCTGCACGAGAGTCACATTCTTGTTAAAATACTGATTCCTGTAAATGAATCAGAATTTCTGTGCTGGAGCCTGGGAATATGCATTTTAAACAAGTATCTCAGGTAATTCTCAGGAGAGAAATAAGTCAATCTTATATACCAAAAATAGAGGTTCATTTCTGATGAGTAGAGATCAATGGGGACACACTGAGGCTTACAAATCTTTTTTAAAAATAATTGCAAACCTTAAATGGGCATTGAATACTTCCAAGCAATCCTATGTTTCTGCAGGAGGCTTATTTCCTAATCAAGAGTTATTGCATCCAGGGTATGTCATCTACTAGTGACATGAGCTAGAGGAAAATTTTATGATAGAAATTCTTATGCCATGAACTGTAGTTTTCTGTAGGCTAATATTAAAAGGGATGTCCAGAGAGGAATGGGGTGGTACTTGGGAGACATAGAAGCTGCAGTGGCCTTAAGAAACATGCTGGCCTCCTATAATTAGGAAGATTGTCATTGGACACATGAGTTATCTGTTCCCTTCCAAATTGTATTAAAAAAACAAAAGATGCATATTCTAGTTGGTTGGTTGGTTTCCCTTATGTTTCCAGTTTAATTATTACAGAGCAATAGATTATGATACAGTGATATTGAGTCTACATCTAAAGTTTAAAAAAAATGAAAAATATCTTTAAATTAGCATATAGTTTGTATGATTTATTCATAATGAAACATAATTATTTAAAAATAACATTCAAGTCATTCCTAGAAACATTGCTACTTTTGATGCAAATCGTAAGTACGTGGATTTTGTTTGTTAGGACTTTTTGGTAGTGCCATTACATACCAGACTAAAACACTATATATATATTTTTTTCTTTTTGCTGGGGGATTGTTTTCTTTTAGATGATGGATTTAGAAGAGGTAATACCCCTGGATTGTTGTCGCCTTGTTAAATATGATGAGTTTCATGATTATCTAGAACGATCATATGAAGGAGAAGAAGATACACCAATGGGACTTCTACTAGGTGGAGTGAAGTCAACATATATGTTTGATCTGCTGTTAGAGACAAGAAAGCCTGATCAAGTTTTCCAATCATATAAACCTGGAGGTAAGCAATTTTACACTCTTTCGAGTTGTATTAGACTTAAAATTTCCATGAGAAAATGTTTTGTTTATAGAAATGAACATAATTTTAAAAATTCTTTATATGTTCTTAAAATGTAGAATAATTTTGACAGGTTGGGAAGTAGTAACAAGCTTGGAATTAAATTCTAGATTACTTGCAAAGACCTATACACAAAATTTAAAAAAGAAACAACAACAAAACTTCTAGCTTACAGTCCTCAGTGGGATTTTTCTTCTCCAGTAATCATTCTGTATGCTATAAATCCCTAAAGTTATTATTAATAGTTCCATCTCTTAGGAGGGTATCTTTCTTTCTCTCTTCATAAAGAAGACCTTGGTTCAAAAAAGTGTGTTCCCATAAAGTCTCAGAAGTAGAATCTGTTTTCTAGAGTCTCTTTAGGGAGAGGTAGATTCATAATAACTGTGTCACTATCAACATTTAAATTTTTTTTCATCTTCTCCACTTCTGTAGGTCCCAGAGACTTCACCTTTTCCTTTCTTCATTAAATCTATTACATTCATTCAGTATAGTGGGATTTTTTTTACTTTGTTTGGGACTGCTTTGGAAAGCAAAATACCATGCCTCTAGTTTTCTCAAAGTTGTCCCTGAAGACGGTCTTTCTCATGTCTTGAGCTTTCTAGTAATCAACTATATATAAACTAAACAAGTAGGAGAAAATCAAAATGTTTAAATAATTTTACAAAATTCTTACTGTTGTGTCTTGACCCTAACTCTCTTGCATCTGTGGTTAATCAGAATTCCGGCTTATATTTTCTGTTTTTTCATAAAAGTTAAGCTTATAAAACTCTTCTGCCCTTTTAAATTCCATTCCTCTATGGATCCTGTGTAGCTGCTTTTTTTATGAAGACCTCTCTCTTTAAAGTAGGTTAGGGGTAGTATTCTTTCAAAGAGCTCTCTCTTAAGTAGGTAAATCTCATTTCTGAAAACTTGGTGATGCCTACTTCAGTCAGACTCTGCACT